>NC_082404.1:999406-1644406 GCF_031168955.1 Gadus macrocephalus | reverse complement strand
GAGGTAGGCCTAAGTCATGTGAAACAATAACGTGCAGTACCTAAAGGTTGAGCAGGATGAGAACGTGATTGAACATGTACCATGCTGAAGACTAAAGAAACGTATGGTGTGGGGTCAGGCGTGAGCGGCCTGTACGACTTCGGCCCTGTGGGTTGTGCCCTGAAGAACAACATCCTGCAGGTGTGGAGACAGCACTTCATCCAGGAGGAGCAGATCCTGGAGATCGACTGCACCATGCTGACCCCGGAGCCCGTGCTCAAGTAGGTCTCCTCCCGCCTCTCACAAGTTCGCTTCAAATATTGGTTTAGTTCCGTTGTTACACCGAATTCTGCGACCCGTCGAAATATGTGACCACAGAGGGCGCTGTTGCACATTTTCTGCAACATGCACGAGTTTAAAGCTAGACTCGGAATGGGTACATTCGTTTTGTGACACCGGGCAATACTTTCTTTCTTGAAAGTGTCTTACTGACTGTAGCGTCTTATGGGGAAAGAAGCAACGGTGATTGATCGTACTAAACACCTTATCCATACTATGGGTCTGTGAAATGCTAATGAAATCAAATGTATTTATTAAGCACATTTAATACGGTGTGCAATTATTTATTTATGTTTTTGTTAGGCCTATAATGTCCACCGTTTTTATTTGTATGCCCACCGTTATTATTATTTTTTACTGCCGTTTATGAAATAAATATGAACTAATGCCACAATTATTCATGTCTGCGATCATCACAGACCAATCTAGCGCACCGTCGAATTCTGCGCCCACACTGTAAATGCAGGGAAAATGAGGCAAACCCCAGCCAAATGTTTTCAGGTCATTTGTCGTCCTCATATCTGTATGTACACACATTTATTCATGTCTGCGATCATCACAGAGTCCACAAGCAGCAGGTCGCAATCCACGATGGGTCACAATTCATGACAGCTGACCGTCGAAATCTGCGACCACAATGTAAATGCGGGGAAAATGAGTCAAACCCCAACCAAATGTTTTCAGGTCATTTGTCGTCCTCATATCTGTATTTGGACACAATTATTCATGTCTGCGATCATCAGAGTCCACAAGCAGCAGGTCGCAATCCACGATGGGTCACAATTCATGACAGCAGACCGTCGAAATCTGCGACCACACTGTAAATGCGGGGAAAATGAGTTCAACCCCAACCAAATGTTTTCAGGTCATTTGTCGTCCTCATATCTGTATGTGCACACAATTATTCATGTCTGCGATCATCACAGAGTCCACACGCAGCAGGTCGCAATCCACGATGGGTCACTTAACCTACCTGCTTCATCATGTAAACAAGTATGACGTTGGATGTGTCTGATTGGATCCAATTTGAATTTCGTGACATATAAACAGATTGACAACCGTTATCAGAAAGTTAACCACCACAACGTAAATACAGATATGAGGACGACAAATGACCTAAAACATTTGGTTGGGGTTTAACTCATTTCCCCCGCATTTACAGTGGGGTCGCAGATTTCGACGGTCTGCTGTCATGAATTGTGACCCATCGTGGATTGCGACCTGCTGCTTGTGGACTCTGTGATGATCGCAGACATGAATAAGTGTGTGTACATACAGATATGAGGACGACAAATGACCTGAAAACATTTGGTTGGGGTTTGCCTCATTTTCCCTGCATTTACAGTGTGGGCGCAGAATTCGACGGTGCGCTAGATTGATTGTGGCATCGTTGATTGCGACCTGCGTTGCTTGTGGACTCTGTGATGATCGGCTCGCAGACATGAATAATTGTGGCATTAGTTCATATTTATTTCATAAACGGCAGTAAAAAATAATAATAACGGTGGGCATACAAATAAAAACGGTGGGCATTATAACAAAAACATAAATAAATAATTGCACACCGTATTAAATGTGCTTAATAAATACATTTGATTTCATTAGCATTTCACAGACCCATAGTATGGATAAGGTGTTTAGTACGGTCAATCACCGTTGCTTCTTTCCCCCATAAGACGCTAAGTAAGACGCTTTCAAGAAAGAAAGTATTGCCCGGTGTCACAAAACGAATGTACCCATTCCGAGTCTAGCTTCAAACTCGTGCATGTTGCAGAAAATGTGCAACAGCGCCCTCTGGGGTCACATATTTCGACGGGTCGCAGAATTCGGTGTAACACCGTAATAACTAGGGATGGACCGAATTCGGCCAGCGATCCGATCCCCCGAGCCTATCTATTGGGTGAAAAAGACACATGAAAAAGCAAACAGTGCAAAGACAAACTGCCGAACTTTTAATTTTTTTATCAAATAGGCCTAAAGATCTTTTTTTTTTTATTACTATAAAAAAAAAAAAAAAGCTGGGTGGGGGGGCTCCTTTCTTAATGGATTTGTATTTGTCCTACACCAGAAGGAATTCTTTGCTACTGTGTAAATGTTTACTGTACATGAACACATTAACGGTAGATGAATAGTGGTCAAAAAATGATTGTGGAACATTTTTACATGTTAAGGTTTAGATATCATTTAGTTATTACAAAAAATTATTTATATTATAGTTAGTTTGGTTTGACCAACCAAGAGGAAAGTTTAGAAAGTACGTTTTAGATAGCTGATGAGTAAGTTAAGCTGTCCCGTTGCATTCTGTACTCACTTTCCAGTTAAAAAACACACATGCACTGGGCAAAACAGAGACACTGCTACAACCCACTCACACGGAAACCTTTCAACTGTACCGTATTGTGGAACTATTCTTGTTCACTTTTGTCAAAAACGTTTGCACAGAAGTGTGTATCAACGTCATCCATGCAAGCACCTTCCTTTTCTACCTGGAAATGATTTAGTGTATGTTGTTTGCAGGACTTCAGGACATGTAGACAAGTTCGCTGATTACATGGTGAAGGACGCCAAGACGGGCGAGTGTTTCCGTGCCGACCACCTCCTCAAAGGTGTGGGAGCTACATTTACTACTGGGTGCTTTCAAACCTGAATGCAGCGTGTGACCTCAACGGGAATTAGCATTAGCATTTTTCTTTTCCTGTGTCTCTCAAATCGTCTGCGTCGCTGGCCTCCTGCGTCTGTGTTTAAAATAATAATTTTTCTGATTATTAATTATATCATTCAAATTATTACAAATCCAATCCTAGACACTTTGTTTAAAGACTTTCATTCTACTGTATCGCTCTTGTACAGTTATACTGTTTCATGTGTCCTTGCAGAGCAGGTTTTGTAACAAGTTGAATGGGTATTTAATTGCCCGGGAATGGTGCGAGCCCCTGCCTTTAGCCCTCAGCAGGGGCGAGGCCAGCCACTGCTGCCGTAGGGTTGGGGGACTGGTTTGTCCGGGCTGGGAAACCTCAACAGGGTTCAGACAGACTGGAAAGCGGCTGCAACCAACTCATCCTGGATCAAATGTTTGAAAGAGAAATATTGTCTTGGACCTTTTGCAAAATGTCTTCCTTCTTGGAGAATTGCTGGTCTGTTGATCAGCCTTTTAGTATGGATAAAAAAGTCTGTGTTCTTCTGTAACAGAAAGGGGATTTGCTTCTCCACAGCTCATCTGAAAAAGCTCATGTTGGCCGAAAAGTGCTCAGCTGAGACCTCAGAAGAGATGGAGGACGTCATAACACAGGTGTGTGTGTGTAATTAGGCGTTTTCAGATGAACACACACACACACACACACACACACACACACACACACACACACACACACACACACACACACTGTCGTGACAATTTCTCTATTAGATATTGCGTCTGAGACAGATGAGATCTTTAGATGCAAAAAAGCACACAATACTTGTTGACAATTAGTGGTCATATATTTGTAATAAAAGTACGAACAAAGATACATCACAACATGCATCAACAAACAACATAACAGGCATACATTACAATAATCTGAGGCCTCAGATGGGAGCTTCTCTTTGCGTGTTACTTCATTCTCTGAAGGTACGCTGCAGAAGTCCACTGAGTCTTCCAATCAATGAGTTTTTATTCACTTCGTTTGGGTCCTGAAGGGGGTGGTCCCCCAATACTAAAAGTCTTTGTTCACCAGATTGTTATCTTTACAGTTGAAGCTTCCCCCACCGAGGCTAAGGTGGGGTCGGCGGCCGTGCAATGTAACCTCTGGCTTTGTTGACGTTAGCCAGAGTGTCGAGGACATCAAAGTATTGTTTGGAAGCTGATTTAAAGATAACAGAAAGAGCAGGCAATCAAAATGCATCACTCAACCCTTGATGGTTTTACACTTTAGATGACCCACAAGGAGTAGAACCTAGGCCCTATTTAAAATTACACAGAATAGCAACAAAACTTAAATTCATACATAGATTAAAACAATACAACATGTGGATTTTCCACCACAACACACACACACACACACACACACACACACACACACACACACACACACACACACACACACACACACACACAAACAGCTGATTCCTTTCTTCCTTCTCAGATGGACAACTACTCCCAGCAGGACCTGGCCGCTCTCTTTGGGAAATACAACGTCAGGTCTCCCTCAACAGGAAATGACCTCACAGCGCCCACCTCCTTCAACCTCATGTTCAAGACTTCCATCGGTCCAGCAGGAAACATGCCAGGGTACGGCTTATCTATCTAGACACACACACACACACACACACACACACACACACACACACACACACACACACACACACACACACACACACACACACACACACACACACACACACACACACACAGACACACACTATACGGTATGAATACAGTGTGACTGTATACTGTGTTTTCCACAGCTATCTGCGGCCTGAGACCGCTCAGGGAATGTTCCTGAACTTCAAGCGCCTGCTGGAGTTCAACCAGGGCAAACTGCCTTTTGGCGCCGCCCAGATTGGCAACTCCTTCAGGAACGAGATTTCCCCTCGCTCCGGGCTCATCCGGGTTCGGTAAAGCCCTTTGGTTTTCTCACCGTTAACATGTCACCCATGTACGGCACAGCATGACCCTGTGCCACTACACCTCTCTCCCCCAGAGAGTTCACCATGGCCGAGATAGAGCACTTTGTGGACCCCATGGAGAAGGTCCACCCCAAGTTCTCCAACGTGGCCGACCTGAACATCACGCTGTACTCCTCCAAGGCCCAGACCAGTGGGCAGTCCGCCCACATCATGAGGCTGGGAGATGCGGTGGAGCAGGTACGGGAGATTCACAAAGCTTTTTAAGCTGAGCAAACATCTAACTAACGTGGTGTCATCTAACTTCTGTCTGTGAAACTTGTCCACAACAAGGTCGTTTCTAGGATGTTGTCCAAGTAGAAGTGCATTGACTAAAAAAACAAAGCATGAGCAGGTGAACATGGGGTGACCACAACATTATTTCATTGTGTTTGTTTTGTTGAAACTTTCAGTTTCATATTGACACAACACCTAGTACCCCCCCCCCCTCTTAAGGATGTCTGGGGAGGAGGAGGGCTTATGTTGAGCAGCTACGGACCAATCACCTCAAGCTCCAGTCCTGGTCCAACAGTTGGTGTCTCTGTGTGTCCTGTGACAGGGGGTCATCAACAACTCGGTCCTGGGCTACTTCATCGGCAGGATCCACCTGTACTTGACCAAAGTGGGTCTGTCCAAAGACAAGCTGCGCTTCCGCCAGCACATGGACAACGAGATGGCCCACTATGCCTGTGACTGCTGGGACGCAGAGACCAAGACCTCCTACGTACGTCAAGGGCCATCCTCCAGATTTAACTTTGACCTTGGCTGTGTAGCTCTTGCATGTGTGTGTTCTGCAGGGCTGGATCGAGATCGTGGGCTGTGCGGACCGCTCCTGCTACGACCTGACGTGCCACTCCAGAGCGACCAAGGTCCCTCTGGTGGCAGAGAAGATCCTCAAGGAGCCAATATCCTCAAGAAACCCACAATGCACTATTCTTCAACACAAATGCTTATATTTGTACTTGTATACGGTCTATACTTTTAGACCGTATACAAGAGTATACAACTAATTTCACCACGTTAGTTAGATGTTTGCTCAGCTTAAAAATGTAAAAAAATGATGGTTGAGTGGTTTCTTATATTTATATATTTGACCAGGCCTGGGTAGAGGGTGAAAAATGTGTGAAAATATTTCAACTAGGGTTAACACACAGTCTTTATCTAGGATTGGATGTGTTCAATAGTCTTTTCATTGTTCAAAATCTTGCAGAGGTCTCAGTCCATCCCATGTTTTCAGTCGTTCTCCCTAACTCGGTCGAACAAGACTGTGAGCGTCGTCCAGTTCGAACCCAACAAGGGTGCCATCGGCATGGCCTACAAGAGGGATGCCAGGTCCATCCTGGACTACCTCGCTGCCTGTGACGAAGGCTACATCACCGCTCAGGAAAGCACACTGGACACCAGCGGGTATGTTATCCCTGTTATGATGCCTCCACCACTGGGAGACCACCTTGAGAATGTGTTGGTTCAAGCCTTCACCAATGTGTGCATGTTTCCAGAGAGTTCACCATCCAGACCGAGGGGAAGGCCTTCAAGATCACCAAGGACATGGTTTCTGTCAAGAGGTTCCAGAAGACCTCCCATGGTAGGTACTAGGTAGAAGACACTAACATAAAGACGTGCACATGGTAGGTACTAGGGAGAAGACACTGACATATGACGGTGCACATGGTAGGTACTAGGTTGTTATAATCAGATTTCTGATTTTAATTGAATGTGAAGTTTCAGATTTAATTGTTTGATTGACCATTGTGCTGGAAATTATACGTCTACCAAGTTTGAGATTGTCCGACTTGATCTGACCTGGGTGGGACCGCTGTGTGTCTCCAACAGTGGAAGAGATTGTTCCCAACGTCATCGAGCCCTCCTTTGGCATTGGCAGAATCATGTACGCAATATTCGAGCACTCCTTCCGAACCAGGGAGGGGGACGAGCAGAGGACGGTGAGACAAAACCATCCCAGCAGTACAAAGTAATCTACTAATGTGAAGGACAGAATTCAACACAAATCATTGAGCAGTAATGGTTATTATTGCCTGTATTCAGCGTTTGTATAAATGTAGTCAAATAAGTCATGATGTTAATTCTTTCTGAGGTAAAACTGGTCTCAGTTTGACCACAAAATGTCTCCATTGCAGTTATTCAGTTTCCCTGCGACAGTGTAGAATGTTGCGTCCCTCAGTTTTGAGGTTTGCTCCGTCTGGGTCTGTAGTACTTCATGTTGCGTTCCTCAGCATTGAGGTTTGCTCAGTCTCTGGGTCTGTAGTACTTCATGTTGCGTCCCTCAGTATTGAGGTTTGCTCAGTCTCTGGGTCTGAGGTACTTCCTAGGGTTCTCCTGTTCTTCTGGGATGTGAGACCTGCAGGTCAGACCCTGATCTCTTCCTCTGCAGTTCTTCAGCTTCCCTGCAACAGTGGCTCCCTACAAATGTTCCGTCCTTCCTCTGAGCCAGAACCAGGAGTTTGTTCCTTTCGTCAAAGAGCTGTGTGAGTCTCCTTAAATCTGAATGAATCTAATTATTTGTTGTTGTTTGTTGTTTTTGTCTTGTCTTCTCCTTGTAATGTAATGTAACTTTATTTGAACAGGGACAATATACAAAAGAAACATTAACCTTGTATAGAGCAAGGAGAGATGCATTGTACCAGGTTTTAGCAAACTGCTATTTTCCACCTGTAAGTCCCTGGGCAGGTAAGAACAATAAATACTACAAAGTTAAACAAGACACAATAATATAAAAACATGGGATTAAACATTAAAAGGATAACAAGATACAATAATATAAAAAGATAGGATAAAAAAGTTTACGAAAAGCACTACATTACAAATTTTATAAAATCCTATACCCCTATCCTACTAGCACAAGTGTGTGCAGGTCTGTTGCATGAGCAGCCAAACCTTTGTCAGACGGGAGAAGGTCTGAAAATCATTATGGTTATTAGATCTGTTGGGAGACTGTTCCATTGTTTTATCCCTATAAAAAAGAGAAGGACGACTTTCCAAATGTGATTTTGCATTGTGGGATTCTACATTCTCCCCTAATCGTTGACCTGGTTTCTGAAGGTATTATTGTAGCAAAAGTCTTTAGCACCTGTAACTGCAGAATTTGAATGCGTACACTAAAGTCACAGTTAATTTGAAGTCGTAAGTATTTATTTTGCATGTGTACTAGGGATGCAAATTATCGAGTAATTCATTAATCGATAGTTGTTTCATCTTATCGATCGATGATCGATCAATTGATAAGCGGCAATTCTTCTGAGAAGCTGAATTTCCTTCTGAATGTGACACATTTAGGTGGTAATTCAACGAAGTAGTTTAGTTGAGGTACTTTAAAATACTTCCACATATTGTGCATTTGGCGTCTTTGTCTTCATTAACCAACTTAAAGTGGCTCCATACTGCACTCCGTTTTGCCCTCTTCATCGTGTCAGTGTCCCGCTTTTCGTTTGTCTTGTCCTGCTTCGCTTGTGTTCCCGCTTGTGTTCCCGCGCGTGCGTCAAGTACGTCTGGCGTCAAGCGCGCCCTCACGTGGACGGTTGGGGAATTACGGGTTAAAAATGCGATTAATTGCAAGTAATTTATTTTAATCGAGTAATCTCTTATCGACAATTAATCGATAATCGATTAATTGTTTGCATCCCTAATGTGTACTCTAAAGTCACAAATGTGTAACAGT
Organism: Gadus macrocephalus; assembly: GCF_031168955.1. Classification (NCBI taxonomy): domain Eukaryota; kingdom Metazoa; phylum Chordata; class Actinopteri; order Gadiformes; family Gadidae; genus Gadus; species Gadus macrocephalus. The sequence goes on along the minus strand of NC_082404.1, from coordinate 1,635,768 downwards.
ACATTTGTAGTCGTAAATATTTTTTATACCATTGTAAACACAAAATAGGGTCTACGAGTACGCAAATCTGTGTTACAGGTGAACAAATCCTTGTGCTACAATTATTGCAGCGCAGTTGGTGCAAAACACATTCGCACACCCGTGTTTCATTATCCGAGAACATGCCCAAAAGGTGTGCATTCGTAAACCCAAATTTGAATTAATGCATCAGAAGTTGCACATCTGTGAAAAATTTCCTCACAAATAAAATGATAAAGAACGCTATGTTAATTCAGCATTTTAATGAGCGAGCACAAATCCATTTTACAACTGCTCAAATCTGCTCCTGCAAGTCTCAGCTGTGTTTTTTTTTGCTGGTAGTTTTGCAACACGTCTAGGTGGTAAATGTGTACGGAGGTGGGTATCCTACATTATGATAAAAGAAATGACTTAGTTCAAGTGAATTCCCCCCAAATTATTTCATTAACATGCCGCAAATGTACTTCAATGTAATTTAAGGTTTCGCCATAACATAAGTTCAGAAATGTTAATGCAATACTCAGAATTCACTTGAACTAAGTCATTTAATTTAACATAATGTAGGATACCTGCGAGAGTATGCTGCGATCTTTATAGCTCCATGGCTGGCACGCGGAAATGCATCCCTGCCGGCGATTTTCATTGGATTAGGAAATTATGGGCAGAACTATTTTGTCCCGCCCGCGGACGCTCTGGCATCTACGGATACGAAATACTTTGGCTACACATTTACCACCTAGACGTGTTGCAAAACTACCTGCAAAAAAACCCACAGCTGAGACTTGCAGGAGCAGATTCGAGCAGTTGTAAAATGGATTTGTGCTCGCTCATTTAAATGCTGAATTAACATAGCGTTCTTTATCATTTTATTTGTGAGGACATTTTTCACAGATGTGCAACTTCTGATGCATTAGTTCAAATTTGGGTTTACGAATGCACACCTTTTGGGCATGTTCTCAGATTATGAAACACGGGTGTGCGAATGTGTTTTGCACTAACTGCGCTGCAATAATTGTAGCACAAGGATTTGTGCACCTGTAACACAGATTTGCGTACTCGTAGACCCTATTTTGTGTTTACAATGGTATAAAAAATATTAACGACTACAAATGTGCTGTTACACATTTGTGACTTTAGAGTACACATGCAAAATAAATATATACAACTTCAAATTTACTGTGACTTTAATGTACGCATCCAAATTCTGCAGTTACAGGTGCTAAAGGCTTTTGCTACAATAATACCTTCATACTGGTTGCTCGTGCTGAGAATTCTGAGCCCAGTGTCACAAAGTTCCTTAAGGGAGGAGGTGCAGCATTGTGCATGATTTAAAAAATTCTGCGCAAATTAGCATACACACACATTTCAAAATTGAGGAGATTGTGTTTATCCAGGAATTTGCAGTGGTGATATTGGCAAGTTAACATTAATGTCTGGACAATCGATAGATTTGCACCTATTTGAAAGGTACATTGTTACAGTCTTCCCAACATTAAGTGCAAGATTTGAGTCAAAAGCCATTTAGCAACATTTTCCATTTCCTTAGTCATTTTAGAAGCAACTTCTGAGGCCTTTTTTTTCTGAGGCCTTACTTTTAGTATTTCGTTTAGCATTTTCCCTTAGCGTCTACTTTTGTATTAGTGCTTTGTATTGTTCTTGTATTGTATATTTATCCTGTGTTTTTCTACTGCTGCTGGGCTATTGCAACAAACTAATATCTTCTACGGGGGATTAATAAAGTTGCATCGTATCGTATTCAGATACACTTAAGCAGTTTCCTCATATTTCTGACATTTTTCTGAAGAACTTCTTTCTTCTTCCCCTTCCTCCTTGTCCTCAGCGGAGGCCATGACCGAACAGGGCGTGTCCCACAAGGTGGACGACTCCTCCGGGTCCATCGGCCGGCGCTATGCCCGCACCGACGAGATCGGCGTGGCCTTCGGCATCACCGTGGACTTTGACACCGTGAACAAGACGCCCCACACCGCCACGCTGCGGGACCGCGACTCTATGACCCAGATCAGGGCCCAGGTACCCCCTCTTGTGTCTCAGTGGTATCCCGTGTTTGGGGCACCGAAAACAAAAAACTACCGCTCACTCTTTGGGCCCAGTATTGGGTCTATAAATCCACTTCTGACCTCTCTGAGCCGCTGCCTCCACCGACATCAGTAAAACCTTGCTGGGTGTGCCCCCACTCTGAAGGACAGGCTCAGCGTGGGCAACAGTGAGGATCAATAGTTGTTTTGTAGCTGAGAATCATTAGTCTGTTGGTAGACACTTTTACATACAGGACAATTATGAGGCCTTTCAAACTGTTCACACACACACATTTAGTTCTTTAAACAAAAACAAACCATCAAATATCTAAGTCCTCAAGTGGGGCCCCTCAGCCCCCAGTGTTCAGGGGCCCTAGGCTATGATATTCCAGCCCTGAGGTCACCTGGATCCCTCAAGTCACCTGGATCCCCAGGTGTGAACTGGGGAACTCTGAATGACTAAATGGTACAGTACGAGTATGAGTACATCTTCATCACACGGGATGTTTCTTCTCTCCACAGGTGACGGAGCTGCCAGGCCTGGTGAGAGACCTGGCCAACGGCCGGCTGACCTGGGCCGAGGTGGAGAGAAAGTACCCCGTCTTCGGAGGTCAAGAGACCATAAAGAAGGAGTAAACATATATGTCGGCATGCTGCAAGCTTCATTCTTAAGAAGGAGGGGTTTCTATGGAAGCCACTGTATTCTACAGCTTTTAAAATTCTAAACGTTATGGAAGAGATTTGCATATATTTTATCCCTCATGAAAAATTGTAGTTAAATTTAGTATCAATAAAGATGTGTTTGTATTATTAGTTAGCAATGCTTTAAAATCCAATTCTTCACTCTGTGTAATGCTCAAGATGTTCATCAACAGCCTATAACATCAGTGCTGTCCATTTAAAACACTACTCACTATTATGAAGGGCTTTCTACTCTCAACTCAAGAAGCCAAGGTCTGGTGCTCAACCGCCGCTCCCTAGCTCCCAGTTAGGCCCACCAGTTCGGGCCACCAGTAAGGCCCACAAGTGGCCTTCATAGTGGTCCTCAGCCCCTCAGTAGCTTCCAGATAGGCCCACCAGTGGCCTTCATAGTGGTCCTCAGCCCCTCACTAGCCCCCAGTAAGGCCCACCAGTGGCCTTCATAGTGGTCCTCAGCCCCTCACTAGCTCCCAGTTAGGCCCACCAGTTAGGCCCACCAGTGACCTTGTTACGTCCCCCGCTAGGGGAAGGGGTGGCAACATATAACCAGATGTTTTTGGTTCAACTGGAAGTTGTTTATTTAGCCCAGAGCATGGGATAATCAATTTAACACAAACAGAGGAGGCAAAACTACAAAAGGAAAAGGACCATTGGGTGCTGTCCAAATCAAAGAAACGAATATAACCAAGAAGAAGCTCCCAAAATACATGAGTGGAACAGCACCCCTACGTCTAGTGTTTTTAACAAAAGCATAGCTGCGAGTCGGTGTTCGATAACCTCTAAACAAAACTCTGGCCCAGTTCCCGTGTAGCAAACTAGAGCCTCAATCAAGCAACAAATAATCATTCCAAGACCCAATATGGCAAGCTGCATATCCAAGTCCAGCTGCCGTGAATGTTGAGCTCGCCCGTACTTTATCCTCCAGGATCCTCGGCCCTCCGATGCAGCAGCCAATCACGTCCGGGGAAATTAGCATAATGGTCAACAAATCACACGTGGGGAAAACACATGATGATTAGCATGAGCATCGACAAACTGAGGATTTTACCCATGAGGGCGGGGCGTTAATCCGCAACCGTAATACCCCCCCCCCTTAAAACACAAACCATTAGGCTTTGGTAACATAATTAATTAAAGCAGTTATTAGGCTACAACCTAGACAGAGCATCTGCCAACACATTCTCTGACCCCTTCTTGTGACATATTACCAAGTTGTACTCTTGAACGATCAACACCCACCGCATGAGTCGCTGGTTGTGATTGTACATGCGAGACAGAAAAACAAGAGGGTTATATTACGACTGGTAATGGACTGGACCCGACATACACTTCAAAATGCTGGAGTGCCAACAGCAAAGCAAGGGTTACCTTTTCAATAGTGGAGTATCTGACCTGATGCTTGTTAAACTTACGCGAAAAATAACAAACCGGGTGATCGACCCCATCAGCATCTTCCTGCAACAGTACCGCACCAGCTCCAACGGCGCTAGCATCCACCTCTAGCTTAAAGGGTCTGGTGAGATCCGGAGCGGCGAGCACCGGAGTGTTGCTTAGGAGAGCCTTGGCGCTTTCAAAAGCATGTTGGCACTCAGGGGTCCACACGAAGTCCACCTTTGGACTGAGCAGGTTGGTTAGCGGATGGGTAATAGTCGAGAAGTTACGGCAGAAACTCCGGTAATAGCCTGCCATGCCTAAGAACCTAAGAAGTGCTCTCCTTGTTGATGGAATGGGGCACTCTGTTATTGCTTGTACCTTTGCGTCTACCGGGCGGACTTGGCCTTGACCAACCTGTCTCCCCAAGTAGGTGACGGTGGCCTTCCCGAATTCACATTTCGCCAAATTCAACGTGAGGGAAGCCTTGGCGAGACGTGTGAACACCTGGTCAAGGATCTGCATGTGCTCCTCCCAAGTGGTAGTGTACACAATCAGATCATCAAGATATGCATTACAGTTAGCCACCCCGGCCAAAACCGAGTTTACTAACCTCTGAAAGGTTGCTGGGGCGTTACACATGCCGAACGCCATGACGGTATACTGCAAGAAATGATCTGGAGTTACGAAGGCCGAGATTTCGGACGCGCGATCCGTCAGAGGTACTTGCCAATAGCCTTTGAGTAAGTCTAACTTACTAACATATTTAGCTGTACCCAAGTTATCCACGCAGTCCTCCATCCGCGGAAAGGGATACGAATCGAGAATTGTGACGGCGTTCACTTTACGGTAATCCGTAATGAATCGAGGTGAACCATCGGATTTAGCCTCTAGAAGGCACGGGGAACTCCACGGACTGGAGCTGGGAATGGCTAAGCCATGTTCTAAGAGGTCAACCGTAACAGACCTTCATAGTGGTCCTCAGCCCCTCACTAGCTCCCAGTAAGGCCCACCAGTGGCCCTCATAGTGGTCCTCAGCCCCTCACTAGCTCCCAGTTAGGCCCACCAGTTAGGCCCACCAGTTCAAGAGAGTCTAGCTGCAGACATCCACCCACACGCTCCAGACATCCACCCACACGCACTTCCGCTGCAGACAGAAACATCCACCCACACGCCGGAAATCGGATAATAAAAAATAAAAATCTGAAAATAAAATAAAAATCGGGCGTTACGTAATGTGTTTACATAAATGAACGGGCGTTAAGTAATGTGTTTACATAAATGAACGAAATAAATTAAGTTATAAAATCGGATAAACGCTTCCGGTTTTGGACAGAAGACCTGACACTCGCTGTTGACTTTAAGCTGGAGCTTATGGCTCTTCTCTTTCTGTAAATACACACACCTTATTCAGAATTCCCTCTGTGTTATACTGCAATCATCTCAATTTAATATTTGATAGGACACAAACTGATACTCGTATTGTAAAGCTGAAGGGCATCAGAGATTGAGGCTAATAATTATTTTAAATACTATGTATGAGTGGACAGGAATAGTTAGAACAATTCCCCTTTAGCTTCACCTTTTCTGACATATTTATATTAGGTCTAACTATGTTACATTCTGTTGTCTTAATATCATAAGGTTCGACTGCATTCCAACATAATTTATCATATGTTATTAGCACTTTTGCATTCCTAAATTCTTACTCTGAACCATCATTCATTTAATATCTGGCTCTAATTGTCTATAATATTGTCTTACCTTGTGCTGCTGGACCACCTTATTTGCCCATATTTAAATACGACAAACTGTGTTTTAACTTAGCTCTGTGTGTTACCAAAGTGAATAAGTAAAGTCATACGCAGCATTCTGACGCAGCCAGGAAACTCCAGCCACAATGTTGTCAAGTGGCCCCTGTTTAATGGAAAATGAAATGCCACCAAGTTGGAATCATTTTATATTCAATTATATTATTTTTGCAACCAGTTAGTTACTTAAACTAAGACTTGGAACTGTAAGGTTCTACACCCCGGACTGCAGACAAGCCCATCCAGATAATAACACATCAAATTAGACAACAACGGCACTGTGGTGGGAAACATAACTGGAGGGGGTAAGTCTGTCTACAGAGAGGAGGACCTGAAACTGTTGAACACTGAGTGAGTTGAACACCAGAATAATTTTGTCCTCTTTAAATACTTAAAATAATGAAAGACCATCACACCTAGGAGGATGGCACATTCTTTACAAAAGATTATTGTCATGACTGAATGGTGGAAGATTCAGGGAAATTATCATTGATCTTTGTGTCTAAGATCAATGCAGGCAAAAGATAGAGGAAAATAAGTCAGTGACTTATAAAAGTAAGCAGACAAACATTCATAAATATTGTCTACAGACATATACACATACATTCTTATATTCTTTCTACACACATACATATATCACCTTTAAATGTAATGGAATGTTTTATGTGGGATTCCAGGTGGCACTGAAGCTTCGTGTTTACGGTTGGTTTAAAAGTTGGGCATAGGGGGCAGTGGAAAAGTGTGCAGCAAGTTGTGCAGCGTTTGACTTCTGGCTTTGAATCATCCCTAAAAATCGAGTGATGCATCTACAAAAGACAGAATTTTTTTTTTACAATTGATGTTGTAATTGTATGAATGAAATGAAATGAAATGAAATGAGGCATTTATATCCCGCACATATGATTAGCAAGCCAACACAAGGAAGGCAGCTAACCATGTCAGAGCGGCTGGCTGTGAAATGTGCACAAAATGTGGTGTAGACTTTCAAGTTGGTAAGAAACTGATATTACCGTGACATCATTATATTTATAAAGAAAAATGGAAATGGTTTTAGAACTGGTTATATAAATGATTCTTCAACATTCTCTTAAAACAGTTAGTATTATTAATGCATCTTATTTCTAGAGGCCATCAAGAGGTGTCTCTGGTCGTAATCAGTCGCAAGTCCGTCCCTGACCAATCAGCATTCATTAGCAGAATGCTAGCGTGTACGGCCAACAACGGCCCAAACTGTAAGAAATCGAAAGGACATAAGTACTCATTCATTTGACTTTTGAACTATAATCTACATTGAACTTGCCGAACCTACAATAACATTTGCGATATTTCAACGACAAGCAGGTGAAAGAGATATATTTTGTGAAATAGCAATATCTATTTCAGTTAACTTATTGTCTTAGTTGTCTTGACATACAATTTCAAGGCAGCATGGACACTCAAATTTTTAAGTTGAAACACCAAGTTTGGTTGTGTGGTGTGATCTGGAAATTGTTAGAGACCTATTGTATGTTTATTTCTTTGCATGTGCATTTTTATGTATGGTGAAAGTACATGGGTATGAATGGAATTTCTTCCATTGCTTGTGTTCAATGTTCAATGTGTTATATACATGGTACGGTATGACAACCTTAAATAATACAGTCAATGTCCCGCTCAATATCATTTCATCTGTCATTGTCTATTTTTCGAAAATAAAGATAGTTAAAAAAAAAAAAAGCCTCGTAAATCTCATCTCATCTCATTTTCTTCCGCTTATCCGGGGTCGGGTCGCGGGGGGAGCAGCTCAAGCAGGGGGCCCCAGACTTCCCTTTCCCGGGCCACATTGACCAACTCTGACGGGGGGATCCCGAGGCGTTCCCAGGCCAGTGTTGAGATATAATCTCTCCACCTAGTCCTGGGTCTTCCCCGAGGTCTCCTCCCCACTGGACGTGCCTGAAACACCTCCCAAGGAAGGCGCCCAGTGGGCATCCTTACCAGATGCCCGAACCACCTCAGCTGACTCCTTTCTAAGTAAAGGAGCAGCGGCTCTAATCCGAGTTCCTCACGGATGGCTGAGCTTCTCACCCTATCCCTAAGGGAGACGCCAACCACCCTTCTGAGAAAACTCATCTCGGCCGCTTGTACCCGCAATCTCGTCCTTTCGGTCATCACCCAGCCCTCATGACCATAGGTGAGGATAGGAACGAAGATCGACCGGTAGATCGAGAGCTTTGCCTTGCGGCTCAGCTCTCTTTTCGTTACAACGGTGCGGTAAAGCGAACGCAATACCGCCCCCGCTGCTCCGATTCTCCGGCCAATCTCACGTTCCATAGTACCCTCACTCGCGAAACAGACCCCGAGGTACTTGAACTCCTTCACTTGGGCTAAGGACTCATTTCCTACCCGGAGTAAGCAATCCATCGGTTTCCTGCTAAGAGTCATGGCCTCAGATTTAGCGGTGCTGATCCTCATCCCAGCCGCTTCACACTCGGCCGCCAGCCGATCCAGTGAGTGCTGAAGGTCACAGGCCGATGATCCCATGAGGACCACATCATCTGCAAAAAGCAATGACGAGATCCTCAGACCACCGAACTGCAACCCCTCCCCACCACGACTACGCCTCGATATCCTGTCCATGTATATCACAAACAGGATTGGTGACAAGGCGCAGCCCTGGCGGAGCCCAGCACCCACCGAGAACGAAACTGACTGGCTGCCGAGGACGCGAACACAGCTCTCGCTTTGGGAGTACAGGGATTGGATGGCCCTGAGGATAGACCCCCCTATCCCATACTCCCGCAGCACCTCCCACAGTTTCTCCCGGGGGACCCGGTCATACGCCTTCTCCAGATCCACAAAACACATGTAGACCGGATGGGCATACTCCCAGGCCCCCTCCAGGATCCTTGCGAGAGTGAAGAGCTGGTCCGTAGTTCCACGTCCGGGGCGAAAACCGCATTGTTCCTCTTCAATCTGAGGTTCGACGATCGGCCGAACCCTCCTTTCCAGCACCTTGGAGTAGACTTTACCAGGGAGGCTGAGAAGTGTGATACCCCGGTAATTGGCACACACTCTCTGGTCCCCCTTTTTGAACAGGGGAACCACCACCCCGGTTTGCCACTCCTTTGGCACTGTACCCGACTCCCACGCGATGTTGAATAGGCGTGTCAACCATGACAGCCCCTCAACACCCAGAGCCTTTAGCATTTCTGGCTGGATCTCATCAATCCCTGGGGCTTTGCCACTGCGGAGATGTTTGACTACCTCAGTGACCTCCACCAGGGAAATTGACGACGAAACACCATCAACCTCGAGCTCTGCCTCCAACATAGAGTGCGTGTTATTCGGATTCAGGAGTTCCTCAAAGTGTTCCTTCCAACGTCCGACGACCTCCTCAGTTGAGGTCAACAGAGTCCCATCCTTACTGTACACAGCTTGGACGGTTCCCCGTTTCCCCCTTCTGAGGTGCCGGATAGTCTTCCAGAAACACTTTGGTGCCGACCGAAAGTCCTTCTCCATGGCCTCTCCGAACTTCTCCCACACCCGCTGCTTAGCCTCCGACACGGCAGCAGCTGCAGCCCTTCGGGCCTGTCGGTACCCTGCAACCGAGTCAGGAGTCCTCCAGGATATCATATCCCGGAAAGCCTCGTAAATGTGCAATGATAAACAGTGGAAACGGATTGACCTTTTTTTCGTTTCCCGAGACTCTGTGTCGAGACTCAAGCACTTAACTTACCTTAACCAATCGTTCCATACAAATTGTTTGTTAACGATTTAACAACTTCAACATCTGCTATTACTGTAGTTTTTTTTTTGAAGGACTTACTAGGTCATGGGCTAATGACCTTGCACAGAGGGAAAACAATCTACATCACTTGTCATTGATTTCTATCATGCATTCACTGATCTTTACAGATGGGTTTGTTTTAAGCCATTGAATTTAATTTCTCTGCCCTGCAACACATTATAAGCTACATATGTTTGTTAAATGAGAAATATGGTCTAGGTCACATTGAAACAGTAATTATACAAACATTATACCAACATTGCAACAGGCAAGTTTATTCAAACATCACACTAACAAGAACAATATAAGTAACAATATAAGTAACAGTAACTAATAGTAAACAAAAAAATGAGAAATGATTTAACAACACTGAACATACTGAACAGAGGCAGGGAAAAAGGACAGAGGAATCAAGGTCCAACTGTAGAGATCAAGAAAGGAAGAGGCATGAGGAGGAGTACAACAGAACACTGTGCTCTCTAGGAGATTGTTTAATGATGTAAACTAAGGATGCAGTCTTACAATTATGATTCAAATCCAGGTTTCTATTTCAGGAGAAAGATTGATAATCAGCCGACAGCCAGCAGCCAGCCAGCTGATAGCAGCTAGCACTAGATACTTTTTTAACGCCTTTTTAGAACAGATACGTGACCTCAAAAAATGCAATATTCAGCTGAGTTTATTATCTTAGCCCCACCTTTTGAACGCAACTTTCAAATTACTTGACAAAAAATTACATCGTGAGAAAAGTGGATTCTGAGGGTAAAACCCCATAGGCTCCCATTCATTCTGGACTCGCCTGCGAGCGCCACGCGTGGACAGAGATTATTACTGCAACCAGTCCAGAAAACTGGAACTAACCAGCGAGTGCCTATTCTCCTCATATTAGACATTCTCTGGTAATACGTCCATGCAATTGCTAACCCTTATTAGCCTACCTGTGGGGGGGAGGGGTCAGGTTCATGGAGGTCGCGGATCTGGCTAGCGCCAGAATGGTGCTGCCACCATGTGATGAAAAGAGAAATTGCAATGGTGGCGGGCTGGCGGGCCATAAATAATACATTTTCGTAAGGGAGCCGCGGGCCATATAAAATATAACCCCGTGCCAAGATTGGCCCGCTGGTTCGACTTTGGATATGCCTGGTTTAGATCCAACCACATTCGGTTGTACTCTGCACAGTGACAATGAAGTAGAAAGTTGAATCTGAATCTGAATCTAATGTGCTCTAACTTTTGATAGGGGTTTGGTGCAACTCCAAAAACAAATGTGTAGCCTATATAATAAGGATGAAAAATAAGATAATAAGACGCATGAGGACAATAGTGTGGCTTGCTTTGCAACCGCACTAATAATAAGATACAAGATAACAATAGCGTGGCTCGTGTCAACACGCCTCCTCCGTAGCGACTGTCACAGTATAAATACACGCTGCGCTCACCTTCAGCGCCTCTAGGAGGCTCCCACACAAGAGGACCCCCCGGACAGAGGAGCAGTGGGAGTCACTGGAGCCTGCCACTCCAGCGCTGTGTGGACTATCAGACTCACCGTATCCTCTCTTACTCTGAACCTTTAGTCATTTTATAGTAATGTTTGTCTCTACTGGAGGGATTTGAGAGGCATCTACATAGCAACTCCTCAACGACTCCAGGACTCAGTTGTGCTTCTGCCGTCAAGGTCAGTGGCTCCAGCAGGTGGTCATAGGGCGACTTTAATTGCACGAGCTTTTCAGCCTGAAATAGAAAGTAAAGACTCAAAACATTCCGCTCAGAAGTGTGAATAGGCTACTGTTAAGCAGATAATGTCAATTCGGTTTATTTTTTTACCATAAATAAATATTAGAATATAGACATGGAGTCATTTGTTAGTTCAGTCTAGCGCATCCATGATGACACTAATTGTTTTATTATTTAGATTTCTAAATAATGGAACATTTATATTTCCCCACAATGTGCTAAACAAACACAATGATACTTTAATGAAATTTAAATTATGGTACATGATTGATCTATTATTAAAAAGATTTAATTCCAAAACTAGTATTAAAGACGACTGCATGCACTCACGTCCTATTATACACGCTCTACCCGGTTAAGAAAAAAATATTATATTGTTAAAGTTACATTACTGCAAAGACCAAGTTTACATCTGACCGAAACAGATGGTTTGAATGATGGAGATATAGGCATGTTTATATTTAGTTACTGTTGAAGCCACAATGACTGGAATTGAATATATTGACTGTGCAACATTACACCACACACACACACACACACACACACACACACACACACACACACACACACACACACGCACACACAGACACGCACACACACACACACACACACACACACACACACAGACACGCACACACAGACGCATGCCTACGTGTGCGCGCACACACGCACGAGCAGACACACACACACAGTGTTAGCCAACTTCTAGAAGGCTTACCTACAGAAGGACAGCTAGCCCTTTTGCCTGTAGCCCATTCACAGCCAACGTCAATGGACATGTGTCACTGACACAAAGTGCACCCCCCTGTCCTCACAGTATCATCTGGGATCTGTTAAAACATGATAAGGGTGAGTGGCCCATGATGCTGTCACTGTCTTTATTAATCAACCCAGTCTCCTGTTTGCTATGTAGATTGTTGTTGTCTCTTCTCTTCACCTGGGCTGAGAGTCTGTCCGTTGCCATGGGGATCAAAGCGGGGCTCCCCAGGTACGAGCTGTACCTGTACTACGCTGTGCTGGGTCTGGCCATGCTCTGGTCCGCCAGCTGGATCTGTGAGGTGTCCAGCGGTGAGTTACTACATACTTCCATTTAAAACAGAACCAGGATGTACACACGCAGATTCCCAGTGGTTTGGGGTTGGATTGAAGAAAACCAAAAGTTTCAAATGTTGTTGAGAGTGTGGATTCTGATTCCTGCAGTATGGGCTGGCTGTTAGCTCTGCAACAGAGAGCAGTATTGTCTAAAGAGGGGAGATACACATACACAGGGTTGTGTTTCAGTGTGTTTGAAGGCCAACAGTTGTAGCAATGCGAACCCTGCAAGAGGGATCAGATGTCTGATGAATATCACTGAGGGGAAGGTGTGTTTGGTTCTGTATTTATCCCCTCTCATGGCAAGAAGAAACATCCATTAAAAAATAAAACGGAGGAGGGGCATTGAAAGATTCGAATTAAATATAAACCAAGCAAGCACACTGTGTGGTGATAACAAATCTAACTAATATTCTCCATGTAGATTGTGGACAGCGGCTGTTGATTGAAGGCTAATGGACCAAACAGTCAACAAATAACCTATATGTTTGTATCAGTCTATACCAATAAGATAATAACTATGTTCTTATTAAGCCAACGCAAACAGAAAGACATTGAAGTCCAGCGTGCGGCCGGGATGGTACTACTTTGGGAGAAAGAAGGTGAGGTTTAAAAAAATTTGAATGATGAATCCACTGTAAATGTACATTAAGGCACTCCGATTTCTGTTCAGAGTTCTGTCCAGAGTTCTGTCCATGGAGTTATGTTCATGGAGTTCTGTTCTGTTTAGAGTTCTGTCAAGAGTTTTGTTCTGTTCAGAGTTCTGTCCAGAGTTCTGTCCATGGAGTTATGTTCATGGAGTTCTATTCTGTTCAGAGTTCTGTTAAGAGTTTTGTTCTGTTCAGAGTTCTGTCCAGAGATATTTCCAGAGTTCTGTCCATGGAGTTCTTTCCATGGAGTTCTGTTCATTGAGTTCTGTTCATTGAGTTCTGATCTGAGCTATGTTCATGGAGTTCTGTTCTGTTCAGAGTTCTGTTAAGAGTTCTGTTCTGTTCAGGGTTCTGTCCAGAGATATTGCCAGAGTTCTGTCCAGAGTTCTGTCTAAAGTCCAGTTCACAGTTCTTTGTGTTGGTTCCTGTGCTGCAGGATACTGCCGACCTGGAGTGGGTGATGTGGTTCTCTACGTTCCGGGAGCACATCCTGTTTGCACTGTCGGGTCACGTGCTGTTTGCAAAGATCTGCTCAATGCTGGCTCCACAGGTGGGTCTCCATACTGACCTCTTAACCAAACATTGGTAGACGTGGTTGTCTGCTGGACCAGCCAAACCAGTATAACAATGGTAGTCGTGGTTGTCTGCTGCACCAACTTAACCAGTATATCAATGGTAGACGTGGTCGTCTGCTGCACCAACTTTTTTTTGAGGGACAGATTGAAGAAGGAAGGGAGAGAGTGGGAAAGACATGAGGAGAGAAGATGGCAGAAAGCGTCTCTGTCTTTAACCAGGTGTCACGGTGGGTGGCGTCAGATGCTATCCGTTAGCTCTAAGAATAGCTCGATATGTACAGCTGTCTTTTGTTAGTCTGCTTGGAATCACGCCTAAAGAATTCGGGAGTTGCTATTATTGTTTATTTAAGTGGAATTTGTTATGGTGCATTAATTTAGAAATATAGGATACAAAAATACAATAAACCACTGTACAGGATATAAAAAAAATAACACATATATTAGGATACTACAAATATGTATAGTAAAAACATTAGCATTATAAAATCAGACAATAAAACAGAAACAACCTAGCAGAATCGTTTGAATAAACTCTTATCTCTAATGTAACAACAGCCTCCCAACGTCCATCTGTGTGTGGGTCCTCAGCACCAGTCATCTGTCTGTCTGTGTGTCCTACATCACCAGTCACCTGTCTGTGTGTGTGTCCTCAGCACCGCTCCCTGGTGTACATGGTCTACGGGGTCCTGGCCGTGTGGACCAGTATGGGCTGGGCCTACGTGGGCCTGCTGCTGTCCCACTGCGTGCTTCTCTACAGCGTCTCCCTGGTCAAGCTGCCCTGGCTCTGCTGGGTCACCGGCCTGAGCACGCTGGCCACCTTCAAGTGTGAACCCTTTGTGACGTGGCAGGTAACGACCAGCCCATCATAGAGTCGTGACGACGGAGAGGCCTGCTAAGCTAGCTACATTATGTCGTCATCAATCAATTATAGAGACGTTTCATTAAGGAGCATGATTTGGCTCAAGGATGCCTGCTAGACTGGCAAAGGACTTTAGGGTTCAAACCCTGAACTTCCGGCTGGGAGTCAACAATAATCTTGCCCTTATTTCTTGTCTTCCTACCTTATCTTAACACCCTTACAACGTGCTAAGCTAGGTGACACTTTCAGAGAAAGTTGGTGGAGGAACACAAAAACATTTATTCTTTCATTTGACGGTCTCTGCTTCCAGGCGGGCTTGGTGGAGGGGGACTTTGACCTGCGCCACATCCTGTTCTACGGCGGCTGTGGCTTCACCATCATGCGCTGTGTGAGCTTCTCCCTGGAAAACTGTGTGAGGAGGGAGGGCAGCTATAGCCTCCTGGAGCTGCTCCAGTACAACTTCTACCTGCCTCACTTCTTCTTTGGCCCCGTCCTCACTTTCGACAAGTTTCATGTTCAGGTGAATTGTTTCGTTGGTGATAATAATAATAATAATTCAGGTCAATAATAATTTCTTTATGTCTATATTTTCTAAATTTAAATGACACATGGAATGTGTGAAAGACTCACAGAATCGAAAATGTGCTTGAGCTGCCCACGTCTTTAGGAGAGATTTGATCAGTGGGGGTGGAGCATGGAGAATATCTACGTCAAAGGAGTATAATGTGACCCCCCCCCCTCTCAGGTGAACAGGCCCGTGGGGAGCAGGAAGGAGGGGGAGATGTGGAGCATCGGGCGCCATGCCCTGTTCCACCTGGGGGGCATAGTGCTGGTGGACGTCCTCTTCCACTTCCTATACATCCTTTCCATCCCAACGGACATGAAACTGCTGAGGCACCTCTCCGACTGGGCCATAGGTCTGTCAACCCCAACTCAAGAAGATGGACATGAAATATTATTTCTTTTAATATTACATACCTAATGTTACTTCTGAAATCACTATTGATATTTTTCTGTGTTCCTCTTATAATATTTGTACCCACTATTGAAATTAAGCAGAAAGTGTATTTATTTCTAAAAAATCTATACAAGCACAACACTGAAATACGTGATACCGCACCATAATTCTGTGAAGGTCAACTACTCTATGATGATATGGCCCTTTCCTTTGTCTTGATTGGTGTGTTCTAGTGGGGCTGGCGTACACCAACCTGGTGTATGATTGGGTGAAAGCTGCCATCATGTTCGGGGTCATCAACACAGTCTCCAGACTGGATCACCTCGACCCGCCAAAACCGCCCAAATGCATCACCACGCTCTACGTCTTCTCTGAGACGTGAGTCAACAGCTCAACCATCCATCGTTCATCGCTGCTCTGGCTTCTATGTGGTTAGATAGGATTGCTTGGCAAGGTTCGATGATTGTAATGAGGTGACTAGATGTCTATATGTAGAGTTAAATATACTTCAGTCATACTAAAGTGTTTTCTTGGATCCTTCCTTTTTCAGCCACTTTGACAGAGGCATAAACGATTGGCTGTGCAAGTGAGTATCTCAGAGGGACCACTAAACCGTTCTTCATCTTCATTATCATCGTCATTATTCTAAATATACATGCATTCCTGTTTCATAGGATTCATAGTATGATTGAAAACACATTGGTTTGACATGCTAATGAAAACGTATGCTTTATTTTACTGCACAAAGTACCGGGAGGTCCAAAGGTTCCTCCAGGGGTGTGCCGAGGCATGAGAACCACATGTTATCCCCTAGATCTCTAGTCCACCTGACCTTGGAGACCTGGGCCCCCTCTTCCTTTGCTCTGACTCAGGTACGTGTACAACCACCTGGGGGGAAACCACTGCGATGTCCTGAAGGAGCTGGTGGCCACGCTGTGCACCTACAGCCTCACCGTCCTGTGGCTGGGACCCTGCCCGGTGGTGCTGCTCTGGGCGTCCCTCAACTGTCTGGGCCTCAACCTGGAGCTGTGGACCGCCAAGCTCTTCTCCATGGAACCCCTGGCCTCCTTTGAGGTTGGTCGCTCATCCAATGGAGGTCATACGTTTGAATGGTATCCTTGTTTCTCTTTGATTTGGCAGTTATTGGCAAGGAGACGGACGGACAAGCATTTATGTTCGGATTTATATGTCCAACCAGAATTATGTTTAGATATGTATATAATTTTTTTCTTCTGAAAATGTATGTATATCTATAAATATTTTCTTGCCCAAAGGTTAGCTGCGTATACGGCTCACATGAAGCAGGAGATTGGATTAGCCTTTTTTCGTATGTCTGATGGGCCATGCTGTCAAATAATGCTCAACTCCTCCCTTCGACTCTATTAATGGTGGACATGAACTTCTTGTGTATGTGTTGTTATCGGTCACCAAGATGGCTATGTCTGCGGCCATGTCGCGTCGCATCAGAGCTATCTTCAACACCTTCAACTTCTGGACCATAGTTCTGTACAACATCGTGGCACTGAACAGCGCAGATTTTGCCAAATTGGTAGCCAAGCGTCTCCTTCTGAAAGGTACGCTGGTCAGTTTCTCCTTGTGCTACACTGTCAGAGTCCAGGACGTCCTGAATGTTGGTGTTGTCCTCCCCAGGCTTCCCCTTCACCACCGTGGCCGTCATGTTCGTCACCTACTGCCTGATTCAGATGATCAAGGAGTGGGAGAGGAGACAGGCCCTGCTGGATGACCCTGACCCCCTTCCTCCTGCTCCTCCTTCTCCTGCTACTCTCTTTGTAACCACCACCAGCCCCGCCCAAGACACGCCCACTGCTGCTCTGCCAATCGCAGAGTCCGGCAAGAAGAAAGCAGAGTAGGGGATTGGATCAGAGCTAGAGTCTGTCAGAAGGCCGTTCCATCCAATGGTCTCTCATGGCTGAGTCCTGGTTTTGTCGATATTGCACTGATGGGAGGGACAAACGCAATAGGAAAAAAGCTTCCGTTTATGGTTTATTGCATCAGCAATATCTGCTGTTTACATCGGGTACTACTAGTAAAATGGATGCATACCGTCAAAGTGTTTTAAAGATTACAACTCAACATGTAGTTAAACCCCATGAAGGATTTTAAGCCCGAGGGTAAAAGGGCTTTCAAGAAATGCATGTTACAGCTGTTTCCAACATGGTCAGTCTTATATTTCAGTTAGGATATTCATTTCATCATTCTACATTTTAAGATGAACCATGGAGTTCTGTTGTTGCAGCTTCACATCATGTTTAACTTAACTGTTGATTAAAAAATAAAGTACTAAAAAGTAAAATTTCTCCGCTGTGTCAGTGTGAAAACTAACATATATATAATATATATATAAATAATATATGAGACAAAACCATCCCTTCTTTAATGGTTGGGCCAAGGGGGACAAGCCTCACTGCCTTTGTTGACGTGACATCAACGGGGCCACATTGAGCCATTCCGATATGACTAAACAGTTGTTACACATATGCTGGATACACAGTTGTACGACGTTCACCTAAGGTTCAACAAAGAAAATGTTGCTCTTGGGGATCCAACAAAAGTAATAACACTAACCAAAGCCAGTATGCTATTTAAAGGTCCCATGGCATGCTCCTTGCTACGAATTAGTCTCACAATGAGCTTTCCACACGTTTTTTTTTAGAGGGGGGTCAAGGTGGAGGGTAGAGTGTGGCCCTGAGCAGCTTGTGGCCAAGCTACCATGCGCAATTGTTTACATTGGATGTATAACAATGGCTCGGTTTCATAATATCATCCGGAGGCGCATACAGCTTTAACCGTGTTCTGTAAATATTCTACGTAGAACACTCTGGGTGTTCCAGTGGGAGTCCTGGAGCTCTATATCTAAATAATATCGTATTATATATAGATATCTTTATAATATAATATATATTATGACGCCCAAAAGCTGTGTGCGGCTCCGGATGATATTATGAATCTCAAACGACTGCATCTGGTTCTTCCACTTCCACATCAATCTGAAGTACAGACAGAACCGCGCATGGAGGAGAAAGGGATTGTTGCAGTTTACGGACTCTCGGTACTTCCACAACGAAACTCGTAGTGGGGGTTATCTCGGCCATCGTTGAGAAGGAATTGTGGGAAAGGAACTTTGTCTTTGACTCTAAATGGCTACCGAGCCACTCTAAATGGCTACCGAGCCAGGAACATATCATTCACAAAAAGGCAACATTGTAGCCTATAGGCCTTATGCATAGGAGAGCAGCATGTAGAACAAAACAACAAAAAACAACATGACACTCTATTCGGTGCACAATTTAAGGAATGATATGTTAACTGAACGAATGTTCAGTCCATGAACAAGTGGCTTTGGTCAACCCCCACGTACATAACATAACGTTTAGCTTCATTAGAAAGCAACATTGCATAGTCTATAGTGCATATTAATCCTACTAAATTGGCCTGCCTCACAAGCTTGGGAGAAGTCCCAATTTAAAGATCTCGCTCAGAGGCTCACGGTTCTCATCCTGCTGTCCACGGCCATGGCAGGCCGACATGTAAAGACAACCATGGCCTACCTAACCCAGTCACACAAGGTGGGGTCCCCTTGGTTTTGAATTAAAGATGCTGATGACCTCGTCATAATCCAGTGTTTCTGTCAGTTCTCTTTCGAAAGACGACAGGGTCAAATTGTTGAAGCGTTCATAGGCAGATCGACTTGCCGGTTAGCATCATTATTGTTCTCAATTCAAGGTTTTAATAATAACTTTTTTTGCCAGACAAAAGCAAAATGAAGATACCATGACACTGCTAATGAACATTACCATTGTTCACACCAGATTGCAATAATGCTACCTTGAAGTTGCATTGACCGAAGAAAACAGACCAACACACCTTACTTTTTAAATAGTTATCAGGATTACTAAAAAGTTTAACCTTTTGAACATGTTAGAGATAAAATACAACACATACAATAACAGTACTAATATCCATGTTTAACTCCTCAGGGTAGTATACAGTTGTTGTTTTTTTGGATTTTCTGATTGGGCGGGACAGCTGTCAATCAGGGTGGCCCCAGGCCCATCCAGGCCTGCCCACAGCTCCGTGCCTGCCGTGATTGTTACCCAGGATTGTCTCCTCCTTGGCTCCTTGGCATCAGTGCCCCGGCGGCGGTGACCCGGCGGCAGTGCCCCGGTGGCGGAGTCCCGACAATCGCGGGCAACAATCCCTTTCTCCCCCATGTCACGGTTCAATCTGGACTTCAGGGAGGCAAAGCCAAAGTTCCTATTGCCCAATTCCTTCTCAACCATTGCCGAGACAACCGCCACCACAAGTCTCGTTGTGGAAGTAGGCTACCAGAGGCGTCAAGAGAACCCGACGCAGTCTCGTCTTTTCAACAAATGGGAGCTTTACGCAAGCTTGCGTTAATGTGTTACGTGTTATGCGCAATAACACCAACAGCAGAATGGTTATCCAAATAACAAAGTGTACAACACATGCGAAAAATTGGGCTTTAACTTTCCATGGGACCTTTAAGATGAGAAAAAAGGGTAAACCCTGAAAACATACTAAACTGTGCAAGTTTACACAGTTTAGTAACAGACTATGGGGTCAGAACAGTCTCATTAATAATGAATGCAAAGAGAAGGATTCACAAATGTATTTTGTGATTTATATATAAATTACTCTCTTCACACAAATACATTTCAATGCACACACAAATGGATATCGGTATGTATAAATGTAAAATTTATCCATGAACAAAAATAAGTTTCACAAATACATTTCTGATCCACACACAAATGTACCTTGTTTTAAATAAATGTAATTTAAATCCATAAATATATGAATTAAAAAAATATTTGCCATTTTCATCAAAATGTATTTGGATGTTGCTACATTTATATACAAACTGTTGAACTTTAATTTACCAAACGCTTTTCATTTGTGAACTTGGCTGCATTTGTGTGAGAATTTGTCTGTATTTATCTGTGGATTTTTAAGACTCTCCTGACGTGGCTGGATTCACAAATGCATTTTTTTCAACAAGGAACTCTCTGTAGCCAATCAGATGCCTCCCTCGTTTTCAGCCAATCACATGACTGCAGTGACTGGGTTTTTACAATGTTGGTGCCGTTTACACCGACAATCCCAAAACCCAGTCGAAACTAGATGGAAAAAGTGTGTAGCTCAAAGCGTGACGCAGCTTTTAATTCTTCGCCACCTAGAGATTGTTATGTGCGATCATTCAATAAACCCATGTTATTTCCCATAGACATTTGAGCTAGGGAACCGGGAGGCTCGGAAGCTGGACTCAGAGGTCGGAACTGCAGTCATGTGTTTGGCTGAAAACGAGGGAGGCATCTGATTGGCTACAGAGAGTTCCTTGTTGAAAATAATTAATATATTTATAGATTTATATTACATTTATTTAAAACAAGCCACATTTGTGTGTGGATCGGAAACGTGTTTGTGAAACTTATTTTTGTTTATGGATTTATTTTACATTTATACATACCGATATCCATTTGTGTGTGCATTGAAATGTATTTGTGAGAAGAGAGTAATTTATATACAAATCACAAAATACATTTGTGAATCCTTCTCTGTGCATTCATTATTAATGAGACTGTTCTGACCCCATACTAGACTCCTCCCCTAAGCCATGATGCAGGCAAAAAGTTTCACCACATCCCATGACTGACACATGTACATGACGCCCTGTGCAAGGTTGCTCGTGTGTACCCTCTTCAGCTGGTACCCTAACCAGGTGAACGCTGGTACCCTAACCAGGTGAACCCTGGTACCCTAACCAGGAACGCTGGTACCTTAACCAGGTGAACCCTGGTACCCTAACAGGTGAACCCTGCCCTAACCAGGAACGCTGGTACCCTAACCAGGTGAACCCTGGTACCCTGACCAGGTGAACCCTGCCCTAACCAGGAAAGCTGGTACCCTAACCAGGTGGACCCTGGTACCCTAACCAGGTGAACCCTGGTGCCTTAACCAAGTGAACCCTGGTCCCCTAACCAGGAACGCTGGTACCTTAACCAGGTGAACCCTGGTACCCTTACCAGGTGAACCCTGGTACCCTAACCAGGTGAACCCTGGTACCTTAACCAAGTGAACCCTGGTACCCTAACCAGGTGAACCCTGGTACCTTAACCAGGTGAACCCTGGTACCCTAACCAGGTGAACCCTGGTACCCTAACCAGGAACGCTGATACCTTAACCAGGTGAACCCTGGTACCCTAACCAGGTGAACCCTGCCCTAACCAGGAACGCTGGTACCCTAACCAGGTGAACCCTGGTACCCTAACCAGGTGAACCCTGGTACCTTAACCAGGTGAACCCTGGTACCCTAACCAGGAACGCTGGTACCTTAACCAGGTGAACCCTGGTACCCTAACCAGGTGAACCCTGGTACCTTAACCAGGTGAACCCTGGTACCCTTACCAGGTGAACCCTGCCCTAACCAGGAACACTGGTACCCTTACCAGGTGAACCCTGCCCTAACCAGGAACGCTGGTACCCTAACCAGGTGAACCCTGGTACCCTAACCAGGTGAAACCTGGTACCTTAACCAGGTGAACCCTGGTACCCTTACCAGGTGAACCCTCTTTCCCTGGAGCAGATCAACACAAAACATTGTCCCGAAACCAAATTGGCTCGATAGCAGTGGTGTGGTGTACTTGGTTTCGACAATGTCCAATGTCCAATGTCAACACCTGAACTATAGGCATCCTTGAGCAAGAGCATTTAAGGTCACTTTGGAATGAAGACTCTGTTAAATTACTAAATTACTTAATGGCTGAATTAATAAGTAGTATGACCAATAACCCCCTTCTCATGATGGCTCGTGGCTTACAGCAGACAGGGCTTTTTGACTGACATCACTGATATAAATATGGTGTGTTCGCAGCTGTGGTATTGCTGGATCGTTCGCAGGGACCACCTGGCAGATATACTGGAAACAATCTTTGATGACGTGTTTCTGATGCTGCCATTAGAGAGACAGGTGAAATAAATCTGGACTTGAATTGAACATTGAATGTCAAACCTTAAGAAAGATCTGTTATTTGCTGCTAGATAAGACAAATTTTATAAATTATGATAATTTAATTTACTTGACTGGCACCTTTCAAATGGGTTAGGGAAAGCTACAATTTTATTTTGAGTACTGTGCATGCTGAAACATGCACAATCAAATAGTAAAAAGTTCTCTGGCATTTGATGGAGAGAGGCAGAGATAGGTTTAGTTAAGACCCAGTTTGGTATGCAGCAGTACCCATTCACTGTCCACGGGAGGCCAAGCTAGTCGGCTCCAGCAGAACGCTGAAGGACACACCTCCCATGAGGCACTGCACCAGCTGTCTGAGCTGGGGCTGCTGAGGGGGAGGTAGAGGGCAAGACGTACGTAGTTGGGGTGTGGAGGGCGTGTTGGGGTGGGCATAGGCACAAAAGTAGATCTAGTATTTTGCATATTCTGGAATGGATTCCACGACTCCACACCGAGGATCTATTAATAGCCTTCCAGTGCGAGGCTGGGTTGATGGGTAAGGACAGCTGACTGCTGAGCCAACCACAGGCTCAGCTGGTCTGTTGGTTGGCTCATAAGAGACAGACTCTGCCTGGGGACGCCTCTCTCTTTCTCCCTTTCTGTCTGGCGTTAGGTCCAAAGGAACCAGGTGTAGATCAGCCACCACGTGAAGGGTTCCCCTCTCTCCCAACAGGAACCATGGCTCTCCCCATCAACCCCACAGACGAGCCCCGTCTCTACCAGCAGACCCTGCTCCAGGATGGCTTGTCTGACCTGCTCGAGAACGCCAAGCTGGTGGACTGCGTGCTGAAGATCAAAGGGAAGGCGTTCCCCTGCCACCGGCTGGTGCTGTGCGCCTGCAGCGCCTACTTCCGCGGGATCTTCCTGTCCGACCTGGACGAGAGCAAGAAGAAGGAGATTGTGCTGGAGGACGTTGAGCCCGGCGTGATGGGGCTGGTGCTCAAGTACCTCTACACCTCCAACATCAACGTGACGGAGCAGAACGTCCAGGACATCTTTGCCGTGGCCAACATGTTTCAGATCCCATCCGTGTTCACCGTGTGCGTGTCCTTCCTGCAGAAAAGGCTGAGCTTCAGCAACTGCCTGGCTGTTTTCAGGCTTGGCTTGATGCTGGACTGCCCCCGGCTGGCTGTCTCTGCGAGGAACTACGCCTGCGAGCGCTTCCAGTTCATCAGCAAGGACCAGGATTTCCTCCAGCTGGGGCCCAGCGAGCTGGCAGCCATACTGGCCTGCGACACGCTGAACGTGGAGACGGAGGAGACGGTGTTCGAGTCTCTGATGAAGTGGGTGGCTGAGGACGTGGAGAACAGAGAGAAGGAGCTTCCCAGGCTGCTGGACTGCGTCCGCCTGCGTCTGGTCAGCGAGGAGTACCTGAGGGAGAAGGTGGAGAAACACAAACTCATCTGCTCTTCTAATCAGGAAATAGAGGAGATGCTTCAGTTAGTGAGGGACGCCCACTCCGGAAAGCTTCCAGAGCTTAAACTAATCAAAGGCAAGAAGGGAGAGGCACACGAAGATGGACAAAACGGAGAGGAGGAGGAGCCGGAAGAGGAAGCCCTCCTCCCAGGCATCCTGAACGACAACCTGCGGTACGGTATGTTCCTCCGAGACCTGATGTTCCTGGTCAGTGACACGGGTGCGGTGGCCTACGACCCCGCTGGGAACGACTGCTACGTCGCATCGCTCTCCACGCAGATCCCCAAAAACCACACCAGCCTGGTCACCAAGGAGAACCAGATCTTCGTGGCTGGTGGTCTGTTCATAGACGAGCAGAACAAGGAGGACCCCATGTCATCCTACTTCTTACAGGTAAGGAGCCAACATAAAGCATCACCCCTGCCTCCTGCTACTCAAGACTTTATCATGGGAAGGCAGAACATGACAAATCATTTGTGAGAAACACAGGGCAGGTATTAGTCGATATGCAGGAACTGTAAGTGTTGGGTAATGAAAAGAAGAAATAGAAGGCATGCAAGCTATGCCCTTATAGATACAAGGTATCTTATAATATCATTATCATCTTCATATCAAAAAATCATTCATTGTATTACTCTTGTATCTGCTGCTTTTATATATGTTGATTATGATTTTTTTACACTTGGATTTGATTGGTCGTTTACACTTCCTAGTATGACCCTGCAAATGCTGATTGGATCGGCATGCCGCCGATTCCCTCCCCTCGCTTCCTGTTTGGGCTCGCCGAGGCCGTCAGCTGCATCTTCGTCCTGGGAGGGAAGGAGCTGAAGGACCAGGAGCACACGCTGGACTCGGTCCTTGTCTACGACAGACAGTGAGCACCGGGGAGATGTTGGGGGGAGGAGTTGGATACACATCAAACAATATTGGTCTGGTTATTAATGGAGGACTGATATCTATCAGGAAGAAGGGACCTCATGTTTATTTGTTAATAG
This sequence comes from Gadus macrocephalus, assembly GCF_031168955.1. NCBI lineage: Eukaryota > Metazoa > Chordata > Actinopteri > Gadiformes > Gadidae > Gadus > Gadus macrocephalus. Next base: position 1,610,737 of record NC_082404.1, on the reverse strand, counting down.
CTTTGCTTTAAGAGACACATCTTGTTTTACAAACTTCACACAAATTCTGTTGATATTTGTGTTATTAAAACTGAATGTAAGATGTGACAAACCTCTTTTGAGGTTTGCAAATGACTAACACTGATTATGTTCACATTAAGATACACTATGAGGACAAATGGCTGGCTGAGACATCTCACTGAAGATTAACCCTTGATAGGCTAACATGTTCATAATCAAAAGGAATGCTTCTAAATCCCACCCCGAACAGAAGGGCACTCTACACCTTTGTATCCGTACTCACATGTATGTGAGTTTGTATGTCTGTCGTTGACAGATCTCTGAAGTGGAGTGAATGTGATCCCACCCCCTACCCCGTCTACGGCCATGCCACCGTGTCCCACAACGACATCATCTATGTGATCGGAGGCAAGGAAGACAGCAAGTAGGTCCTTCTGATCAACAACAGGCAATAGACTCTGGGGTCGGTGGGGGTTATTAAGGTTATAGATGAAGTGCTACTTTCAGTATGGAGCAGGTATGTTATGGGCCAGGTGTCATTGGAGAACTAAACAGTAGGCTGTGGACATTATGGGATCGAGCCCAGTCTTTTTCAGCTTTGGATCTTACAACATGGCTACTAGGTTTCTATCTTTAGGAAAGTGGATCACCTCGACCCCTGATCCCATTCTTCTTCAATCTTATATTTACAACAGCGTGTTAACCCCATAGCAGAACACGGAGCCCTCATGTAAATGCTGTGGTAACAGGAAGTGCCTGAGCGCCATGAGTGCGTACGACGCCCGGGCCCTGCAGTGGAGGGACCTGGCGCCTATGAGCTGTCCCCGGTCGCTGTGCGGAGCCACGGTGCACCAGGACCAGATCTATGTGGTTGCGGGGGTGACGGACACGGGGCTGACCAGCAGCGTGGAAGTGTACAACATCTCCAACAACCAGTGAGTCCCATCAGCGCTCAGTGATCAGCAGGCGTTGGCATCCAAGACACTTACAATTAGTTAATTAATGAAAGTACTATTTTCAAGGTCGTTGTTGAGTTAAGCATAATCGGTAACTTTCACTAGCTAATGGCTGAATCGTCACTAACCAACGGCTGAACCTTCACTAACCAATGGCTGAATTGTCATCAACCAATGGATGAACCTTCACTAACCAATGGCAGAACTTTCACCAACCAATGGCTGAACTTTCACCCACCAATGGCTAAACCGTCCCCAACCAAGGGCTGAACTGTCACCAACCAATGACCGAACCTTCCCTAACCAATGGCTGAAACTTCCCTAACCAATGGCTGAACCTTCACCCACCAATGGCTGTGTGTTGTGCGGTCCCCTTGCAGGTGGTCGGACATGGTGGCGTTCCCTCAGGAGCGCAGCTCCCTGAGCCTGGTGTCCATGGCGGGGTCGCTGTACGCCGTGGGGGGCTTCGGCATGATGCCCGTGGAGGACAGCGAAGAGCTAGTCCCAAAGGAGATGAACGACATCTGGAGGTCAGAGCGCTGTGGGTTCAGAGTCTGGAGGTCAGGAGGTCAGAGCGCTGTGGGTTCAGAGTCTGGAGGTCAGAGCGCTGTGGGTTCAGAGTCTGGAGGTCAGAGCGCTGTGGGTTCAGAGTCTGGTGGTCAGGAGGTCAGAGCGCTGTGGGTTCAGAGTCTGGAGGTCAGGAGGTCAGAGAGCTGTGGGTTCAGAGTCTGGAGGTCAGGAGGTCAGAGCGATGTGGGTTCAGAGTCTGGAGGTCAGGAGGTCAGAGCACTGTGGGTTCAGAGTCTGGAGGTCAGGAGGTCAGAGCGCTGTGGGTTCAGAGTCTGGAGGTCAGGAGGTCAGAGCGCTGTGGGTTCAGAGTCTGGAGGTCAGGAGGTCAGAGCGCTGTGGGTTCAGAGTCTGGAGGTCAGGAGGTCAGAGCGCTGTGGGTTCAGAGTCTGGAGGTCAGGAGGTCAGAGCGCTGTGGGTTCAGAGTCTGGAGGTCAGGAGGTCAGAGCGCTGTGGGTTCAGAGTCTGGAGGTCAGGAGGTCAGAGCGCTGTGGGTTCAGAGTCTGGAAGTCAGAACACTGGTTAGTTATAGAGACTGGAGATCAGAACACTGGTTAGCTATATAGTCTGGAGGTGAGAACACTGGTTAGTTATAGAGTCTGGAAGACAGAACACTGGTTAGTTAAATAGTCTGGAGGTGAAAACACTGGTTTGTTATAGAGTCTGGAAGTCAGAACACTGGTTAGTTAAATAGTGTGGAGGTGAGAACACTGGTTAGTTATAGAGTCTGGAGGTCAGAACACTGGTTAGTCATAGAGTGTTGAGTTCAGAACACTGGTTAGACATAGAGTCTGGAGGTCAGAACTGTTAGAGTTAGCGGGTGGCAAGCAAGCAGGTAGGACCCAATAGCAGACAGTTCAGGTAAAGGATAATTTATTAGCTGCAAAAAGGCAAGGAACACCGAGAACACATATCTACCAAGAGCATATGGTGCTCTTGGTAGAATAACCCTAACCACAAACCACAATAATACGACAAGTAACAAAGGGAAGACAAGGGCTTAAATACAAAACACAGGGCACGCAACAGCTGAAACACATTAGGGGAGGGAGCAGTAATCACACAAACTTGACAGGACATGGGGAGAAACAAGACAGAGATACCAAAGTAAAACAGGAAACACAAGGAAACATACCAAAACAAGACAAGGAAACAGACAGACCATGACAAGAACACTGGTTAGTTATAGAGTCTGGAGGTCAGAACACTGGTTAGTTATAGAGTCTTGAGGTCACCACACCGATTAGTTATAGAGTCTGGAGGTCTCAGGTCACCACACTGATTAGTTATAGAGTGGTTAAGCAGTACATTGACTCTATTGTTCATTCATTCGTCTGAACAGTCAGCTCCATCCTGCTCGTCCTTTGTTCCTATGATGGGTCATGTGACAGCATCTATACCAGCACATCCTCCTCATGTTTCGGTTGTCCATCTCCAGGTTCAACGAGGAGGACAGGAAGTGGATGGGCGTCCTGAGGAACATGCAGTATGCTGCAGGGGCCACCATCCTGGGGGTCCGCCTGAACACCCTGCGTATGACCAAGATATGACCTCCTCCTCACCCCCTGGACCCCCAACCTCCTCAAACAGTATCACACATCTGGGCTGGTCACTCTTTCAGATAGTTAACAGGATCCCACAGGACATGAAACTCATAATTAGGCAATTAGGCAAAATGTTCTAATGGTGACTCTATTTACATTGCTGTACTGGTTTACTGTAGTTAATAATTTGCTTTGATTATACTTTTATATTTGCTTGCTTTTATGTTAAATATATAAATACTGGTAGTTCTCTTCTGACCTTGGTTGCACTGTTTGGTCTACCCCTTTAAGTCATATGTTGCTCTTGGTAGAATAAAACAATATTCCAACAGGATGTTGCAGTATTATTCTACAACTAGATGGCAGTATACCCGTTATTGCTTCTGTAAACTGGTAAGGTTACTGCTAACCCTAACCCTTTGAATCAAAAGGTCATTCACAATTCACAGCATATAAAAATAACAGAACACACCCAGTTTTGCAATAATATATCTTTACTGTTTAATATTGAAATGTTGCTCTCCTGTGTTACAGATGGTGAACACTAGTCAATAATACAATTAAAGACACAAAACACAGTCTAATGTTAATAGCACCCCTAGACACTAAAGTCTGCGTTTTAGTATGTGTTAATATAGTCAACAACTACTACCTACACATGGCCTTTGTATAAGACATTGTTTACATTATAATGTGGAGAATTGTTAAATGACAGTAGCTGTTATGATTCATTTTAAAATACAGCTGCAGTGTGAGTTAGTATGGAAAATGGAGAGGGTATATGTAAAATTCAAATAGGTCTTTGAATTCACTATTTATTTCCTATTTATTTCAGCATTTGCATCTATAGCTAACATACATATTTCTGTTCAACAGAGGAAAGTTACTACATGATGTTCAGGAGAATTACCATCTTCATCGTGCCAAACAAACCTATTCTGCCATCCACTCAGAATAAGGTCAAGATAACAGAACTAGTTCTGAGTCCACTCATCTTTTAGTCTCTTCCCTCCTAAAAGCATCTTGTTGTTTTTTTTCATAACCCTTATGTACATTCTGTCTCCACACAATCTTCTTGGAAGATCAATATAAGAACGATAGTAAAAAACACCCTTGGATTTGGTTTGAATCTCCTCCGTCCAAATGTTTCCTGGAGCTACGCCAAGCCCATCGGACTCCCTAGCTCGACCCTGACACGGGCGTGGTGTCCAGGTGAGGAGGGCCTGATGGGGCCTTGAGACTCAATCTGCCCCCCTGCATGACGGAGAGGTGACCCACAGCGTAGAACACCCCAATCCCAGACCCCTCTGTGTGGACCAGGGGTCCGACAGCCTCCCAACACCAGCCTGGGATGGACTTTATGAAGACTCATTGTGACAACAATGTCTTCAACATTACTGCCCCCTCTTCCTAAATGCTAATGAACACTGTGGCTACAAAAAAAAGAGCCACACACAAAAATAGCAATTACATTATTATTAAATTACTACTATTATTACTGCTCTGGAGGTCATCTAAGACGGCCACTCCTCTCAGTGTGGGCAGTCTGAATGCAGGTTCGCAGAGGCTGCCACATGGAGGCGCTACAATTGGGTAAAGTGCAATAAAAACAATAAGGGACAGATTCTGAATGGTATTCCTTTTTTGGGCAACAAACTGACGCTCTGTTGCATGAGTTTTCTGGTAAGAAAAGGGATGATCAACCAAGTGGTGGTTGGTTGTTGACCTCCTCAACAACCAACCACCCCTTGAGATGCTGATGTAGCAGTGAGTTTAAGAGAGAACAGAGGCACAACAGGGGGTCCCAACTCCTCAATAGGGGTCATGGAAGTTGAGGGAGGGGCAAGCTCCCAGGAAGAAGAAGGGAAATACAAACAGCCATGGTCCAGCATTTATATACTGGTGCAGCTCAAACTCACCTATGACATTTGTCCTGGATGGAAGCAAGCTTGAAATCATCTCCTCCAATCAAAGCCTTATCAGATAGTGGCCGAATCCCTATAAATGAGCTCACATCGTCACATCGCCCTAGCTGAGGGGGACATTTCTTCGACTTGGTGTCTTTACCTGCAGCAAGTTGGAATCTTCCAAATGTCTCTCTAACCTCCAGACTCTATCGGCCCAATCAGCGATGCCAATCAAGGCTAGCTTTCAGTGATTCTGTGACAGCCTGGCGTGAAAATGAGGTCAAAGTGCATAAATCAGTAGTCATGACTACCACCAGCCTCTCTCCTGCCCAATACCTAAGGCTATACTCAACTCTCTCTCTCTATACTCAATACTCAACTCTCTCTCTCTCTCTAGAGAGAGAGAGAGAGAGAGAGAGAGAGAGAGAGAGAGAGAGAGAGAGAGAGAGAGAGAGAGATACATATCTCTATATATATATAAACTGCCAGTTTAGGAATTCTTACCCTTTTTAAGTGCTTTCAATCTGAATCAATTTGTCATATTCTCATACAATGCAATGTGGTTTCCTGTCTTTCCCCAGGTAGGCCTGCTGTGTTGAGTTGGTTACCACACATCACCGATAACATGCTTTGTTGTGAACAACATTGGTGCCTATTTTCACGGGAAGACCCACATGGGTTTCAAAGTGCAATTTGTCTAAGAGCCACAGAGGCATAACAGTCTCACTTTAAACTAGAGTCCTCTAGTTCAACAGATCTAACAACAGGTTAGTGTCTCCAGTCTTTAACTAGAGTCCTCTACAAGACAGGGCTAACAACATGTTAGTGTCTCCAGTCTTAAACTAGAGTCCTCCAGTTAGACAGGCCTAACAACATGTCAGTCCTCTAGTTAGACGGGCCTAACAACATGTCCTCTACCAGGTCTAACCCCACAGCGTCTTGTCCTCTGGGTTCCTGGCGTCAGGCAGTAGCAACTGGGACTCTGGAGCTCATCGTTCTACAGCGAGAGTTTAAGCACAGCTTGGATATTCAGACTAATGCACACAAACAGCTTTAAAAATGTTCTAAATAAGGGATTTTAACCTAACCCTGTTGACGAGCAACAAATGAAACAGGAACACACGACCCATGTGGAAGAGAGGGTGGAGCTTCAGATACATGTTGGAGGGCCCTCGTTGTTTCATCATGGCAACTGTTATGAACAACTAGGTTGGGATAAGACTTAGAAGCTAGGCTAAGGTGCTGACGCAATTCTTTTTACATCTTTCTTTTAAAAGAAACAAGACAAAAATAATATAGACAGCTTATAAACTTACAAAAGCTCACCCACAACGTCCGACCACATCCAGAGAACAAGGCCTTCCACCCATCACACAACACTCACGCCATCGACACCACAGCGGAGCTGCTCTCTGTCCACTGCAGGATCTCCGAGACCTCGAGAGGGCCTGTGTATCCACCAAGGAGAAGACTCAAACCATTAGTAGTCATAAAGTTCCTATTCACTTTCTAAAAGCTCCCCTTCTGTCTGTTAGAAAACATCAGTCCAAAGTGTCTCAGCGCGGATACAAAGGTCAGAGGTTAAGGACAATAGGGAAGATCCTCAGAAAATACATGAATGCATGTATTTTTGTCAATGACAATCAAAAATAATCACTGTGGAGATCCTTCCAGGCTCTAGTTTGCACTAACAATAACTTGCTCTATTCACTTTTTTCAAGAACCTTCCGAAAGCATTCGATGTAAGGCAAAATGCTAATGCTGATTAGCATTAGGAAGTCACTGCTCAGCATTGTAGGAGATGCCTCTCATGGTGAATAAACTCGGGCCGCTGACGTGAACACTGCCTATACTCTCATCAATATCACAGATCAATACAAAATGTCCAATTGAAAATTAAAATACCAGCTGCATCTTATCAACACTATAGAAGAAGATGAAGACTTCTGCTTTGAAAGATGATTTCAAACCAAATGTAGGATTTGGTAGATCCTTTTTCGTACCAGGATATGGTATAAGATAAGTGCCATATTATGTCAAATGCAGATGTTCTGGAGGGGAGATGCTCAATATAAGCAGGACGTGGTGGCCACACCTTTGGGGGAATCTCAAGTGGTCAGCTCTCTTTATCTTTACACAGTCCTCTCTACCTCTCTATCTCCCTCTCTTGGTCTCTTGGCATGCAAACCCAGGCATGGACAAGCATACGCACACACACACACACGCACACACGCACACACACACACACACACACACACACACACACACACACACACACACACACACACACACACACACACACACACACACACACACACACACACACACACACACACATATGCAAACATGCACACAAGCACACACACAACCGAATCCATGGTAACAGCCACTCTTGAGTCCTGGTGACCGTCGCAGACGGCCTCAACACAAACACACTATTAGAATCACAAAACAAAAAAAAAGACAGTAAGTATCACAATAAAAAATAAAATAAAGACAGTTTACGTACATCTTAAATATCACTAGGGTTAAAGATAAGGTGCATGATTGATTATAAATGCTGTATAACATTTCCTATCTATAGCAGGTGAGTGTACAGGATTTGGTTATTTGCAATGCCGTACATCCATGTATATTTCTCAAAGAAAAAAATCCACGTTTGGTTATTGCTGGGTTTGATCCTGACCTCTCGCTACATCTTGGCAGACAATGGTCCAATATAAAATCCAGGGTTCTCTTCAGAGTGTGAGACAAGAAAACAAAAGCAGCGCTTAGTTGACTGATGATTTGTGTATGTATGTGTATGTGTGTGTGTGTATGTTTGTGTGCGTATGTATGGGTGTGTGCGGTGTGTGTATGCCTGTACTTGGGTGTTTGTGTGTGGACGTGTGTAATTGGCCTGTAGGTTTGTGTGTGTACCTGTACGTGTTTGTGTACATGTATGTATGTATGTATGTATGTATGTATGTATGTATGTATGTATGTATGTATGTATGTATGTATGTATGTATGTATGTATGTATGTATGTATGTATGTATGTATGTATGTATGTATGTATGTATGTTTGTATGTATGTATGCATGCATGTATGTATGTATGTATGTATGTATGTTTGTATGTATGTATGCATGCATGTATGTATGTATGTATGTATGTACATACGTACGTACGCATGCATGTATGTATGTATGCATGTATGTATGTATGTATGTATGTATGTATGTATGTATGTGTGTGTGTGTGTGTGTGTGTGTGGGTACATGTGTTTGTACGTGTGTGTGTGTGTGTGTGTGTGTGTGTGTGTGTGTGTGTGTGTGTGTGTGTGTGTGTGTGTGTGTGTGTGTGTGTGTGTGTGTGTGTGAGTCTGTGAACATCCCTACATGAAGTGTAATACACAGGGTGATGAGAGTGTGTGTGAAACTAGTTGAGGAGTCCAAAAGTGAGGTCATCAGACTGTGAGGTCATCGGACTGTGAGGTCATCAGACTGTGAGGTCATCAGACTGTGAGGTTATCTATTGTATTCACCGAGTAAAAAAAGTAACTATTTCTCTGTGTAGTAGTTGAGTGTTGTCACATGTCACCAGGAGCTTCCACTTACTGCAAAACTAAACAGTGGAAGCCATGGCGTGACTATATCTGTAGATATATATGTATTTATAGATGTATATACGTACACTGTATGCATACTGTGGTAGCCATTTTGTTTTCCAACATGGCGGCTGTCCCCTCTGTGCAAACGTCACTGAGGTCCATCGCTCTTACCCTTACCCTCAGGAGTCCCCCCTCAGAGTCTGAGTGAGAAGGGGCGGGGGGGGTCAGCGGCCGGAGTTCATCCTGCCGGCGGAGAACAGTGGGGGCGGGGGGGGGAGGTGGGGCCCGGCCGGGGGCGGCTGGAGGGGGCGGGCCCCCGAGACAGCATCGGCGGGGGGCGTGGTCACTGAAACGACGGCGTTGGAAGGGCCGTGGGGGAGTTCCAGGGAGGGGTCGTTGCCGTCGGCGACCAGTGACAGGTTGCTGACCCGGAAGCACTTCTCGCGGTGGGCCTTGAGCATGTTGGAGAAGCGGAAGCGCTGGCCGCATACCTCGCAGGGATAGGGCTTTTCGCCGGTGTGCGTGCGGCGGTGGCGCTTCATGTTTGGCCGGCTGGTGAAGCTCTTACCACAGATCTCACAGATGTACGGCTTCTCTCCTGCAGGGGGCGCCAGAGGGGGGAGGAGGAGGGGGGGGGGGAGGAGGAGGCCAGAGGGGGGAGGAGGAGGCCAGAGGGGGGAGGAGATACAGAGAGAGAGGAGGAGGACATTCAGAGGAAGGAGGAGATACTGAGAGAAGGAGAGGAGGAGAGAGGGAGAGTAGGAGGACAGAAAGAGGAAGAGGACAGAGAGAGGAAGAGGAGGAACAAAGAAGGAGTGGAGGAGGACAAAGGGAGGCGTGGATACAGAGAGTGGGAGATTAGGACAGAGGGAGAGGAGGAGGACAGAAAGAGGAGTAGGACAAAGGGAGGCGGGGATACAGAGAGAGGAGGAGGAGATTCAGAAAGAGGGAGAGGAGGAGGACAGAGGGAGCAGGTGGAGATACAGAGAGAGGAGGAGATACAGAGAGAGGGAGAATGGAAGGGGGACAGAGGGAGGAGGAGATACAGAGAGAGGGAGAGGAGTACATAGCAGCTGGTCAGTGGATAAAGAGCAGGTCTGAGCGCTGCATGGCTGGGTTCACATCACATCTCTTTCTTTTCAGGTTCAGTAAACCCTGAAAACAAACGACGAACATAAAACAACCTGAAGGAAAGAAGAAACATCGGACAAAGTGCTGCTGGGTGGAATGTGTACGGGGCCATCTCTATGTAACAAGGGGCCCCTTGCGGGGTCACAACACTAGCTCATTTTACTGGGCTTTCTTCAATGTCCTTGTCTATCATACACAAGCCCTTACTCATGCTGAAGGTCATGACCTCCTGCTGAAGGCCATGACCCCGTACTGAAAGTCATGGACTCCTGCTTAAGGTCATGAACTCCTGCTCAAGGTCATGACCTCCTGCTTAAGGTCATGACCTCATGCTGAAGGTCATGACCCCCTGCTTAAGGTCATGGCCTCCAGATTAAGGTCATGACCTCATGCTTAAGGTCGTGGCCTCATGCTTAAAGCCTTAACCTTATGGCCTCAAACTTAAGGTCATAGCCTCATGCTTAAGGTCATGAACTCATGCCTAAGGCCATGGCCTCATACTTAAGGTCATAGCCTCATGGTCTTCTGCTTAACTTCCTGACTTCATGCCTAAGGTCATGGCCTCCCGATTAAGGTCATATTTTCATGCTAATGGTTGTGACCTCATGCCTAAGGTCATGGCCAGGGAAATGGCTCCTTGAGTCCTGGTGAATATTTTAATGGAGTCCTGGTGATACTTTTAAAGGATCCTATAAAGAGTCAGGTGACACTGGAAATTGTGATTTTTTTGGAGCTTTGTGACATTACAAAAGGGGATTTATTTAACTGCTCATCCCCAAGGTCACGATAAAGCTCCACTTGTCCACACCTCATTATCGATCTGAAATAAAAACATAACCTCCAAGTGTTATTCACATGAAAGAGCCTAAGGGCCAAAGGACACAAGGCCACACTGGGCTGGGGAAGCACTCCTACACACCTCCTAGATAAAAAAAAAAGATATTTAATGTAGGAATGCATATTGTGCATATATCTTATGTTAATTAGGGAGCAGGAAATCTGAATAGTAATCCGCCCCAAGTTAAAAGATTCAGGGTACGATTCCCAGGTGAAATCTGCAGATCACCACAGCAGCTTCTGACTTGGACTGGTGAACATGTGTGAGTATGATGTGGTGTTCGTTCAGAGTCTGGACCACAGCAGAAAGTGAAGAGGGGGGGGGGGGGGGGGGGTGCTGTACCTGTGTGGGTCTTCATGTGCTCGTCGAAGTACTGCTTCATGTTGAAGTCCTTGCCGCACCACTGGCACATGAACTGCTTGTGTCCGATGTGAATGCTCATATGGGAGCGCAGCTGGTACTTGTACTGGAACCGCTCACTGCAGTTCTGTAACGGACACACACACACACACACGCACACGCCCACACACACACACACGCACACACACACACACGCACACACACGCATTTACGCAAGCACAAACACACGCACGCACACACGCACATGCACACACGCACGCAAGCACGCACACACACGCACACACACAAACCCAATGTGAATATGTATATATTTAATTCCATAAAAAAAACGTTGTTACAAAAACATGTTGTCAGAAGGAGGGGGGCGTGTTATCCCCATGGTTACGACCCACGTGTGATTATTTTCCGGTATACAGTCGTATAACCAAATGTCTCACAAGCTTCTCCGACACAGACCTCAACATATACCAAGGCCAAGACGGAGCGCCACACATCCACACACACCGGGCATTACACCTTCCTCCCAGCATTACCGCCCCTCGGACCGAACATCAGCATCAAACCCCCTCCAGCCATCCCGGGCCTCATACTCTAACCCTCTTACCGTGGAGACGCTTTACCCAAGTGTCATAGAGCTGTGCTAATAGCCGTTTTTGTAAGAGGGGATTATGAGAAGGGGTTTGTGCATTCGTCCAGAAATCCATGTTCTGGAGACTTTTGGTCTTTGAGGTTGTGTCCTCAAATAAGTCAGTAGGCCATCACTCTTTCATAGGATTTCGGTATCCAAAAGTAAGTAAATTATCCTGAATTCTACACAATGGACTTTAAGACAAAAGCTCTCCTTCAATGAGGGTGTCCATGTGTGCATATATCTTTCACATGGCCTGTGTGTGTGTGTGTGTGTGTGTGTGTGTGTGTGTGTGTGTGTGTGTGTGTGTGTGTGTGTGTGTGTGTGTGTGTGTGTGTGTGTGTGTGTGTGTATGTATGTGTGTATGTGTGTGTGTGTGTGTGTGTGTGTGTGTGTGTGTGTGTACAGTGTGTGTGTGTGTGTGTGTGTACAGTGCGTGTGTGTCTTGGTCCGCCCCTGGTTTTCCCATTCACCTGCCTGCCACCCTGATCTCCCCTAATTTACCCAACCACCTTCACCTGTGCTCCCCCTATAACAGTCCTCTCCTTTCACTCAGTCCTTGCCAGATTGTCTCTTGTTTCATTCAGAGCTTTCCCACAACTCCCGATTGACTTCGTCTACTCCACTCTCCATTAACGAACCCTCGCCTGTCTGACCTCCTGCCTGCCGTCCAGTCCCTGTCGGTCTGTCTGCTCCTCTGTCCCCGTCTCCTGATCCACATGCCTGACTTCCTGTTATCGACCCTTCGCCTGCCTGACCGCTCGCCCGACGTCGAGTCCCTGTTGGCCTGTCTGCTCTCCAGTTCCCGACTCCCGATCTGGTCTTCTGCCCTCCCGTTGCCAACTCCTCGCCTGCTGACCCACCGACGATTCCCTGCTTACCTGTCGGTGACTTACTGTCTGCTCTCCGCCTGCCCAATCCTGTACCAGAATAAATCTTTGAAACTGTCCTACAACTGTCGTCTGTCTGTGTACTTGGGTTCTGCCTAACCCCCCCGTTACAGTGTATTTGTACAGTGTTTGTGTGTGTACAGTGTGTGTGTGTGTGTATACAGTGTGTGTGTGTGTGTGTATTTGTGTGTGCACAGTGTGTGTTTGCGTGTACAGTATGTGTGTACAGTGCGTGTGAGTGTAGAGTGGGTGAGCCTCACCTCACACTTGAAGGGCTTCTCCCCAGAGTGCTGCAGCGAGTGGACCTTCAGAGACATGCTGCGCTTGAACGACTTCCCACACGTCTCACAGGTGAAAGGCATGTCCTTAGTATGAGCTGCACACACACACGTGCACACACAACGATAAACATGCATACACACACAATATTTTAGTTTCAAAACCGAGACAGCATTTCTAAGGGACAAACGTCACTTGCAGTATTGGTTGGTGACCAGCTAATTTATTAATCAGTAGCTCAATGTTATTCTGAGAACGGGGATAGATTCACATTAAGGAAAGCCTTTCCTTGTCTGTGTTAGGATTCACCAGCTATTATAGTGCGAAAACAGGATTCATCAAAGGGATTTAAATGTTAGACACATTTGTATGATCAGTTGAAAACTAGCATAGGAGTTCAAATAGATCCAACCCAAAGAGAAAAACATGATCTCCCAACCAAGCAGAATAAAGCAAAGTAGACATTGCTACTCCAAATCCCAGAGTGCGTCAGTGTGGTACGCACCGACCATGTGCTTCCTCACGTGAGCCATGGTGTAGAACTTCTTCTCACAGATCTCACAGGAGAACTTCTTCTCTGCGTAGCCATGGACGATCTTGTTGTGTTCATGCAGGGACCACAGCTTCTTGAAGGCCTTGCCGCACGTCACACACTGGAAGGAGAACCAGAGTCTGAAACCATCTCTGGACCCTCTGGATGCTATCAGACTGTCACCTCAGAATCAACAAATCATTCACATTAACTAGGCACATTATTAATTCATTATTAATAACTCTACTATACATATACTTGTGCTTTAATACTAAGCTATGCTCAGAGCAGCTCCCCCAGCTGATCTGAGAGCAGCAGCCCACCTGGATGCTCTTCTCACAGTCCGTCTGGTGGTGCAGCAGCAGCTCGCTCTCCAGCAGGAAGCGCTTGCCGCAGTGGGAGCAGACCTGCATGCGGTTGTGCGTGACATTCATGTGCTTCTCCAGGTACCAGCGGTTGTTGAAGATGCGGGGGCACTTCTTACAGGGGAAGTGCTGCTTCTCCTCCAGCCGCACCTTTTGGACCGGGCCCTCGGGGTCCAGGCTCCTCTTGCGCCCCCCTTGCCGCACATTGGCCAGTGAGGCGTGGGCCAACGTTTGCCCTATGGCCAGCCTCCGGGACCCCCGCTGGGGCCTCTCAATCAGCTGGCCCGGCAGCTCCAGGCCTGGGATGTCCAGGCTGTTCTCCTCCTCCTCCTCCTCCTGCTCCTCTTCCTCCTCCTCTTCCTCCTCCTCGCTGCTTGGCCCCAGAGCGTCGGGCCCTCCATCTCCCTCTTCAAAGGCCGCCCCGTCTTCATCTTCTCCGTCCTCCTCTTCATTCTCCTCCTCCTGCTCCTCCTCAGAAGCCCCCCCATTGCCGCAGCGATGAGTGGAGCGGCCGGGGGTCTCGGGGGGCCCGGGGCCCTGCACCCCCTCCGGCCCCTTGGACACGTTAAGGGTCTGGTTGTTGAGGTTAACCTCAACGATGATCTGGTCGCGGTTGAAGGAGGCGTGGCCCTCAGGGACCCCTGACTCCTGCGGCCCCTTGACCTCCAGCTTACAGAGGGCCCCCAGGACACCGTCTCCCGGACCCCCCTCCCCCGGGTAGTATTGCTGGCTCTTCCCTAGGGGGGTCTCCTCCACCCTGACGGAGAAGGGGCTGCTGCCCTCCCTGGTGGTGTACACCCTCCCCAGCCCCTCCGACTCTTGCTTGATCTCCCGGTACAGCTGGCCGGGCGCGGGCCCCCCGGCCTCGGGCCTCGTCCCCGGGGCCGCGTCTCCGAGGCCCCCCTGCTTGGTCATGTCGGCCCCGGCGACGGTCCTCAGCGATTGGCTGCAGATGAGGTCGCGGCAGGAGGCGGCGATGTCGCTCATGCGCAGCAGGGTGGCGGCGTTGAGCACGTCCCTGACGGAGCGGCTGCTCACCAGCAGGCGGGAGGTGTAGATGAAGTTGAGGATCTGCTGCAGGCCCTGCGAGGTCAGGGCGTCCAGTGACAGGTCCACGCGCCGCAGCTGCTTGCTCTGGGCGAACAGGGAGTGGAAGAAGGGGCTGTAGGCCGCCAGCACCCCCTTGTGGGCGGGGAAGGTGCTGCGCTGGCGCACCAGGACAATGTCCACGTCACACAGGGCGGGTTGGAAGAGGCGCTGCTGATTGAGCTGCTCCATCAGGCAAGTGAAGTGCAGCGCCACATCCTCCACCAGAGAGAACTCGGCCGTGGGGAAGTCGGAGGTCTTCTCCACTAGGAGCTGGGAGGAGACAGGGGATAAGGAGGATAAACCTTTCAAACTGATTAGAACATTATAGAAAAGATTTGCAAGACAAATTTCAGCACTGCTGACGAATAAAGTTCATATCATATCATATCATTCAAAGGGCTGCATGTTCTCACAGAGAATCACAAGGTATAATATTTATAAACAGGTTACAACCAACACCAATCAACACCAACCAACCCGTTACAACCAACACCAACCAACGAGTTACAATCAACACCGACCAACACGTTACAACCAACATGTTACAACCGACACGTTAAAACAAACCAACATGCTACAACCAACACTAATCAACACCAACCAATACGTTACAACCAACACGAACCAACGAGTTACAATCAACACCGACCGACCAACACGTTACAACCGACACGTTAAAACAAACCAACATGCTACAACCAACACCAATCAACACCAACCAACACGTTACAACCTACACCAACTGACAAGTTACAACCAAGACCAACCAACACGTTACAACCAACACCAACCAACACGTTACAACCATCCCCGACCAACACGTTACAACCAACATGTTGCAACCAACACCAACAAACTAGGGCCCGACCGATTTATCGGAAGCAGAGGCCAAAAAGGCCAAAAAGTCGCAGATTACAACCGATTTTTTTATTTAATTTTTTTTAGAAATGTTATTGCGCTTAGTATCCTGCAGATTGCGCTCCTACTCGCCTTGCTAACTAACAACTTTAGCTGGAGTAAAAAAGAGGAGATTGAATTTTACCATACAACATGAAAGCACGCTCGCTCAGGCAGCTGCGCGCTCACCTCACCAATGTACACAAGATGCGTTGTTTGAGCATGTTGTGCCTGTTTTTCTTTAGGTCCCAGGCCATGTTAATTTGTTATACTGTAGACTCTAACGGTGAGACCATACTGCTCAGCACGCACATGTTAGTCACTGCTCACGAGCGCAGCACATTGGGAGTTAGTTATTTATTTTACATTACACTCATTTTTGACTGTAAATGTATTCTAAAACACTCAAAGGTTCTGCATTCAATTCACATTCAATTAGTCAAAAGTGTTTAAAGTATATTTAAGGTGTCAAAAACTACGTTTTATATGCTTTTTTTTGTTTTGTTTTTAATCGGCCGATTAAATCGTAATCGTAATTTTTCTCTGAAAATATTCGGCATCGGCATCGGCACTCAAAAATCAATATCGATCGGGCCCTACAACAAACACCAACCAACACCGTACACCGACCAAGACGTTACAACCAACAAGTTACAACCAACCAACACGTTACAACCAAACAACACCTACCAAAATGTTTCAACCAACACCAACCAACATGTTACAACCAACACCAACCAACAAGGTACAACCAACACGTTACAACCAATATCTTACAACTGACACGTTACAACCAACCAACACCATCCAACATGTTACAACCAACACCAACAAACACCAAACACCATCCAACACCAACCAACCAACACGTTACAACCAACACGAACAACACGTTATTACAACCAACACGTTACAACCAACCAGCACGTTACAACCAACACGTTACGACCAAACAACACCTACCAACATGTTACAACCAACACCAACCAACATGTTACAACTAACACCAACCAACAAGGTACAACCAACCAACAAGGTTACAACCGACAGGTTACAATCAACACCTTACAACCAACACCTTAAAACCAACACCTTACAACAACACGTTACAACCAACACGTTACAACCAACCAACACGTTACAACCAACACCAACCAACACGTTACAACCAACCAACAGATTACAACCAACCCATTACAATCAACACCAACCAACACATAACAACCAAACACGGTACAACCAACCAACACGTTACAACCAACACAGCTCTCTGTGCGAGTAGCTGGACTTTCCAAGCTTTCCCATGGAACTTGACGAAAGGAAGGGCTTGATCCAAACAGGAAGCAAGCAGCTAGAGCAGAAACACACCGTGACCACACCACGCACATGCACGTACACACTCTTTTGCACATAGAGCAGCAACACACCGTGCACATACACACTCACTGTGCACGTACACACTCTGGTGCACATTGAAAGAAACACAGACAGATAGGCTAAACATATACACATAGATAGATAAAGTCCCAAATAATGCGTTTATCGATCTACATATATCTAGTGTGTATGTATGTAGGATGACATTTACACTGTGCACAGACTCAGAGATAGGCAAACACAATCATAGGCCCTCTACACACACACACACACACACACACACACACACACACACACACACACACACACACACACACACACACACACACACACACACACACACACACACACACACACACACACACACACACACACTATAACTCCTCATAATGCAGCAGAAGGCAAAAGCCTCCCAGAGAAGTAATTAGGAAATCCATGCAAAATAAATATTGACTAACTCTTACAACTAACAAACAAATAAAGTTTAAGATTCAGGCCTCTCTGCGAGACACACACACACACACACACACACACACACACACACACACACACACACACACACACACACACACACACACACACACACACACACACACACACAGTAATGAAACTACAGGGCATCTGCTGTGTGTTCTGAATCCCAGATGACACTTAGAAGAGACACCCAATAGAAAAACAAATGTCTCTGCTTCCGATAAACGCAAACTGAACAGATGTGGATGAATCAATCACTGCATTTGTCTGCACGCCCTACATATTAAAATGTATCAACGTCTCCGGCTGCTGCCAGCTTCTTGATTTTGTACGCTCTTCAGGATGAATGACCAACTCAGAATGAAAAATTGATTTGCCTTCAGGTCTAACCTTGAAAATGTTGACTGTTAAAATTAAATCATGAAGGGTTAGATATATTCTTGTTTCTCTCTGCCTGAGCCCAGAACAGAGGAGCGTAGATAGGGCTATCACGTCTGCTAGACAACAGACCCAAGGGCACTGTGCCGCACCCCGAATCACATTCAACACAAGCTGTCAAAGAGAGGTTAGCCAGTTTGTAACAATGATACACCTCCTCACACCGGAACCGAGGGAGACGTGAAGACATCAGAATGAGAATGAAACCTCCAATACTTTGACCCACTCTGAACACAAAGACTCCCCAGACCCTGGAAACCTTCCCTCTTTAATTGAGATTTAAAACACAGAACTTCCAGTTTTGGTTTAGCTTGACTAAATGACCTGAGGCCAGAAGAAATTCAGCATCTTTTATTAGACAATGCATGGAAGGATTAGTGTAATCACCTTTCTGCCAGATTTCTAGAGATTCAACTTCCCGTGAACACAAGGACTCAGGAATCTCGGGAAGCCATTAGGAAAACGACAACAACAGACAGCTGTTACGGCTTTGCTACTCACCATTGTTAGGTTCAATAGATTGAGAAAGAATACAAATCTATGAGCTTATAGTGTAACGTACAGACCTTAAATATGACAGAAAAGCAGATAGCAATGAGGCAGTTTTTGCATCCTAGCATGCATCAGAGTAGGAATTTGAAGTGTGACTTAGAATACATGTTTCTGAAAGTGATAGACCACCAGCCAGATGCAGCTCAATGAGGCTGGTTTGTTGTTGATCAGGCGATGTCACTCATTGGTCTCCAGCCAATCGCCTCGCTCGACCAATCGAGCTTCAAGCGGTTGCACTCGCAATATGATTGGTGCATAGCTTCCTGATAGATTCTTCTTTCGCTTCCTAATTGTTTGGATCATAAGTTCTAAAATAACATAGTAGGACTGCTGGATCAAACATTCTGCTGTAACACAGTAGGACTGATGGACCCCAGAGCAGCTTTATACTAAATGCTAAATGCAAAGAGACGGCCGCCATCTTGGCAGCAGCCGACGGCTTTCCATTGTGATCCTAGGGGCTAAACGACACAACAAGAGAATATTATGACAATCAAGCACTTATCGATTACTTTACTCTTTATCCCCTCACCCAGCGTGGCTCCTCTGAATGTCAGGGACAGAGGTGTTGTTTTCTGTCATTAGGGGGGCGCCACCTTCGCCCACCCGCTCAATCAGAATGTCTCCCCATGCATTATTCAAACAGCAGCCGGGGGGAGACACACCCGGTCAGACGTGTCATTCAGGTCTTTGATCACAGAGCCGTCTGCGGCGGCAGGCTAGCTGCTGTAGGGTCACACACCTGTAGGATTGATATCAGAACATATCTTCATGTCTCGGAGGCCCTGTACGCTAGATTTTAGTTTGTCATCAATGAATGAAACAACAGCCCGTTATCCATCATTGTGATATCCTTATAGTTTCTATCTTCTATTTATTGCTGTAATATGGTTCATTAGCTCATTAACCAAATATGAAATCAATATTTCTAATGAATACTCTTTCTATTTCTACTTTGAAGATTTTACTGAATATTTGAGTTGTAATTAAAACCTGATTAATCCCTTAAGGTTTCTTCCTCGGACACAGATCTGTTTCCCTGGAGCCTCCCAGCCGTCTCCTTGACAGGTAGACCCCAGCGGGCACCTGGGAGCCATAACCTTTACCCAGGAAGCACTCCTGCTCTCGGCCTCTTGGGCCTTTTAAAAATAATACAAGACCCAGAATTTAAATAGCTCTCTTCCGTGTTGGAGTGGATCCTGCTGTCAGCCTGCCCATCACAGCTTCTAATAAGTCCAGTTTGTTCCCGAAGCATCTGCTGTGTACTAACATACGCGGTCACCCTGCCCTGCCAAGTCTGCTGGTGCGCACAGGCCTGGCGTTGGACCCGGGCCACACAGAACCTGACCGTGTCTCAGTCCGGAGCCCGGCACAGAAACAATACAATCCTCTCTGTCATTTGACTTTCACAAATCCTCCCCAAAAGGCAGTCCTCCCCACCCCTCCCAGTCCAGAGTTGGCAGCAGACTGGTTGTTTTAGTGGTGATGCCTCTTTGTTTATCTTCTTCTGAAGCAATCGCAGACCCTAGGAGGGCCTGCGTCCCTCTGGATCTTAGTTGACCACGGTCTGGGAACGTGGTCTGAGGCTCTAGTGTGCTCTGCAGGTTCACTTGTGTCTCAAAGCCTAGTTGGCAAACCTTTGATTTGATTCAAACTCTTGGGGTAAAACTATTAAAACGTTAACATACAATTTGTGAGATCAAGCGCAGCCTGAAGAAGGTTGAGGTTTCCTGAAATGGAGTTTGAAACCACCAAGGATGATTTCAGAGGCGACTTTGGAATGAATGAGTTCTAGGAATGGGAGAGAATCTGCCTCTCCGTCTATAGCTGGAAACCCTGCAGTCAGTTTTGTAGGCAGGGAGGATGGCTGTGTCTATAGCCGTTTTCACACATGTCCTCCGCCTTTTCGCATAGATTCACATTTGATGCTTTATATGCAGACATCGATGTCGTTCCGACATCAAGGGGCTGAACATGGTAGGGTCTAAGTTCACAAGAGGCGGGATAAGTGCGGCCGCTGTCACTGTAGTTTGTTTTGGTTTGACCACAGACAGCACAGAGGCAGAACGGGAAGAACTCATCGCGATCATCTTAAATATTTTCCGTTACATCCACAAAATCTGAAGCATCAATCGATGAACGATTGGAGCGTGAGATAGAGACAAATAGAAAAAACGACGAAGAGGAAAGGCATGCGTTACCGGAGAACGACTGCGTTACCGGAGAAAGAGTGTCTTTTTTTGCTTCATTTCAAATCTGACAAACAGTGGGACAAATGTAGGTGATTTCTGTGGTTAACTGAGAAAACAGGGAGTGTAAGGCCGGGACCCTTTAATGTTCAGCTAACTGTTGTAAATAATAATAATAAAAAAAAATTATGCATGCAGCTGTGAACTCATGTATTGTAATTTATTGTATGATGTGTACTTTTAGGGTTATGATAAGACCTATCTTTTAGCGTTCAACACGAGTGCCTCTGAAAAGCAGTGCCAACATTTAAATATTTTTTAACCATTCAGCAAACAATAGGCAACATTTAGGGTGCCACTCAATGACATGCAAATGCAGACCGAAGCGTCATCAACACGCCAAGAGATGTGAGAAATACCAACTTTCTACTCCTCATGCACATACAGACAGCATCAAGTGCGGATCACTCTTAGGGTAGCGTATTTTGGCCAGGTAAATTGTTTGATTGTGGCCATCAAATGGATTGTAATCTAAATATGACCGGCAGAGTTGTGTGTGTGAAAGGCCCAGGTGTGTGTGTGATTGTGTTTCTGTCTGCAATGTCCCACACCATTGTTTAGCCACAACAACCAAAGGCCCCCTCCACCCTTTATGGGTGTGTGTGTGTGTGTGTGTGTGTGTGTGTGTGTGTGTGTGTGTGTGTGTGTGTGTGTGTGTGTGTGTGTGTGTGTGTGTGTGTGTGTGTGTGTGTGTGTGTGTGTGTGTGTGTGTGTGTGTGTGTGTGGGTTGGGGGATGGACACTCGGAGGGGCAGAGAGGGCATCACGTCGACCCTAGCTAACCCCTGAACACACACACACTACACACTCAGACACACCCATCAGCTGGTCTCTCTCTGATGAGGAGCATAACAAGGTGCTCTCTACACCTTGGACGGGGGGCGTTCTCTGGTGCTCTGAGTGTGTGTTGTGTCTGGGCCGTCCAATCAGACAACCATTAAAACCCCATCAGGGTGATGACAGGAGTGTGGCCCTCACTCCGTCTGCCTCCAGCCTCCTCGCTGATGAGGCTTGACCTGACCTCAGCGGCCAGGTCTGCACGAGACATAGGGTCAAACTGGAGCGAGAGCAAGAGTGAGAGCGAGAGCAAGAGAGAGACACAGAGAGACTGAGAAAGAGACAGAGAGAGAGACCAAGAGGGAGACCGAGAGCTGGACTGAGAGAGATTCCCTTATGTATTTATTGTTTACGATTTCTTCTCTGGCTGAAGTCTGGTGCAGTCGCTCCCCTCTCCCCCTTCCTTTCCTGTCCCATTCCCCCTCCTCATCCCTCTCCTCCTCATCCCACTCCCGCTCCTCCTCATCCCTCTCCCGCTCCCCCTCTTCCCTCTCCTCCTAATCCCTCTCATTCTCATCCCTTTCCTCCTCATTCCTCTCCATCTCATCCCTCTCCTCCTCATCCCTCGTCCCCCTCCTCCTCATCCCTCCCCTCCTCCTCCCCATTCCTCTCCCCCTCCTCCTCGTCCCCCTCCTCCTAATCCCTCACCCCCTCTTCCCCCTCCTCATCCCTCTCCCCCCTCCTCCTTGTCCTCCTCATCCCTCTCCCCCTCTTCCCACTCCCCCTCTTCCCACTCCTCCTCTTCCCTCTCCGCCTCATCCCTCTCTCCCTATTCCCCCTCCTCCTCTCCCCCTCTCCGCCTCATCCCTCTCCCCCTCTTCCCCCTCCTCCTCTCCCCCTCTCCTCCTCATCCCTCACCCCCTCTTCCCCCTCCTCCTCTCCCCCTCTCCGCCTCATCCCTCTCCCCCTCTTCCCTATCTTTTGGCTTTTTCATTAATTCCCTCACTCTCCACCTCAAGCTGGTGTGTGGTGAGCGTTCTGGCGCAGATTGGCTGCGGTGCATCACCCAAGTGGGTGCTACACACTGGTGGTGGTTAGTGAGGTCCCCCCTTTACTGTAAAGCGTCTTTGTGTGTCTAGAAAAGTGCTATATAAATTAAATCCTTCTTATTTTCTCCTCCTCATCCCTCTCCCCCTCTCCTCCTCTTCCCTCTCCTCCTCATCCCTCTCCTTCCCTTCCCTCTCCTCCTCATCCCTCTCGCCCTCTTCCTCCCCCCTTCCCTCTCCTCCTCCCCCTCTCTTCCTCTTCTCCTCCCCCTCGCCTCTCCTCCTCATCCCTCTCCTCCCCTTCCCTCTCCTCCTCTCCCCCTCCTCCTCATCATCCCTCTCCCCCTCTTCCCTCTCCTCCTCTCTCTCTCCCCCTCTTCCCTCTTCTCCTCATCCCTCCCCTCTCCTCTGAATATAATCAGTGCACAGACCCAGAGCTGACCTTGAGCTAAGAGAAGAGACAGTATAACACACACACACACACACACACACACACACACACACACACACTCACACACACACACACACACACACACACACACTCACACACTCACACACTCTCACACACACACACACACACACACACACACACACACACACACACACACTCACACACTCTCACACACACACACACACACACACACACACACACACACACACACACACACACACACACACACACACACACACACACACACCCTCTCTCTCTCTCTGTCACTCTCGCTTTCTCTGTCTTCTGCATACATGTGGGTGGGAATGCGTCTGCATGTTCAGATATGTAAACACACTGGCAGCCCTTGTGCATGTTGTCATGCGCAACAAACCCACTGCATGGGTTTTTGAGAGGAGAGGAGGGGAGAGGAGATGAGAAGAGAGGCACATGAACCAACCTAAAGACCAAGTGCACGGGTTGACAGGATAGTCAACCCGGGGGGGGGGGGGGGGGGGGGGGGGGGGGGTTAGGGGTAGTAGAGTATGTGGGTTAGTATGGATGGGGTGATAGGATAAGGTAAGGGTAGTAGGGGTGGTAGGGTAGGGGGGTTAGAGATAGTAGGGTAGGGGTTGTAGGGTGGGGGTAGGGGAGAGATAGGGGTTGTTGGGGGTAGGGGGAGCTACCTATCCAGCTGAAAGGGTCTGGGTTCGAACCCAACGTTGTCTTACTGTCAGCATCCTGGAGCAACGGGCACGACCCTAACGACTTATTAGGGGCTAATATCTTTAACCAGTTCCCTGAGAGTTGCTCTGATGTCTGCTGAACGACTCACCCACTAACACTGCGTGTTTCAGAACCCCAAAAACATGAACACGTTTCATTGGAGGACAGCATGCTTTCAGATGAACTGCTCATGTAATCAGAAAGAAATCAAGCTCTTGTCAAGGGCTCTAGTCGAGCTCCTGTCTGGGCAGGCTGAGGAGTGAAGGCCTGAGGGGACAGCTCAATCCCCTGGAACGGACCATGTATCACATCATTCACGTCCTGGAGCTGAAGGATAAAGCAGCCTTGCTCTGGAGCTTATAAACGATGACCCTACCTTGGTCTGGCTATGAAGGATGACCCTACCTTGGTCTGGCTATGAAGGATGACCCTACCTTGAACTGGCTATGAAGGATGATCCTACCCTGGTCAGGTTATGAAGGATGACCCTACCTTGAACTGGCTATGAAGGATGACCTTACCTTGGTCTGGTTATGAAGGATTATCCTACCTTGGTCTAAAGCTGGTTATGAAGGATGACCCTACCTTGGTCTTGGTCTGGTTATGAAGGATGACCCTACCTTGGTCTGGTTATGAAGGATTATCCTGCCTTGGTCTAAAGCTGGTTATGAAGGATGACCCTACCTTGGTCTTGGTCTGGTTATGAAGGATGACCCTACCTTGGTCTGGTTATGAAGGATTATCCTACCTTGGTCTAAAGCTGGTTATGAAGGATGACCCTATACTACCTTGGTCGTCTGTCAAATGCATCAAGACGGAGGCTGGATCATATATGCTTTAGTTCTCACCCAGGTTAAATTTATCATTCAAATTAAGAAATCCCCCTCATAACCCGTTAATTAAGAAGAACTGAGTGTACCGAGGGAATGCTATGTTGGTGCTGTTAATAACATCCACACATTTAATCAGGATATTCACTAATTTATGAGCTATAGCTTTGAGGGAGATCACGGTAACCAAGTCAGATCTTAATGATTCAGTTGAGTTATTACAACATGTCAACAAAACCCTAATCTGATTTAAAATATTCTGTATGAATTATTATCATTGAGTGAGGTCTGGTATGATCACAGCACTGTATACTAATCCAGCTCTCTATTGTCCCCCTGTTTTAAATCCTAGTGCAACCTCAACCGTACAAAATGTAACCTTGCCTTTAGCGCTGCTTGTTGTTACATCCTTTAAAACACATTTTGATCAAACCTTCCAATCGATATGTTAATGCTCCACAGGTGACCAGCCAATCAGAGATGTGTGAAATGGAGATGCCCCGACAAAGAGCTCAAGAGCGTGTCCAGCGTCTCTGAGATCAGTCTAACATCACCATGACCACTGCCTCGCTAAACAAGGCCTTTCTCTGGACGTTGAGCAGACGGAGAATGCTGTTCAGAGTTTGAACCGCAATGTTTACTATTCAGGGACACTTTGATCCAAACTGACTGGCACTGTTTTTACTTTTTGGGATGCATGCCTCTAACGAGGAAGGGCTGGTGAGAGCGTTGTTCTAAAGGCAGACTATATTAATAATAACAATAATAATGTGAGAACTATTAATAATAAAACATATAGAACTTTAAAACCTCATGTTTGTGCAAAATGATACCAGTCATACTCAAATGGAGTTAGTGACAATGGTCCAGGAGACAGAGTGGCCAGCAGACAGAGAAGCCAGTGTGCAGATTGAGGGGAGACAGGGCAGGTTTATGATGGAGAAACAGGCTAACGAGCTGCCTCGGCGATCAGAGGGGAGGCTGGCCAAGCACAGGTCCGCCAGAAGGCCTGGATTCTGGGCCAATGGAGAGACCAAGGGCTGAGTCAGGGAAAGGGAAGAGAGAGAGAGAGAGAGAGAGAGAGAGAGAGAGAGAGAGAGAGAGAGAGAGAGAGAGAGAGAGAGAGAGAGCTGGCAATCATCTGCATGCACATAACAAAACAAAAAAACACAGACACATGCTCTCCACCGACACAACACTGCTCCCTCTGTTTCGCAATGTGACGCGGCATCTCTGTGTGTGTATGACGCACCAACACACAAACAGACACATAGCTACCTGACACCAACTGTGTCACATGACAGTGCCGGCGATGGAGAGGAGAGGAGATAAAGATAGGAGAGGAGATAAAGAGAGGAGAGGAGAGGAGATAAAGGAGAGTAGAGGAGATAAAGAGAGGAGAGGAGTGGGGAGGAGATGAGGAGAGAAGATAAAGAGAGGAGAGGATATGATGAGTGTACCAGCCTAGGGAGGTGCTGAACATAGCATTTCCAGGGAGGAGGGATGGAGGTGATGTTAGAGGGGATGAAGGGTTGATATATATTCATCATTCTGTCACCTGTACAGCCCTCAGGACCCCCTCAGAGCGTACATGTGCATGTGTGCGTGTGCATGTGTGTTAATTAGTCTGATTAGAAGGTCATTGTGGACAGAGTGGTGAACTAGCGTAAGAAGGGACACATGCTGAGCACAGCTGCACCGTCACAGCCAATCATGGCACAGCGGCAGTCTGGAGCTTGAGAATAGGGGGCGGGACTTGGAACTGTGGGGGAAGGCTTTTGATTGGTTTTGAAGTGAAGAACCTGGTCTTCAACGGATTTGAGATGTACCGTAATACTGCCATCATCATATAGATTACCGCTGAAGGAACAGTATTTACATTATAATCTTCAGTCACATTTCAACTATTATTATGGGGCTAATGTTGGTCTCAATACTGTGTGTGTGTGTGTGTGTGTGTGTGTGTGTGTGTGTGTGTGTGTGTGTGTGTGTGTGTGTGTGTGTGTGTGTGTGTGTGTGTGTGTGTGTGTGTGTGTGTGTGTGTATGTGTGTCTGTACCTCCCTTCACGTCCACCTCTCCTCTTAATCACTGAAAGCTGCATCATGGCCCTGTTTTTTAAACCTCTCTCCCTAAGTCCTCTGGCCGCCCAAAGTCCCCCAAAAGCTCAGAGAACAACAAGCAAAAAGAGTTGATCTCCCAACGTGCGACCGACACTTGACCGCAATGGACTTCTCTGAGCGGTGCTGAGTTCAGTCAGGCCTTTAAAAACACACACAGTCACTGTTCTCGCCAGATAAAAATGCACCATTGTGTCTCAAGCATTGATCTGCAGCGGCTTTCAAAAACAATGGAACTCTGCATTTATACAAGCATTTATTCAGAGAACGAGAGAGAGACAGAGAGAGAGAGAGAGAGAGAGAGAGAGAGAGAGAGAGAGAGAGAGAGAGAGAGAGAGAGAGAGAGACAGAGAGAGAGACAGAGAGACAGAGAGAGAGAGAGAGAGAGAGAGACAGAGAGACAGAGGGAGAGAGGGAGAGAGGGAGAGAGAGAGAGAGAGAGAGAGAGAGAGAGAGAGAGAGAGAGAGAGAGAGACATTAGAGGACAGCGAAAAAAACAGCGAGAGAAAGAGTGAGACAGCGGAAGAGGGCAACATCAAATAGGTTTCATAAACTCTGCCATACATTGTAACGCACAAGAACACCAATTATTTTATTAAAGCAATGATAACATAAAGCATCTTGACCTTGCTTTATTCAAAGGCCTCGCCTAATGTTTTTTAATCCCAGAGGTGATAAATCAGCAGCACCTTAACTTAAGGTCCAGGTTCCCAAGGAGAGCCGACCCCCTCCTGGTGGGCCGGGCTGTTTTAGGAGCCCGTTGCTGGGTCGGGGAGATCGTTGTCACATGAATTACGGACACAGACACAGACACAGACAGAGAGAGAGAGACAGAGACAGAGAGAGAGACAGAGAGAGAGACAGAGACAGAGACAGAGACAGAGACAGAGACAGAGACAGAGAGAGAGAGAGAGAGAGAGAGAGAGAGAGAGAGAGAGAGAGAGGCATGTCTGGTGGTGTTGGTCTGAATAAGTGGGTTACATAAAACATCTTTACAATGTTTAAGGAATCTTCTGTTGATCAGGGTATTCACACGCACCAAAGACCGTTCATCATTGACGGTATTACGACTCGCAGGGATAGTTATCACACCAACATCCAAATCCCTCATATTTTCTCTTTGGCAACATGAGTGAACATTACACGTGGTGGTGGTCTATAGACACAGGGACAACAGTGCCTGAACGTTAATGTTTCAGGGGCTTTTCTACAACAGCCAAAAGATTGGATATGATGGTGAAATTTTCCATCAGGATCAGCCATATCTGGGCTTACGTTGAGCCACTGTCAATATCAGTGATCAATCAAAATCTCAACGCTTTCAAAAAGGACCACAGACTCGGCATGGAAACAAACATGTCATCCTCCTCTCTAAAAACCAACCAACCAAACAGCAGCGGCGAGCAGAGAGCACTGAGGATGACCTCAACGACCTGACCCACATATTAAGCTAGGCCTCCAGATGTGCGCGCTCCCTGGGATTACTCCAGCAGGGCTTCAACGACGAAGCCCTGGGGATGCTGCAACTGGGCTGCTGCAACTCACCAGGGCTGCTAGGGGGTGCACAAGGGCTGCTAGGGGGTGCACAAGGGCTTCTAGGAGGTGCCCCAGGGCTCATACTACGTGCCCCCCCCCACTCACCACGAATCCTGACATGACCCTGGAGACGTGCTGACGTGTTCATGGGTGGTATCATGAACCAGATATGTGCCACAATACATTTCATGAAAGAGTATAAAAGTACTCTGAGTAAACTAATACACATCCCGGAATTAATCAATATGTTGGAGGTCAGTAGGGAGAGGAAGCCTTTCATAATGTCATCAAGCAGTTTGAAGGCCAATCATAGAAGGCAACACCAAAAGCAGTGAAATTACTAAATAATACCGAAAACCATTCATGGTGCAAACAACGTAGGCCTTAAACTGTCCCAAAACAAAGCTATTACATATTACACACATACTTCATTACTAGCCTACAGTGTATAACAATGTAACAATGTGTCCACATTTGAAGTGGTTCTCAGGAGGCCTGGGAGAGATGTTAACATCTGGAGTGTCAGCTCCACTATAGGAATCAAAACTTGCATTTTCCAAAAGGTTTACTTTAAAACATTTTCTTATGCACCCAAGCAACGGACCGGGGGGGGGGGGGGGGGGGGGGGGGTAGTTGAGTATTTGGGGTAGTATGGAAGGGGTGTTAGGATAAGGTAAGGGTAGTAGGGGTGGTAGGGTAGGGATAGTAGGGTAGGGGTAGTAGGGTGGGGGTAGGGGAGAGATAGGGGTTATAGTGGGGCAGGGCTAGTAGGGCAGGGGTAGTATGGTAGAGAGGTAGGGTTAGTAGGGGGGCGCTAGGGGTAGTAGGTTGGGGGGGTAGAGGTAGTAGGGTAGGGGTAGTAGGGTAGTCGCAGGGCTAGGGGTAGTAGGCTAGGAGTAGTAGGGTGGGAGGGGGGGCGGGGGTAGGGGTAGTAGAGTATGTGGGGTAGTAGCCTATGGAAGGGGTGGTAGGGTAAGGGGTGGTAGGGTAGGGGGGCTAGGGATAGTAGGGTAGGGGTGGTAGAGGAGAGATAGGGGTAGTAGGGAGAGGGCGGTTGACTTTCGCTAATCACTTACTCCTCATCTCTACAAATATGCTCCCGTCACGACTTTATTATTGCCTGATATGAAAGAATTTAACTCTTTCTCTGCAACAATGTGCCTATTGTGGCCAATGACATTATTTTGGCAGGTTAATTTGCCAACTTGTGAAATATATGCAAGTTGTGAACTTCACAATGAGAAATAACTGCAAAAAGACAACGTCTGACTACGAGTGGCACAACATCGTGTTAATGCATAACTATGTCAAGTTTGAGTCGGCCTGCTGAGTAGCCCAAATTTGGAACCGTTCAAAAAGGGACAGAGAAAAGAAAGGAAAATGAACCGCTCCTCTCCTACCATTTTGATCCGGTGGGTCGAGGCTCACAGGAGTCCCAGTATAACTCCCTTTGCATCTGCTTTCCGTTCGCCATGAAAAGGATCGTTGAATTTCACATTTCTTCAGCTCTCCCCTCTTCCCCGGTCCTTGCCCCCCAGTAGCATTCACACGGAGCAGAATGCAGAGGCTGCTTTTGCAGAAGGAATTGGTGATTGGAGCTCTGGGATCATATGGGTTTTTAGTCAGAGGATTTTAAAGGGACACGGTACTGTATACCACGGAGTTGTGAGACAGACGGATTTCTTTGTAGTGTGCTCGGATTTATCTGATATGCTTAGGACACTAACGTCTGGAAAACGGCGGACCCGTCAGTCACCGTGAACCGGGCGCGTCGCTCGGCGCTTAGGGCGGCTATGACGTCAGGGGGACGGACACACGCTCGTCTCCTCTCCTCCGGTGTGTGCGTTGGGGTCACATCAGTACACCGCAGAGGTCGCCGAGGACCGGACGCACATACCGGCCTAGCGATGGCTGAAAATATTGACCCAGGTTCCCTTGTGTGATATAAGCGGTCAAACACATCGTTCATAATCCATCGACAGCCCACTAGTTTCATTGGACGGTGATGCTGTGAGAAGGCATATGAGGACGGCTGAACGTCTGTCCACAGGCCTATGAGAGCATTAACATGGTGTCCTCCTCCGTGACATTTACTGAACAGACAGCACTAGAACTACGCTGTACATTCTTCTGGTCTTATATTGATTGTATTACAAATCACATTGCATTGGTGTAATATGCATGTACCACCTGCACGTTATACTTTAATTGTGAACACAGATGAATAATACTTGATGACAATACATATTAGCCTACTATCATAACATAGACTGATTCGACCAATTCTACAAAAATAAGTTTACAGTAGCCTACTTACTTACAATACATATTTATATCAGTTAAGTATCTGCACACTGTCTCAACAGCAGAGATGAAGCGAGCCAGCAGAACTTCCAATGAGATGGAGGCTTCTGCCAAAATATGAAAAGCATTGAATGTTTTGGGGACAGTGAAAGCATGGGAGAGATGAAGAAAGTGAGCTTTTAGGATATGCAAATATTGGCAAGGAAGGAACCAGATTTCAATTAGTTCAGAGCGCGATTAATAATTTATCCCGTTTGTCTGCCTCTCGCTCGTTGTGATGAAGTGCTTGGCTTTGGGGAGAATTAGACGGCTACATTATTGGGATTCTCCTAAATCCATTATATATAGCAGAGACAATGAATAGAGATTCTTCAATTAAAACCTTCAATCTGACGAGCTGAGCCTTGGAGGGTGTGTGTTTAACTAATCCACAAAATATGCCTTCATTTATTTTATTGTAATTCCAGCTTGTTAATGACGCGTCAACAGTAAACATGTTGAATTAAGAAATGTCATGAGTGTACCACGGTTCTAGGCTATGCAATTCTCCTACAAACCACACAGAAAAGCAATTCAGGTTGGGACTATTTATTTGGTCTCCATGTTCCAAATCTATTTCAAATTAGAGTCATCCTATTTAACACAGCAGGCTACATTCTTAACCAAGACAAACAATAAAAGCTCCTACAAACTGTTTGTAGGTTTGCAGTTAGGTTTGAGGAGGAAAAAAAATGCATTTGAAATCAGTAAAAAAATATTTAGAGAAAGCAATCGACCCTGGGAAGGGTATGGCGCTTCTCTTCAACCCTGTTCACCATGTTGTGGTAGAGGTTAAAAAAATTATATTTATATATATATATATATATATATATATATATATATATATATATATATATATATATATATAGAGTCCTGACAATTTGGTTATTAACAATTAATAAAGAAATTACAATCAAAAATATTTACAAACATTTACAGGGAGGGACGTTCCTTTTACTTGTGGGGAAGGTAGTAAAAACAAAGACAGTCCGAAAATAATATTCTGGAAGAAACGGATCGTAGAACATTCCCTGACGGTTGGTAGAGCTGGTCCACGTGGTCTCCAGACATCCAGAGAGGAGGGTGTCTGGTTCTGGGCCTCAGCTGTACCGGCTGCCCCTGCTGAGGGTCCTGTGTCTGGAGGAGCTACGGCTAGACCAGGGAGAGGACCTGGAGGCACAGCACGGGATTACACTCACACCTCACCACAATGAAGGAGCACACAGACAGATGGACTGACCAATTGAAGTCTAGCTCCCCCAGGGCCGATTGACCCTTCAGCAGGCCCTGATTCTAAATTGCGTTGACGAGTGTGATTGAGTTCCATGCATTAACTTCCTGCCCCTCCCCCTAGTCCCAGGCTGGGGTCTCCGTGGGCCGTCCCCTGGTGACGGTTCGAGGGGTCTTACCACGAGCGCCGCTCCGAACTGCGGTCACTGTGGCTCCTCCGGCGGCGCCTGCACCTCCTGCTGGCGCTCCTGGAGGAGGCACTGTCATCAGAGTCCGACCTGCGACCCCACGGCCACCGTTAGTTTGGGTGGGATAATATGAATGCAGTACGTTGATTGGATAATCCTCCCCATGCCCCTAGTTTTTATCTTACTTCAATGTTCTAATGTAATAAATGTGTCTATATGCACTAGCCAGGACTATTCAGTGATCATTGATGCATTAATGAGTAGCTTATTAGTTTCCCTGCTGTTCAAAGTATAATTACTATTATAATCAGAACCCTTGTTGTCTGTGACACAGCGTTAACTAGATGGAGAGATGGAGCTGTCCATGTTGTGGTGGGGCTACCACCACCCATTGTATTCTTCTATTGCTCATCAGAATAGAATGAGTTGTTCCTCTGCGTCAAGCCCTGAAGGAGTTCAATAGTTCACCTGGACCTCCTGGTGTAGGACCGACTCCTGGAGTGGCTCCTGCTGTAGGTCCGTCTGCGGGGAACACGACCGCTGTTAGACGCTACTCAAGTGAATAAAACATCCGTTATCATGTGAGGAGGGGCAGGCCCAGACTCTGCAGGGCAGCGGTGAGGACCTGAGCAGCACTGCCCGTCCCTGGCCAGGATACCTGTGACTGCGGTAGCTCCGGTACGTGCTGCTGCGGCTGCGTGAGCGCCTCCGGCCGCCTCTCCTCCGACTCCTACTGCGACTGCTGTGAAGACAAGTCAATCAAAACAGGGGGTCACCTGAAATCCCTGGAGGTAACAAAGGCCCAGGTTCAAGATGAAAGTTTAAACGTATCAACAAAGTACCCTTCTTCTCAACAAAACATACTACAGACCTCGATCAGGAGGATATTTTGATTCAATGAAAAATTAAATGAGCTCCGACATGAAAAACCCTAATCCCTCCCCCAGGCCCGTATGGTCCACTTTGGATTCCAGGATGAGCCATCACATACCTGGAGCTGGAGCTGGAGCGGCGAGATCTACTTCTAGACCTGCTGTAGGAAAGGGAGCGGCTTCTGGAGCGAGACCGGTGGCTGGACATGGAACCGGACTTCCTGGGTGTGTGGGACTCCTCCCTGGACCCAGCCTGGGAGTCCTCTTCACTGGAGCTGTCCTGGTTCCGGGGCCTCTGGTTGAGCCGGGCCGTCTTCCGCACCTCGTCGAAGAGGGAGCCTGGCCGAACCCGGCTCTTGCTTTTGATCTCCATCTTGACCCCCTGGGCCCGGGGCGTCAGGTGCTCCGCCGGGCGGCTGCTCTTAGAGGAGACCGCCAGAAGACTGGCTACCGCTGACGGCGTCGTTCCTTTCAAGGGCTTCCATTTCAGGTCCAGAATAGTTCCCACTGCTGCGCAGTGGGAACTGATGTCAAAGATTGCCGGGGGTGGAACTTGGTTATGAAGCGTGTCGTCCTGGGTGGTCTTACTCACTGAGTTGATAATAGTTGTCAGGGTTGAATCAGGAGTTGTGTTTAACACAGGCTCTACTATGGACTCAGTATCATGCTCCGGAGTACAGATGTCCATATCATCCGCTGATGAAGTCTGAGCCTGGGCGATACTGTTGGAGGATGGATGATCAAGCAGTTTCTCTTTGGGGTGATTCTCATGGACAGAGCCTCTTGGTCTGAGATGCACCTGTTCTTCTCTCCGGTTGGATGGAGTTTTCGTCGAACCATTGTTACCAGAAGCAGGGATATTGTGTTCCTTGTTACGCACATGGTCAGGTGTTTTAGTGCTTTCAACTCCAGATATATTATGCTTCTCTGCCCGTTTCTCTTTCTGGTTTTCGACCTCATCATCCTCTTCTCCGAACTCTAAAGGTGGCTGCCAGTGAAAGGTCTCCTTCAACTTGTGGCGTTTCCTTTTGGATCTCTTTGCCTTGTCCTTGGGGTGTCCGGAGCCAGATTTGGTCTCTCCTCTCCTTTTGCGTTTATGTTTGCGTTTGGACTTCTTGCTCTTGCGTTTCTCCAAGTGGGTGACCTTCTTTGCGCTCCTGGGAAGAGCCTTGGATCCAGGCTTGGAGCCAGCCTCTCGCTCCGACTCCGAGCTGGCCTCCCCTTCCTCCTTCTCAGAGGCTGAGGTCTTGGCTAGAAGGTGTTCAGAATCGCTGTCTGAATCCCACCCAGCCAGGACAGACAGCTTTCTCTGAAGGGCTTCACTGGCTCCTGGGTTGGGCTTCTGAGTTGCACCAGTACTGTTTGCTTGGCCCTCTTTGTCTCCATCGCTGTCCCATTCAGACCTGCTGTTCGGGTTGGACATTGAATTGGTACGCTTTACCTGGTGACCTACAGAATGGTTCTCCTCCCCCTTTATAGATGATACTCTTTCACTTGCACCATTGACATTCGGGCTGTTCTCACCACCCGTTATGGCACCAGAATTGGGACTTTGATTACAAGAAAGGGAAATGTACTTATCTAAATTCTTGATTCTCTTTAGAGAACTGTAATATTTCTTCCACTCTTTTTCCATAGACTTCTTCCTGTCTTTACCCCTCTTGTGTGAGTCGTGGTTGGAGTCTGATCCGCTACACACTGCATATCTGCTGCGGTGTTTATGGGGAGACCTAGACCCCGACCTAGATCTACCCCCACTCCGGGAGCGACTGAATGAGCGGCTGTACGACCGACCCCTGGAGGAGCCACTTGAGGAACCGCTGGGGGAGCGCTGTGTTGGGGGTCGGCGGGCCTTGGGACTGTACCCACTCTGTGAGTCCCCTTGGGTAATCTTTGGGGTAGCTACTGTTTGGACCAGAACCATCCCAACAACAGGCTCCTGACCAGAGGGGAACGGGGGAGTGGAGCCTGGATTTGCTTTCATTTCCTGAATATTGACATAGGACGGCTTCCAGGGCTTTTGACCTGGCTTCCAGCGAGAGGGTGGAGGACTGTCACTGAGTGGGATTACCGGGACAGTTTCGGGAACTGGAACTGTAGGAACACCCGCCACAGGTGGGACTTTGGGCTCTGGAATCTTTGCTTGCACTTGAGTCAATTTCCGTGTCCTCAACTTGCTCTCGTTACTTTTTCTGGGAGATTTTGAGGAAGTCCTCCTCCTGGAGCATGACACAGACCTGGATCTGTAGCTAGATCGTGCTCTCGTCCTGGATCTAGAACGAGAGTGGGAATAGGACTGAGATCTTGATCTGGAAAGCGACCTAGAACGGCTTCTCGATCTCGATAAACTTCTTGATCTTGAGTAGGACCGTGACCCTTTCTGAGATCTGGAATGGCTGGATGTGTAGGAACGGGAGTAGGAGCGCAACTTTCTGGAGGAAGGAGGCGATGACCTCTTACTGGACAGTGTGCGTCCAGGACAGGGAGCTGAGAGAGGTCCCCTTAGCTGTGACTGTCTGGCTGAGGAAAGAGACCGCTCACTCTCCGAGGTGAGCGGCTCCGGAGGCTTGCTCTTGGAGAACTTCTTTTTGGCATGCCTTCGTTTCTTGCTTTTTTTCTTGCGCTTTGACTTTTTCTTCTCCTTTTTGGCTGGGAGGTGTAGGCTGGACCGATTGGACTCCTGGCCAGGGGAGCCGTCCTGGGAACGGGACCATGCAGAGTCACTCCTGTCGCCCCATCTGGTTGAAGAATGGTCATTCAGCCTGTTCAGTTAAAGAGGAATTAGGGAGTTTCTCAGAGTAGGACGGGCATCATCACCACAAATTGTTGAATGAGTCATATACATTACATCACAACTAAATAAGTTATGTTCCAACTATGCACTTGCACTGACCTACTCTGTTTACTTCTTTAGCTACTCTGAACAAATGTCAAGTTGATTCATTCTTTAGGTTTTTGAACTCCAGAAGACGTTAGGTAAAGGCTGTGATGTGGTCCTACCGGTCCCCTCGGCTCCACCTCTCGGCGCTGGGGGGGTGGTACACCTGGCTCCTCTTCATCTCTTCCTTCCAGTGGGGCGGGGTCTCGCTGCTGCCTGGCTCCTCTGCCGAGGCCGAGCGAGACTTGGACTGAGTGGGAGTGTGGTATCTCTGAAGAAAGAATAAACTATTACCATTTAAAAAGAACAGACGCTTTCCACAATATAGAGTCCAAGAATAGAGTTGCACAAATGAATGTCAATTAATTGCACATATTGATATGATCTTACATCGATTGCCAAGGAATAAATCAGTTTTTTCTCAATGAATACAACCCTTCTACACGAGTACTCTCTGACATATCTGCTTGTGAAACCAGAGAAGCATCCACTCTGGACAGGGATCCTACCATTGTCCCTCTTCCCTTGATCTTGCGCCCAGACTTGGTGACCGTGGGCTTCAGGTCACATGGCACAGACGACTCGTCATGCTCCGTTCTACAGAAAGACTTGAGCACGTTACACTCTACTTAAAATGATAATGGCAATTTCCAATCCATAGATGGAAAAGTGGACTTGGTTCCTCCATGTCTATAGAACCGACTGACCTCAGATCTGGCATCCCCTCCTGCAACGCCATGCCCCGCCTCAGCAGGAAGCGGTTCTCTGGGACGGGTGGAATCTCCTCCGGCCTCACCACAGCTTTGCTCCTCTTCCCAACATGCTCCTTCCATCCCTCCTCGTCTTCATCGTACCCTCCCTCCTCCAGGTCCCCCTCCACGGGACTGTGTGAATACCAACGACAAGGCTGTGAACAACTCATCCTCTAACTAGAAGACCATGGGTGTGCTTCACTATGGACTGCTCATGAATGAAGAGGATAGTCTAGGGGCTGGGGAGTTTGCAGGCATCCATGAGCCAGATGCCAAGCCCCTACCTGCTCATTAATTCCATGTTTCCTTCCCAACACTATTTTGCTTTGGAGAAAAGAAGGGTGCATTAAAAAAGGTTCTTTAGGTAAAATCTGAGAGTTGAGAGCAGAAAAAAGCAGGAGAGAGTATGTTTTTTAACCTAACAACAAAAACCATGTCCCCTCCTTCCCTGCTCCCTCCCTCCCTTGATGCATTTCACACAAACCTCTGATTGGCCAGAAAGACGGATTCCCCAAACCAACCCTGAAGCGATGGCGGGAGCCGACTAAAATATACATTGTGCATCCCCTCAGACAGAGATCGTCACTACGCATTTCACTTACTGATGACGGTGCTGTTTCTTAAATATGAGCTCTGGACTCTTACATATAGCACATACAGCTTCAACACAATGGACAATTGTATCATAAATACGATAAATGGAGGCTGGTAGGAGGTTTCCCTCCGGATGGATACATAAGGTCATGAACAAACACCCAGGTTTCCCCAGATCGGAGAGGGCGTGGTCATAGTATATGGGCTACGTAAGATCATGAACTAACAGTGAGGTTACCTTTGATCGGAGAGGATTGGGTCACTGTTTATGGTTGTGTTCTCCGAGCGATTGCTTGCATTGCGCCTCCTGCGCTTGCAGCGCGTGCGTATGCCAGCCTCCCCGTGGGGGTCCGAGCCAGAGGAAGACCCCTGGCGGCTCTGGGACAGGTCTGCACACTGAGAGGCCCGCTTTCTCTTGCCCTCGAGCACTGAAGAAATAAAGGTGGTGTTATATGGTGGAAAGACCTGGAATAGATGTCCACTAATCCTGCCTAAAACCCTAAAAATAGCAAACACTTTTAATGAAAGATTAATAATATATACACACCTAATATAAAAACACGTTTTATTCTCCTTACAAAACAACATTTAAGCCGCCCTGACAGCGGAGACTAGTTTGAATGTGGCTAGCCTTAAGCGACCACCACAGAGCAGCTTTTGTTGTGGCTGGTAGATGCTGGGCTGTGGGTGCGAAGGTATGTGCTGCCAACCAAAATGTACGCAGACCAGCGATCACCCGCTAACCAGAGGATCTGGTTACAGGGCAGCTCTGATGCTGGGACCGTGTCAAAATGCCATCCACTTAAGAGTATGTGCACAACACTACATGACCCAGTTACATTGATAGGCACCAGAGTTCTTTGGCCCACTGGGTACTATACATTAATTCAAAAACACTATCATTACATTGTTGCAGGCTTTCTTTCTGTTTTCTAAAGGATAGTACTGGATATATTATTGTAAAACAAAACCAATGGAACCCAATTAGTATTGCACCATATTTTACACTACGGCCGATGCCGTTTATGGTTAATGATTAAATATAATTAACGCCTTGTAATGTTCTGCATAAACATTAGCGGCTAACTAGGAGGTGAACTTAACGCAGTAACAATCTAATTACACATAGCCAATTTGAAAAGACTATCAAAGCAAATTCATCCAACGAGGGCAATGATTCCTGTGTCGTAGTAGCGTTTGACTATTAGGCAGTGTAGACAGCGTTGCGAGCGCTCACCGTCGTTGGCGGACTTGGTGAAGAGCTGCCCACAGTCCACCACTCTGACGTCAGCGTAGGGCCGGCTGGCCGAGTCCGTCTTCAGACCCTCCACCTTCTTGATCACCTCGAAGCCGGAGATGACCAGCCCAAACACCACGTGCACCCTGGGAGAGAAAAGGAGGGTTGGATCCTGATCCATCTGTCCACCAGCACCAGCAGGTGGGGACTGGGCAGTGGTTTGTGTTTGATTTCTAGCAGGAAGGGCTCTGGGTTCAACCCTAACGTCCACTACTGCAGGCCTTCTTGAAGAGTTTCTCCAAGACCTACCGGCTCATTCATCAGCTGTATCCATACGGTAACTCACTAAGTTAAAGGACTACATAGTAGGGTAAAATAGTACCAGCTAATGGAGGACGAGGGGGGGATATGGTGTTGGGACTTAATAAGCATGAGCACTTGAGGCTAGACAAGAGGACTTGAATGCATGACACAATATTTCCTGGTGATTCAGTGTGTTCAATAATCACCTATCAAAAAGTTTGTCGGTTTGGCTTACCCATCGAGGTGAGGCGCCATCTTGGTAGTACTGTGTGAAGAGCATCCAGAAGCCAACAAGGGGAAGGTCATGAAACAAGGGGGTGGGGGGACAGGGACAGGGCCCCAATTAGTATACATCAAGTTCCCCTTGGGAATAACCACACAATATATGACTTAATCAACATGGATGTAAGAAAAATATGCTTCCTATGAGCTCCCTTAACTCCCAGTATGGTGAATAACTACTGATCTCGACTGGACGCTGGGTGACACGCATAGAAATGCTCTCAATCACATTGAATGATTGGTTTGTTTCTTGCTGTTGTTACAAAAGGTAATTGCACACAACACAACTTTTCTCAATACAGAGTAGTAGGGTTGCAAAGGGGTGGACAATTTACGGTAAATTTCCGGAAAGTTTCATGGGAAAGTTTCATGGGAATTTAAACTTGGGAATTAATGAAAATTAGGGTAATTTAATCTAACTATCATATCCAAGCATAAATAAATTTGTTATATTGCTATAAGTAGACACAGCAAGCAAAAAAAACATTTAAAGACTACAAAAACCTGAAAAACATAATTTTAGCAGATTTATTTCTAAATAACTAACAAGTCTTAATTATTTTAATCTTTCATTGAAGAACAAAAACATGAACTTTGAGTTAAATATGCTCTGGGCTCAAAAGTGTGGTCCAGGTTTCTAGAAGTCATCAGTGCACATGTGATGGAGGAATGCACAGTGCATGTAGGGGGCGGGGCGGGGTCTCAATAGCCCTGCAGTAAGCAGTGTGCTAGCGTGATTGAGGAATAGCATAGATATTCAAGTTTACTTGCATGAAATCTGGTTGTGTTAGTCAAGATAATGCTAAAATATATTTTCTAGTGCTGTCAGTTAAACGCGTTATTAACGGCGTTGACGCAAACCAATTTTAACAGCCTTAATTTTTTTAGCGCGCAATAAACGCAATTTATTATAAAAAACCCTAACCCTTTTTTAGGGTTCAAAACAAAGAAGCAGTAGCCTGACTGCTATGTTCAAGGCAGTATGTTTGTATGTTCATCGTATAATTGCACTATAGGCTTTTTTTTGTTTCGTCCTGTTTTGATCAGTATATGCCAATGTTGTTATCAATAAAAAAACATTTGCACAAGGCAAGCCGATGCACTTCTCCATGTTGATAAGAGCATTAAAATTAGAACAATTAATGGGACAAAGAAATCAAGGGATATTTAGCATAGAAAAAAGATTTGCGATTAATCGCGAGTTAACTATGACATTAATGCGATTAATCGCGATAAAATATCTTAATCGCTTGACAGCACTAATATTTTCCCCAACTATATTTAAGTCCCCCGTTAAGAGCCAACCTTCAATTTTGTAAATTCCCGTATATTCCCATAAATTCCCGTTAATTCCCATGGAAAGTTTCCAACTTTGAAAATTCCCGGAATTTTGCAACCCTACAGAGTAGTGAATAAATCAAGTAAGTGAGACAGAAAAAGAGAAAGAGAGACAAAGAGAGGAATACAGAGAGAGACCACAGCCTTGGAGAGACACATTACCTTGGAAGGGCAGGATGTTAGAGTTTCTGCAAATGTTACAGAAAACGTGTGGAGAGAAAATGTAACACATTTGTAGGTGAGAGTCGATGTTTCTCTGTATTCTGTGAATTCTAACTAATAGAGGGTCGGAGGCAGGGTTATGCTTATTGGGACTTGACTTGAAATGACACATTTGACCTGACAAATCAAAACTACGAGAATCAAGTCAACAAAACCCCAAAACTCCTATCTCTCAACTGCCATGCGTGATAGTCCAATAAAAAGATGAGCACAAAGTGTGCAGTCGGAGATCTAGATGAGGTCCGACAGGAGAAGGAACGCTACGCACGCCGTCTGTGTACTGGGCTGGTACTCACATGAAGAACTGGGAACCGTTGGTGTCCTTGCCGCGGTTGGCCATGGACAGCAAGAAGGCCTTGTCGTGTTTGAGAAGGAGGTTCTCGTCTGAGGGAAGGGAAGGAGGGGAAACAGAGGGAAGAAGGTCTCACAAACGGGCCCAGACTAGTTCCTGGAGGACTACCACTAAAGGCTGATGTAGAATAAGTAATGTGGAGTGGAAGATCTCATCCGACATGGTGGTTAAAAGGAGCTTACCTCTCTCGGTGGCCTGTTAAGAGTAGGTACTTTGTGAAGCTAATAATAACAACCTTTGAAATTATCCTAAGAAGGTATTATTTATCCAACATACCTGATGTAAGAAAAGGCCTAAAATGAGGTATTCCAGTGTAATAAGAAAGTAGTGAGGGTAAGTAGATTGTGGACATTTTATGACTAAAAAAGCTGATCGTTTTACAGCCTTTATGAATTGTAATGGATCTTTAAATAAATTGCCAAGGTTTTAAAAGACCCTCCGTGTGTGTGTGTGTGTGTGTGTGTGTGTGTGTGTGTGTGTGTGTGTGTGTGTGTGTGTGTGTGTGTGTGTGTGAATATATATGAACATTACAACGTCCAGCAGTAGCATGGTTTAACACAATACATTTGGACTGATACATCAAGGTTTAGAAGGAGCTGGTGAACTTGGGCGGGACATATGTGGGTGGTGTTACTGAGCGTGGTGTCTTACCTTCTCATTTTGCAAAAGACCACTCTATAAATAAAAGAATATGTTGAAAATTTTAGGCAGGAAAGATCGTAGCTTTCAATGAAGAGAGAATGCCTAGCCTCCATGCTGATTTGAAAAGAGCTCACTACTTTCCCTACACAAAGTCCAAACCCGACTGCAGAGGTCAGAGTTCAGAGGGTTGGGTGAAAAGAATACATACAAACACATCAACTCCAAGGAGACCGGGTCTACCTCTAATATGCACATTCAAACAGAGCCACTATCGAGGACTTGGCAACCTAATGAGCCTTGAGACACCAGTGTTTCCCATACATAGACCATTGTGTGGCGCGGCGCCACAGAATCAACATCGAGCGCCACGAATTGATTGTCTTCTTTTTTTTTTATATATATATTTTTTTAATAACGCGATTTAGAAATCTAAAAATCGTTCCGTCCATTCATCTCTGCATAGCACTCGTTCTCCCTGTCATTCTCACACACACACACACACACACACACACACACACACACACACAGAGCGAGAACGACGATGCTAACACATGAACCCACCGATGTCACCGATGGCGTATATATATATATATATATATATATGATACTACCCCCGCACCACCACACATTGGTCCTTGGTCTGTGGGAAACACTGGACACAATAAACCACTTCCTGCTCACCTTCAAAGTAGCCCCCGTATATCGACTCCCCCCCTCTTCCATTGCCTATAGAAAGAAACAGAAAAACTTGTATGATGAGGATTCGTTACGGAGCCTCTTTCACCTACTTTGTGGTGCAATGACAAACGTCTGGGTTCACCTTCAGTGAAGTCTCCTCCCTGGACCATGAAGTTCTTCACCACCCTGTGGAACGTGGAGCCTTTGTAGCACAACTCTTTCCCTGTGGTTTTGCCAGTTCCTTTTTCTCCTGCAAACAAAGGAAACATGACATAGCGTTAATTGTGTTTTATACAGAAAGAACAACTGGTCTGAGCCTATTTAAAAAGGTGCCTTTGTACAATTTCTTTCATTTACATGAAACCTGGAGCGGTCGGGTGCACCAAATAAAGAGTGTTGATGAGCACTGCCTACCCTGTTTAACCCCCCCACATGAGGCAAATCCAGCACATTTTGATGAATGGTTGTGGGGGCGGGGAGAGTGCTAACAAACTTGATTACCTTTTACAGCCATTTCCTTGTTACTGTACGTTCACATCAAAAGCTGCAAAGACGCTTTGGTCGCTCATAAAGTACCGCTGCGAATATTTCTGTTCGCTTTTGTCGCTCAAGTCGCTCATGACGTACAATTCAATTTTGCAGACGCATTTAAAAAGGAGCCGTATGCTTTTAGTACAGACAGCCATATCAAAGAGTGAACTCCCATACACTTTGGTCATATTGCAGAGACGGTTTTGCTTGTTGGATAAAGTGCTTCGACAGCAAGTAGGACAGTGATTCCCCTCCAATATATATATTTATACAAAAACTCCTAAAATGTAATTACAACCGAGAACAAAAAAATGTTGTTGATGATCTGCAAGTCATGATCTGCACTCATTCGTCAAACAAATTTACATTGGAGCACATGGCTAATTTGCATACGTGCACAGGACTGGCTGGCTCCGCAAGGCAAATAATGGAACAAATTTATCTATTTATCTAGGCCTATCTGTCTATCAACACGTGTCTAGTTTTAATGTGATGTATTTTGTGTATGTCCAGTCAGACTTGTCTCCCGACGATTTGTGTTGTTTGGTATTAATAAAGACTTGACTATGCTATCTATCTATCTAGACTATTTAATTAAAAATCATTCACCTCAGGCTCCGTGAATAGTGGGGAATAGAGGGATAAAAGAAAAGAGCTATATCCCTTGTCATTTATCCCTCGTCTTGTTGATTAGTTTGTGTACGTGACGATTTAAAAAAGGTGGTTTGTTTAAAGCATGACTACACGTGATTGGTTGGTTAGATTGGTGGTATGGAGAGCAAATGAAAATTATTCCCGCTCAAATACGAATGTTCTAGATCGCAAATATTTTCTATAAATACACATAACAAAATACACAGCTGTCATTATCACTGTCACTGACAGCGATATATTGTTTCACTTCTTATGACAAATGTACTTCTTGTAAGTCGCTTTAGATAAAAGCGTCTGCTAAATGGTAATTTGTCAGCTGTCTATCCTCGTTTGTTCCGTGCATTATTCATTTGTATTATTATTGCATTATTATGCATGCATTATTCCTTTGCACAACATATTGTGGCGACCCCTCCGTGGTCGCGTAGGGGATCCTGGGAGTTAAGTGTTTTCAGTTGATGAAAGGGTTTTTTGAAGTCCTTGTTTGTTACTAGGTTAAGTGGGGTTAATGGTGTGTAGTTCCATTGTTGTGTGATCCCGTGTTTCTGTTATGTTCGTTGGTCGTTAATAAAAGTCGTTAATAATTGGTTGAACCTGGGCTCCCGTCTCGTCCTTCCCGTGCTGCTCGCCACATTGGTGTTAGAAGTGGGATTGGCCTGCGCAGGCGGATAAAGGATTGGGATTGACGGTCGAGCCCATGG
Source organism: Gadus macrocephalus (assembly GCF_031168955.1). Classification (NCBI taxonomy): domain Eukaryota; kingdom Metazoa; phylum Chordata; class Actinopteri; order Gadiformes; family Gadidae; genus Gadus; species Gadus macrocephalus. Next base: position 1,566,812 of record NC_082404.1, on the reverse strand, counting down.
AAGCCCCAACCGACGCCGACGCACCCTGCGTTGTGGGAGCACAGCGGCCCACGGACGGAGAAATGGCAGCTGTCAACCGCCCCCTGATGGCAAGGACGGCGGTGAGGCTGCCGAAGTTCTCCGGGGCAACGCAGCTTGAGCCGTACCATGCCCAGTTCCGGCTTGTTGAGTGGCACAACGGCTGGGGTGCCGGGGAGGCGGTCGTCCACCTCGCCCTGGCGCCGGAGGGGACGGCGGTGCAGGAGCTCCTGGACCAGGCCCCAGAGGACCAACGGGACCTCCAGGCCCTGATCCGGGCGTTGGAGAGGCGTTTCGGGCAGCGGGCGGCCGTGAACCACAGCCGGGAGCTGCTAACCAGCCGCGGCCGCCGGGAGGGGGAACACTTGTGGGCCTACGCTGCGGACATTCAGTTGTACGCCAGGCGTGGCTAGGGATGAGCTAGCCCTTCATGCATTCCTTCAGGGACTTTCCCCGCCGCGGCTGGGGTAGCACGTCCGCTGAGTGTGTTGTGTGTGTTGGTCGGGTGTGCTGTGTTTCTGTTATGTTCGTTGGTCATTAATAAAGGCAGTCCGTAGTCGAGCGGTTTATGGAGGACAGAACTGCATAATTGGTTGAACCTGGGCCCCCGTCTCGTCCTTCCCGTGCTGCTCGCCACAGTATTATTCCTTTGCACAACGTATGTGTTTTCGATATTTGAAAACGATATCATCCCATTCAGAGCAAGGAAGTATGCTAGGATCTCGGTTAGCAGGCATCTATTGCGCCTATTTTACAATAATCTCAAACGTTTCATTAACTCACACGCCAGACCAACCAACCAAGCGCGACACCTCCGCCCAGGCCAGAGCCTTTTTGATGCGATCTCTGAAATGAAAAGGGTTCGGATCGTACAACACCGGGTGCCCAGTTACAGCCGCGATAAATTTTTCAGTCGACATTTTGTACAGTCAGTAGGAACCAACAAAGTAGGTAGGAACCAAAGTGCCGGTGTTCAGTGTTCCCTGGGATCCACGCAAGCGAAGAGCGTCTACATTCCGATTGGCTGTCAGTGTTTTGCCGCTGAAACGAGTCATAGTAATTTGCATAAAGTTCACCCGTCTTCAACAATTTTGGTCGCTCTGGTCGCTAACCTTTTGCCACTGGTAGCGTGGACGCTTATGTCGCTTTGGTTGCTCTTGCCCATAGAAAGTGAATGACTTCCGGTGATTTGGCAGCTCAATTCGCTTCTGATGTGAACGCACAGTTAAGGTTCCCCAAGCTAAAACACGGTTGGTTTTAAAAAAGGCCTGCCCCTTCAAGACATGGCCTGGAGACATGAGATCAAACTCCTGTTTCCACTCAGGACACAGGAGGGGTGGCGGGAGAGCTTTATGTTGTCTGAGAGGGGGAGAGAGAGCGAGGCCTCCCAGTACACAGAAAGTTGGCTGTGTAACTGGTCTGTTTGATAGTGGGGCCTGCTTTTTGATTCCAACAATTGAGGCAATGATTTGGTTTCCGAATGACAAGAAGGGGCAGGTTGTTACAAGAAGAAAAAGGACACATTGGAGATCCTTCAGAGAGCAAGGGGAACCCAGCCAATAGGAAGAAAGCTAGGGAGGGTGAGAGCGACAGAAAGATATTGTACTTTGTGGATACCTGACCAACGAGGAAAGGAAACACTCCGACCAACCAGACAAAATAAAGGATACATTGGCAAGTTCAGAGAGAGCAAGGGCCAACCAGGCCTGGAAGAGGGAGATGGAGGCCGAGACACAGAGAGTCATGGTATGGATGCCTGTTGGAAAGCAAGGCTCCAACCAATTAACTCTCTCCAATTCTCCGACCCCGCCCCCTTCTGCCATTATGTAGCTGGCGGCCAGTGAGGGTGAATAAAACGAGAAGCAGGATTGATTTGTCTGCTCGCTCCAGATTTACGACCATGTCATACAGGGCTGCGGCCCAGTCAGTGGGACCACCCTCAGAGGAGCACAGGGCCATCCCTTACCACCAGGACACATGGCCATAGAACACATTCCTCTGTCATCATGTCTGGGTTAGCGTGCTCCTTCTAGAGCACAAAGGGGCCACTGCCAGGGGTCCCACCATGCCATGATAACACTGGTCGAGAGCACGTGAGAGACCCCATAAGATGAGATGCTCACACATTAACTAGACAGTCCACTGTCTAGTTAATGTGTGAGCATCTCATCTTATGGAGTCTCTCACGTGCCCTCCATTGTTATCATGGCATGGTGGGACCCCCTCACCTTCTCAGGATCAGGCTCCCATCCATAATGATTAATTTCATTTCATTTCCTTCATATCCAGTTGAGTAAACAGGAACATCATTAAGATTTAGGGGTATTTTAAAGCATCATAAATAAGAATGCTTCACTCTCCCACTGACCCACAACATTTTGATTTAAAAGCTATTTGAGTTATCTAGTGCAGTGGAGGTAATCACTTTAGTACGTGAATTAGACCACAAAGTACTTGCCTGTGCAGAGACAGAGGAAGTTTTTACTTGTCTTGGGACAGAGGTCGGAGAACAGTTGGAAAACGATTCGCCCAACTGCATAAAAAAAAAAGAAAGAAGATATAAAAATCAATACAATCCAAATAGCATTTAAAGGTGTTGAACAGGTGGCCTTCATGGGAACCCACTCAAAGGGCACACAGTTCACCCATGCACTCAGACCACACCTTCACTCATGAAGATATACCATCTAATGAAGTGGATCTTTATAGAGTAGGTCCAGAACTATATAGATATATATGTATATATATATATATATATATATATATATATATATATATATATATATATATATATATATATATAGTTCTGGACCTACTCTATAAAGATTATTATTTCTGGCAAAAGATAGGTCCAGAACTATATCGATAGTTCTGGACCTGTCTTTTTCCAGAAATAATAATCTGCCATTATATTCCTGAATAATAATGTTCTGTTCAATCAAGACCAGACACCACTTACATACCGGTGAAAAGAGACTCAATCTTAACATAAATACACACAAACACAAACAAAGAACAAACCAACTGAATCTGGGATACAAATAACAAACTGACATACTTGACAATGAAGAAGTAGCCTGCAATCCAAACAGTAACAACAAACCGTTTTCTAGGTATGGGATTATTTATGAATGAGACACCCATACACCGTCTTCCACACCATGAAGCCTTCAGAATCTCTTACCAGGTTCCCGGTTGAGCTCCACATCAAAGTAGCACTGAGGCCGGTCTTTTATGCCCATCGTGGTCAAAGTCAGTCCGACCTAAAGAGTATAAAAGCACCAACAAATTAACCAGCTAGTGATAGATGGGGTCTCTCCCGTTGAAACTACCCAACGTGGGAAGACATCAAAACAAAGTGTGTGTAACACGGATAAGATTTGAGGCACGTCTCGAGTGAGGGAGGGAGAGAGAGAGGGACATATCAGTGAAGTCAATATGCAACAGTATGCAAAACAATTCAGTGCAACCCCTCCCTGTTTTCACAGCCGGTCTAATGTGACAATGTGACAGAAGAGCTAAAGAACAGGTTGTACCGGGTTGGATATCCAACCAGAAAAAGGCTATACATACAGCTACATGTGGGGAAGGAAAGCGTAAGGCTAGCCTTATAAGATAAAGTGTTACACAGAAGCCCAAGCAAGAATCCAACTATAGGAACAGAATGTTCCACAGGAGGGTGCTAGGACCAGGGCGGGCCTGAGGCATAAACAAACTAAGCAGCTGCTAGGGGCCCCTTGGCCACCAGAGGGCACCAAATCGTGTGTTGAGGTTATTTTATTTATTTTAACTAGATTATAATAGATTAGTGATTTGATTTCAGTACCCTTGATGTTAAAAAGACACTGGTTTTGGGTAAATAACTATATTAATACAGGGATGGATTACCCTCTCAATGGTGCCCCAGATCAAATACAGAATGTGATACGTCTTAATAGGGCTCCTTAAAGGGACACTGTGTAAAAATTACTCCCATCTAGTGGTACAATTGTATATTGCATTCAAACTAATAGTGCTCGCTTGTTCAAAAACTACGGTGGGCAGTATGTGCCAAGAAGCTGTTACATGACATCCAATACTACCTCATCGAGTCATTCGAGTGATGATGAGGTTCGTTATTTCAAAAAAATGTCAAACTGCATTGAATCATTAGTGCAAGCTAATGATGTATGAGTAATTATTCCTCGAGCAAGATAGTGAATTATTTCAGTCATCATTCACGCTGGCTCAGAGTGAAAACGTGTTTGCATTTCCTGTACCACGTAGTGCTTTTTGTCCCTCTCGGCAGTTCATAGACCGGAAGAACATGGAAGCCTACATGAAGCTTACCCGTCATATGTAACTACATATTAATTATTCTTCTCTCAGGAGGATAAGTGAGATTTTTGGCAGAGATAATTTTACACCAATGAGGACTTATTTATGAATTAATACGTTGATTTGAGGTAATAAATGACTGAAAATATTACACAGTGTCCCTTTAACAATACAAAATGGGTTAAGGGTTGATGTCTGAATGGGGCCCCGAAGGTAAATATCACAGGATATGCGATGTGATATATCTAAAATAGGCCTGCCGATTTAATCGGCCGATTATAGCCTTTTTGAAAATAATCGACATCTGCCGAAAAGACGCCGATTACAACTGATTATTTTTATTTATTTTTTTTAGAAATGTTATTGCACTTAGTATCCAGATTGCGCTCCTACTCGCCTAGCTAACTAACAACTTTAGCTGGAGTAAAAAAGAGGAGATTGAATTTTACCATACAACATGAAAGCACGCTCGCTCAGGCAGCTGCGCGCTCACCTCACCAATGTACACAAGACGCGTTGTTTGAGCATGTTGTGCCTGTTTTTCTTTAGGTCCCAGGCCATGTTAATTTGTTATACTGTAGACTCTAACGGTGAGACCATACTGCTCAGCACGCACATGTTAGTCACTGCTCACGAGCGCAGCACATTGGGAGTTAGTTATTTATTTTACATTTTAAATTACACTAATTCTTGACTGTAAATGTATTCTAAAACACTCAAAGGTTCTGCATTCAATTCACATATTCGTCAAAAGTGTTTAAAGTATATTTAAGGTATCAAAAACTACGTTTTATATGCTTTTTTTTTTTTGGCCGATTAAATCGTAATCGTAATTTTTCTCTGAAAATAATCGGCATCGGCACTCAAAAATCAATATCGGTCGGGCCCTAATCTAAAAGCCCTCTAAATCCTGAAATTCTGCTTATGCCACAAAATCTGTGTGGAACCCTGAATTTATGTTATCAATTATGGACTTCAAAGATACTGTGAATACAAAATATAGGCTTTTAAAGTAGGCTTATGGTTTGGGGAAATCTAAACCCAGTGTGATATCTGTTAGCATGTGCAGGCCGTGCAAGTCAGGTTATAGGCTATGAATCTGAACGAATTAAGTTATTGCCCATCTTCAGCTGGCCATCCCCTAGAGATGCACCACAACACAGGAAATCAAATCTACGAAATTCACACTTGGGGAGGACCCCCAGTCCCACCCCACTCCCCCATTTACACCCACTTTTGCACCAATTGAAGGAGGGGGGTCTTTATGCGTCTTTGCCCAGGCCAATAAAGATCCATTCCTGTATTAATGCAATTTATAATGAAACATGGTATGCTGTTTGTGTCAATAATCATCAAGTACAGGCTTGCAAAGGCTTGGGGGCCCTAATTCTAATAGGGCCCCCAAAAGGCTTGGGCTGGCCCTGGCTAGGACTGAGAATCCCTGAGGACCTGCTGATTAGGTTCTAGGTTATAAAAGGTAGAACACTAAATTACTAACCCTAAACCCTATACTTTGACAGCGTCTGCTCAAAAGTTTTGACATAAGCACTTTTGTGAAAATCCTTCAACCCTTACAAACAACAATCGGCTACACGTATATACAACAGCGAAGCAGAGAAGTTCAACTACACACCGCATCCATTTCAATACCCAGGGATCAGGGACAGGTGGGGTGTTGTGGCACGAGGGTTGTATTAATAGCAAGTTATAGCAGGATGCCTGACCCTGTTGAAGGTTATAGGTCTTGTATTGTCGTGCGGAGAGGGACCAGGTTAATTATAGCCAAACGTTATCTAATCAGAACTAAACCTGGTTAATTAGACAACACACTACCTTCAGACTAAACCAGGTTAATTATAGACAAGACGTTATCTAGTCAGGACTAAAACAGGTTAACTATAGACAAGACATTATCTAGTCAGGAATAATCCAGGTTAGTTACAACACGTTATCTAATCAGGACTAAACCAGGTTAACTATAGACAACATGAATCTAGTCAGGACTAGACCAGGTTAATTATAGACAACGGTTATCTTCAGACTAAACCAGGTTAATTATAGACAAAAGGTTATCTAGTCAGGGCTAAACCAGGTTGGACAACACATTATCTAGTCAGGACAAATCCAGGTTAATTATAGACAACACGTTATCTAGTCAGGAATCAACCAGGTTAACTAGACAACACGTCATCTAGTCAGGATTAGACCAGGTTAATAACCACCAGCAGAATTAGTTCTAGATGTCAGTAAGAACATGCCAAAAAAAAGAGCTTTGATTCATTTTGTGTCATTTGTAAAAAGTACCACTTCATGTTGTCTGAAATCCAGGTACTCACTCACTCACTCACAGTGAGGCCAATCCCTGAGATGTAGAGACACATGAAATTATGTTGTGTAACTAACTCACAGTCCAACCTAACCCCTGAGATGTGGAGACCCATGAAGAGATGTGAGGGCTCGACTTTACCTCTTCCGGTTGTTGTGTAACGATGCTAATGACTTAAATAGTCTCGATCATACACTTCTAATATGTTATAGCCATATCTATCCTAGACTACAGTAAATACGTAACGTAAGTTATTATTCGACAGCCCCATCAGTTAGCATGGTAGCTAGCTAACCGTCTGTGACTACTTCCGTCCTCAACGGGACTTAAGAGCAGAAACGATCAGCACAAAGCAACCTAATTTATAAGACATTGTCCAAAATCAAAACATAATCCCTTCTGGTTAATTGTTACTGTTCCACGAATTAATCAATACATACCTGTATATAGTAGCAGCCGTCGGGTAGCTGGCGAGCTGTTGGTCTCTGACTGCTGTCCGGTAGTGATGTTACGTTTTGCGTCGAGGCATCGGGGCGTGTGTCGAGTATGTCGGCTCCTCCCCCAGCGAAGCTCCGCTTCGAGTAGGATTCACGTTGGCGAAATGACGTAGGGTGTGACGTTCGAGGCTTCGCCTCGGGCTACTGCTTCGAAATATGGGTTCAGTATTGGCGGGAGATTTCGACTGTAAAGATGTCCCGTATACGATCACAACCTTGTGGTATATTCAATATACCACTAGTCTGTGATCGTAGTAGTTTGAGCATTGCATTTTCTGTAGTATCAATCGAAATATCACGTTCATTATTCATCATGGAGTTTGCCAAAAAGAGAATTCAACAACCACTGTCCAGAACACTTTAATGGCTATTAAATTAATTACTCCTTCTCAGTTATCATGCAGGGTGGCTCGGCTTAGCTCAGGAGGTAGAGCATGCTAGTTCAATCCCCAGCTCCTCCTAGCTCAGTGTTGTTGTGTCCCGGTCACTTTGCACCTGACAGCTGACTGTAGCCTTGCATGGTTGACTCTGCCGTCAATGTGTGTATTTACCGATGTAAGTCGCTTTGGATAAAAGCGTCTGCTTTTGCCAAATGATTTATTTTCTAGCATGAGCTCTGTGCCATTTTATGAATGGCACACTCACACACATGTATCAATGAAGTGACTTCAATTCTCAAATGATTTAATGTTGTATCGGCACACGAAGCAAAAATCACATTTTGGGTTGGGTTGTCATCATTTCATTCACCACTAGATGTCCCTAGCGTACTCATTTGAAGCTTCGAGCATGAACTTCGAGTGGTTCATCTGGCTGAGAGGCTTTGACGTTTCATGAGGCATCATCTCGGCACCACTACTGTCCGGAAGCCTGCTTTACTTAGATGGAGAGGGTCCTGGTTTGTATCGTTATCACGGTCTTGCGCAACTTCATTTCCGGTCTTATACGAATGGTGCTATCCATTTGTATGGTACGCCGGTACGGCGGACCTGCTCTAGCGAGAACGTGACGCAATTTCCTGGCTCCTAGCACCCTACTGCATGGTACCGGTACCCTACTACTAGTACCCAAACCATTAACCATAATGGGAAATAGACGAAATCAAGTCACATATAATCACACCATGTAGGTAGAAACCAGATTACTTGTAATATATATTTTTTTATTTAAGGCAAGGCAACTTCATTCATATAGCACTTTTAATACATGAAGCAGACTCAAAGTGCTTCACATAGAAACATTCTCATACAATAAAATAAGTAAAAGGAAACACAGGCAAAGCTCAAAAATGCATTGTCATGTATTAACTGTCTCTCTGGTATCAGATCATGTATTAACTGTCTCTCTGGATTTAAGGAAAAAAGTGTCTCGAGCACTCAAATAAAATACACTGGCTACTGAATCCAGCACAGCAATAACATCACTGTATTTATCCCGAGGGATAAAAAAAGTATATATATATATATGCAAAAGAGTATACCAGAGAGGGATAATAACTAGATTATAGGTCATCATATAGGCTGAACCATATGGTTCTGCCATTGCACACTTAGTGGCGAATTGAAATATCGGCGTGCCTCTCAGGATCTGCACGGAGCTCCTGGACCAGATTGTGGCATACCCCCTGTTCTTGTCTCTGTTCATTGATGGGGTGCACCCAAACCCTTCGTCTTCTCCTTGCCCGCCTACAGCGCAGGAGAAGAAGGGCAGCCCCCCACTGTCTGGCAACAGTTATTTATTCTGTTGAAATAAAAAAAACTCAATAAAATGTAAAAGAGCTTGCTCAATTAAAATGGATAACTACTGGCTGCATACATGTAAATGTGTGGCTATGTTAAGGCTATATAGATGGATAGATATATAGATAGATAGATACTGTATTGGTCCCAATGGGGATCAATAAAGCCATCCAGGAGCTCAATACAATAAATACACACAATAACAATTGGCCTTAAAAGGTGACTGCACTCTATACCAAAAAGGCTTAATAGAAGGTCCTGCAGTTATTGAGATTGTTGATGCAGTAGATGAATAATGGCAAAATATAAAATAAATAAGAAATGACAGTAAATAAAACGATAAAGTGCCCTACAAACTAAGTTGATCTGATGCTTGAAAACATACTTTCACTTCGCAGATTATACATTTTTCAAATTATTCAGCCAAAAAGATGGAAAATAAATAAACTAGGCTACAATAGGCTACTCACCCATTGCGTTTCGTCTCTTTGCTGCGGTTGATTGACAGGTGACTTCCTGATTTTATACTGCAGCGCGGCCGTCGCGCCGCCTCCTGTTGGTGCTAGGGGCGTGCTTTTGACGCGCGTAAAATACGCGACGCTGCGCTGCGGCGCCGGTGTGCGGAGGCCTTTAGCCTCTTTAGCAAACCAGCTCGAAAACCAACAACTCAACTTGACATTGTATTTAATTGCACGTACGGCAAGACCGTGCAAGGCTTACACCGGGATCCCACCGGACGCGTACGCGCCGCGGAACGGCTGCGTCCTCTGCCCTGCGTCCATTCCTACCGGGCGCGTAACGGCAGCGTAGCGCTGCCTTGCGAGCCAGCCGTATTCACGCGAGATCACGAGATCACGCGATAATCCTAAACCTAATGTACTCACCTTCCACTCCCAAAACTATTGCAATTAAATGCCACGCTTTGTCCTTTCGGACATTTTCATTATAAAAAGGATGATTTGGTACATAAATGACTTCATGTTGCTGAACTTCGACAATGAGTGTCTCGTCGTCCATGTTGCCGACCCTCTGAGACCCACCGGTCATGACGTAATAATGTTGATGTGAAGTTACATGAGCTGAGTATTGTGTTTTATTTTGAAAATTGACCGGATGCTCTATGGCTTTTACTTTTCACTTCCTGCCCGGCTCGACCTGCTCTGTCGAAATTGACGCGGTTTAGCAGCGGCTCGCGGCAAAAATAGAATTGGACGGAAAGATAGCGCCGCGGCGCGGCACGCCGCTCCTGGGACGCTGCTGACACGTTTCGCTGCGCGCCCGGTGGAAATGGTCTCATTGATTAGAGTGGAAGCGATCAGCAGCGGTGACCGCGGGGCAGCCGTCCCGCGGCGCGTACGCCTCCGGTGGAATCTAGCCTTTACATTGGTGACCGGAAGTAATCAAGTGTGTACGGCATTTTCCCCCCTGAAATAATTCCATATTACAAAAATCAAAAATAGCTTGTGTGACTACTATATCAAAGTAAATCTCTGCCATTGGATTTTGAAAATAAAAAGCCATTGAATTCTAAGCGCTGAATATTCATGCATTCAAATAAAGTATCTGGATTTTTTGCCTCTGAATATAACTCTTACATAAAAAATGACTGTAGCTTTTTATGGGGAGAGAATCAGAGAAACAACGGTGGTGGACCTTACTAAATGCCCTATCCATTGTATTGGTCTGTAAAATGCTAATCAAACAAAATAAAATGTATTTATTAAGCATATTTTATGTCAAGGTGGGGGGGGGGGGCTTATCTTTTATTTGTTTTTCTTATAATTATAATGCAAACTAGTTTTTTTTGCTGCAGTATGAATTAACCGATTAACTTATGCCTGCATGTGAAATGTGTGTGTGATTGCAGTGACGTGGCTGGATTTACATGTAGCGGTAGGGTAATTGTAGTGGGTTAAGGAGCCCAATTTGATGCTGGGGCGATCTGAAGCCCATTGCCCACTGTGGAACGAGAGCGCAGTGCCGACAGTATTGGGCAACTGAAGCGGCAGCGGCTTGTAGTTCCAGTGGAAGCACGGCGTGCCTCTGGAAGAAGCGCCCGACAGCAACCTGCTTTTAATTTGTCATCCTCATATCTGTATCATGTCACTCGGTGCGGAATAGTGTTGGCTCTGCGTGCTCGTTGCGCTCGGGTTATGCCACCAGAGGCATATCAACCGTTTTGCTCCAGCCACTTAACAAGCGCCCGGTGTCACAAAACAAATAGGCCTACCCCCAATCCGATTGATCGAGAACGATGCAAGCATTAAAGGGGACCTATTATGCTTTTTCGACTTTTATGACCTATAAACGTTGTTACAATGATTGATAGTCATGTTTAACCATGCACAAAAAACGATGTAGATTTTCGGGAAACACTTTCTCTCATCTGGGCGCTTTCAGCATTCTCTGTCAACGCTCGGTTTCGTCCTTCTCCGCCCCCTCGCCCCCCTCCTGCCAACCCAACTCCGTGGTGATTGGTTACCTTCCTTGAAGCGCGCGCGCGGGCAGATTTGACCAGGCATATGGGGGCGCGGCAGGAGTGCCTCTACGTAGATGATTTCCCGGAAATGTGAACAAGTGAATCGCAAACGTTGTCCCGAGTGTTTAGCGCTCTGCACAGCCACCTCAGCCCGTTCTGCCTGGTCCAGAGCTGCATCGAGGGTCTGGGGCTCGGTGAGGTGGACATGCTGCCCCAGACACTCCGGCACCAGTCCCCGTAGGAAGGCGTGGATGCCAAGGCCTCCCGTGCAGCCGCGGGGAATTCCGGGTAGCCGCGCCGGCTCAACAGCTGGATATCAGCATTGTAGACCCCCAGGCTCTCTCCCCCAGGTCGAGCAGCACCCGTGCTGACGTCCCATCCAAGGCCAGCGCAAGGTGGACGACGGCCTCCTCGGCACCCCAGCCGTTGTGCCACTCAGCAAGCCGGATATGCAACTCTCGCGCCCTTACACCGCACGACTACGAGAGTTGCCTTTAATGAACACACACACGACACACCAAAACACACTCAATATAACTAATTATCATGCACGTCTTGTGACGGTGTCGGGAACAATAACTCAACACACACAGCAACGCTATCCCACCCATAGACAAACAAACCCCACAATGACTCTGCCCCAGAGGACCTAGGAGGGCGCCAGAGGTCCAACGGTTTCCTTACCCTACTCTCGTAAGGTAAGGAAACATCAGGTACAAAGAATAAAGATAAATAATGCATCGGTAATATTGTTCACAACAATATTCATGTCATGCGATGAAGCTTTTTGAATGGAATTGAAACGGCAGGCTAATACATTTCCTGGGGGAAAAACTGGAAATGCAAATGTACCTCCATATACAGTAATGGCAGGAGGGGAGCATGGCGACGTGGTCATAAGACAGCTTTGTCAGCTCTCCAGCAGCAGAAAGGTCCAACGATATCATGTCCCAGCACCACCCACCCCTCCAGCCCCCGTCTGTCACCCTCCTGTTCATCGCAGACACAGACACCATCCCTAACAAACTCTATTGTTACAAACTTTATTATTAAAAAGAGAAACAAAAGAAAGCGCACTCCAAATTGACCAGTCACCGCAAAAAAAGTCAAACCACCATATGCGCTCGGCCTCTAGGAGACACGCCATTGGACGTCCCGGGACACAAAGGGGGGCGTCCCCTAAAAGACCTGTCCCGGGACGTCCCCTACCAGACACATCTCTCAACCTCCTCCTCCCCCTCCCCCCCTACCCCTCGTCCTCTTCCTCCTCCTCCTCCCCTCTTTCCCCTCTTCCTCCTCTTCCTTCCATGCGGTCACCGCCGCTGGACTTGGAGAGAATGGCCTGCTGGACCTTCATCTGCTCGCGGTGCTCCTCCAGCTCCACATCCTTGTGGATCTGGTCGATGGTCTTGGGCCCCTGTTTCCCATGCCGGGGCACCCAGAGGTTCTGGGGGGGACGGAGAGAGCCGTGAGCCATGTGTGTGTTTGAGTGCATGCATGCGAAATTGGTGTGTGTGTGTGTTTGAGTGTGTTACCCGTCGGAGGTCAAGCACGTCCTGCAGTATGAAGTGGCTCCTGGAGGCGGTCTTCCTCTCCTTGATGATGTTCCCCATCATGTTGAAGTACTGATCCATCCGGGGCTGAGACAGGGACACCACCCAACACATTACTGCAGGGACACCACCCAACACATCACCACACACACACACACACACACACACACACACACACACACACACACACACACACACACACACACACACACACACACACACACACACACACACACACACACACACACACACAGACAGATCCCCAACAATAACCAGACACCCAACAATACCCACACACATCCGGACGACACCCCAACCAACACACACAACCCAACAACAGCCCTAATAATACCCACCCCCAACAACACACACACCCCAAACAACACCCACACACACACACACACCCCCAACAACACCAACACACACCCCCAACAACACACACCCCAATGAACAACTAGACCCCCCAACAACACCCCTAACAACACCAACAGACACCCCCAACAACACACACCCCAATTAACACCCAGACTCCCCCACAACACCCCTAATAACACCCCAATTGCACACACACCCCCAACAACACACACGCCCCAACAACACTCACACCCCCAGCAACACTCAGACACACCCACCTTGGCCTTCCAATGGTCCAGGTCCTTGCCAATGTTGGAAATCAGCCAGCACAGGCACTCCACGGACTCCTCGTCGTGCTTCTTCAGCAGCTTTACGATGCAGTCGTGCATGATGTGCTCCGTCAGCATCTTGAGCTTGAACAGCCCGCCGATGAACTCGATGTTGCCCAGCCGGCGCCGGTGGGCCTTGTCCTTAGCCTCCTCCAGTGTGTCCTTCAGCTTCTGTTTCTCGCCCTTGACCCGAGGGAGAGGGAGAGAGAGGCTGTGTTAGGGACGCCCCCGGAGCTCACAGGAGGGATCTGTTCCGTTCCTCGTTCTTAACCCTCCCAACCTGGGCGGCAGAAGCTCAGGAGGTTGAGCGGGTTGACTGGTAACCAGAATGTTGCTAGTTCGATCCCCTGCTGTCGCCCTGCGTGGTTGACTCCACCGCAGGTGTGTCACTGTTTGAATGAATGGTTGTAAGATGCTTTGGATAAAAGCGTCAGCAAAATCTCCTAAAATGTATAAAACCCAGACAGCCGACCGCATATGTGCGTTTCTATTCTGCATTGCCTTGCACCGTTTCTATTTCTGTATTTTGAGTCAGGGTACGACTAGTCTGAGGGGATCAGGTGAGCAGTGGTGCATGGTGGTCTGCCAGGCCAGTGAAGAGTGGTGTGTGTAGTGGTCCGACGGCTCGTTGAACAGTGATGTGTGGTGGTCCCCCGGGCCGGTGACCAGCGTGGTGTGTGGTGGTCCGCCCTACCTCAGAGGCAGTGTCCAGCTCCTTCTGCTTCTTCTCAAATAACTTCTCGTTGTCATTGCCCTTCTCAAATTCCATCTGGCAGCGGTTCAGCAGCATTTTCCGGAAGTTCAACGTCTGACACGGATTGTCCGTGGTGGGGACTTTGAGCTGGGGGGTAACACACCAGTTACACATCAGTTAACACCCCATTTAACACACCCATGTAAGGTCTGTTTGATGAGCGTCTTTGTCGCCCCTTGTTGGATATGCCTTCTACAGTTAGGTTTAGGCTCGCCGACGCAGAGGCTAAGCAGAGGCTGAGCATGCCCCTGGGGTGACAACAGGAGCAGCCACCTACCCCCATTAGGCAGCGGCACATATTGGTGTAGGCCACGGAGAAGTTGGGCTCCGAGATGGCCTTCTCGAAGATAAGGTCGGTGACGCCCTTCAGCCGCTCCTCCGTGTCGATCTGGAGCTCAAACACCTGCTTCATCACAGGCTTGAATATCTGCGGCGTCAGCTTGTTGAGCAAGCTGCGCACACGTTTGAACAACTCCTGGGTCTTGAGATCGCCCGCCGGCTCCTCCGGCTCGCCCCTGCCGGCCCGCGTGGCCTTCTTCACGTCCGCTTCCAGGCCTGCTCCGCCTTGTTCAGCTGCACGTCCTTGCCCAGGGACATGCTGGTGATGATCTTGCGTGGCCCCTTCCCCTGCTGGAGGCGGCGTGGCCCGGCCATGCCCATGCGTGGAGGCTACAGGCGGGGGACATTGGTCAGGCAATGAACGACATTAAACACACTGGAACCCCCACAAACGACATGAAACACACTGGAACCCAAACGACATGAAACGCACTGGAGATGGAGATGGAGAGATCTCTCTCTCTCTCTCTCTCTCTCTCTCTCTCTCTCTCTCTCTCTCTCTCTCTCTCTCTCTCTCTCTCTCTCTCTCTCTCTCTCTCTCTCTCTCTCTCTCTCTCTCTCTCTCTCTCTCTCTCTCTCTCTCTCTCTCTCTCTCTCTCTCTCTCTCTCTCTCTCACTAAACAAGCACTTACACTTCTTTCCATCCGGTTTCAGGTCAGGCAGCTTCTTCATCTCAATGTCCAGTGTCTCCTCCAGCTGTTCCAGGGATCTCTTCAAGGTCCCTACGTATGACGGAGGAAGAACCTCCACCATCGTCCAGTCCCTGGTAGGTGGAGGATTCTTCAGGGATCTGAAGGTCTGTATGAGGTGGAGGTGGTCTTCAGTGTGTGAGAGCTGCTTCACCTCTGATCTTCTATTGGTCAGATCTTCTATTTCCTGCTCCAGCTCTTTGATGAGGCCTTCAGCTTCTTTCTCTGTGGATTTCAGTTTCTCTTTAACCGTTTGGTTGAGATCATCCTGGTACTTTTCAACACAGTGCTTCAGAGCAGTGAGGACCTGCACACCATCAGCTAACTCTCTGTCTGCGTCTGCTTTAATGCGGTCCACTGTGTCTTTGATCCCCTGAATCTTTCGTTGTCTCTCCTCGATCATCTGCTGAACTTCAGCCTCTATCTTCCCCAGCTGGGCCGTCTTCACTTCATATTCCTCCTTTAGAGGTACAACAGGATGGGACCTGTGGAGCCCTTCTGTGCAGAACACACACACACACACACCTGTTCAGTCTGGCAGAAGAGCTCCAGGAGTCGGTTGTATTTCTTACACATCCTGTCTTCCAGACGGTCCATAGCGTCGACAAGCCGATGTGTCTTCAGGCGTGCAACCCTCTGATGGGGCTCCAGATGGGTGTGGCAGTAAGACATGAAACACATCAGGCAGGACTTCAGGGCCTTCAGCTGGGGGCCAATACAGATGTCACAGGGAACTTCTCCTGCATCAACACAAGGCCGCTCTTTCACTAGTACATAACTTCTGAACCGATCAACCATACCTGATATGAAGGTATTGACCTGTAAATCAGGTCTTGTGTGGAACAGCGCGTTGCAAACAGGACATTTGTACTGTGCTTGGTCATCCCAGAACGTTGTAATACAGGTTCTGCAGAAGTTGTGTCCACATGGGGTGGATACTGGGCTGTTGAACACATCCAGACAGATGGAACATGAAAAGTCCTCTTCAGAACAGGAAGTAGCAGAGGCCATTCCTAGAAAATAAATCAAGTTTATAAAACCACATAACATTCGTTTTTAACTTGCATAACAATGGTAAAATAAAGGTTTCAAATCGTTGTAATAACGCAAGTGTTTTATATAACATTTTCATGTTGCTTCGAGCAGAAATCTTCACATGAAGCCCTGCTACCAGGACAGATTCATTGAGGATTACGGTCAAATATGTTGGGCTCACCTTATAATGTTTCTGTCGGTCTATTTTGATTAAAAGGTGTTGTTATTTGTCTCCAAAAGGACAGATGTGCCTCGACGTCGCATTACTTTGGTTTCGGTTCAAACAAACTTTCGTTTCTTGAACAACCCGTCACCACCACCTCCGTTCACAGTTTTACATAGACGACATCGTACGTCAGCGTCACCTCCATGTTGGAGAGATCCAGACTGCCCTGTAAACAAATACAAGCAAGAGGAGAGCATTTTCCAACCGATTTCAATGATCAGCATTGTTTGGATGTTGTAACAACGTTATTTTTCTACTGATATATTTCAAAAAAAAAATTAAAAGTCATGGTTGTAAAAATAATGTTGATTTGACATAGGCCTACAACTCAACATTTTTGGATATTTCAATGTTGAATCCATAGTGAGTTAACAACACCACTTCAACTTTTTCATGTCGTGACGTATTAGTGTTTTTTCATAAACTGACATTATTTCAACAACATTTAAACGTTTAATGTCAGTCGGATGCCAGCTTGGAAATATCTTTATGGGCGCAGCCATTTTTGTTGACAACTAAACTAAACTCGCTCACTGAACACTACTCTGCTTTCAAAGCGACGAAATACTACGACCAAAAGGGGGCGTGCCTCAGTGAAACGCCACAAGAAAGCTGGGTGAATTGCGATTTACAACTTGCACGTACCGGCGTACCATCCGAATGGATTACATTATATTTGGGGTGGCACTTGATTGTAATGTATCCAACAATAAACAACGACTAGCCAATTTTATGACACAATCACAAAGACGAACAGGAACGCTATGCCAGCCCCGAGCCCGGAGCATTAAAAAAGTGCGGATCAGATCACGGCAAGACAAGCAATGAGAAGGATAATGCAAATTGACGCTTGCCAATTTTTTGAAACGAATACGGATATCGAAATTCCTTCATTCTCTCTCACCGCTAAACCCAAGTACCTGAAAGTCACAGCCTCTCGCCAATAACGCTGATCTGGAGCATCCCGGTGCTGGCGTTCTGTCGTGAAATGATAACGCCCGGGAACGAAACGAAGGCGAAATACAAGAACGAGTTTGCCCGCCTCTTTTGTCTCTCCTGGGCTCCCGTGTGTTGTGGTTGACCACCAGGAAGAACACAGCGAGGCTGGTTAGCTGCGTGATGTTCGAACATACAACTTGCTCGGTATTGTAAATCACGTCTACATTTAGTATAAGTCTTCATACGGTTACAGGTTTTTCAAAACATGCTGTTAGCTCTCAAGATAAAATAGCTATTTGACCGTATAAATCCAAGGATACGGAGGTAAGGGTGCGAAGCGATGTCCACAAACAGGTGACTGAACACCACCTCTTATCATACAGACATAATCGGCTGCCTCTTCAACCATCCTCACAGCTGACTAAAAAACACCTCTTATCGCACAGAGATGACTGCTGTGAGGGACGACGAGCCTGACTCCCCCAGATGTAGACGTTTTGTGATTCATTGGCCAAGTGGACCATGCCAATGATCCTGTTCGCCTTCGTGGTCCGGCTGAGGGACGGCCTCCCCCTCTCAGCCTCCACGGACTTCGCGCACAACCGAGAACTCCAGGAGAGGAAGCAGCAGCTCAGGAAGATGAGCAAGGCACTGAGCGGCTTCCCTGAGAGAGGGACGGTCATGGGCCAGGACCTAAATATATAGTAGGAACTAAGCAAACTAAACATATTAAGCAATACAGACATTGTATTTTGATTCAAGCTCATCTCGGGTATCATATATCCCTGGTGACAGATGACCCTGGGGGTTGACCCTCTGGTTTGTTGAATAATGACATTATGGTTTGTTTACTAAAACACCTGTCTCCCTCCCAATGTCTAAGCTTCGTTTCTTCGGAGGGAGTGTCCTATATGGCCGTGTGCCACCGCGGCCTCTCTGTAGTCAAGGCCTTCTGTTTCCTGGAGGACTTGTGCTGGGCATTCAAGGCGTGTTTCGATAGCAAGGCGATCAGCCTAGCTGCCCGGCCATATCCCTTTTTGGAGTTTGGTGCGTACGAGGAGGCGGCGACTCCCACATTTGGTGTGACCCATCATTCAATCCTAGATGGCACCTGTGTGCTGAGAGCCACTCTGCTTTTTCTGATACAGACGGCAATATTCAGAAGCTAAAGCAGCAATACAACCAGATCGGGGGTGGCCCGGCGCTGGAGATCACGTTGGCTGAGGTCCAGGATGACCTAAAACGACGGCCACCAAAAGCGCTAACCATAGAGGAGTTGGAGCTAGCCCAGGAGCTTGCCAACGGGCATTTGGAGCACGGCCCTGGGTCTGGTAGGTTAACCATCAACAGCTCCCATCATCAAATATGCTGTTGATTCCATTTTAGCCTATTACCTACAGTATTATACATTAGAGGGTGAAAAGGGTACGTATAGTCTAACACCTTGGCTGTTGGTGGTCCCAGCCAGAGGGACTGGGTCTGACCCCCAAAGGGGACTGGGTCCGACCCCCTAAGGGGACTGGGTCCGAACCCCTAAGGGGACTGGGTCCGACCCCCTAAGGGGACTGGGTCTGACTCTGACCCCCTATGTTGACTGGGTCTGACCCCCTATGTTGACTGGGTTTGACCCCCTAAGGAGACTGGGACTGACCCCCTATTTTGACAGGGTTTGACCCCCTAAGGGGATTGGGTCTGACCCCCTAAGGGGACTGGGTCTGACCCCCTAAAGTGACCGGGTCTGTCCCCTAAAGGAACTGGGTCGGACCTCCTAAAGGGACCGGGACTGACCCTTACCCTGAGTGCTCCTTCAGCGATGCATTGTGCTTTAATTCCATGGGGGCTTTTCATGGCAGCAGACAGTGGTTTAAACTTTTGTAGTCCACTTGGTCCTGTTATCTAAGTTGTGTTGTGGCTGCGTAGGTCAGACTGTGAGACTTGAACCAGTGGCTCCAGCAGGCATTCTATCCCTGGTCCTCAACATCGTGTGTGCCTCTCTGAACCTCGTCCGGGGCGTCCACCTCATGGAGAACACCTTCCAGGTAGGAGGGCTGAATCACCTCATTATTCCCCTTCAGGGTCCTTTGTGTGTCCGATTCCAGCCTGGAATCGACTACAATATACCTACCTGTAGGCCTCTTTGAGTAGGACCTCTATCCAGGACCTGCTGATGAAGGTCAGGGTTTAAATTCAATGTAGGTCTCCTTGAATAAAAGTGTATGCTAAATGACTAGTAAAAACACGTCTTGCTAAGCATGTTTTTCAGTCATTATCATCGACAATAGAACAGTATTTCAAGGGGGTTTGACTCCTTTCAATTCCATTCACGACCATTGTTGTGAACTAGCCTGGCTAAAGCCAGACCTCATCTCAATCTACATTGAGATGAGGTCTGGGAACCACACATTCATTTTCTCGTATTTGAGGCGTGGTTTACGATTGCCCGGAGACGTTTATTTGGAGCTACGAATGTCTATCATATGAGTCTGTACGTAGCTCATAGCCATTCGTATCAATTATAACAGCTGACGTATGTAGAGCGACAGAAATTCGATGGGGAGGAAGACGATCGGTGTGTCGCAGACTTCGTCATCGTCTTGCCGTCCCTCCCCGTTCTGTGATTGGTTCACTATCTCAGGAGAAAATCGGATCCATGGAATCCAGGCTGCCTAGCAGTGCGAAATGAAATCGCGAGCAAGGCAACATGGGTATACCCAGGCTAGTAGTGAACAGTATTAAGAAGCATTATTTACCTTTATTTTTAATACCTGATGGAAGTATGTTTTCTTTCCCTACGAGAATTTTCTACATTGTTAATTCATAATAATTAAAAAATATTTAGAAAAAATAAATAATGTATATATATTTAAAAAAAAAGATATATATATATATTTTTATACATTGGTAGTCAAGGCAGGGCCCTATTGTTGTTTAGGCGGCCGCCTTAACCATACAGTGCTGGGGGAAACACTGATATACGGTTTACTTCTCTGCTTTTGAAATGACAGCCCATATTTCCCCAAGCAGTCACTCTGTTGAACGCTCAGAAATAGCCCCCAACCTTTCACTGAACAAGGGCTATCAACACTGTTCTGCATCTACCTCATGTATATCTAAATGTTTTAATTCCAATATTGTTGTTATTAATATATTGCCATTGCACTGAATTGCCTTGCATTGTATTTATATTGTAATCTTAAATTACTTACATTGACTGCACGTATATTGACTGCACTGATATTGCACCATTTCTTCCCTCTCTTATATTGTTATTGTATATTTGCAAATTAGTATATTATATTGTATTGTTATACTTAACAGTATATTTATATTTTGTACTGTTCTTTCTGTTTTGTGTTTTCTTTTTTATATATTAACAATAGGTTAAGTGTTGATTGTTGTACTTGG
Organism: Gadus macrocephalus; assembly: GCF_031168955.1. Classification (NCBI taxonomy): domain Eukaryota; kingdom Metazoa; phylum Chordata; class Actinopteri; order Gadiformes; family Gadidae; genus Gadus; species Gadus macrocephalus. Next base: position 1,545,813 of record NC_082404.1, on the reverse strand, counting down.
AGAGCTAAGGGTTAAACAATGTCAAATTCCTTGTTTGTTAAGCAACCCTGGCCAATAAAGCTGAATCTGAATAGTTGTTTACATCTATAATGTTCTCCTATTGAAAAGGACGACTATGACGCACTATGGAGTGTGGTGGCGTTTCTCCTGGCGTTTGTGCTATGTCTTTTTCAGGTAAGACACATTCTTATTGATTTTCAGCTCAAAGTAACGCATTTTATCCTTCAGAAGTACTTTCTAACCTAACATGTATGTGTTTTTCTTTTATTTTATTTTTTTGTTAACCTTCAACAACGGCTTCACATTCACAACACAGACATGCATGCATATATCATTCATACATGTATCCCCATATATGTAAATTCATGCACACATACGTACGCACACACACTTTCATATGCATATATCTGCCTATGCCTTGCTGCACTACACCAGAGTAACATAATCAGAAGAAAACAAAGATTAGTTTCTCCAGAGAATGTCCAATAGGAAGAGAACTGGCACTCTCTGGTAACTTTCTGTTTCTGAACTGGTTGCGGTGACGCATCTCTGTCCATGCGAGGGCGCTTGCGGGCGAGTGCAAAATGATTGGGAGTCGACGGGATTTCACCCTCAAATTCTAAGATAATACATTCAGCTGAAAATATTTTTTTTTAAGTTCACTTATCTGTTAAAAAAAATCCATTCAGATCCATATCTGTTAAAAAAAATCCATTCAGAAAATGATGGCATCACTTCCAGAGGTCCTGCTTTATGGCAAGTTCTGAGTCTATTTGGCCCTTCTGCATGAATAATATATGTATAACAATTAACTCTGACGGAAAGTCCTCCTTAAGATAATGTTTCTGCTTCTGCTTTACCTTCAGATTCCATCAAGTGGGGTCTCTGGTTGTTATAAGTTGTAAGTCCTTCCCTGACCAATCAGCATTCATTAGCAGAATGCTACAACGCCCAAAACTGTAGTAAATAGAAAAGACATAAGTACTCATTAATTCGACTTTTGAACTATAATCTATATTGAATTTGTAGATTCTACAATAAAATCTGCAATATTTCAACGACAAGCAGGTGAAAGAGATACATTTCGCCGTCTAGCCCCATAGACCCCCATTCAATCTGCACTCGCCCCGATCAACCCCAGTGAAATTATAATAGAACTGCAACCAAGTTCGATACAATGGGGCTCAATAGAGAGTGCCAAGGCTCTCTGTAGACAGGCTCTGGTTTCTCCAAGAACCTGTCAGCTGCTTCAAGTGTGATTTGAAAGTAATATCTCTGAATGTTATTGGGACAAATAATGTCATAGATGGAGAAAGAGAAAGCGGACATAGTTTACTTGCAAGAAAACAATTTGGAAAAAACAGGAACATTAAAAATTAAAGAAGATAACAAAGAATCAGGAATATTATAGCGCATATGACTCAAAACATAGGGGAGTAGCAATAATAATTAAACCTCTGTACGTTTTACAAACAAGTAAGGGTATGAGCCTATGGAAGTTAAATAATTCACTTCTGCAGGAAATAGAGTTTATAGAAAGAATTTAAAAAGTACTAAAATACTATGTGGAAATAAACAACACAAAGGATATAGATCCAATTATATTATGTGAAGGAGCCAAGCAAAGCTGTCTTCAGAGGACATATTATTTCATATTCCTAAACTAGGATGTAAAGAAGAGCACAACAGAAACAGCTAATTGAGGACATAAAAACAGTAGATGATAGACATAGTCAAACAAATAGCAATGAGGATAAGCAAAAATTAAAAGAAAAACAGACAATTAGAAAAAAATTCCATGTTTGAGTTTGAAAAGTTAAAGACGTTTAAAAACAAGAAAGTTATGATGGTGGGCAGAAGTCCTTAAAAATACTTGCTTTTTTTTTAGATCAATTTAAGGCATATATAAGAAATTTGGATCTACCAAAAGTAATGCAAGTAAATAATAAAAAGTTAACAAAACAAATAACAGCATAGGTGTATAAGCAAATGCAGGGGTTGAAAAAGGGGAAATCTCCAGGTAACGACGGATTTCCAATAACTTCTACAACGTTTTTAAAGACCAATTAAGTCCACTACTGGTTGGAGCAAACAGGCATGCATTAGATACAATAAAGTGGGCTCAAACATGGTCATCATCAAGTAACATTAATAAATAAAGAAGGGAAAGATGCCAGAAAATGTGCTTCACATAGACCAATGTGGTTTTATCCCAGGAAGAATCCTGGCTGATAATAACATTGAACAACGAACATTCAATATAATTGATCATGCACAAAAAGAGAATGATGAGCTGATACTGATGACCTTAGATGCTGAAAAAGCTTTTGATCTAGTTAACTGGCCTTCTATGTTTGAGACAATTAAGAGCTTTGGTATGGATGAGACATTCTGCCAATGGTTAAAAGCACTATTTATTAAACCTCTGTCTATAGATAAAACAAATGATACCTTGTCGAGGAAATTTACAATCCAAAGAGGCACTAGACAACGAGACTTTCTCTCCCTCCTTCTATTTGCAATATATATTGAAGTGATGACAATAAGTATAAGACAAAACTTAAATATTAGAGGGATGAAGATAGGAAAACAAATGCATATATTAGGACTATATGAAGATTCAATTCAATTTTATTGGTATAGCCCTTAATCACCATTACAGTCTCAAAGGGCTTAACAGACCAAATATTTATTATGTGATGATGATATTTAGATGATGTCATTATTTATTTAACTTCGCCTGAAAGTTCAATTCAGGACATAAGGGAGGAGATTGAAGGATACAGCACAGTATTAGGATATAAAATTAATGAAAATAAATATGAATCTTTAAGTACTGGTACGCCGGAGTGTCAGGTATTCAAACAATGTTATACGTTTAAATGGGATACAGATGATAAAATATCAGGGTATTTTCATTAGTAAAAAGAGTCAACTTTTTAAAAATAACTACTGCATGTTTGAAAGAAATTCTCCCACAACTTATTTTCTTATTTCAAGCATTATCTCTTATAATACCAGAAAGGGTTAGGGTTAATACGTGGAATCAAATGATTGCAAATTTTGTCTGAAATAAAGGAAAACAGTTAAACTCAATTTACTAACCCAACAGGAAGATGGAGGGCTAGGCCTCCTGAATATACAAAATTATTTTTATGCAACTCCAATTGTAACAATAATGAAGTGGATGAAAGGTGACACGGAGGGCCCTATCCAGATCAGTCAAACGCGGTATGCCGATTCTTGGAGCAGACACTTACTGACTGTAGCTGTACTTACAGTGTAGGGCCCATGCTCACAGGTGCTGCCAAATCAGGCCTAACCGCACTGAAACAGCGGACAAGGCTATGGAAACAACCAAACCACCAGAATTACATTAGTGGTGCAAAACAATAGAACAATAGAAGTGTTTGAGGGGGTGAAGCTTACATCTGTGGCTAATGGCAGCCTGGACAGATAAAATAGAGAATATTCAGGGTATATTGGCAAGCTGACGGGGTACTTTGATAGCTTGGGGTAGGACAGATCACACACACACACACACACATACACATACACATACTCACACACATACTTTTCCATTTTGTTTCCCTCAATAAATAAAAGTACTTTCTAACCCCAGTCCATATGTGGACGTCTCCCCACAGTGCCAGCTCTATCTCTTCCACTCGTCATACAAGAGGCTAAAGGCGCTCTCTCTGCTGGGCGTGCTGGTGCTGTGCAATGCGTTCCTGTTTGGCCTGAGGAACTGCTGGCAGCTGCTGTTCCACACAGTCGTGGCCTGTCTCTCCACCGCCCTCATCCTGTCCCGCAAGCTCCTGGACCGGAGCAACGACTGTGGGGTGTGAGGGAAGGCTCTCTCCGTCCCGGTCAGGTTAAGTCAGTTACTGAAGGGAAAACTGGCCAAATCAATTACGTAGACCACTTTTAATTGTCATGATGTAGGGATTAATGCTTAAAGGAGTGGAATTCAATACTTCTTATGGACTTACAGGAAGCTGTTGCACTTTGAATACTATAATATAATTTTCTTTGCTAAGACCAAGACATTTAAAGAGCAAGACATTTTAAGGGATTTTTTATTTATTTTTTCTTAGCAATATCATTAGCTGTATCTCATTTCAAAATAGAAAGGTAAAGACAGGTTAATGACTACTGAGCTTTATATGTGAAGTAGGGAAATGCTTGTTGATTACCACAGCTTTGAGGATACATTTAGACTTTACATTTATACAGAGGTTGGTGTTACATCTATAGACTTTTTCTAAATTCAACTCTGAACCAAAGTTTTAGACTCGATCCTTACAATTGTTCAACCTGTAGAAGACATTCTCATGGGTTTATTCTGGGTATTATTGTCTATATATAATGTAGGTAATATTGTATTGACATTTCGTTATGGACGTAATGCATTCTCCCTATGTTTGGGCATTTTAAGAACAATAGGCTCTGGTATTTGGGAGCTGGGCTGCTCTCTAAACACTCAAGTCTTAAATCTATTAGAGACAAAGGGGATACTTGCTGATCAACAAATCATTTTCCATATTATTGACATCGCCCATTCATAACATTGAAAGTTTAATGAACTCCAAATGATTAGGCTGTTTCGAATATGTTTGAAAACAAAAATGGGGATTGTTTAATAATTCAACGCCTGCTTCCAGTCTGTTATACATCTGTGATATATATTATCAAATGTTTATTATTTTATTAATATAAGTACTGTGGAGTTTTTGATGAGTGTCAAAATGAATGTCCAAATTCTGCACTACCGATTTTGTTATTATTGGTTGTATTTTGATTGAATATTTGCTTTATGTTTTGCTACTGCAGTTGATCTTAAGTGGGGTAGATATTGGAATATGATGAGGGCATGTTCATTCTGTTTTAAATATAGTGTTCCTCAGAGGGGCATGACCAGGCAGAAATGTTTTTTATTTGTCCATATGTGGACGTCTCCCCACAGTGCCAGCTCTATCTCTTCCACTCGTCATACAAGAGGCTAAAGGCGCTCTCTCTGCTGGGCGTGCTGGTGCTCCTGGACCGGAGCAACGACTGTGGGGTGTGAGGGAAGACTCTGTCTCTGGCTCTGGCTCTGGCTGCTGATGAATGTGGAACAATTGGTTGAATGTCTAATCTATTTTCAGTTTTAGTAGAAATGTGCCTAAACGCTGTGCAGTGTGAAGAGGGCGTGTGTATGTGTAGCAGAGAAGCAGATGACGGAGAGAGGCTGTTGTGTGCTCACAGCAGCCACCATGTTGTTGCTGTCCTTCCTGTCATAACTTTAATTTTCAAATGCTCTTTCATAACAAATGAAGAATAACACATGATCATGAGAAAAGGCCATCCCACGAATGGATGGCCTTCAGACATAGCTTACTAGCTTATAGTTCAGTCATGTCATTGTTTTGAAGTTTTTCTATCGAAATGTCATTGTATATATTAATACTTACATTTTTAAACAAGATGTTTAATCAGAAGAATTGAACATATTGCCCTGTTTTGTCTAAATGATTTGTTTTTCAACTATATAAAAGCAAGTCTTTTGTAACAATTTCATATATGTGATCTTGTATAATGATCAGTACATCATTGATGCTGAGAGATTTTTTTCTCGAAGAAAAATGCAAAAAGAGGGGAGATTGACAAAATATGTAGACTGTGGCTTTCACTACCAACATGATTTTTATGACCTAGTGAAAGTTCAGTAAATATTATAAGATTGTATGTTCGGGAACACTGGAGACTGCACTGTTTAATTTTGTTTATTTTTGGGATGGTACATACCTGGCCACAGTACTGGGTCTAAAACATTGTCCGCATATCAGGTGCTAGGATTTGATTTGTTTTGTTATTTTGATGCCTTCTGTCTTAAAGCCATACGGCAGGACATTCTTTCCTGTTCAATTTTAAAAATAACTCGTACATTTGATTATTCATTGGAATTTCTGGATAAAGTATGTCTTACGCTTTGGTAAAACTGACATTTAATTAATAAATAGAGCTTTTTAATTTGCTGTTTTATCATTGGATTCTGTAAAAATACATGATCTTAGCCCACCCCAATTAAAAATAATCGTAGTTTAGGATTAGTTTTGGATTTTTGGATTGAACCTTTACACAGAGTTTGCCAACCACAGAAATAATGTAGTCTCAAATTGTTGGGTTGATCAACGTTAACCTTATCTATTCACTAATGCATTTCTGATTTGTGAAATTAGGGGGCGCCCTTACACTACCAGAGGAAAGGTCTAGGTGCTGCCAGTCCATTGACATTTGTGATTCCATTCAATTTCACACCACATTATCAAGTTCACACACATGGATACGTGTGCTTCTTTGACATTGAAATAGATTAAATTAAAGGGATACTTCACCAATTTCGAACCGGCGTTGTATCATTATAAAATCGCTATTGTAATATAAAAAAAAAAACTTTTTCCCTCAGTCTAACCCAGTCTTCACTTGGCCCAGCTTTCCTGATTTAATTTTCTCCTGAGATGACGTCAAATGACGCGTTTGACGTCATCTCAGTAAAACTTTGCTTGCCCGCTAGAAGCATGTAGGGCCGAGGACTACAAACCACTGGTCCGCAAATTTGTGAGCTCACCAATAAGGAATGGGGGGGGGGGGGGGGGAAGCTCACGTACACAGCAAAAACACTGGTGTAAATTTAACACCGGCAAAGATTCTTTATGCAGCCACACTACCTGGTGTAAAAGTAACATTTCGGAGAGTGTTAAATGTTGAATACTTTTAGTTATCTTAACATTATTTCTTGTTGTAATTTAAGACGGCACAACACTTGGAAGTGTTGTATTAACATTACACTGGTGTTAATGTTAAAATATAATGTTAAAAGTTAAATCTATTTTTCCAACACCAACACCGGTGTAGTGTGAATGCAACAATATGTAGTGTGGAAAGTCTATGTGATAATGACACTATTGGGTGTTTAACTAACCCTACTGGTGTCTATGCTAACACTATGAAGTAAAAAAAAAATATCTCATGCCACACTATCTTAAATAAAAGACAATACAAAGAAGCTCAATTGAATAGATACATTTTTCATTGAAAACAGTTTACAGTCAATATTTTTGCATTTCATCACAGCTCATTTCAGCATTTCCTCACACAGATCAAATATAACAGCAATAGGGCACAATATATGTTTGGTCATCATTTGCAGTTGAAAACTGCCGATCATGGGGTTTATAATAAATGAGATTGGACACGCATATGATCGTTAAGACTTTCTCCCCTTCCCCAATTATGTATGCATTCAGGTGATCCTCAAAACACAAAGTGATAACCTTAAAACAAAAATAATTATGAGTGACACATCACACCCCGGCCATGGCTTCTTCCAACTCCTCCCTTCGGGTAGGAGATACAGGTCCCTTGGGAGCCGGACAAACAGGCTGAGGAATACCTTCTACCCCTGGGCAATTCGTCTACTTAACGCCTGACCCCCCCCCCCCAATGGACATGTGAAATCCTCTACCATATTTATTTATTTATTTAAAAAAGACACTTATATGTTATGTCTGCATATTTATATTTATTGTGCCTATTGCTGTTGTTTGTGTTTGTATTTTTGCTTTTTGCACCGCTTTATTTTGCACTATGTGTTACGGTGGCGAAAAGATTGGTTAGGACCCAGGATGCAGAGACAGAGACAGTACGGACAATCCACGGTTTATTGTCAGTAAAGGAGAACTCAAAAGATAACCAGCGGGCAAGGCGAAGACAGGAGCGGGTGGGTGTAGCCGCTTGTACCCGCGATCTCGTCCTTTCGGTCATCACCCAGCCCTCATGACCATAGGTGAGGATAGGAACGAAGATCGACCGGTAGATCGAGAGCTTTGCCTTGCGGCTCAGCTCTCTTTTCGTTACAACGGTGCGGTAAAGCGAACGCAATACCGCCCCCGCTGCTCCGATTCTCCGGCCAATCTCACGCTCCATAGTACCCTCACTCGCGAACAAGACCCCGAGGTACTTGAACTCCTTCACTTGGGCTAAGGACTCATTTCCTACCCGGAGTAAGCAATCCACCGGTTTCCTGCTAAGAGTCATGGCCTCAGATTTAGCGGTACTGATCCTCATCCCAGCCGCTTCACACTCGGCCGCCAGCCGATCCAGTGAGTGCTGAAGGTCACAGGCCGATGATCCAATGAGGACCACATCATCTGCAAAAAGCAGTGACGAGATCCTCAGACCACCGAACTGCAACCCCTCCCCACCACGACTACGCCTCGACATCCTGTCCATGTATATCACAAACAGGATTGGTGACAAGGCGCAGCCCTGGCGGAGACCAGCACCCACTGAGAACGAAACTGACTGGCTGCCGAGAACACGAACACAGCTCTCGCTTTGGGAGTACAAAGATTGGATGGCCCTGAGGATAGACCCCCTTACCCCATACTCCCGCAGCACCTCCCACAGTTTCTCCCGGGGGACCCGGTCATACGCCTTCTCCAGATCCACAAAACACATGTAGACCGGATGGGCATACTCCCAGGCCCCCTCCAGGATCCTTGCGAGAGTGAAGAGCTGGTCCGTAGTTCCACGTCCGGGGCGAAAACCGCATTGTTCCTCTTCAATCTGAGGTTCGACGATCGGCCGAACCCTCCTTTCCAGCACCTTGGAGTAGACTTTACCAGGGAGGCTGAGAAGTGTGATACCCCGGTAATTGGCACACACTCTCTGGTCCCCCTTGGCTTTGATTCAACATAAATTATGAAGTTTATTTAAATCAAACAGTTAAGCCTTAGAATCACAAATTAACTTGATAAATATACATAAACAATTGTAACATAAACCAAACAAATCTTAACTCCAAAGTATATACTATAAAGTAATGTTATGTAAACCTTCAAACTCTCATGAACAATAGAGGATTCTAATAATAGTAACAAAGTGCAATAGAGGTAGCTAGTTCTTGCTTTTGCTCATTCTCCTGCTACAAAATGCTTTCACATAGGCCATAAGACCACAAGACAAGACTTAAAGTCCAATGCAATGCCACCAGACCGAATATAACTTGGAACCCCTTAAATAACAGCTTTGACTCCATTAAAATGTCAAAAAGAAAGGAGGTGTCAACAATGTGCCTAATTATGTCTATTTATAGGATCTAAAGGTTTATTTTTTACATAACTACCACTCTTACAACTCACTTTTAATAACACAATTAACACATATTGCATCTCAAGCATTTGTGGCATTTGAATGCAACAAATAAGACACAGCTTGTTCTTAAGCTAGCTAGTGCAGTGTAGTTCGTCTTTTAGCTGCTACTTAGTGCTGGATAAAGTTTTCCTACACATTCAGAGGGAACTACGATATAACTAAACATTAAATTACCATACCTCTCAACGACAGATTTCAGCGTCTTTATCGTTTTTATATTGTTCACGTTGTCACTGTGACCGTTGTCGTCCTCCTGTTTCACGGACCAGCAGCATGTGCAGCGCGCTCATCTCATGGGTCACCTGACCTGCATAGCTAAATGTCCGCCGAGCAGAAATCAGCTCTCACAGCCTCAGTACGACCATTACTGTGTTAGTTAAAAATGTAAAACTGACCCTAAATCAGTTGATCAGCTGTCATCATTGATTGACAGTATTTCTCTTATTTCTTGTGTTGACGAACTTGACCAACTACCTATCAGATCTGGGGTGGCCACAGGGGTGGCCAATGAGCTTTCAGGGGTGGCCCTGGCCACCCCAGGCCACCCCCTAGAATCGCCACTGCATAGGACAGAGAAAACACAAAGTGCACCTTAAACAGTTCATCAAAGGCCCCTACCGCAGTTGGCGACATGCAGGGAATGGTCTTCTTTTCCCCACCGCAGAGGAGGAAGGGTTGTGAGGATTCAACACCGTGAAGGAAGGTTGCCATGCTTGTCCCAAGCTAAGATATTAGGAAAAGTGATTTAAGTTTGTATGTAATCAAAATGACAAAAAAGATTCTTACAATGTCTTGTTAAACAGTGTTCCTTTTATTAGCTCTTGGAGGGAGATCACACAGCTAGCAAACAGTGAGAATCAATGTGATGTTACGAGAAGTAAAACATCTGTCAACAACATACCTTCATGAATTTGAGCACATGCACAGCAGAGCAGCTTCAGAAGTACTGATTTTTCCGTGTCTTTTTCCTTTTGCGGTTGGAGGCAAGAGATGAACGAGGAGTAGGATAGCAGCCAAGTCACTGTCCCATCCTAGTGGACACACACACACACACACACACACACACACACACACACACACACACACACACACACACACACACACACACACACAGATCATAAGCATATACATAATGAATACTGTTGAAAGCAAACATCCATAAACATTAACACATTCACTTGCTTCTTCCTGCGCAAACAGAAGGTCATCCAGATGAGTGCCAGGGCAAAGGCTTTTGCAGACAGTGATGACCCTAGTCTTGTAGAAAGTTGGCTATTTTGCAATGAACTTGCCAGAGGCATCCTCTCCAAAGAGCTTGGTGCAGTCTTGGTCAATCTAAGACAAAGAAAAGCATATTAAAAACACAACACTATATGTCCACACTATATATATCTATCAATTGTTGTCAAGTTCATCTACTTCTTACCAGGCCTTGTGTATCCAGAAATCGTGGGAAGTGATCTAGGACAAGCGAGGACTGGTCAGGATCATGTAGCATCATCTGTCTATGCTTGAACGTTGGACACGCATTTTCTCTGTGACATCTGGCTGGTCCACCGAATGTTTCATGATGGACATTGCCTCCATGCATTCATCACCCGATAGCTGTTCAGATGCTGAGATCTCTCGCAGAACCTTTGGGCCACCTTCATTAGCAGGCCTGGCATTCGGGTCAGATTTGCTGGTACTGTTGTGCTGAACTGTTTTCAATCCATAAGCAAGGTAACCTTGACCACTGCGAGGATCATAGTAATCCTCCTACACCACAGCAGATAGAAATAACATTCAATTTTTCATTTAGAAATATGAACATTTGTAAAAGGTTGAGAACATGACAAATACTAACCCATCTGTCTCTCAATCATATCTGTCACCAAGATGTTGAAAAGTTTCTTTCTTGTAGAATCAGACAGGCCCTTAGTTTGGTTATACTCTTTGCATACATCTTGACCCCCTGGTTTCTGACGCAGAGCATTAGAAACAATCTGCAACAGAGATCCCATGCCAGCCCGCTACTAATTATGAAAATAGATCAACATCCTACCAGCAACTTAAAACCAACTCACATCTATTGCCATGTTATGGTCACGTCCTCAGTCAGTTGTCGCTTTTTCCATGCTTTTGGGCTCACCGTTGAAGCTGTACTCACTGTGGAGTTCACAGACTCGACTGATTGAGATGACCTCACAGGCTGGAATGGTGAGAACGACCCCTCTTCTGAGCAGAAGGAGGCATCTGACACCTCGCTCTCAGCTAAGGGGACAGGGGTTGAAGTTCAGTGCAATACATTTTCACTTCAATAACAGCACATTTCTCAAGACAAGGCATTCTTTCTGGTGATACAAGTCTATAGATTTATGCTCCAGCACATCCACCACTATAGAGGGATTATCAGTCTACGTCACTCTACGTCACTCCCCGCTCTACGCGCATGTCATTTGAAGAAAGAGACGAGAGCGACAAGAGCCACAATCATGTCTTGTTGTGCGGTTGGTTGCATAAACCCTATTAATAAGACTGATTATCCCATTTATTCTACTTCTTGCTTGCCAACATAAAACAATTAAAATACTTTAATAATTATGCTTTTTCTTATTCATATTGCATGCTTATTAAATGTATACTCTGTTTGAGTTAATCTCCCTCAAAAAGTAGTCCCCTTTAATTACGATCGATCAAACATGTTTTTGACACCTCGAAGGGCATTATCCCGCTTATACCATGGTCACTTGCCAAAGAAAATAAATTAAGATCATTCATTTATATTTTCATGCGTTTTAAAATCCAACTATAAAGATTTTCACATAAATAGGACGGACCGTAGCTACGACTTGGCAACGGGAGGTATTCTAGTCCGTTGAGCTATGAGCTAGAGAGCTAACGTTATTGATGGACATATTTATAATTCGAAATTCGTCCCAGCCTTTATACTACAGATACTCTAGGGTCTATAGGTCACCATATATATATGGTGACCTTGGGTGTCTTGAAAGGCGCCTCTAAATGAAATGCATATAACCGCATTGTCTGATTACAGTTTAATTCATTTTTCACAATTTACCAGCTCTCGTTTTGATGAATAATCTCCGCGCCATTCGTTTCAATGGGAATCGCGGCGGTCTATACTTTCAACATAAAGTGTACATATTTATAATTCGAAATTCGTCTCAGCCTTTATACCACAGATACTCTAGGGCAGGGGTCTCAAACTCGCGGCCCGGGGGCCAATTGAGGCCCGCGGGATGATATTTTGTGGCCCTCTACTTGACATCAAAATGTAGTGTTAGTGCGACCCCCACGTTGTTGTCGAACGCACATTTCTGCTGAGTCGCTTGCCACGCTTTTTTATCACTTGTGGTAGGGTGACCAGATGTCTCGCATTTGCCGGGACAGTCCCAATTTTGAGTTGCGTGTCCTGAGTCCCGACAAAAGCCAAAGGACGCTAAAATGTCCTGGTTTCCACCAACGACTATGAATCGTTCCACCAACGACCCTGTTGTCAGCGATTACATGCCAACGTGATCTAATTATAGCCCGATCATTAACTTAGATTGGGTCAGATGTGCTCCTTTTTTCTGTGGAATACTTGATGCGGCCCAGCCTGACCCAGACTTTACCTCCAGCGGCCCCAAGGTAAATTGAGTTTGAGACCCCTGCTCTAGGGTCTATAGCATATATCCGCGTTGTCTGATTGCAGTTTGATTCATTTTTCACAATTTACCAGCTCTCATTTTGAAGAATAATCACTGCGCCATTCGTTTAAATGGGAATCGCAACGGTCTATACCTTCAACATAAAGTGTACCGTATTTTCCGGACTATACGTCGCTCCCGAGTATAAGTCGCATCAGTCAAAAAATGCTCCATGACGAGGAAAAAAACATATATACGTCGCATCGGTGTATAAGTCGCATTTATTTTTAAACATTTAAACAAGAACGTTTAGTCTGGAGAGACTGAATGAAATTGCAATAGCAATATAGGTGTGTCGGTCCCTCGTAGTTCTGAGAGTATACCGAATTCAGTGACACCGGGATTCCACCGGACGCGTATGCGCCGCGGTCAGATGCCTTCACAAGTCCAGCGGAGGGCTCCAGTTTTCGCCGGCCAAGTCATGCGCTGTGATATGTGTGACAGCTATGTTGCACAAAATTGCAGCTAAGGCTGGGGTAGCTTTGGTTGAACCGGAGGACATTGAGGACGAGAATATAATTTATTCGGTGGTGCAGTAGGCTTGCAGCGTTCAGTTGTAGGCCTAATGAATGACGGTGCCCTCTTGCGGCCGAGGATTATGTACGCACAATTTTGGCATATAAGTCGCTTCGAAATATAAGTCGCAGGGCAAGCCAAACTACAAAAAAACCGCGACTTATAGTCCGGAAAATACGGTACATATTTATAATTTGAAATTCGTCCCAGCCTTTATACCACAGATACTATAGGGTCTATACAGCATATAACCACGTTTTCTGATTACAGTTTAATGTAAGAGTAAGCTGACAAAATCGCTAATTAACACCGCAATTGCGATTTAACCACACAGAGATAATGTGGGCCTATCATTTTGTTTACAATAGCAGTGCAGGCTGGCTCTATTATTGATTCGGCAATGGTGTGAGGCTTTTTAGCCTTAGCTATTATTAGGTAGCTAGCCTTTAGTGCATTTCTTTTTTTTGCACCTGACCCTGTCGGCTGTGTTCGCTTTTCAAACAAACAAAGTATTCCTTACATTGGTTGGCATGTGATGGGTGATTTGTTGTCAGATGTCTTTTCAACTTTCTGGGTACCATAGCATGGTTGGACAATTTCATACCACATAACAGGCACAGGGCGAGAGGACATGACAGCTCTCCAGTGAAGATTAATCCAAACGTGAGGTAATTGTCATCATAATACATACATAATTTCTTCATCTTGCTGGAGGTGTCTACCTCCTTCACTGACTAATGATGACGATGTTGAGGGCTCAGATTCAGATGTATCAGACTGTGATAGAGCTTTTTTTTTCCAAAACCTGTCCATGTTGCTGGCTAATTAACCGCTGCACAACGCAATGACAATTCATCTGATATCGCACACTGTAAATAATGCCGCCTTCGGTTCAGAGTTGAATTTGAGTCCCTGTGTTGTCCAGGCCATCAGAGCTAATTACCCAGCACAAGATGGGCAGTAAAGTGGCTACCAGGAGACAGTAGATGCTCAAGATGAGCTGTGACTATTTTGACACCAGCAAACGCACCCTACACGTTTTATTTTTGCAAATAGTTCATATTTTTTCATAAAAAAGAAATTTTAATTCATGTTGGTTGTTGTGATTTGTTTACTAACCCAAGTGCTGGTATACTAAAGTAGCCCTACTGTATTAGATAAACCCTTATATCAACTGGGGAGAAAAAGTTTAGTACAAATACTTGATATGCTGAGCTACTGTTGAGCTACTTATGCCGTACAGCAATATACAAATGATGTGTTTTAAAGAACGACAGCAGGGCCCCGTTTCCCGATAACGATGGATCCACGCTCGTACGATCCATCGTAAATTTCTTTGGAGCATTTCCCGAAACTCTTAACATTAACGCACGTTCTGTTGGGAAAAATAACCTGCTGAGTACATCACATGTACATTGTAAATATAGCTAACTCCTACCCTAGCCTGATGAGCACATCACATGGACACATTATAATATAGTCGACTCTTGCTCTAAACCCAACGAACACATAACACAAACATGATAATATATAGTCAGGTCAAGGCCGGAGCTGAAGGCCCCATCTCCCAGGCAGGCAGATGGTGGACACTCAGACAATGCACCAGTATCATCTCCAGAACGGGAGAGCCACATTAATTTATCACACAGGAGACATTTTGAGAGCTCTTCCCCGTTAGGAGGAACCAAGAGATACCTCTGCCCACACCAGGGGCCTGAGAGCCACATTCAATTATCACACACGAGACATTTCAGGGGGGCACTCCCCGTTTTAATTTATCACACCGGAGACACGAGGAACTCTCCCCGTTACGAAGCTCTCTCAGGGCCTGGGAGCCAAAACACACAGAACCGCACACACCTCAAACGCACACACCTCATCGAGAGGAGGATACAGCATAAGACTGCATCACACAGGGACTCTTCACCTTCTTCTGAAGCAGACCTTCCACGGAGGCGAAGCTCCAGATGAACCATCAGCGCTGATTAGGGACTTAGACATATTCAATTTCTCACGCTTTATGACTCTGTATAACCGCTGCCACTTTACTTAATAAATCCAAGGTCCTCGTGCCGATAGACTTTATTACCTCTCCGTCTCATTTTATCTGGTCCAGTAGCTAGACAGACCGTTTTTCCCCACAATTCACTGCCCTCACGATCTTATTTACCAACAATGCTTTTGGGACACGGTTTGAAAAATGTACGATGCTCGTACAACGCACTTCAGAAACTTAAACACAAACACTTAGGCTAACGATGTTTTCGGGAAACGGGGCCCTGAAGTCTAAGCTAGTGAACGTATCACGGGGATATGTATAAACAAAGTTTGCTCGCTCTACCACTCGCGCTAGGTCCTTCCCCCTCCAAACGGAAACAGGCGGCGAGCGCAATGCAATGTGGTAGTTGGAGGATAACTTACTTCTGAACCAGAGAGACACTTTCTGCCTTTTCTCAGGCTAGGACGAACCGATTTCAATTTTCTTTGCTCATTTATAATGCATATAATTATTTACTTTGAGTAGATCACTTCTAAATTGCAAACCAATAGTTCAATATAACTTCACTTTGAAATTTATGTCAATATACAGTTCAACACTTTACATCAAAATACAAAAAAAATAAAAGCGTTTGCTTCATGCCCTGAATGGAATTTGTCTGCATCTTTTATTCTTGACTTCCTGGGTACAGGATTAAAAGGTGATGTTTTTATGTAATATATTGTTTGTGCAGGGATTTGCTTGTATCAAGGTCAGGACCAAGTTAGTTAATTAGATAATAGATAACTTCTCAAACTAAATAACCATTTGAGAATGAGTTAGTTAATTTTCCAAGGAAGTCCTTCCAGTGATAATCTCACAACACACTTTATTGAACATTTTATTGACTGCATTGGACCGGACCCAACAATTCTCACATCTAAAACACTGCTTTAGTCATTGCTTAATGACTCAATTAGTCTGCTGATAACTGGAGTTCAACGTGAGCTGAATCTATATCAACATGTTATCCAAAGCTAAACAATTTCATGTTGATTCGAATTAATTGGTCTTTAATCGTGTCCTTATTAAAGAAATCCAGCAAGTTAAAGGAAAGCCCAAAGTATTAAGCACATATTCAAAAACCCCGTCAAACGTTTTCAAAAACCTGTATGCCTGAAAAGAAAGATGGCAGGTGAGATTAAACACACCCTTTCATGGATCGTCACAGACACAACTGCAAATGTGGGCCTGAAAATGTTTACCTATCCTTCTTTCTAGTCGCTCTTTTTGAGTTCAGCCAGCCTCAAAGTGGACCACATTCCCACATGCAATTCTTGAAAGGATGTCATTTAATTGTCCAAAGCTGCAGCACTTTTCATATCCAAAGGTCAAAGAAGAGACGATTTCCAGAAGGTAATCGGCCACGTAATGCACAGGCAAATGTCTAAGAAGCTCTATGGAGCACATCAAGGGAGAGACATTCCTCTTCAGACGCTTCAGTCATTATTTCCATGCTAGGTTGTTGCAGTAAAGGTTATTGGATTTATTTTAAAGGGAAGTGTTTCTGATATTACTTCTTTCTACACTTTCAACACAAGAACTAAACTACTACTTGGATCATTTACTGTGTGAAAGCTTTTGAAACATGCCATCTATGATGTATTACCTGGCTACGGCTGTGAAAGTAATAATGACAGATGAAAGATGTTTATTGCCAAGCAAGACTTTGCAAAACATAGCTTTACGTTCCCCAACAGTGTAAAGTTGTAACTTTGCGTATCATTGACTATTTGACAATAGTTTCATTGGATGATATGTGAGTTGTTGAACATGAAAATATTATTGAGATATATGTGTTTAAAAGTTGGTGAAGTTAATCTGCAAAATAATTGCCATATTACTACTTGAATGACCAAATGAAGCATTGGTTCATCTCAGCGGTCAGACAGAATGCAGCACCTTGTTAGGACGTGAATGCCCACACCGACCTGGGCCTCGTTTCCCGAAAGCGTTGTTAGCCTAAGTGGATCGTGAAGTGCGTCGAAAGAGTTTTCACCGCGTTTCCCGAAAGCATCGTTGGTAACGAACGTCTTGAAAACGCTCGTAGCTAACGAGTACTCCAGGTGTACTCGTAGGTACTCGTAGGACGCTAAGAGCATCGCCTACTATAGCCTCAGTGGCGTCACCATCGGACATTCCGTGTATTGGATGCGTTTTATTAAAACGCATTGCGCCTTTATGTTCTTAGTTTGGTGATTAATAAAGATTATTAATTAATTTATTAATAAAGATGTTAAAATGGCCAAAATAAAACGGGACAGTCCAGAAAATGTTTGCGCAGGCAGGGCACTCAAAATGTGTGAGAGAAAGTGGGGGGATTTGTGCAGACTGTGACATAGGCTACTCATAAAACATAGACAGACTAAAATAACAAAATAATGAATGAAAGAAATGAAAAAAATATAAAATAAAATAATGAATGAAATGAAAGAAAAAAGAAACCAAATAATGAATGAAAGAAAAAAAAAAAATGAAAGGCAAAAGGAGCAAGCAAAAGGCTGGGATATGGTGGGGATTGGTCACGTTGACGGGGATGTTTAGTGACATGGGGGGGGGGGGGGGGGGAGGGGTTAAAGAAAACCCGCGATCACTCTTCGGCGTGATTCCAAACCAGCAGCTTAATCCGGGAGGCCGTCCCGAAACGGATCTTCCTCGTCCTCGACCTCGTCCTCGTCCGGTTCACCCAACGCCACCCCAGCCTTGGCTTCAATGTTGTGCAACATTGCTGTCACGCAGATCACAGCGCACGACTTGGCTGGCGTAAACTGGAGCCCTCCGCCGGACTTGTGGAGGCATCGGAAGCGCAACTTCCACCTGCCGATCGTGCGCTCGACAATGCACCGGGCCAGACGGTGGGCTTCGTTGTACTGTTCCTCGTGGACGTCTCCCGGGTTAGCCACTGGGGTGAACAGGTGAGGCCTAAGCGGATAGCCACTGTCTCCGAGGAGCCGCCACTCTCCCCTGGAGGCTGCAGCCAGCCGTCCGATGGAGGACTTGCGGAACACGAAGGAGTCGTGAGTGCTTCCAGGCCATCTCGCTACGACATCCAGGATGAGGCCCTGATGGTCGCACACCACCTGGCAGTTGACAGCGGCATATCCCTTCCGACAGATGTAGACGTGTCCATCAACGTGGGGCGTGAGAATTGGAATCAAAGTTCCATCCACGACTCCGGCCACTTGTGGGATGCGGAACGACCGAAAAAAGTTCTCGTGGGTCGCACCCATCTCGTCTCTGCTGTGGAAACGGACGCGTCTCGGTACGAGACGAAGGAGGCTGTACGTCACTGCCTGGACCGATCTGCACACTGACGCCTTGCACAGGCCCTGGCCATTTCCTACCATCTGCAGGAAGCTCCCTGTGGCGTAGAATCAGAGGGCGGCCAAGAGCTGCACTTGCGGTGTACTTGCGGTGTGAGCGCAAAGCTCCTCCTTGTAGCACTTCTGAGGTCTTGCCTGATCGCCCCAAGCAGCTGTCTGATGGCCTCCCTGGGCAGCCTGTAGCGCTGTATGACTGCCGCGTCAGTGTAGACCTTGAGGGGGTCAAAGTTGTCCCGGATTCGGCCATTGATCGCAACAAGGCGACTCCGGGGAGGCCTCTCTCTCTCTCTCTCTCTCTCTCTCTCTCTCTCTCTCTCTCTCTCTCTCTCTCTCTCTCTCTCTCTCTCTCTCTCTCTCTCTCTCTCTCTCTCTCTCTCTCTCTCTCTCTCTTCCTCTCCCTCTTGCGCACGGAGCGCTAGCACACGCTGTCTCCCAGCCATTATTTGCACTGACGTACTGCATTGTCCCTTGCACTATATCGGCCTATGTTCAGAGACTAATTAATCAAACCTGTCAACGATTGTTAATTTGATGCGTCATGCCTACAACACTACACTATCAACACATGATTAACAATCAATCAGACACTCGGTAATGTTAAACAGCTAATTTGTTAAGGGTAGGCCTATATCAAACATCATTGCCTATTTAAAATTTTTTGTCATATGGAATTATTTCAGGGGGGAAAATGCCGTGAAACGCAAAGTGCATTCAGGATTAGGACTGATATATGTCGGCTTAAGCCTAATCAATTGTGTTTTAATGTCTTTAGCATTCATATAATTGCAGTCTATTTTTTTCGTAGGCTACTCTGCTGTTGTCCTTGATGGGGAGATATTTTAACCCTTTTTAACACAATTTTCCTGCGACATTCCTGCGTCTCCCCCTCCTACGGAGCCCATTACAGCACCGTGTCAGTAGACAGTTACAATCCTACGACGTCGTGAGTGCAGCGAATGCGCGTTCACGTTAAGAGGAGTTTCGGGAAACGCGACAAAGAAATTATCGATGGTTCGAAAGATCCATCGGGAGAATGATCTTACAAGCGAAGATCCATCGATATCGGGAAACGGGGCCCTGATCCATACAATGTGATATAAACAGGGCCTGGGAACCGTGTGAAGCACCATGACTCATGTCTTACACTTCCAGACTCAATTGGAAAATTGGCTTTGAATCATATATAAATGTAGAAAGTGATCCACAAGCATCCTGTCATTGTATAACTTTGTGAAACCATTTCCTTAATCCTGTTTACACCTAGTGTACACATGTTGGCACCCACCAAACTATACTTGGGTGAAACCATCGTACTCTGGATGAGTCTCTGACAAATGGCTTATGATGTCACATGGTACTTGATATTTACTGCAGTAATTATGGGCTGAGTGGAAGCAGGAATAACCCGAGAGGCACCAGCATGAACAACAACATGCTGTCCAATATTCAACATCAAGCATACATGTGAAACACAGATTGTAATGGCTCTGCTCAGGCCCAGTGGGCAGTAATGTAGCATTTGAATAACCATGGAAACTGGTTATGAATGGATCCTATCATCATTAGTGTAAGTAGTAACATGTATTTATGGTAAGTGCAATTATCAGAGGTTGGACTTAATCACATCTGTTTTATTTCTTCATTCATAATTAAAAAAATTACGTTTTTTATTCATTGCCGCACCTTTTGTGATATTGTGGTAGTTGGTGGTAATATTGGAGGTAGTGTTTGGCATTGCTACCAGTTATTTATTTGGGTCTGCCTGAGTTTCCATAACTGCTTCAAGGCTCGCTGGAATCTTGGTTTGATATGAGATGCCTCCGACACCAGCCTTCAGAGTTGGAAGTGGGGAAATCTCCCAGCTTCCTGCGGCAATTCACAGAGGCACCCCCCCCCATTTGGCAGCGCCCGTAAAGAGATTTTTTCTTTGTGTTTGAAACACATTCTCTCTAGGTCGTCCTCAGACGAGCCCTCCATCGTTGCTTTCAGTCATCCCGATTCTCCATACATCTGGCCAGTTCATCGGTCTTTGCGCTTCTGCATCCTTCTTGAGTACATCCACGTATGTTAGTGTAGGACGTCCTCGGGACCGATGCCCATGGGTTGGTTCCCATAGTACCAATTTGCTGGCTGGCAGCTCTTTGTGTCTTTGGCAGTGTCCTGCCAGTCTCATTCTCCTGGCAGCTACTTTCTCACTCACCCTTGGTATTCCTTCATACAGGATCCTGTCGGTGTACTCTTGCTGATGTTAAGTACTGCACGCAGCATTCTGGTGTAGCACCCGTCTAAAGACTTCTGCAAGGTTGGCTTCAGGGACCAGCATTCGCTGCCGTAGAGGAGAACAGACTCTACCGTTGCATAGAAGAAGCTGAGTTTGATTTGACGGGGGAGGTTGGAGTTCCATACACAGGTCATGCCGTTCAGGGCCCTCCATGCGAGTACCTTCCTCACCTTTAGGTCCTGCTCGGTTGAGTTGACCCATGTGCCCAGATACTTGAAGTCCTCGACTTCCTTCAGCACAGTGCCACCAGTTGTTGTCAGCGGTTGATGCTCCGGTGAGATGTTGTAGGTGATGACCTCTGTTTTCTTGGCGTTTAGCCTAAGTCCAACCATGGCGCACTCCAGCTCTACTCTGTCCAGGAGTTCCTGTGCTTGTTCCACGTTGTTGGAGAGCAGGCTGATGTCATCCGCGTAGTCCAGGTCTGTCAGGACAATTGCAGGGTGTCGCTTTGACCTCCTTGGGGTTAGGGTGAAGCCGAGTTCCTGCTCCCGCCCACTAATAGCTTTTCTGAGCGCGTAATCCAGGACTTTGATGAAAAGGAAGGGGGCTAGTGTGTCCCCTTGCATTACTCCAGCCAGGATATAAAACTCCTCAGTGTTGCCATCTGGGGTAACCACCTTGGACCTTGTTCCTGGGTACATGGTCTCAATAGCCCGGAGTAGGTTGGGAGGAACACCGTAGGCCTTAAGGATCTTCACCATCGTGCCTCTGTGGATCGAATCAAATGCCTTTTTGAAGTCGATAAAGCACAGTACAGCTGTCAGGTTATCCTTCTTCACCTCCTCGATCATTCTCCTTAGTTCCAGGATCTGGGCTGTGGTGGTTCTCCCCTCGCGAAAGCCATTTGGGTTCTCCCTCAGGTGAGGGTCGATGGCGCTCCTGATCCTGTTTAATACCATGCGGTTGTATATCTTTGCCGTGATACATGTCAGGCTGATGCCCCGGTAGCTGTCTGGCTTTGAGAGGTCTCCTGATTTAGGCACTGGGATGATGTTGGAGAGAGACCATACTTCAGGCAGTTTGTTTTGCAGTAGCACTAGGTTGGAAAACTCCAGCATGATGTCAGCGAGGTCACAGTTCTTTAAAACCTCTGGGGGTATGCCATCTGGCCCAGGACTTTTTCCAGCTCTCACTGTGGCTTTCGCCCAGGCTAGCTCAGTGACAGTGAATGGACCATCATCGATGTCTAGGTTCTGGAGGACTGGTGGAATTTCTTCCTCTGCCCCATGCTGTTGAGCCCAGAAGGCTTCGGAAGTGGTTGAACCAGGTTGCCATCCTCTCCTCAGGGCTGTGACCTTCAACCTGTCCCTCCTTTGTCCTTTTCAGCCCAGTCATTTTGTTGATGCAGCAGCAAACCATGTCTGTAAACACTTTCCAATCAACACAGTGTAGACTGGTCTCTGTAGAAATACACTTATTAAAATCCCCTCTCACAGCTTCTTCCAATGAGCAAAGTTAGTTTTCTTCGCTAGAATATCTCCGCAATTAAACTGGAAACAAGGTGTAGCTCCGCCCCTTGCACCAGATGAGGGAGACGGCCAAGCGAGTCTCCCTAGGAGTTCTGCTTTAACATAGTAGGACTGCTGGGTCACAGGTGTCACAGGATTGATGCTTTACACTAATGAATAGGCACGAATGGGCTAGTGATATCGAGCCCAACCGTCCTGCAGGAATCTCTTACCTCTGATTGGTGGGTGGGCGTCTCCTGTTTGACAAAACCAAAAGTGCAGCACGAGCGCACCTAACATCGTTTCTGCTGTTTCGTCAAAAGAGGCTGTCAATGAGGCTATCTAGTCTTTATCAGAAAAGCCATGATTTCAAGCTTTGTTATAACATGACCAGGTAATAATTAATTTTAAAACCTTGACATAATCTGTCAGATGTCTATTAAATGACAGTTGACCACAAGACGATTCTATCTATGCCTCTTCTTGAATTGCTTCACGTTTACTTTTCGTTCACACCAAACGCGACGGGGCGACAAGATCCCATACAAAGTGAACATAGGCACGCGTATCGGGCGAATTATTCGCCAGAGAAAACGAGGATTTGTGGCGCAACAAATTCGCTCGAGTTGAAATATTTCAACTTTAACGCGACATTTGCGTGATGACAGCCAATCAGCGTTCAACAGCGTGGCCACTGAGTGACATGTGTAACTACAGTCAATCAGCGTTCAACCGGAAAACTCAGTGCAGTGCAGTCCGGGGTGAACTGCAGCAGGGAGAAGATATTGATTTTTGCCGTTTAAGGCTACCGGAGCTCTATATATAATAGTATATAATATAATTGTATAGATAATATCACAGCCAAAAGCTCAGTGTGTCTCCGTATGGCCGTAGCGCGGGGAGCTCTCATAGGGATTGGGCTTCTCGGGGTTTGTTTACCCGCGTTGCTATGGTTTCCGGTCTTGTGTGTTCCAACGGTTTATTAGGTAGGCCTATCTCTGTCCAAACAATACTTCATTCACTGCCTCTTCCGTGGTCATTACAATATTATGAATAGAACGTCTCTCCCTCTTCCACAAAAGGTAAAGAATGCAATGGTGGTTATCTCGGCCGTGGTTGAGAATGAATTGGCATGAAGCACCGTTGGCGGCCAAAAGTTGTGGCGCTACAAATTCGCCTGACAAAACTTGCACAGCGACAGATTATGATTTGTGGCGCGCCAAAACTTTGGCGACAACGCGTACGGGCGACAAATGTCGAGTTTGGTGTGAACGCACAGTTCGTCGGCAGAGACTTGTAATGGTGCGTAGCATGACTGTCAGTTCAAACCAAACGCGATGGGGCGACAAGATCCCATACAAAGTGAACCTGGGGACGCGTATCGGGCGAATTATTCGGTAGAGAAAACCGGCGACAAGTTTTGATTTGTCGCGCCACACTTTCGCCCTGCACAGGAGAGCACATTCACGAGGATTCGTGGCGTGACAAATTCGCTCAAATTGAAATATCTCAACTTTGACGCGACATTCACGTGATGAGCCAATCAGCGTTCAACAGCGTGGTCACTGAGGCCCCGTCCACACGAAGCCGAAACAGGCGAAACCGTTACGGTTTCGATCTATCCGGTTTCGCAGTATCTCCGTAAAGACGAAGCCAAGCGAAACCGGGTAGATCTGTAGAAACGCTGTAGTACACATTCCAGGCCTATAAGGAGCGCTGCTTCTGCTACAGAAATCCTTGTTGTTGTGAGTTCTGAGACTCCGCGGGCTTAACAGTCATTGGCTAGAGGGTCGAGGGGTGGGGCGATGACGTCATGGTTCACGGTTTCAGTCGGTTTCAGGCGTCCACACGAATCCAAAACGAAACCGGGTAGATTTGAAACCACCTCCGAGGGTGGTTTCAGAAGTTTGCGGTTTCGGTCAGCGGATTCGCCGGCTTCGTGTGGACGGAAGGCCGAACCGTACAAGACCTTTGCGGTTTCGCCATGAAATCGGCTTTGTGTGGACGGGGCCTCAGTGACATGTGTAACTACAGCCAATCAGCGTTCAACCGGCAAACTCAGTGCAGTGCAGTCCTGGGTGAACTGCAGCATGGAGAAGAAAGTGATTGTTGCCGTTTGCGACTCCCGGAGCTCTATATATAATAGTATATAATATGATATAATTGTATACATAATATCACGGCCAAAAGCTCTGTGCGCCTCCGTATGGCCGTAGCGCGGGGAGCTCTCGTAGGGATTGGGCTTCTCGGGGTTTGTTTACCGGCGTTGCTACGGTTTCCGGTCTTGTGTGTTCCAACGGTTTATTAGGTTGGCCAATCTAATACATCTCTGTCTAATCAATACTTCATTCCCTGCCTTCTTCCGTGGTCATTACAATATTATGAATAGACTGCGTTGGGTTCTCCGAAGTCTCTCCCTCCTCCACAAAAGGTAAAGACATGCTGGTTATGGTGGTTATCTCGGCCGTGGTTGAGAATGAATTGGCATGAAGAATGAACGAGAGATTATTATTTGTGGCGTGACAAAACTTCGGCGACAACGCGAACGGGCGACAAATGTCGCGTTTGGTGTGAACGCACAGTGATAAGCATGATAAGGCGCAAGGAGCAGAAAAAGTTGACAAGGGTGCTAATTATCCGTTAAATTTTATCAGCTGAGGGGGTTTTCGTTGCCATAACAAAGTGAGCTAATCAACAACTACAACATGTTCTATACTAACACCATGAGACTCATAGTATTTGTCTAGTATGTTGTAGCCTACTTGTTGATTTTTTTGCAGGATATAATTTTATAATAATTAAATAAATTTATAATAATGTATGGGTCCCTGAAAGTGAGGCGACATAGTTTAGTGTTCCCGAAATAGTGGTCTGTTTCTCAAAGTATTAATCTAGTAGGCTACATGTTGTATTTGTTGATTTTTTTGCATCACAAGTTTTATAAAAATGTATGTTGATACAATATTCTGAAACAATATTTGTTTTGAAGTTCACATTTTACTTTGTCTTCACATTTTTTGCATCCATTTTCCATATTTACCATGTATAGTTTACTTGGAAAACCAATGTGTTTCAGAAACTGTGTAAATACAAAAAAAGGGGAATTCCTTCATCCGAACCATGGACCTATTAAAGAAAGGACAGCTGACTAAAACATGGCCGCCCATTCATTCCTATTAAAACTGCTCAATGGCGCAGGGCAACATCGAGGAGAGATTTGCTTCCACATCATGGGGGCCTAGCCACGCACTAGTGCATGACGTGCCGGATGCAGGAATATTCTCGTTAACTAGCATTTCAAGCATTGTCGACCGTCGCACCTGCTGTCTCCCTCTGATTTTAATTCAACCATCGTGGTTAAAATGTCCTGATATTGATCAATTGACAGAAGACATAGGCTACTAGACATGCATCATGCTTAGACCAGCAGGTGTCAGAGAATTTCTGCAGTCATTTTTTGTTGCGATTGTTTGCATTACGCACTGTAGGCGCTTCGGTGAGGCTGTAATGAAGTTCACTATTTATTGGACCCTGTCTAGACAGTAACGAACATCCCTGACCATAGTTAATCGCGTTTGTAGTCTACACTCAGACGTGAACTCATTATTGCATGCAGGTGTCTTCATTCATAAAAAATTTAAAACATTCGGGAGCAATAATTCAAACTATACAAAAGAGGTCAGAGACTCCGTGCGCAGCCCCGCCTTCCCCAGTGAACCAAGAAAGCCTGCGCCGTGACGAACGGGGGATTTGACCACCTTGGTTTTACACAGGAAACTTGAGATTAGAAGGTGAAATCGCCGGGCATACCAAGCTGCGACCGAACCGGCTCGGCAGTTTAAAAAGTCCTATAGCCAGGGTTCGAGTTAGGTGGGAGCCAGTGGAAGCTGAGCTTCCATAGAGAGAGGTCTGGCTCCCATGATAGCAGCAAACTCAAATATCTGTGGAGGTCTATGAAAATACAGCAGCATAATATTGTAATTACAAATAAAGCTATTTTCCCTTCCAAATACAGAGTAATAGTGACGTTGAGTAAGGGATAATAGAACGCCAGTCGTTATCGGGAAAATAAGCCCAGACAGGGCGAACCGGACACCGACGCGAAACGGAGGTGCTTCGACCTGAAGGGGCATTTTTTTGATAATGAGCGGCTACTTGCCAAACGAAAAAATAACTTCACAAGGTGTCTATTTACAATTAAATTGTTACCATTCGTAGTGTTGATCAGCAGAGAAATAGTTAGCCAAAGACGTGCCTAGCCTCTGCGTTTGAATGATAATGAATGAATGGTAAGTTGCATTTCTAATGTCTACAAATATTCTAGACTAGAGAGCCAATCAATGAAACCTTATGCGGAATCAGATAAAGTCTGCTCTTTTCTGCACAAAGTATTGTGGCGAACAATAGGTGGACCATCTCCCTGGTGCGTCCGGGCGTTTTTCCGGGTACCACCGGCGCACTCTCTGGGGGGTGGACATCGACCAGCGTCCGCCTGATGACCGTGACGGGACAGGAGACCAGAATGATGGGGAGGAAGCGGCTGGCCATCCGGGACTCATGCATCATCGGCCTGGACCTGCTAACCCGCTGGGGTGCCTGGGTGGACATGGCTATAGCAGCCATCACCGTGGGCGCAGAGACTGTGCAATCCAGTCCGGACGGGGAGGGCACAGGGACTCTGGGGGCCGGCGGAGTAGTCACCGGGCTATGGCCCGGGAGCCTCGGCCTCTGCCCAGTCCCTGCGTTCCCCCGCGGCCCTGTGTCTGCGGCCTTTCCTTCCCCCGAGACCGCCGAGGCAGTCAATGCGCTTTGGCTGCGCAGTGGAGTTGGGCTCGACGTGCAGCAGGGTCAGCAGCTGAGGCTGTTACTCGAGGAGTATGGGACATTTGCGGCTCGGGATGAGGATTGCAGGCGGACAGGGCTGGTGCAGCATGCCATCGACACCGGCTCTGCTCAGCCAATCCGCCTGCGGCTCCACTGATTGGCACTGGCCGAACGCCAGGCAGCGGAAGACAAGGTCCGCGAGATGGCTGCCGGGGGGGTAATCGAGCCCTCGTCCAGTCCATGGACGGCTCCGGTCGTCCTGGTGAGGGAGAAGGATGGTAGCTGGAGGTTCTGCGTGGACTACAGGCGCCTCAACGAGGTCACTTGGAAGGACTCATACCCGCTTCCACGGATCGACGACCCCTGGACTACATCGAGGGGTCTGGCTGGTTCTGCTCCCTGGACCTGCGTAGCGGCTACTGGCAGGTGGAGTTGGCGCCCGAGGCCAGACATAAGACTGCGTTCACCATCGGGCAGGGGTTGTGGCAGTTTCGGGTCATGCCGTTCGGACTATGCAACGCGCCGGCGACGTGCGAGCGGATGATGGAGAGGTTGCTGGCGGACGTCCCCTGGAGTCGTTGTGTCGTGTACCTGGATGACTTGTTGGTGCACGCCCGCGATTTCGGCGGGGTGCTGGCGGGGTGCTGCGGGAGGTTCTTGAGGCCATCCGCCGGGCGGGGTTGCGGCTGAACCCTTCCAAATGTTCCCTGCTGGCCAGGGAAACGTTGTTCTTGGGGCACGTGGTGAACGAGCATGGCGTAGCCACTAACCCGGACAAGGCGGCAGGGGTCCGGGACTGGCCGACCCCCGCCAACGCCAGTGAACTGCAGAGTTTTCTGGGCCTGGCGGGGTACCACCGCCGGTTCGTCCAGGACTTTGCCACGGTCGCCAGCCCCCTCCACCGCCTAACCGAGGCGGGCCGGCCGTCTGTCTGGGACAACGCCTGCGCCGCGGCCTTCGCCCGACTCAAGGTGGTCCTCACCGAGGATCCGGTCCTGGCTTACCCCGACGCTGGACGCCCTTTCGTCACTGACACCGATGCCAGTAATGTGGGGGTCATTGTGGTCTTTTCCCAGGGGGTGGCGCAAGAGGAACGTGCCGTGGCCTACTTCAGCCGCACTCTCAGTCGGGCGGAGCGCAATTACTGCGTGACCCGGCGGGAGTTGTTGGCTGTGGTTCTGTCCGTGCGGACCCTCACGTGGCTCCTCAGTTTTAAGAACCCTGAGAGCCAGGTGGCTCGATGGCTGGAGCTGGAGGTATTGCAGGAGTATGACTTCGAGATCCAGCATCGGGCAGGGCGGCTCCACAGCAACGCCGACGTACTCTCCCGACGGCCCTGTGCAGTCCTGGAGTGCCGCTACTGCCTGCGGCAAGAGGAGCGGGCCCACGAGTCTCCGATGGTGGCGGCTCTCCAGACCACTGAGGCTGCCCAGACCATCGGCGAGGCAGAGGGGTGGCTCCCGCTGTCGGCGCGTCAGTTGGAGCAGCAGCAGCGGGCCGATGAGACCCTGGCGTTGGTGAGGGACTGGCTGGAGACGGGGCAGCGCCCCAGCTGGCCGGAGGTGTCGGCACGAGGACCTGAGGTAAAGACCTACCACCCCCAGTGGGGATGCTTCCAGCTCCATGATGGGGTGGTCCACCGCAGGTGGCAGGACCCTAGGGGTAAGGGCGACATTGTACAGTTGTTGGTGCCCCGTGTGCTTCGTCCCCAGTTGCTGCAGCTAGTCCACGGCTCGGTGGGAGCGGGGCACTACGGGACTAAGTCCCTGCATCGCCTTCGGGGGCGGTTCTACTGGCTGGGTTGTCGACGGGACGTTGAGCTGCACGTCCACTGCTGTGACACCTGTACAGCGCAGAAAGGGCCTGCCCAGCGTTCCCACGCCCCGCTCCAGCAGTACCTGGTGGGAGCACCGATGGAGCGGGTGGGGGTCGACGTCCTGGGGCCATTTCCAGTCACCGACTCCGGCAACCGCTACGTCCTCGTGGCCATGGACTAATTCACCAAATGGCCTGAGGCGTATGCGGTGCCGGAACAGAGTGCCGCCACCACCGCAGAGAGGCTGGTGGAGGAGATGTGTGCCCGCTTCGGGGTCCCTGCTGAGCTCCACAGCGACCAGGGGCGGATTTTTGAGTCCCAGGCCTTTTGGGAGGTCTGCCGGCGGCTGGGGGTGCACAAGACGAGGACGACGCCACTCCATCCCAAGAGTGACGGGTTGGTGGAGCGGTTTAACCGCACCCTGGCCACTCAGCTCGCCATCCTCTCCAGCCAGCACCAGCGGGACTGGGACCGCCACCTTCCCCTGGTCCTGTGGTCCTATCGGACTGCAGTACAGTCCAGTCACTGCACGCCATCTGCCCTCATGTTCGGGCGGGAGCTCCGGACACCGGTGGACTTGGTGTTCGGGTCCCCGCCCGAGCCTGAGATCGCTGGGGGTGCGACTATGGAATATTTCCGCAGGCTGAGGGATCGCCTGCTGGTGGTCCATGACTACGCCTGCCAGGCTCAGGCTGCCTCAGGGGTGAGGCAGAAGAGGGGCTATGACACTCGCTGCCGGGGACGAGCGTTCACACCCGGGGACAGGGTGTGGGTGTACTGCCTCGTCAGAAAGAAAGGGGTCTGCCCTAAACTGCGGAGCCACTGGCAGGGGCCTGGGGAAATCCTCGACAGAGTGTCCGAGGTGGTGTACCGCCTGCGGATGCCGACCAGGGGGCCGGTGCCGTTTGGCGGCATTGCACCAGGACAGACTCTCGCCGTACCGCCCCCTCGCCCCGTCTGTTGCTGGCGAGGGTGGCGGAACTCCTCGTGGCTCCCCGGGCGGCTCCCCTGCCCCTGCTGACTCTCCGGACGGGGCCGCGGGCCCTGCAGTTGCAGCCCCTAGGGGGGTCCGGCTGACCCCTCAGGTGGGAGCTGTGTGGCGACTCCTACCCCCGGGGAGTCTGGGTATCCGTGATGCCGGTTGGGGGAAAAGGGGTTTTATTCTCTTTTTGTGTTGGGGTTAACGGGTTTGGGGTGTGTGGTCGGTAGGATGTAGTTGTGTGTTGTTGAGTGTTACTTGTTGTATGTAGTGTTGCCGGCAACCGTTACCGAGAATTGCATGTATTGGGTGTTGCTGTGCGCTGTGTGTTGTGTGACATTTTTAAATAAAGGTTCTGCAGTCGTGCGGTGTAGGCAGAGGTGTCAAAAGTATTAACATTCATTGCTCAAGTAGAAGTATAGATACTAGCGTTTAAAAAATACTTCTGTAGAAGTTGAAGTATCAACTCAAGCTTTTTACTTAAAGGGCAACTTCACCCATTTCACATAAGCTTTGTATTTCCCCTTCTTTGTGAGTCCCCCGCATATTTTTGAATGGTCTAGCATCATTCCCTTATTTTCTGGAGACACTGGAGAGATCCGTATCGATCTCCAACACTTCCTGTTTTAGATGACGCAATATGACGATTTTTGCGTACAAGAAAATAGGAAGTGTAAGAGGGGAGGATTCTCGTAAGACTACAAACACTAGTCCCACCCCCCTCTAGGGGGTGGGACCCACTGACGCTACAGACCTATTAGAGCAGTACCAGTGGGTGGGACTTCACCAGCAGAAACTAACATCCACAGCGTCTGAAGCTAAGATAACAGAGGCTGTTGATAAAACTGAAGTACAATGGCGGAGGGTACTGGATCTGACATAGAAGATGGCACCAGGCAAAAGTTCACCATTTCAAAAGAAATACAAACGAGGACTACCGTATTTTCCGCACTATAAGGCACACCGGATTATAAAGCGCACCTTTAATGAATGGCCTATTTTAGAACTGTTTTCATATATAGGGCGCACCGGATTATAAGGCGCATAGAATAGAAGATACTGCAGTCAAACGTTTGAATGGGGTTGCGTTATGCATCGACTAGACCGAGCTGTGCTAAAGGGAATGTCAACAAAACAGTCAGATAAAGTCAAACTTTATTAAGCGTTCTGACAACTCCGGTCACTCCCATGGTAACGATGTTCAAACGTTAATGTGCATATTAACAATATCTGATCAATATCTGATCAATATCAATATCTCTTAACAATAAGCTCACTTTTTCAGTTCATTCCCCGTCTACGAATCCCTCGAATTGTTGTGTGTCCGAATTGAACAGTTGGGCGAGTACGGCATCCAACATGCCCAGATCCCTCTCGTCATTATCCGAGTCAGTGTCGCTGCTGTTGCCTGGCAGTTCAGTGATTATTCCTGCCTTCGTGAAAGCTTGGACCACAGTTGAGACTGTTATATCAGTCCAGGCATCCACGATCCATTGGCAGATAGTGGCGTAAAGGTACGGCCACACCAAACGCGTTACCCGCGTACCACACGTATAAAATCGGCAATTTTTCCATAGGGAAGCATTGGTTTACGCGCGTATGAGCTGCGTACACGCGTATCATGCGTACCAAGCAACATTTTACTCGCGTTAGGGGCGTATGAGGCGCGTATATATACGCGCGTACATATACGCGCGTATATATACGCGCGTACATATACGCGCGTACGCGAGGAGTTCAAAAAATTTAACTTTTTACGCTCATACGCGTGATACTTAGCCGCAATAGCCAATCAGCGTGGAGCTTGACCCGACGTCACTGGCAGAGAGTAGTGACCCTTGCACAGAAGCATACGGCCGACATCTTTCTTTATTCTGGGTGGAAATAGTAACATAGTTACGCCATTAAATGCGTTTATGGAAACATTTTTAGCGAGAAATGTGCATTTTACTTTCATAATGTTCACTCGGTGAATGTGAAGGATGTTTGGTTTGATAGTTATGACGAAGAGTGAACGCTCCATTCACTTGCATGGACAGAGTCTCTGGTTGCTAAGCAACCTCAACGTCTTGGCGGACTATTTCTCTGCCGATCAACACTACGAATGCTGGAAACACACCAGACACACCATGTGAAGTTATTTAACCCGATTATTGTTATTTATATCCGAGATTATTTAATCTAACCCGATTCAAGCTCTATCATGCACCCAGACACGGCGGCGTTTGGGTTTCCTTCCTCGGACTCCTAAATCCAGCGCAGCCACAGGCGCGTAGCTGCGTATGTAGGACCATTTTTGACACAAAATGGTCAAGCAACATTTTAGCTGTGTCTGGTGTGTTTCCAGCATTCGTAGTGTTGATCAGCAGATAGTCCGCCAAGACGTTGAGGTTGCTTAGCAACCAGAGACGCTGTCCATGCAAGTGAATGGAGCGTTCCCTCTTTGTCATAACTATCAAACCAAACATCCTTCACATTCAACCAGCGAACATTATGAAAGTAAAATGCACATTTCTCGCTAAAAATGTTTACATAAACGCATTTAATGGCGTAACTATGTTACTATTTCCACCCAGAAAAAAGAAAGATGTCGGCCGTATGCTTCTGTGCAAGCGTCACTACTCTCTGCCAGTGACGTCGGGTCAAGCTCCACGCTGATTTGTTCCATTAGTAGATGGAACAAGGAGGTGTCCGATAGGCGGAGATGATCAGCGGGAGTGGCCGCCAGCGAAGCTGTGCATCGTGGTGCATGGTGGGAGTTGTTGTCTTCAATCCACAAGCGCCAAAAAGTCACTTTCTGCCTTTTCTCGGTCAAGACCAATAGGGCCTAAAAAAAAAAAAAGTTTGGTTCCTGTTGGTTGTCAGTTGAGGTCATGGGTAGGTAGGGAATTTTTTTTATTTTTTTATTTTATTTTTTCCAGCGGCAGCGAATGATAGGTAGGTTGTTTTCATTTAAAAACGAGAAAATTCGCTCATCCTTGTACAGAATGAAGAGGTGCTGTACCAAAACGTAATTATAGTTTGCATCAAAAAAAAGTATTATTTTTTATTTTTATAAAGCTCATAAAATAATTTGGGTCGCACATAAATTGACAGGGTCGGTCGGAAACCGGAACCAAACGAAAAAATTTTTTAGGCCTAGGGTCCGACTGCGTCCTGCGTCCTCCTGCCAAGACACGCCCCGTGTACAAAGACACGCCCCTCGTGTGAAATACACGCCGCCTATACAACGACCGACCAATCTCAGCGTGATGACGTAATACGTAATTTTCCAACGTAGCACAGAGACGGGTAAAAAATAGCGATTCCCCCGTCCTTCCTTACTCTGATGTTGGAGTTTATTTGTAAGCAACTTTATTGGAGCTCCAGCAGTTGTCTTGTTGAGCAACATCATCGTTAACTCTTCTGTTACGAAGCTGTTAGTGTAATATTTTGCTCATGGGCGGTGTCATTTAAATTCTGGCTCTTAATATTCACAAAAATATTGATTGGAATTTACTCTGAAAATGTCAGGCTGACCAAAGAGTAATGAAGAGAAACCGAATTTGCATTTACTGATAACTGTGATGTCAAATGCATAGACTTGGCTTTACAGAGGTACAAAGTAAAGTTACTTAAAGGATACAAGCCTTAGAATTGTACATTTTCGCCCCTATTCCACTTGTATTGTTTACAGACAATACTTATGCATACGATAGGGAACATGACTCAGGCCATAAGGGTAGGCTACATTTTTTTATTACAGAGAAAGGGAAGGTCATTACACAAAGCATTTAAAGTAAATAAAAAAGTAAATACAAAATATGTGCAATAACATTAAGGGATAAAATTATTATAAAAAATGGGAAACACAAGAGGCATTGGCAGGTATAAGTTAACACAAAAAAAAGTACAAAATTAAGGGGACGGAGAAGAGGGCCCCCAGAATTGGGACCCAGAGGCAGAGCAGATGTGTGTGCGTGTGGGGGGGGGGGGGGGGGGGGGGCGCAGCCAAACATCTCGCAGGGGCCCCTTCTACAACATTTCGGGGGCCCAGAGAGAGAGAGAGAGAGAGAGAGAGAGAGAGAGAGAGAGAGAGAGAGAGAGAGAGATGCATCAGAGATCCATGTTTGCAGACAGTTGGATGGATCTGAAAAGACAAAAAGTAATTTCTGCTGCTGTTGGGAAAAATAACCTGCTGAGTACATCACATGTACATTATAAATATAGCTAACTCCTACCCTAGCCTGATGAGCACATCACATGGACACATTATAATATAGTCAACTAACCCAACAACACAAACATGATAATATATAGTCAGGTCAAGGCCGGAGCTGAAGGCCCCATCTCCCAGGCAGGCAGATGGTGGACACTCAGACAATGCACCAGTATCATCTCCAGAACGGGAGAGCCACATTAATTTATCACACAGGAGACACCTCGAAGCTCTCCCCCACTAGAAGGAACACATGCAGATACTAGGGGCCTGAGAGCCACATTAAATTATCACACACGAGACATTTCAGGGGGGCACTCCCCGTTTTAATTTATCACACCAGAGACACAAGGAACTCTCCCCGTTACGAAGCTCTCTCAGGGCCTGGGAGCCAAAACACACAGAACCGCACACACCTCAAACGCACACACCTCATCGAGAGGAGGATACAGCATAAGACTGCACCACACAGGGACTCTTCACCTTCTTCTGAAGCAGACCTTCCACGGAGGCGAAGCTCCGGACGAACCATCAGCGCTGATTAGGGACTTAGACATATTCGATCTCTCACGCATTATGACTCTGTATAACCGTTGCCACTTTACTTAATAAATCCAAGGTCCTCGTGCCGATAGACTTTATTACCTCTCTGTCTCATTTTATCTGGTCCAGTAGCTAGACAGACCGTTTTTCCCAACACTGCACAAACAATTCAACCAGATTTACAGTTTAAGTCAGCTCTTAGGCATCCAATGTGTAATTAACTAAACCAACCCTATAGATAAATGCAAGTGTATACAATGTAAGCGCAGGTGTGACATAGATGCTGTAACATGGCTCACACAAACAGACAGATCTTCCTCAGGCATCTTTGATCTAATTAAGTCCTTTGCAAGCAGTGTGCAGATCCTTTCCCGCTCCTACTAGTTAGCGGCTAACCACATAGCCATGGGATGACAACTTCAAATCGGTAACACGGCGAAATGATGATAATCAAATCAATACAAACAGGTCGGGCGTGGTCTTCTCTAGGTTCGACAAGAGAAGAGATCCGCAAATGTCAAATAGAATAGATTATGGCTCTGCACGAGGCTATGTGTGACGCCAGACGCCGTCGTGAATCAGACCAATCAGGGCCGACTAAATACACGCCCTCCTTACAAGACACGCCTCCTCAAAATACACGCCCCCGTCTTGCAGGACGCAGTCGGACCCTACTCGTCAAGACGGCACCAAATTAGAATTTTATTTTATTATTCGACTACACATAGGACCCAATTTCAATACATATTCATGCCTCCACCGGTGAAATGCTCCTTTAAGTAAAAGTATAAAAGTACTGGTTTCAAAACTACTTAAAGTATTAAAGTAAAAGTAATGCAAGGGAAAAAAAATGCCATTAAGGGCAAAAGCTTAGGCCCTGCCATAGGGGCCTATAGAATTACAATCATCTTTTCTGCCAAGTATGCTCACACATACAAGGAATTTGGTCTCTGCATTTATCCCATCCGTGAATTAGTGACACACCTCTATAGCACACTGCCCCACTTCCCCCCAAAAAACATTTTTCTAAGGCCATCTAATGACTATAATGTTAATGTTGAAAAAATTGGGATGCACCTGTTTCAGAAACATTTATGCCCATTGAAAATGAACGCATATTAGTACAATGCAAATACATTAAAGAACCATATATGTGGGCTACTGAGCATTAACATGTGTTTCATGGAGCGGAATATATGATGACTATTTCCAATACTGTAAGTATTTGGAATGGTGCAAAAAGTCAAACTTCAGAGGCATGTTATCAAAAGCCTTTATTGGAAATGTAAATATATGTATCCAAGCTTAGCTGCAGGAATTTACGATGTAACGAGTAAGAACTGAGTTCCTTTTTGCAACCAACCATTTCAAAAAAATTCTTCCAGGTACGGCCAGGGATGTAGAAGGGTTGGCTGGTCTTCTTGGCTACCAACCTCGTCACTGGTGCATGGTTGGGACATTTCGCTCATCCACGTCTGCTATTTCGTAGCTGAAATGTGGCGCGATTTATGTCATGTCAGAGAATGAAGACGGGCTCTGGTCATGCACAGGTGCCATGGATCGCGTATAAACCAATAGGGTGTCAGAATGGTATATGTTTCTATTCTCATCCAACCAATCCAATTCACTCTATCCGATGGCGCAAATTATCTGGATAGGTTTTTTTTGTTTGTGTTTTTTTGAACGCCGGCGGAATAAAAACAAGCCGAAATGAAATAGGAGTAGCGAGGCCATTTTTAAAAAGTAAGGAGTAGAAAGTACAGATAAGTGCGTGAAAATGTAAGAAGTAGAAGTAAAAGTAAAAAAATAATTACTCCAGTAAAGTATAGATACCCACAATTTCTACTTAAGTAAGGTAACAAAGTATTTGTACTTCGTTACTTGACACCTCTGGGTGTATGGGACGCAGAACTACCTTTCCTTAGCCTGACTCTGTGTTCTTCTTGGCCGACGCTACAGTATGTTTCAGAAATCAGCACATTAAGATAAATGTAGTGGTCACACAAGCTATTTTGGATTTTTGTAATACGGAATTATTTAAGGGGGGGAAATGACGTGAAAAAATTGTATGCGCAGTACGTTCAGGAATTAGGACTGATATGGCATATGTCGGCCTAGGCCTAATCAATTGTGTTTTAATGTCTTTACCATTCATATTGTTGCAGTCTATTCTTTTCGTAGGCTACTCTGCTGTTGGCCTTGATGGGGAGATATTTTAACCCTTCGACATTCCTGCGTCTCCCCCTGCGTCATAGCCCGTTTCAGCACCGTGTCAGTGGACAGGTACAATTCTACGAACGTCGTGAGTACAGCGAATACGCGTTCATCTTAAGAGGTTTTTCGGGAAACGCTCCAAAGATATCCACGATGGTTCGCAAGATCCATAGTGAGAATGATCATACGAGCGAAGATCCGTCGTTATTGGGAAACGAGGCCCAGGACTCATACATTCAAACTCCAGTGGGACTCCTTTGTATTGATGAAGAAAGCCCACAGCTGAACCCATCCAAAGTGGGAATCGTCTTGGAAGGAAGTCTTGTGATGGATGACCTGGCCAGCCTTCCTCAGGCCTTCTGCATCCTTTTTGGGTTGATTTACGCCCTACATCTGGACTATCCCAAGTACATGAAAAATATTTTCTGCTTTTTCCAGCAGGTAATGCTCAGCTTGGGTAAAAGTCAGTTGGCACCCAAATTCCAGTCTTTTTTGAAAACCAGCTCTCAGGGTAAAGTTGGTTCCTGACTTGTGCAGATATCAGTTGCTTGGTTGAAATGATGCACTTCTGACATGTTGCTGCTTATGTTTATACATTGTATGCAGTGGTGGACGAAGTACTCAGACCACGTACTTGAGTAAAAGATGTGATACCTAGTGTAAGATATTACTCCAGTAAAAGTGGAAGTACTCCCTTTAAACGTCGACTTTAGTAAAAGTATAAAAGCACTTGGCTTCAAATGTATTTAAGTATAAAAAGTAAAAGTAATTTGGTGCAATGTAGTTCCAATGTCTTGCTATGTCGTTTATACACTCAGTCCAATAATTTAAGGTTAAAAAAAATCAAACACTAACACCACTCTAAATACAATGTGTTCTATTTGTGATATCAGGTACTACTGATATAATTTGAAATTATCATAAGCACAATATACTAAACGGAAACCAAATGGTTAGTTTGGGGGGACGTGCGACGTTTGGCCTGCAGGGGGAGTATGGGCAGGTTTGGAGTGCACCGGATTGGCTGGGGGGGGGGATTGGACCTGATTGCGGACACCTGCTCGCAATCAGGCCAATCAGGGAGTGTGTACTTATGTGCCTGCTTTGTGTTGTAGTAGGAGGATTGGGAGCAGAGAGGAATGACTGAACCACATGGACGATCACTGCAAGAGATCCTCAGAAACGCTCCCTGTGACCGCCTTGGCTGATTTGTGATTTATGAACTGCCCATAGTCGAAATAAACGACTTGCTTGTGCTGAAAAGCAACCCTGGTGTCTGTGCAGTTGCGTCTTTTATGTTTTTCTTGCTTTTTAGTGCCGACTATGGCAATCAAACTATCCCTAAACAGCACATACGACCGGGCGAACTTACTGATACTGAGAGAGCGCAGTAATTCTGGCCTGTTTGACCCGAGTACGTTGAGCGATTACCCGGAGCTACTCATCGCATCGCCATGCCAACAACCGGCCGGCAGCTCTCCCACCCACAACGGCCCGAAGCGGAGACGCGGTAGACGGGGAGGATTGCAGCGAAGGCTCGGGCGTTTGGCCACAATAGGGAGGCTAACTCTCCCGATCATACTGTTCGCGAACGTTCAGTCTTTGGGAAATAAAATGGATGAGCTTCATTTGAGGATATCCACGCAGAAGGACATCCAGGATTGCACCTTGTTGTGTTTCTGTGAGACATGGCTGGGGGAAAAGTCACCTGACGCGGCTGTGACACTGAACGGATATACGGTCTTCAGGGGGGACCGGAGCGCTAGGGATAGCGGTAAAACCCGGGGAGGTGGAACGGCCATCTACGTCAAACAATCCTGGTGCAAGGACTGCAGGATTATTTCCAAATCCTGTTCGGAAAACGTGGAATATTTGACGGTAAGGCTAAGGCCGTTTTATTTACCCAGAGAACTGCAATGCATAATTGTGAGCGCTGTGTACATCCCCCCCTCTGCCAATGAGGAGGCTGCACTTAAAGAACTGCACGACTCGATCAGTGAGCATGAAAACTCTTACCCTGATGCTGCTTTCATCATTCTGGGAGACTTCAACCACTGTAACCTTCGGAAATATATTCCAAAACTGTATAAGTCTGTGACTTTCCCCACCAGAGGAAACAAAACACTGGATCAATGCTATAGCAACATTAAAAATGCTTTTCTTGCTGCACCTTTACCCCATTTCGGCAAATCTGACAGTGGACTGACAGTGCACAGGCGAGTCTGCAGGGCTGCCTGGAGGCCACAGACTGGAACATCTTCAGAGATGCCACAGACAACATCCACGACTACACAGAGACTGTGAGCGACTACATCAGCTGGTGCACGTCTATATGTGCACCCCCAAGATCTGTGCGTGTGTTCCCTAACCAAAAACCTTGGTTTAATGGGGACATTAAACAAAACATCAGAATTAGACGAGAGGCCTTCAAGTCAGGAGATCAAGAGGAATATAAGAGAGCCCGGTATGACCTTGAGAGGTCCATCACAGCTGCAAAAAGGGCCCACTCCCAAAAACTTGAAAGCCTCTACCTGAACAACAACACGCGCAGCATGTGGAAGGGAATCCAGGCAGCTACGAATTACAGGACTACCATGACGACCCCAGACACCCGAGATGCCACCCTTCCAGACGCCTTAATAACTTTTATGCCAGGTTCGACAGGCTGAACACTCCCTCAAAAGCCCCCTGTGACTCCATGGACACTGCCTTCCAGGTTACACACGCACAGGTTCTGAGGGCTCTGAAGCAGGTGAACCCCCATAAGGCTATGGGACCAGACGGCGTTCATCCAAGAGTCTTGAAGGCCTGTGGGGAACAACTAGTGGGTGTGTATGCTGACATTTTCAATCTGTCCCTATCCCAGGCAGTAGTCCCCAGAGTATTTAAATCATCCATAATCATACCGGTTCCAAAAAAGCCTAATTCATCCACGCTGAATGACTTAAGGCCGGTGGCGCTAACTTCAGCCCCCATGAAGTGCCTAGAAAAGCTGGTTCTTACCCACATAAACGACACGGTATCGGACACTGTCGACCCATCCCAGTTTGCCTATCGCCCCAACCGATCAGTGGATGACGCGGTGGCCATAGCCCTACATCACACTTTGCAACACCTGGACAACAGCAGAACATATGTCAGAATGCTTTTCCTGGACTATAGCTCTGCCTTCAACACCATCCGCCCGGGCAAGCTGATTGGTAAACTGAAGGACCTCGGTGTCCCGACTCCCACCTGTAACTGGATCCTAGATTTCCTGATTGAAAGACCACAGGTGGTGAGAGTGGGGAGGCGGGTGTCTGCTGAGCTCATAGTCAGTACAGGTTCACCACAGGGCTGCTGCCTCAGTCCCAAACTCTTCACCCTGTACACGCATGATTGTGCCTCTACACACGATAACACCATTGTCATCAAATACGCTGATGACACCACCATCCTGGGCCTCATCAAGGGGGGTGACGAGTCAGGCTACAGGAGTGTGATAGAGGATATTCTCATCTATGGAGAGGAGAATGACCTCATCCTCAACGTAGCCAAAACAAGAGAGGTGATAGCAGACTTCAGGAGGAGTCCTGCCCCCCTACAGCCCCTTACCATCCAAGGGACTGAGGTGGAGAGGGCGGACAACCACCGATTCCTGGGACTGCAGGTGATGTCTGACCTGAGCTGGTCTCTTAACACTGCTGCCACAGTGAAAAAAGCCCAGCAGCGGCTGTATTTCATCAGACTGCTCAGGAAATCGGGACTAAACCAGCGTCCTCTCACCCTGGCCTACAGTGGACTTGTAGAGAGCATTCTCACTTCAGGTATCACTGTCTGGTACGGGAATACCACACAGGCAGAGAGGAGGGCACTCCAAAGGGTCATAAAGACTGCTGAAAGGATTACTGGGACCACACTTCCCTCCATGGACTTTATTTACAGTCAGCGCTGTCGGAAAAGGGCAGTGAGAATCATTAGAGACTCCCTCCACCCAGCTCACCCTCTACTCATTAACAAACATTGCAAATACAGACTCAGACACAGTAGAGCGGACAGTGTCATCACACACACAACAAGATTCTTCAATAGCTTCTTCCCTGCAACAGTGCGACTGATGGCATTAACAGAGAACATCTGAAAAATACAATGTGCAATATTGTATTTTACTTATTTATTTTATTTATTTATTTGAATATATATATACTCACCACCCTACCCCCACTTCCTACCTGCAATAACGCTGCTACATGTGGTTATACAGTATGGTTGCACTGCTGAATTCAATTTAATTTAATATGTATATTTTTAAATTTTTAAAAACTCTTTATACTTTTTTATTATTACTATTTATTGTGCTTCTCTCTCTCTCTCTCTCTCTCTCTCTCTCTCTCTCTCTCTTAATTGTATTAATACTGTACTTGACTTGGGAAGCCCTGCACAAGAATTCCAATGTGTTTGAACCGTCTGGTTTATGCACAAATGGCGAATAAAAAAACCTTTGAACCTTTGTGGATCCAATACAGCCCTTTGAGGGCAGAAAGAATGGCCCAGTCCCCGTTAGGAAAGGTACTAGGGCACCTGGCCAAAATGGCCGAGCGGCAAGGCCAGCTCCACCAGGTACAGAACGAGGCGCTCACGGAGCTGGCCCAGTCCTTGGCCGCCGATCGGGCCATGCTCCGTGAGCTCCTCGCCTCCGGCGGACGCGGCGAAGGACCCCGAGGGGCGGGAGCCGCAACCCACATCCACGTCCCGAAGATGGGGGAGGCAGATGACGCGGAGGCCTTCCTCAAAACTTTCCAGGGGGTGCCCGAGGTGTCAGGGTGGCCTTGCCCGGAGTGGGCGCACATTATCGGGCCATTACAACGTTCCGCACACGGGTATCGATTTGTGTTAGTCCTGATTGACTACACAACCCGATACCCGGAAGCAATTCCGTTGCGCAAAAAGATGTTGTTTTTTTGGAATTGTAAGAAAAAACTTCTTATGTCTCTATATCATCCCACTTCTAGCATTAAGAAGTGAGCAGTGGCAGCATTGTGAACTTGGCTATGGTTAATAATTTTCCGGGGATTCGGGCGGAGGTGCGCAGGTGGTGCGTATTCTGGCCCGAGTGCCAGTTGGTGAATGGCCTAGCTTATCGATTTGTGTTAGTCCTGATTGACTACACAACCCGATACCCGGAAGCAATTCCGTTGCGCAACATCTCAAGTGTTGCATCTCAAGTTCTGGACATCACATGTGAATTAGGCTGTAGATCTTGCACTAAAGCCTGAAACGCAGGCTGTTCTACCACAGGAAATGGTTGAAGACTCTGAATTACAAAATCTATGACTACGTCGTCTGCATTTCTTTGATTCACAATCTTAGTTTCTCCCAATTTCAGTTGCCTGGAAGTAGAGGGAACTGGGTTTTCAGCTTTTCTTTTTCGAGGGACTGTAAGGGCATTGTATCTTGCCAAGTGACTTGAATGCTTTCTCTGGAAAGAAAGAGAAAAAACACATCATGAATATCATATCTTCACAGCAATATATCAATTATTTCATAAATGTTTTTCATGTGTTTTTGCATGTACCAAGTAGGCTGCCGAGAAGGCTGAATAACTAGCTAGCCTATCAATAGCAGACAGGCTACTGTTCAAATAGCAACCAATCATATCTTTAATGTTAATTGTTAACCTAGTCAAATAGAAGCCTAAATAGCTGCGTTTACATGGACACTTCTGATCCGATTAGATTTATAATCGGAATAGATCTATTCCTATCATGCATCCGAATATACTGTATATATGGAATTTACAAAAGTGGTAAGCGTACGTCCGTATGTCTCTCGCACACAACCGTTATGTTGGTCTGGACTTATTTGATATGTGTAAGGGATAATGTTGTACAGAACGCAGCAGGTCATTATCGGGAAAATAAGCCCAGACAGGGCGGACCGAACCCCGACGCGAAGCGGAGGTGTCTTGCTTCACCCTGAAGGGTATTATTTTGCCTTGGTGTAATGAGCTTGCTGCTAGTCTGCCGTTTCCTAGCTTAATCTTGCACAATGCAACCGATGTCCACATTTATTGTTAACACAAGTATGAGCGTATATCCAGTTTGCTTCAAACGACAGGTATATTAGCCTTTAGTTGGTTTCAGAGTCAAACTGAAAATTACTTACCTCTATGTGTTTCTTTAGATTCGATGGCAAATTCTTGAATGAGGAAATTGTATGCTTCTGAGGCAGACACAGAAGGCACTTAAAAATGAAAGAGTCATTCTTCTTTTCCACGATTTCAAATAATTTGCTTAAATATGGCCATGGGTGCTCAATATCATCTGGCGCTTCCATTATTGTGTATCACTTGGTAAATTCGAAGCCAAAACAGAGACGAGGAAGTTGGGAGAAACCCGTCCAAACTCACGCAGAGAGACACACACGTGCGCACACTCACATTCACGCACGCAGGGGGCAGGTGCAGACAAACACATAAACACACATCATGTATGTCGTGGAAAGGAATGTTGAAAGGAACGACATGTTTTTGGAATGTAGTGGAGTAAAAAGTACGATTTTCCCCTACGAAATGTAGTTGAGTAAAAGTATAAAGTCTCACAGAAATAACGAATCTCAAGTAAGGTACGCTAAAAAGTAACTTAAGTACAGTAACGAATTATTTGTACTTCGTTACTGTCCACCACTGATTGTATGTTATAGATGGGCACTGATACTGTGGTTCGATTACATTCAAAAAGATGTTTGTTCGGAATTGTAAGAAAATACTTCTAATGTCTCTATATCCAACCACTTCTAGCATTAAGAAGTGAGCAGTGGCAGCATTGTGAACTTGGCTATGGTTAAGAATTTTCCTGCTACAGTTTGAAGCTTATTGTTCAGACTTTTTTGCACACTTTATCTAAAAACAATTTTGATGTAATTTGTTGTGATGTTAGTGTGAACGTATTTAATCGTTTAAAGTTAAAACAACTGACAAAGATTGTTTTTTAGGCCTTTAAATTTGTTTTACTGTTTTATGCAAAATATCGTCTCAGCAGCTAATGATTCAAGGGTCATCTGCTAAAAACATGGGTCTCCATCCTGTAGCACAGTGCAGTGCTCAGAGTTTTAAGTTAAGTTTTAAAACAATAC
Organism: Gadus macrocephalus; assembly: GCF_031168955.1. NCBI lineage: Eukaryota > Metazoa > Chordata > Actinopteri > Gadiformes > Gadidae > Gadus > Gadus macrocephalus. The sequence continues at coordinate 1,501,630 of NC_082404.1, read as the reverse complement.
AAACATTTTACTGTCATTTGAATAGCTTGACAGTGAAGCTAAAACTTCTTAAGTTAAATAAAACACAAAAGCAATGCCACTTTGTTGTTTTGTTTTTCTCACTATTTAAAGGTTCATACAACACAACATACAACACAAGATATTAACTGGACTAACTGGGGAAATAAATGAACATTACGAGTGAATTAAATCAACTTGGAATTTAGTGTGTTTAACTTATAGATGTTAAGTGCAATAGTTGTGCAAAGCAATTGACCTTGCAAAAAAAAGTGCAATAGGTTTGCCCGATAATGTACAAATATAATTCAGGGCTTGGGCTTTAGGTTCAAAGGTACACTGTAAAAAATATCTACTTGGTTCTACTTAAAATTATAAGTTTCCCAGCTGCCTTAAAATTTCAAGTAAAAACAACTCATTATTTTGAGTCTAGTTAAGCTTTTGAATTACCTTCTGTGAGTCAACATGACTGAACAGTTATTGTCGTTTCAACTTTGCTATGCAAGTTCAAAATAAAGTGAACTAACTTATGTGTATTCTGTTTACTTAACCCCATTAGTGGCTTCAACTTGTAATTTAAATTTAAGAATGTGTTTTATTCATCAATATGCATTCCATACACTTATCCTCTTTAGTGGGTTCAACCTTGTAATTTCAATTAAGTAATTTCTTTGAATCAGCTTATCAAGTTAAGATTATCTAAAATAATGTCTTGTTTTCACTTAAAAATTAGCTACAAAAACACAAATTTGAGTACAATTATTTTTTTAATTAAAACCAATGTTAAGCCAATAAAAGCTACACAAGCTTGTGAATGTACAGTACAGTAACAGTAGTTTCCCACTCTGGGCATTTGCGTGTATGAACGTACACTACAACAGTAAAACAACATGAACGTACACTACAACAGTAAAACAACAAAAACACAAAATCACGTCATTTTTTTTGCATTACCATTCCATTCCCGAGTGGGGCATGCTTTACAGTTTATACCTCAGGAGCTTGTTTCGGACACCGTGGACTCTGGCAGAGGCCTCATCTGGTTTGATCTTCATCACTACCTTCTGCAGGAACTCAAAGGAATACTTCATGGCTCGTGGATACTCAAGGTTAACGCAGTAGATGATCCCCAGAAGCATGGTGAAGCTGGATGGCACATCCTTGAAGTTGTGTAGCACAATGTTTTCTTCAACCACAACTGCCACATCGAAGACCTCTGGAAAGGCATCCTGGTTGTCACCTTCATAGCCTATCAGTAGGCCAAGTTGCATCCCCTTCATGGCTGCAGCCAGACTCTCACCATGGGCCTTGAAAAACAGAAAAAAATGGTGGTAATGTTTGGGTCTAGAAGTACATGCGCTGCAAAGCTACTTAAGTCTGTCATCATAAACCTTGACATGCTTTCGGGCTAATAAGAGTCTCCTTGGGATTTCCGTTGTGAGTGTGCAAGTGCATTCTATGTGCAATGCTGAGAGGTTACTGCTAATCTTCTAATCACCACTATTCTACCCATCCCTCCTCCTCCCCATCACTATTACATTATCTAACCAAAGAGCTGAATGAATCATGTCTTAAATTATGTTTATACTCTGTATGTAGTGTTTGTAGTTTCACTTAGGACTCGCTCAATATGCATTAATGCACATATTGGTAGCAACAAATTCCCAGCTTGAGTCTTTTTTTACAGAACTGGCTGAGTCTGCCCCTCACTCTTCCCCACATCACCACTATTCGGCTGCCACAGGACTTTATCACCGCCCATGAGTGGATCTAATACAATCCGTGTTAAAGATTGTGTGTATGTGTGCTATTATGCATGACAGAAAAAGATCTTACATCACACATCCTAATGATGTCGGATGGGTCTTCGGATAGGTAGTGTGGCAGACCCAGTAGAGCAGCAGTCCTTCTCCTTTCGTTTGTGTTCTACAAGACAAATATAAGCAGTGATGAGATTTTATTGCAAACATAACACCTGGTGCCCAATTTTAGAATTCTCAGCTCGTCTACTCACATCTTTCTTCACACAGTCTAAAATGGCTTTCAGTGCAGGCTTCTTCCCCGACTTGGTCACAGCTTCGTACACTTCAAGCAGTCTTGGTACCAGGTCATCAAGTCTGTTGAGGAATGACTCAAGAAGGTCTGTGCTTACGATTCTTTTGAACTCCGCCCGAACCTGAGAAAAAGACAAAAAGGTTAAGAGCTTCGAGAACAGATATACAAAGCATAGAATCACCATTTGGTAAGCTAAGGTTGTCTTGTCAAAGGCTTTCATCCACTCAGTTATACTAACTGCAAGACTCAATGCAAAAATGTAATCCAGCTCTTCCTGGAGGGAAGCTCACACATTGATTTCCGGTCAAACATATTTGGATTAAGTGACTAATCTCAGGCCGAGTTGTTTATTGTGATACCTGTCTCTCACAGAACATGGCCGGCCATCTGGTCATGACATCCCCGATGAGAGGTTGATCCCCTACGATCTCCTTTCTGCGCTTGGAGAATGTGGCAGACATCAGCTCCTCTATGATGATCCAGGTCCTTTTTCAGCATTTCCACCTGGATTGGATTGCACAAGCACAAGGACACATACTAAGACAAAATAGTAGGCTTCACAAACACAAAACCAAAGTGTAGGTATGATGTGTATGCGTGTATATGATGTACCTCAATCATCCTCCGCTTCCCTTCCATGTCTTCAGCACTCAGTCCTTCAGGGGGATCTGGACAGTAGTGGACCTCGCCCTTCTTTGACTTCTTCACACTTTTGTTGACTCTCACCTCTGGGCATCCAGCTGCACTTAACTTCTGCCGATAGTTTCCGAGCTTAAACTTCAGGCTGTGGAACCAGCCGTACCAACCCTTTCCAGAACCTGGCTCTTTGAGACTGGGATGCTTCTCCACAAGCGCCTTTGCAACATTCTCGTAGTGTTGCCTCTCAGGATAAGGACTGATCTTTGACATGCTGTCTGCAAGTGTGTCCAGGATATCGGTTTTCATACCTTTAGGAATCACCATCACAGATCCATCTTTTGCATAGCTTCTATTTGCTTCTTGCAGCGTGAGTTCAACGTCATGTGAGAACTGTGGAATCGGGAAGGGATCAGGCCATTGCTGGGAGTCAGATTCCCCACTACTGAGAGATGGAAGGCTGGCTGTATCCAATGTGGAAACTGAGAGAGCTGCATCGGCTGTGAACAACACTTTCAATGTTGCTCTTTCCTCAGGAAGGTCTCGGATGTCGGTCAGGTTGGTCAGCTGATCCTTGAACGCAGGGTCCTCAAATTGTAAAATAAATCCACCTCTCAGGGAAAGGTTTGCACGCAACACCTCGCACAGTTCCTCAACACTCTGGGGGGTGTTTTCGATGGAAAGGCGTCTGATATCCGTTTCACAGAGGACAACTCGCAGCAGCATCGTGGATCACTTCAACCTGAAATTGGAGAAGGAAAAAGGTTTCATCCCCTGTATACATACAAAAATAATGGTTACTCCTAGAAAGATTTGTAAAACACAAGAGGGTTAATTATTTTGGATCAGGCTGTTAAATGTTATTTTGCAGGACATCCAACACCTGGATTGCTGCTAGAGAGATTTGGAAACATTGCAAGAGGGTTAATTATGCAGGATAACAGTGACGACTTATACCCAGATACCCCCACACTCAAACTTACCGCAGCCTTAAAGCAAGAAGGTTCTGGGAGTGGCTAACAGGTGCCCCTGGATGAAGTATGACACAAGTGGCATGTAGTCATTGAGATCCTCTGGTTTCACCAAGAGACACTCAGCAGGGCTTTTTTTCACGAGATGGTAACTCCTCAAATGCTCCACGTAGAAAGTTGTAAAACGCTCAATGAAGAAACAAACATGACCAGCCAGCACAATGCATATTTCCAAAATCCTTCCGAAGTCTGGTAGTCCACTTGTACTTCCAACAGAGAGTATCATTCCCTTTGAATACTGCGTTCCATTTAAGAAGATACTAGGGGTCAGTCCAACTGTGTCAACATCACTGAATCTATTCAAGATTGCTAGTCTAACACCACCATCTAAGAATTCCAGGCAGACATCAGTCACTTTTGCCGTCTCAGTCTCAGGCTTGAAAATGCTAGGCATTTCAAGATAATATGCAAGCATAAATTGGTGTCTTGAGGCCAGGGTAAGCAGAATGTTTTTAAAGTTATTGGCATCACGCACTACCTTTTTAAAGAAAGAATGTTTAGCCTCAAACCTGATTGTCCAACACTCTATTAAGGGTCCAAACCTTTGAATTAGGCATGGATAATGCTCAATGAAGTGATGTTTGGGGCGTAACTTGTAATCTGGGAAAACTGTCAGTAGTAACTGTCTATGATCCGATATTTTGGACTGCAAATAACAAAGTGAGTCTAAAGTGTAAGATGGAGTTGCCAAGAGCTCAACCAAGTCTTTCAGTTCAAGGACTATTTCCCATGTTTGATCTCCTTCTGGAACACGGTGGCCGATGATAAGGGGAAGGAAACGCACAAGAGAATTTAAAAGGAAAGCTCTGTATTTCACTATTGAGCTCTTCTAATTTGAAATACTTCTTTGAAATCAAATCTGCAAGGCACAGACTTAGTTCTACAGGTACAATCCCTTCCAACACATCATGCAAGAAATCAGGTGGAAAGCCTGTGCATGTGTGAAATCCTGTCAGGCTGTTGAGAGGGCAGTCTCGTTTCACACCATCAACAGATGCAACGTCACTCTGCTTCAACACATTTAGAGCTTCATCAAATGACTCTGGTGACCTTAAAACAAAGTTCCCAGTTCTAACATCACACGTCTGTATGTCTTTACGACTAACTAGACAAAACCTACAAAAGTTCTCAACATTGAACGACTCTTGGAAACCACCTAAGGAATGTGCAGCTAAGTTGTCAGCAGCAACAAACAAGATGGTGCCTTTAACATTACACCCTAGTTTGTCTACAAACACACCAACTGTTTCAAGACATTTAATATCGTCAATCAGTGGCTTCAAAACACTATCATAACCATAAATCCTGACATGCTCAACCTTGCACAGTAAAGCAAGGTAGATTGATGACAATGCTGACTTGTACCTAGAGGGTAAATTCCCAATAGCCCAATACACACCACAGACTTTATGTTTCTTTTTTGATGTGCCCAACGGATTGCAGATTTCAAAGTCGTCAATATACAAAGTAATAGCTACACTTAGTTCTTGACCTGAGAGAATTCCATTCGATTTATAGAAGTCACCATCCAGAAAAGACTTGTAGTGGCCAGACTGTTCAACTGGTTTGTTTTTCGCTAATGCTTGCAGTACCTCTTCTCTTTTAAGAAGATTGGAAAGTAACTTTAGAATAGGGATATAGACAACAGTATGAGACTTTTCTTGTCTGTTCAAAAGATATTCGACATGCTCAATGACACTAAAGTTCTTTTTGTAATATGACTGTCTTTTGTAGTCGGTGCCTAAAGATCCTTCCCTTGAAAGCAAATTAAGTGGGTTAGCACTTTGAAATGCTTCAGTCAACGATGTCAAACATTCCTCAGATGAGTAATTATGCTCCTTCAAAACATTCTCAATTGACTCCCTAGTTATTTGTCCAGCACGTTCTCCAATATCGAACAAATCATCCACAAGTTCTTGAATCGCAGACTTTGACACATGAAGGACGGCTTGCAGTCGAAGGAAAAGGGATGCAATTCGGCGCTCAACTGACTTCTGTGTAGGCTGAGAGTCAGGTTCAGTCACTGAAACATCTGGTGACTCTAAATCAAAGTTATCCTCTTCATCATTGACAGAATCTTGACTGGGACAATGAACAATAAGTTCAGGTTTGAAATGATTGAATGTAGAAGCCTGATGATGCCGGCTTCTGTGAGCAGTAAAGGTTGAGGCTACTCTAGATTTAAAAGAGCACCCCACAAACGGGCAATTCACAGTCTCTCTATTTATCAAATGTCTCTTTAAATGAAGAAAATAATGTTTGATGTTGCTTGGCGCTGAAAAACTACAAAGTTCACATCGAAGTTTAGCAATGGGACTCGTTCCTTGTTTGTGGCACTTCAAATGTTGTACAAGTTCCACATGGGATTGAAAGACAGTAAAACAATTAGGGTAAATACAACTAAAACCAGTTATTCCACGTCCATGCTTGTCCTTGTAATGATTTACTATAACCTTTTGCTTGTATGAGGCAAACTTGCAAAACTTACAAGTCCACTTCATCTAACGTGTAGCCAAGCCTGGTAATTCACAAAGCACCTGAAATACACAAAACAGAAGAAACGCTTTAAGTGATGTGAATTGCAAAAGTGAACAAGAGCACATTTCTAGTTAAGTCTAACTAACAAATTGGATTTATGAATTGCTTCACTTCATTATTTTGACTAATTAAGCTTTGGATTGTTCTTTGTAATGTAGTGTCACCATGACATGATTCATTGCTATGCAAGTTCAAAATACAGTGAACTTATTAACATGTGTTCTGTTCACTAGTGCTGCCGCGATTAGTTGACGGCAATTTTTTTTGTCAACGAATCGTTTTTTACTATTGACCGCCTATTTATTTTTGTTCTCCCGTCTCAAATGGCTCACTGTAATTCACCTCCACACAAATATGTGCCTCTGCGCACCCTTCTGGTTAATCGGCTATCCTCTTTCTTCCCCCTCCCCCCGCCTTCACTGCTTTGATATGACGCGCGTGCGTGTGTGGCGAGCGTATGCGATTTCAAAGTAACAAACCAACTCAAAGCCGATGCATGCATCCAAAACTATTCGTTCAAAACTAAATAAACAAATCAAAAACCGCATCGCTTAAAATACTTATTTTCAAAACTTGGGAATTAATACGGCACGGTACCGAGCGGTTGAAAACAATGTTGGCGTCTCATGTGGCTGCCTTGCGCACCTGCGTTATATTACGTATTTAAAAATATACTATATATACGTATATATACACTATAATTAGGCGTTTAGATTAGTCGATAGTGGCCGCAGTACTATTCACCAGTCCTTGTTAGTGGTTTCAGCAGTTATTTTCATCAAAGAATGTCTTTAAAGTAGTTTATCTTGTTTAGACAATCTAAAATAATTCAGTTCTCATTTAATTCATTCATTTTAAAATAATCACACACGACAAGTGGGTCTATCTGGCTATCCGTGTAGCTAATGCGATCGATGTTCAGTAAAACAAACAGTAATGAACTTGCACAACCAAGCTACGAACAATGGACTGCTAACGTTAGCTAGCGGCCACGCCGCCATGATCGACAGGCAGCTAACATTACTCAGGGCCGAAGGGCAAGTGCATAGACAGTAGAAGGGCAAGTGCACATGTCTGCCTTGCTAGCGTTAGCTACGCCAGCCAACTCGGAATGTACCTCGCTAAAATGATATCACAAGTATTGCACATATCGAACGATAGCTAACGTTAATCAAGTTATTTGCTTCATCTACGCACATTCTAAATATAAAAAGAAAAACACGAACACTTACCAAAAGCCGTCTCGACTGATTGCAGGTGGCTGGCGAGTGGCGCCAACTCCAAATTCAATCTCAACGTCTCGAGGCTGGACTCGCACATGCGCAAAGAGCTGTCCTACGCACACGCCAGTTGCACTGCACTCAATTTAAAATGGCAAGTTCATTCAAGCATCAGGAATTTGTGATTCATTGAAGTAACTTATGAACCTAAATTGGAAGATTGAAAAATCATACATTTGAATTGAAAGGTCATAAAACATTATTTTAAGTTAGAGTTGTTGAAATAAATAAGTTATCATAACTTATTGATCAGATAATTTTTTACAGTGTATATGGGTTTTAAGTTCAAAGGGGCATGAGCAACACTGAAAGTTTGTTCAAATCAATGAATATCTCCACACAATCCCCTCAACAAAACATCTGGGGCCGTATTCACAAAGGATTTTAGGGCTAAAAGTAGGTCCTAACTGGCGAATTTAGGAGTAACTCCTAAAAATAATGGGCGTGTCACTCTTAAATTTAGGACTCCTAACTTTTTTCACTAAGAGCAATTCACAAAGTATTTTAGGCCTAAAAGTAGCACCTAAGTCTAGGAGAGCTTAAAAGTCCTCAAGAGGACTCCTAACTCAGTAAGACCTATTCACAAAGAATCGTAAATGCCTGTGAGACGAAATGTTAGGGTATTAAACTTGTTGTGGAGTTAATCGCAATGCAATAACATCCCCGACTAACAGGAATAATCCGATTAGTCCCGAAATAAAATGTTTGGCCACACTACGTTATTTAGCAACAGGGGAAATGCAACTTTGCAATGCCGACGATTTAAAAATATCGCAACCATCAGTCAGCCGTGCCATAAACTTTCCTTTGGACATTCAACAATTACACAGGATCAAAGCCAACTTCATGGCAATTGCAGGTATGCCCGGTGTGGTCGGTGCTATTGACGGGACGCACATAAAAATAATTGCGCCATCAAAAGACGAGGACGTGTTCGTCAATAGGACGAAAGTGCATTCCATCAACACGCAGGTTGTTTTTGATGCAAATTTGAACATAGCCTACTGGATGTTGTTGCAAAGTGGCCTGGATCTTCAGCTACCCATGATTCGCGCATTTTAATGGAGAGCGGTCTGAGGCAGCTTTTTGAGATGTACCAGTTGGGTGTCACTTGCTGGGAGACAGTGACTATCCATGCAAGACGTGGCTCTAGACACCCTACCTCAATCCACAACCGGGAGCACAGTTAAAGTATAACATGTAAGTGATTACGCATATTACGCTTAGTCCTACGTGTAAAACACATTGTATTGGCTCTTTGACGCCTTTTATTTGTTGAATCCATATTTATTATTGTTTACTGATTTCTTCCATATATGCTAGAGCACACAAACATACACGAAATGTTGTGGAGAGAGGAATTGGGCAGATGAAACGTCGGTTCATGTCCTCCACGGCGAAATACGCCTCACCCCAGAGAGGGCAAGCACAGTCATTACTGTATGTGCCATTCTACACAACCTCTGCAAGCGGAGGAACATTCCACAGCCAGACGATGGTGATGATGATGATGATGATGATGATGGCGATCAACATGACAATGAATTTGGCCGTGTGGAACCGAGTGGACTGGCATTTAGGGATCACTTTGAAAACACATTTTAGGTAAACACCTTGGCACAAATCAGTCAACACTTGTGTAGTTCATAACATTTATTTTCTTTTAAATTGTACGTATTTTTATTGTTTGCTTTCTCTCTCTTGAACGTGCAGGCTACAACGTCATTATCGTGGTCTGCACAAAATTGTCATCATGCGTGTATTCTGCTAACTGCACTATAACTACTTAATAGGAATTCATTTCTAGCCTAGGCTATTTCCTTGTTTTTCGGTGATTCAGTGGGCTCGTCTGAACAACCAATCACCGAACTGACTGCTTCTAAACTCGTGCATGAGAATTGACGTAATCCATAGCAACGGCGCGTCACTCTTAGTTCACTCTTTGTGATTTATCCTTAGTAAGAGTAGGTCTCAGCGGCTTTGTGAATAACTTTTAAGAAAAAACTCCTACGTAAAATGTTTTAGCGCGAGTTAGGAGCACTCCTAGCGGTAAGATAAAATGCTTTGTGAATACGGCCCCTGGTGTTTATGGTTGGATTTTTTTTTATCTATTTTGAGCAGCCATTTTTAATGTTATTTATTTTAATGCCACTGTTTTGTTGTCGTACTTGTTCAGTTAAGGACTGGAACTTTTTTTTTGTGGTTCTTATTTCTGTTTTAAGTATGTATTTAATGTTCGGATTTGGTAAACACATGATATCCCAGTCTGCCTGCAGTTAATTGGCATAAGAAAAACTACATAAAAATAGCTTTCTTTAACCATAATGATCTTGTTTGCTGTTAGAGGTTGTATGTGATCATCAGAGGAAAAATTACAAATATTTGTCAGAAACATGGCATGAGGTACTCATTTTATATCTCTGCCCCTCCCTCCATCCAACATACACTCTTCGCCTGTTCCCAAATCATTTTGGCCACCACTGTATACATTTTTTGTTTTGTATCTTAGGGCGTATTTTTACCAGGAAAGTCCTTAGTTCGATCTCTTTGGTCCAGACCAAAACGCAATGTTTATTTTTTGGTTTGGTGCGATTCCTTTTCACAATGCAATTTTTCGCAACAGTCCGAGAATCTGTCATCTGTTCATGACAGTTGTCATGTCATGGTTATGACAGTCTTATGCATACACCTTCAAATAAAGTGTTACCATATATTTTATAATATTATATATTTTGGGAGAACCTATATAGTGATATTGTAATTATATAATTTATTTAATGAAAATATCGAACTGATTTATTTGGATTTGATTTAAATGTTTGATTACGCATTTTGAATTATTTGGAGAACTAATTTTATTATATTTTTCTCTTTGTATCAATAGGTTTTCAACCTAATCCTAATTCGAAATGCTTGTCGCACAATTCATGTTCAATTAAAACAAGGAAAAGGATTTGACCTGTCTTGCATCCTCTGTCTAATCCATGGCATTTCAAGTTGGGCAAGCACCAATGAAAAAAAAAAACAGATAATTTGACAATGCCTGTGCTCTGCTAGGAGAAGCTGTAAAATGTCTGTGGGCTTGTGAGCGCTGCCTCTGTAGTCACGTCTCAATGGATGTGCCGTGTCGCAGAGAACTGCTGAACTCTTCGATAGCCTTGGACATTTTAATTGATTGGTTTGCAGCAGAACCAACCGAGAAATTCTGATGAATACTGTTGGGAAAAGGCAACGCAACCTCTTAACAGAACGCATTATGTAGGAGTAGACGTTCACAGAAAACAAATAGGCCAATGAAGGGATATCAATTTGCTAGATTGGGAACACTTACCTCATCCCCTTATTCAGCTCAGTGTTGAATCCTCATGTAGAGCAGTAGGCCTCTGGAAAGTATTGGATCATGCTCCAGATGATTAAAGGTTTTAGAGGAATAGGTTGCAATTGCCACAACCACAATCCACCTCTACTAAAAAAAACACTACTAATAATTAACAGATCAAGCCCAATAAAGATGATGTAGTGATGACGGGTTTGCGGTTCGGTTTAGTGTGTGACTTTATACTTTGCCTGTGTAGTACCTCACTTGGTACTCAATAAACCTAGTTCTCTTAAAAAACGATGAGAAGGGGTTTCAAAATAATTTAATACACTGTGTGCACATTGTGTAAACGACTTTACAAGCTTCATGAAAAAAAACAATTTGGCAACATAACTATTTAAAGACATTGTACAGCGAATGGAATCATCAAAACACGAAACTGCACAGTCAATGTTTGAGTAATAAATTAACAGCATTAACAGCAAAAATTACTGAAGAACTACAACCTTTACTCAAAGAGTACACTCATAGTTTCAGAGTTAATTTACAAGGACTACATGCAACAATGCAACCATAAGAATCAGCTCTGAATATACACACAAAATATCCAGTGTGAACTACTACTCACACAGACAATTAACATTAGTTAACAGTAGTTTGGAACAATATCTCTCGGCATGAAACTATATCACACCCATATTCAAAACAGACCCCTCCAATAACAGTCAAGTACTATAAATCGTAAAATAATTCAAACAACGTGTTACTGTGTTCTTCCAACATTTTATTTTAGGCGTGATGTTTTTCATGTCCCGATGCAGCTGGTATCAATATTCATGCATACTTCCATCAATGTGATACTGAAGTCCTACTTCCACTGACTCACAATTACATTTATTTTTTTTAATTTTTACATTCATTCAGATCCCCATTAGCTTCCACAGCTGTGGTCGCTAATCTTCCTGGGGTCCACATAAAACAATAAACAATACACAGACATATAAACTTACATACAGTACAAAAACCTATCAATATCACAAAAGTTAGAAAAACTGTATATACAACACTTCAATACATTGTACAAGCATCATTATCCTCTCAATCAAAAAAAAGAGTTTACAAATACATCAAGCATAGAGAGTCATTCCTGTGGTGTAGATTCCCTCAGCATCTGTTTTAGTGATTTTTTTAGACTATATTTACCGTTGACGCTTCTTATGCTAATGAGTAAGGAATTCCTGTGACTGACGGCTCTGTAAATGACTTCCTTGTTCAGTTGATTTGTTTTGGGCTGTGGGAGGTCAAAACAGCCTTTTCTTACCAGTCTAGTCATATGACTGTTGAGCCTGTCTGAACAAGCTGTTCTGAAAAAAAAATGTGTTTCCTATCAACAACGGCATTTCGGGTAAACATTGCAAGACTAGATGTTACTTTAGCTTCAACGGTCAAGCATGAAAGACTGTTGTGCATCTTCATGACATACGTTCTAAAAGTACATTGAAGAGCCAACCTTGCAGCTCTATTTTGAGCCAGCTGGAGTTTCTTTATTTGTTTTTTAGCGGCGCTGGACCACACAACCTTCCTTTTACAGTTCCCTAATTACTAGGTATTTAGCCGGTAAATATATGGTTAATCATAGTGCATTACTGGGTAATTACCACTGGTAATAAGAAGGTAAATACAGAGGAATTACCCGGTAAATATATGGTAAATCAGAGTGTATCACTGGGTAATTACCTCTGGTATCAGAAGGTCAATACAGAGGAATTAAAGCTGAAGTACTAAGTAAGACCTCCACTATTACCCATCAACTCAACTAAGTACCGTCTAGTTGTAACTGATTTAGGTTGGTAATAACTCAGATATTATTGTGTACTTCCTAGGAATTTAGGCAACCAATTCTTAGAAACACCTTTTAATTCAAGTTACACTTGTAGTTATCCAAGGTTTAGGTTGGTAACAGCACAAGCTTAATGATGCACTATCTAGAAATTACCAGAGTACTTTCCAATAAATTACTTTTTCTTACAGTTATTAGCTACACCCATTTAGAAAGGGTTTATTAGATTTACCTTAGAAACTATGGAATTAATTACCTGGTAAAAAAACACTGCAGGAACAGTTTTCCTCTAGTGTCATGGTACATCTTCTTAAGTACTGGGTACGAAGCCGTTTGTTTCCATGGTGTTACCATGTCATTACCATATAATTTGTAATAGATACATTCCAGTCCATGCAGTTAACTAGAACTTGTACCATGTACGTTCTGCAACGTTACTAAGTAAAACATGACAATTACCGTAATTTTCGGACTATAAGCCACGGCTTTTTTCCCATTTTTCGATTCTGCAGTTTATAATAATAATAATAATAATAATACATTTAATTTAGAGGCGCCTTTCAAGACACCCAAGGTCACCTAACGGTGCGGCTAATCTATGGATTTTTACAGCTAACGTCCACTAGGGAACCTCCTTAATCTATGGATTTTACAGGTTACCGTCCACCAACTTTAACTCTATGGGCTCTATGACCGGTCCGCGCCCCCCCACCTTTAAGCGGCGGGCTCCAGCAGGAAAAGCTGGAGGCCGGAAAAGAGTGAGACAGGTAGCGCGCAAAAGTGAAAGTGGAACCGAGAGTGGTACGAGAGACAGAACGAGAGCAAGACAAACATTACGAGAGCGAGACAGCCATCTCTTTCCCGACAATCCCCTCTGTGCACGAACCCTTACATATGGTAATTAGGGCTGGCCCGAATTATTCAAATATTCAAATACTCGTTCGGAATATTAGTATTCAAAGCTTAAATCAGTATTCAGAGCTTCGTTGTTTTTTTTCACGTACGCGGTGGAGGAAGAATAGATATCTTGTTTCCCTTTACTTTATAACACAACATTAGTGGGATCTCGGGGGGAAAAGTAATACTTAGCGAAATGCTAACCTTAGCTTAGTTGTTTGTTTACGTTCGCTGTACAGCGCAGCACCAATCAACTGTGACTGGCTTTCTGCAGAGCCTTGGGAATACCCGGTCAATATAATGGAAATAATATGGACGCATAAGACAATCAATATTCGGTATTTGTTCTGGATTTATTGTACAAATTCCCTGAAAAGATTCACGTTCCAGGATGAATTGAAAAGCTCCCGTAAGGGCTGAGATGGCAGAGGACAGCTGATTTGGAACGGAACAACAGCTGTTCGCTTTCATGGGGAAAAACAAAGGAACTTCAACCTACTTAGGCCTACTAATTAACGTTCAATAGCTATTAAATCTTCAATAAAATATGCAGATACTGGCAAAATCGGTTCCAGGGAGTATATAGGGATTATTAATGTTGTTTTTGATGGTGTGTTTTTTTGAGTATTCGAAGCCTGAAAAATGGCATTCGGGCCAGCCCTAATGGTAATTAAACATTAAATCACCTGTGGCTTATAGTCCAATGCGGCTTATACATGTATACCTCATTCAATTTAGCTGCTGCGGCTTACACACCAGTGCACCTTATAGTGTGGAAAATACGGTAACAAAGTAAGTAAACTGAAACTGTACTGTAAAAGGAAGCCTCATCTGTTTCCATGGTATTTCCAGGTTCTTACCATATAATTTGTAATAAATACATTCCATTGTCTATGCAGTAAACTGCAACTTGTACCATGTACGTTCTGCAATTTTATTAAGTAAATCATGACAATTTACCCAGTAAGTAAGCTGAAACTGTACTGTAAAAGGAAGCCTTGTTTGTTTCCATTTGACTTCAACCTCTAAAATTTGAATACGTGGTGAATGCCATGCAGCAATCTGCCTATGGGCATAGGCGTCGATTATGCCGGGGACGCGTCCCCACCAGATTTTTTCAAGAATCATTTTGTACCCACCACTTTTAAAAAATTAAATAAAAATAAAATCGAGTTTAATTATTATGGATTAATACACGGGTCTTCTCAATGCCGTGGAACGCTCCGTTCGCTTGCATTGGCTCTTCACAACTTTGCGGTGAATGCTAGATATAAATTGACCGCTGTCAAGGAAAACAAAGGACTTTTTTCCTATAATGACGTCTTTGGTATCACTCCTCAAGTAGTCCAGTAACTTTTCAACTACAGCGTCTTCGGTTGCTAAGCGACGTCAACGTCTTTGGTGGACTATTTCTCTGCTGATCAACACTACGAATGCTGGTAATGTGGTAGAAATTAAGGAGTATATTCTGTGGTGAACCATGATTGTGATGAGATCTGTGTGTCTAATAGTGGAGAAACACACGGGGCCTGGGTGTCTGGGTTCAGAACAGATGGTGCCCCTAAAAAGGAGCAGGACGCTACGGGGATAAGGCATGCTGACCTCAGCCTTGTGTTTTGGGCTATCTTTGTTGACCATTTGTTGTCTATTTGCTGACCATTCAGGTTAAGATGGATTTATGACTGAGTGGAGGCAGACACCTCAAGGAGAAGCTGCTCTGTTTGTGTGTATAAAAAGACGCCGCAGTTTGTGAACGAGAGTGACTCTATAGATCCTACTCGGCTGTTATCGTTGTTGTTCTTCTTCACGATAAAGTCTTTTGTCAATTCTTGCTCCGGACCCCTCGTTTTCATTTTACTCTCTCTCTTGAATTAGTCTAAGTGTTTTATATCTCGGTTTATCTTCTACATATTGGCGTCGCGACCAGGACTGGAAAGAGACAGCCCAACTGCCGGGCTGCAAGGCGGGGCGCGGACGAATCACACAACCAAGCGCACAAAATTATTCTCGGTAAGTTGGCTTACCACTAATTTAATGGTTGGTTGATCTGTTTTTGCCCCGTCTGAACGCTTGGTGAACGGGTAAAGTGTCTCTTCAGTCAAACGAACCTAAAGAGAGAGAGAGAGACGGGAGCTCCGGAAGAGATTGACGTGCGCGCGCACATATGCCATAACGCGTTCTGTGGTTCTAAATGACCAAGACGTTTTTTGGCTCCCTATTTTGACACGAGTTGTTATTATTGGTGTTTTGGTGTTTTGTTTAAATAGGCCTTCTGTAAAGTCCTGTGGCTGTCTTCTGAAGGAAGGAAGGACAGTGCAGTGTTTTGTTTAAATAGGCCTTCTGTAAAGTCCTGTGGCTGTCTTCTGAAGGAAGGAAGGACAGTGCAGTGTTTTGTTTAAATTGGCTTTCTGTAAAAGTCCTGTGGCTGTCTTCTGGAAGAAGGAAGGACAGTGCAGGTCCGCAGGTCGGTTGAAGTAGGCCTACCTGTTGGATGACATATGCCGCTTTTCCATCGCACATGTAGCTCGACTCGACACGACTCGACACGACACGACTCGACACGGTAGCAGCACGGGTGCTTTTCCACCGCAAATAGTACCTCCTGGACGTGGGCGGGGTCGGCTGCGCGAAAGGGCCGTGACGTATTTGTGTACGCGACGCAAACAACACATACGCAACCCACACATGGACAGAACCCACATAACAACAATGGAGGACATCGATCGCATTACTATTATTAGCTGGCATGTTGAAGAAGTTGGAGAAGTGGAACATGTTGGCTGCGGCGCTGCTATGGATGTTACCAGCATGGTTGCCATGTCGCTCTCGTGACTTCGTCACACTCTCTGGCCAATCAGTCGCCGGCCGTCTGCCGACGTCACCTTTTAGCATCGGCTCAGCTCGCTTGGAACCTAGAGCGAGTAGGTACTAGAAAAAGCAGCCACTTCAGGTACCAGATACCATGGTACCGCGGTGGAAACGCAAAAAATGCGAGCTGAGTCGAGTCGTGTCGAGTCGTGTCGAGCTGGTACCATGCAGTGGAAAAGCGGCAATAGTATCCCAGAAAGCTGGGTTGGAATTTATTGCCGTTGATGAATTCATTTTTATTTTGAGAAGGGCTTCCGTGGGATACCGACGGGTGATTTTTAGACTCTTTGCTTGGACCAGTTCGACTGCAGAAAAGGGGGATTGCTAATTCCGGTCGTGGTATCTTGAGAAAACGGGCTTCTCGCACTTTTGAATAGATAAGGTTCTTGATTGGAGTACCGTTTGAGTTGGTATTTTGAAGAGTCTCTTGTTTGTTCGTAATCTGGTCGAGTGTGTTATGTGATTAGCCATTATTTTGAAGGAATAGACTGGTTGTGCGAAACATCGTTTGTATGAGTTCATTTAAACTGCAGATATTGGATCTGAAGGTGGGGCCAGTCTTTAATTCTGATCTTGGTGCTTTGTGGCAATCATTCTTGTTTGAAGTTCTGATTGATTCATTATACATCCGACCGTTCATGTGATTAACCAAAAGGCCAGTTTCTATGCTCGGTCAACTTTTTATTTGTAATTAATTACAAACAATTCAGACATTTTTTAATATAAGATAAAGAAATTGTATGAACCGGCTTATTGTCTGTATTTAAGTCGTGTTAGGATTAAGTCCTCGGAGGTTTTTACGACCCGGTTCATTTTTTGTTGTTGTTGATTCTGTCATAAATAAATTAGGTGGACAGAGAATAGTTAATTTGTTTAAATTAGTTGATAATCATAAATAAATTAGACGGATAGAGAATAGTTAATTTGTTGAAGTACTGAATAAATGTGTAAATCCTCTTTGACATCACCGCGCTGACTAACTGCACGTGCACGAGCAAACACACAGGGGTCGAGCAGGAGCCTGCAAGGCAGAGTTGGTAATTGGTAGCAGTAAAGGGTGGGGGCTACATTCCAATCTTTGGGAGAGAGACGAGCGCTTGGGGGGACTTCATGTTTGTAGCTTAGAGATAGTAAAGTATTTAAACTAACTAGTAGAACAAACTCAAATAAATTGTATTAATAAATAGTGTAATTCAGAAAAAATAAATACGGTAATAAAGTAATCATTAAAAATGGCACCAACAGCGGTAGAAGTTTTGAGCAGAGACAATCCACTCCTCAGAAATGAGATCAAACGAATTTCTGAGAAGTGGGAGAAGCGGACAGTTAAATCAGGTACAATTTGGCCCGCGGGAGGGACTTTTGATCCAACAATGTGTAGAGACATGGAGGTAGTAATAAGGAACTACAAACCTAACAGAAGTGGTAAAAAGGCCTTGGAGAAGAGAGACAGGGAGAAGTTAGTGCTAGCTTTGTTCGAAGAGGAGGGAGAGAGGTGGCGTGCACTACAACGGGTGGCCAGAAAAATAATCACAAAGAAAGAAGAGGCTCAATCTTTGCCTCTGAAACTCGAGCCACCGCCGTACAAAGAAACTAAGATGTATCCACTGTTAACAGGCAACTTAGAAGTTAGAGGGGAAGTCACACTAGATGAAGGAAATAATAAATGTAACACACAGGGGAGGAGGGGCGCACCCATACACATGGACTGTTATGAGGGGATCAGGAAATCAAGGGAAGAGTGTAACAATGATGACATTTGTTGTAGTGAGGGTGAAAACGAGAATGAAAGAAAGGAGGAGTGGTCTAGTGGGACACAAGGGGCAGAGGAGCCTGGCTGCAGTACAGCAGTACTATGCCCCACACCACTCGAGTTAGATGAGAAACTACGGAAATCACAAAGAGGAAAAAAGGCACCCAACACCGTCCCAGGAATTTTTCCTATTTTAGTCAAAGGACAACAGGTCCACTATCAACCGTGGGGCTCACAGGACTTGGAGGGAGTCATTTCTAAACTCCCTAACATACATAACGGGGCGTCTAAATGGATTAGAACATTTGAGGAACTCACAGTGGGAAAGCTAATGGCAGTGGGGGACCTGAAAGCTCTGTTGGCAAGAGTATTGGGGTTATCTAAAATGGAGTCTGTACTGAGGAATGGAGGGTTGGACATAATGGATGGAATGTATGATGGGACTACACTTGATCGCTACAGAGTGGCGATGTGGAACACACTCAGAAGGGAGTTCCCTACCCATATCGATCATAAAAACATGAGAGGCCTCCCCATCAATGACACAGAGAATCCTGCATCTTACCTCCAGGCCCAAGTGGACAGATGGCGCTTGGAGACGAATGAGGATCCTGAGATCCATCCTGTGTTTTCGGTCATGTTCAGAAACTCTGTGATAGAGATTCTACCTAGCTCAATCAAAGTTAAGCTAGAAGATGTGGTTGGACTGGTTACAAATAAATCTCACAGAGACTTTTGCGATCATGTGGTTCATGCAGTGGACAAATATCGGCAAAATGAACACAAAATACAGGAACAAAGCAAAGAGGTGCAGAGGAAGCTATCTCAGCTTCAGTTGGAAGAACTCACAAAAAGAGAAAAGGAGAAGAAAAAACAGGCGGTTGTTTCCGAGTCTGTTGATACAATACTGCAAGCCGTCCAGCAGGGCGCACCACAAACCCAACCTCCTCAACAGGCATTCTCCCCCCCAGTACAACAGCCTCAGAGCCAATGGTCACCCACTCCACCTGCCATAAATATACACACACATAACAATGGGAACCCAATGGGTGGGAACAAGCAGAATCACAACAGGGGGTCCCAGGGACAGTATAAAAATAATCAGCAGCAGGGGTCCCAAGGACAGAATAGAAATAATCAACAGCAAGGATTCCAAGGACAACGCAAAGGTCCTTTAATATGTTATGGGTGCAACCAGGAAGGACATATGAAGAGAAATTGTTTGACTAACCCTCTTCCATCCCAACAAGGACATGGCAACGGCAATCAGGGGAGGCAAGATCAAGGGAGCTACAACCAGGGACAGCAGGGCCCCTTCATGGGTCAGGGATACTAGGGGTGCCCAGAGAATCCACAGGGGGAGGGTCAGCTTGTAGCAATCACAAAACAAGCTGATGAGGAACCAATACTGCAGGTTCTGATAAATGATAGAGGCACGCCAATGATGGCTGATACTGGAGCCACTTACACTTGCGTAGGTTCAAAATATGCCTCTCACCTCCCCATGGCAGGAAAATTCGCCAAAACTGTAGGATTCTCGGGACACACGCAGTTAATACCTATGACAGCTCCAGTAACGCTAAAACTGTACGGACGTACAGCCAAGCTACCCATCTTGGTATCAGACACTACACCGATTAATTTGATTGGAAGGGATGCATTGTGTAAATTAGGATTGCAGATATTATGTACA
Organism: Gadus macrocephalus; assembly: GCF_031168955.1. NCBI lineage: Eukaryota > Metazoa > Chordata > Actinopteri > Gadiformes > Gadidae > Gadus > Gadus macrocephalus. Next base: position 1,481,723 of record NC_082404.1, on the reverse strand, counting down.
CCACAGGGCATAATGATTGAAACCACAGGAACAGCATCTCAAATGACTCTATTAAAGCCTGACACTTCAAATGTGTATTGGATAGGTAGAATTCAGGACCAGGTAAAAGAGGCAGTGGGGAAATGGGGTAGCTACATCAAGGCTCAGATCCCAAATGCAAGGGAGTCAAGGATAGGATATCATTGCACTCTAATGTATGACCCAGCACAGGACCCAGATTTGGAAAACGAATGGCAGAAGAAAGCGGCAGGAAAAGCAGCAGAGATAGAGTCTCAGTACATAGTAATTGGGCCACAAGGAGCAGCCATGATGATACAAGATACAGATCAATCATCAGCGATAAAGGATTGGTTTAAAGACACTAACAAAGTTGCCCATATTACGTTGTTGATAAACAAGGGATTTGAAGCAAAAGATCTGGGGGAAATGATGTTTAATGAAAAACAACAAACCTGGGAAAACACAGAGAATCCGTTGGTTCTCATGTCATGTTGCGGGAAGTTTTTGAAGATTCTGTGTTATGCGCATATGACAGGAATCTTACAGGAAGTGGAGGTGGTTCAGAAAAAACCACGACAGATGACAGTAGAGGAACCATGTGATAGGCAGAACGAGATGAGAAAAGAAATGTTGGCAGCCATACCTGGACAGGTGTGGTCAAGGTTCGATACAGATGTGGGTTTGGTACATTCAGCTAACCCAGTGGTAGTCCGGACTAGACAAAATGTTAAGCTACCATGGCGAAGACAGTACTACATGAAACCAGCGGCTGAGATAGGAATAGCTTCTACCATAGAAGGTTTAATAACAGCAGGAGTACTAATAGAGACCAAAAGCAACTGTAACACTCCTCTGCTTCCAGTGTTAAAAGCTGACAAAGAAAAGTGGCGGCTGGTGCATGATCTACGAGCTGTAAATGATGTTGTTGAAGATATGCATGCAGAAGTTCCAAATCCACACACGCTGCTGACCAACATCCCTCCAGATGCTAAATACTTTACAGTAATTGACTTATGTGGAGCATTTTTCAGTGTGCCGCTTGCGGAGGAAAGCAGATATCTATTTGCATTCACGTATAAAGGTAAACAATACACATACACAAGGATGCCACAAGGATTCAAACATTCCCCACATTTGTTTAATCTAGTGCTGAAAAATGATTTGGAAGAATTAGAATTGCATGGAACTCTGATACAGTATGTGGATGATCTTCTGATATGTTCCCCCACAATGGAACAATGTCACGAAGACTCCATGTCTGTATTAAGAAAATTGGAAAAAGGCGGACACAAGGTGTCAGAGAAGAAATTACAATATTGTCAGACAGAGGTTGAATATCTAGGCAGGTTGGTAGCACATCAAACTAAAACCATAGCTCCTAGTCAGCTAGAAGGGATTGCTAAAGCACCCAAACCAGAAACAGTCAGACACATGATGACCTTTTTGGGGATGACAGGGTTTAGTTCAGATTGGATAGAGAACTATGCTTTAAAAACTGCGTCATTGCGTGACATCATGAAGGAGGCGGGAACAACTAACCTACAAGCTCGGTTAACATGGAATATAGATGCATCAGCGGCATTCAAAAGCATAAAACGTGAAATGCAAGGGGCAAGCACATTGGCAATTCCAGATTACACCAAACCATTCCTGTTGTATGTAGCTAATAGAAGTCAGGGCTATGCATCGGCAGTGTTAATGCAGGACTTGTGTATTGGTAGGCGGAGTCAACCAATAGCATACTACAGCTCAAAGTTGGATGCGGTAGCACAGGGTTACCCACCGTGTTACCAAGGATTGGCTGCAGTTCAATATGCCTATGACAAGGCCTCATCCATCACAATGGGGTATCCGGTGACGATTCGAACACATCACAAAATCACAGAGTTGATTGAGAAAGGAAAGTTTGTGTTAACGGACGCTAGGTTGTTGGATTATTTGGCATTGCTAACATTTCCAGATGTAACGATAGAAAAATGTTTCACGGTGAATCCAGCAGACAGAATTCCACATGACTTTGAAGGGACACCACATGACTGTGTGGCTGATTCTCTCACTTTTACTAAACTAAGGCCTGATCTATTGTCTGAGCCCATGGTTGGGGCAGAAGAGGATTTCTTTGTGGATGGATCATGTTTCAGAGATCATTTGGGTAACCATGCAGGTTTTGCAGTGGTTAGACAGAATCCGGACCACACATTCGCCGTTATTCGTAGTTCTCAGTGCGCACAGCCATGCTCGGCACAGTTGGCTGAGTTGAAGGCTCTCACAGCGGCCTGTCAAGAGGGTGCGGGTAGATCGGTGAACATCTACACAGACTCTGCATATGCGCACGGCGTCATTTGTTCGGGGCAGTGTGGAAAATGAGGGGGTTTAAGAAAACTGATGGATCCTCCATATTGCATTGTAATCAGATTGTGGAATTGATGTCGGCATTGTTGCTGCCAAAACAAGTGGCAATAATCAAATGTCGAGCACACAGAAAGGGCGTTGATAATATCACGAGAGGTAATAGCGCTGCAGATGAGGCTGCAAAAGTAGCTTCGGACAGTTGCAGGGCAGTCCAGTCAGTGTTATCCATGCCTGAGGCCGCGCCTACTGAGGACGACATTGTCCGCATGCAGGAGAAAGCTGGTGTCTATGAGCAGAACATGTGGCTGAAAAGAGGTGCTATACGCTCCTCCGCAGGGTTATGGAGAACTCATGACGGGATGATGTTGGCGCCTACGACACTGTTGGGGTTACTCATCACTAATGCTCATGGTTTTGACCATTGCGCAAGGGGGGAGGTTGTGAGGAGAATTAGAAAACAAGGTTTTTCTTCACCATACTTGCAAACAATGATTGATTACCAGCTAAATGAGTGTGGAGTATGTGCAAAAAACAATGTAAGAAAAACAATCACTACTCCATTGGGGCACATTCCTACACCTGAAGGACCATTTAGACATTTGGTCATGGACTATGTTGACATGATTAAAAGTATAGGTGGTAAAAGGTATATGTTAGTTATCATAGACAGGTTTAGCAGATGGGTAGAAGCAGTCCCATCAAAAGACCAAAGTGCAGCTACAGTGATTACATTTCTAACTAGAGAAGTCATGCCAAGGTTTGGAATTCCGTCAGAAATAAGTTCAGACAATGGGGCTGCTTTTATTCAGAAAACACTAAAACAAGTAATCCAGCATCTGCATGTCAAACAAAGATTAGGCTGCGTTTACCATCCTCAATCACAAGGTATGGTGGAAAGAGTGAATGGGACGCTAAAAACAAAAATTAACAAAATTTGTGCAAGTACTAAATTGAATTGGATTGATGCATTACCACTGGCACTAATGAGTTATCGCATGCAAGCTAACAGAACGACGCATCTAACCCCGCATGAAATGCTTACGGGTCGACCCATGCCTTCACCTATCATTCGAGGGCCTCATAAAGGACCTCCGTTAGAACAATTGGAAACTGAATTAAGACGCTATATGGGACAACTAACTGGCATACACAGGCTTGTTTTGCAACAGGAGAAAAGCAGAGTTCCAGAGTTGGAGGAGGAGCCACCAAGGGGGGTGGAGCCGGGTGACCACGTGTATCTCAGAGTGTTCAGGAGAAAGTGGAACGAACCGAGGAGAGAAGGGCCATACAAAGTCACCAACGCAACACCAACAGCCATCCAAGTGGAAGGAAGTGCCACATGGTATCATCTCAACCACTGCACAAAAGCCGCTCAACCTAAAGCCAGGGATGAGTGTGAGGAGGAGCCGGAGCCAGACGCAGACACACCTGGGGCTGACCAACTGCCCCAGGACCAGATCCAGTCGAGCCAAGAGATTCAGCAACATGATGTTGCTGAAAACGGGGAGCCTGTTTCTGATCCTTTACGGGTTGTGCCAGATTTCGCTGGCACAAGCACAGACCCCGAGGAAGGATGAAACCACGGAGACAACACAGACCTGGAAGAGCCAGGAATCAGGGGCTGGTACTGAAGGAAGCCTAAGAGAAACACAGGACAATCCGGCCCCAACTCACTCAGGAATAGTCAACAAGAAAGGGAAAATAGTCTTATATGCTCAGATACCACCGCGAGACCAAATTAATGAATTTGTGTTTACTGTTATGTCGGATAACCAACCGTTATGTGCATTAACCTTCCACCAGAATCGTGAACATGTGCACAGGAAAAATCGGTGTGAAGTAAATATCCAATTTAATCCAATGAAATGGTGTTTAACAGTAACGTCAAGAATACATGGGGCTATAACAGAAAGTATCTGGTTAAACATTTGATAGATCTTTTTGCCTTAAACAGGTTTAAAATCCTGAGAATTATACAGGTTGAGATTCCTGAACATGCTTAAAGGTTTTTAATGATGATCAAATGTAGTGCAAAATATAGCCTAAACGACTGTTATGTTTTTGTTGTGATCTTATCTTACAAAAAAGGGGGGAATGTGTGGTAGAAATGAAGGAGTATATTCTGTGGTGAACCATGATTGTGATGAGATCTGTGTGTCTAATAGTGGAGAAACACACGGGGCCTGGGTGTCTGGGTTCAGAACAGATGGTGCCCCTAAAAAGGAGCAGGACGCTACGGGGATAAGGCATGCTGACCTCAGCCTTGTGTTTTGGGCTATCTTTGTTGACCATTTGTTGTCTATTTGCTGACCATTCAGGTTAAGATGGATTTATGACTGAGTGGAGGCAGACACCTCAAGGAGAAGCTGCTCTGTTTGTGTGTATAAAAAGACGCCGCAGTTTGTGAACGAGAGTGACTCTATAGATCCTACTCGGCTGTTATCGTTGTTGTTCTTCTTCACGATAAAGTCTTTTGTCAATTCTTGCTCCGGACCCCTCGTTTTCATTTTACTCTCTCTCTTGAATTAGTCTAAGTGTTTTATATCTCGGTTTATCTTCTACAGTAACAAATAGATTGTAACAAGCCACACCATGTGGAAGTCATTTTTTCGTTTTGGCACGTAGCCGTGTAATAAGCGGGATAATGTATAGAACGTCGCCGGTCGAATTTAAGCCCCTTCAGTGGGAAGCAATTACCCTCGCTGCGTGTCGGTGTCCTGTTCGCCCTGTCGGGGCTTATTTTCCCGATAATGACCGGCATTCTATACATTATCCCTTACTTATTACACGGCTCTTCTCAATGCTGTAGACTACATTCATATTCGGTTGCTAAGCGACGTCAACGACTTTGGCGAATTATTTCCCTGCTGATCAACACTACGAATGATAACAAATACATTGGAAAAAGACACACTGTGTGAAGTTATTTTTTCGATTTGGCAAATAGCCATTACTAATAATACTAATACTCTTTGGCTGGGATGATGAGGCATCAGACAATCAAGTCATTTTAGCCTGAATACTGTGGCAACCCGCTCCTTAAATGAGCCGGGTTACCGGTACAAACAACGCGTTTGTGGAAGGTTAAAGCCATTCCAGGCATTTATTCACAAACACTTCAATCAACCAAGGCACTCGCGGTCTCTAGGGCCTCCGTGGGCCTCTAGCTGCACGTGGACCCGAGCGCTTCCTTCTTCCTCCCGTGCTGTGCCGTGCTGTCCAAGTGTCAGCCCTTTTATATCTCCTCTGCCACCGGCCAGGTGTCCCCCAATCACCCTGATTGGGGTGCCGAAAGGGCTGCTCTCTATCGCCGGCTGGTGGGTGGGGGTGGTACACCCCGTCCTCTACGGCACCCCGGGCCCGTCCAGGCCGAGGACCACGTGGCGGGATGCCACACTCCTCCACCCTTTGTCCAAGCCCCAGGTAGCCGAGGGACCCGCCCAGGATGGTATCTCGCCGGGGCCGGGTGTCTCCTGCGGCGCCGGCTGCGTCGTCTCCGGCAGCGTCGTCTCCGGCAGCTTCGTCTCCGGCAGCGTCGTCTCCCGCCGCCTCGTCTCCCGCCGCCTCGTCTCCCGCCGCCTCGTCTCCCGCTGCGCCGGCGGCGGCTGCCTCTCCTGCCGCGGCGGCGACCGCAAGGGACGCCGCCACCGCCGCAAGGGACGCCGCCGCCGCCGCAAGGGACGCCGCCGCCGCCGCAAGGGACGCCGCCGCCGCCGCAAGGGACGCCGCCGCCGCCGCAAGGGACGCCGCCGCCGCCGCAAGGGACGCCGCCGCCGCAGCGGGAGAGAAGGCCGCAGCGCGAGGCCGGGACAGGGCTGCGCCGCCGGCCGGCGCGTACGTGGGGACGGGTCGGCCCTGTATGCTGGCGACCTGCTGGGCGCAGGGAACCTCTGGTATTCCGACCATCCCGGTGCGGGTGATGAACCAGGACACGCAGGCCCTCCTGGACACCGGCAGTGCGGTTACCCTCCTTCGCCCCGACCTGGCGGGTGGGAAGGCAGGGGAGCCGATGGAGGTGGCCTGCGTCCACGGGGACACCCGGACCTACCCCACGTGTCACGTGGTTGTCCGCACCACACACGGTGTGTTTACGATCCGGGCGGGGATTGTCCCCCACCTACCGGTCCCCGTGGTAATCGGGAGGGACTGTCCGACGAAGAGCAGCCCTTTCGGCTCCCCAATCAGGGTGATTGGGGGACACCTGGCCGAAAGCGGAGGAGCCATTTTAAAAGGAGGCACAGCACAGCACAGCACGGCTCGGGTGCAGGAAGGAAGGGCTCGTGGCAGCAAGAGAGCCTAGAGGCCCACGGAGGCCCTAGAGACCGTGAGAACCCTGGTTGATTGAAGTGTTTGTGAATAAATGCCTGGAATGGCTTTAACCTTCCACAAACGCGTCGTTTGTACTGGTAACCCGGCTCATTCAAGGAGCGGGTTACCACAATACATAGGTAAGAAGCACCAGAGCAGGTTGCTAGTACCATGGACAGTATACGAACGATAATCTGTTGAACTAAATCAATCAATTTATCAATATCAATTTGAGAGTAATTCAGGCTCACCTTAATTTCTTGTAGCTCACTCAGAACTGAGTCAACTCTTTTGCTTGTTGAGTCCATGATCAATTGAGAAAAACTGCGAAATGAAGTCTCCTGCCTATTCAGCAGATCCTCATAGAAGTTCTTCTGTTGGTCCAGTAATTCCGTAACCGTGTCCATTGTCCCAAACTGAGGATCACCAGGATCATCGTTTGAGGCACCTTTGTTTGTTCCTCTGTTGCCATTGTGACCAGTCATAGTGGAACAGCTCCAAATTTCATAATCCAACTTTTAGGAATGATATACAGCAGACATTCTTACCAAGATGTTACCAGGAGTATGTTTGTTTCTGTTTATGGGTCTCACACAGCTTTGGAACTCAATCCTTCAGATATCTCCACTTTCAAAAAACATCCACCATGTATGAAGCTATGGAAGGAGGTATTTTCAATAGCACAACATATGGCTCTCAAAATCTTCAAAGAATTTTTCATAGAAATCAAGGAAATTAGAGCATTCCTTCACAAACAAACTGGAGTGTTAGGCTTCAGTGGCCCTCTTGGGACATGTGATCTAGTGCTACATGAGAACATCAACTGGAGAATAAACCAAATCATGGCTCATAAGCTGAAAGGAACCTTCTGCACATCATAGTAACCTCGAATAGACCCCCCCCCCCCCCAGCCAATCCACATGGTTTCTCCCACTGCCATTGATATGGGTTTAATCGCTTGAGGGGAAACATAAACAAGTTATTTCTCTGCCAACACTCAACCCTGCGGACTGAGATGGCAGCTCTCTAGTTTGGGCCAGACTCTCTTAGAAAGCACACAATGCAGTCTGCGTCTTGAGTTTCAAGTCCAACCTCGTGAAGTGGAAAACTGGTGACAGTATTCTGAAAGGGGCTTGCTCTCCGCAATTGACTTAGCTTAACATAAACTCTGACAGCCGCTGCGGACGGAGCCGCAGAACCTCGGCTAGCTAGCTAGCTCCTGGAGGGCTGCCTACCGTGAGCAGCCGTCTCCACACACACGCATGTGTGACTTCATTAATCCACTGATGACTGATGGAGAGAGTCAAGTGTTGTGAAGCATTCTCGGCCCCCTCCTCGCTCCACAGTGTAATGGCTGATCTGACTGGAACCATTGAAGGGTTACGATTGCCCCTTTACACGAGCAGTACGAATGTTCTGCATGAAATGTTCTGCTTTTCATCATGTCCCTGTAGATCTAATGGGTCGGAATTATTGTGCCAAGGCAGTTTATCTGATGTGGTTGAGACTATCAAATAGAGTTGAAACGTTGTCATACAAACCTTATTGACCATTCTTTCATGGCGATGCTCAATTCATTTTAGCATAAAAAAATTAAAATGTAAAAACATTCCAAAAAATAAGAAGTAGGCCTATTAACGAATCTATCTTTAACCAGGTCAAAAAAGTAACTCTAACAGACATGCCTTTGAAAGACTCTGGAGTGCCCATAGACAATGAAATGAAGAAGTTAAGACAGAACAAACCTGACGAGAGAGAAAAGGTTACGATGAAGGCCCAGGGTCTGGTGAGGAGGCTGGAGAACAGCCTCTGATGAGGATAAGGCTCAGAGTTGGTGAGGAGGCTGGAGGTAGGCTGTGGGGTGGAGGACAGCCTCTGATGAGGACGACGAGTACAGAGAAGATCGTTCAATAAATGAACAATGAGAACCGACCACCACTAACGAATGATTGGTCATCCCACTAACGCAATACGATATTGCCAACATGTTTGTGTGAACAACCATCCCAATCATCAACACCCTTGAATATTCCGATTCAATTTTCTCTCGGTTTCTCGGTTTGCCCTCCCGTTTACTCTCTAGCTGACAAATTTCCAGTAGTATTGATTCCTAAGTATTGATTATGTTATTCCCTGTAAGATGTTTGGCAGAGGGGGGCATTTGTGTAGGGGATCAGGCAGCATAGGGGTCAACCCCTTAAGTGATTTCTTCAATCAGTTCATAATTAAATAAAAATGCAGCGCCAGCAGATTTTCTTTATTTTCCCTGCATTTCACACTTGGATTCTCAGCCAAAGCTCGTCTAATAAGTTACATCTCCTGTTGCTCACTGACAGGGAAGCTTAGGGAATCAATGGGAAATCAAGCGATTAGCCGTTGTAACACGAATCATCCACCGCCCTTGACAGAGGGCTTGGGCTGCGAGGGGATGCCTCTGTCACGTTCCCTGTCCTCCTACGTTCACTGTAAGTTGTCATCGCTGGTGGAAACACAAGAGGATCAGCTATTGCTGGTTAATGAATGCATTGATATTTCTCTTTTTTTGTGAGTAAGTGTGATGAGCTGCTTGTGAAAATGGAATATTTATAATCAGCGATTTTACATGCATAACCTAATTTTCTCATTTTGTCTGCTCGTGCGCAAATGTGTATTTATTTTCCTCTCCTCCCTGTGTCTGAAAGCTTCCATGTATGGCATGGATATAATACAGGAGAGCTAATGTGTTGAAAGCTTGTCGTTTGAGTGTAGAAAAAAAACATTCACGTATGAATTGGGATTCTTAGCTTCTATGATTCTGAATCGATTCACAGCTTCCAAAAGTCCAATAAGTGTGTATCCTTTTGTCTTAGTGTGCCTTTGTGTGTTTACATTATTTCAATCAGTTATTATTATTATTTTTTTTTTAAGTAATCAAACACACTTCACTCCATCTTCACCCATGACCTGGGGACTATATACACACAGGTACATAGGTCACGACCTGGGGACTATATACACACAGGTACATAGGTCATGACCTGGGGACTATATACACACAGGTACATAGGTCACGACCTGGGGACTATATACACACATAGGTCCTGACCTATACACACACAGGTATATAGGTCCTGACCTAGGGACTATACACACAGGTACATAGGTCCTGACCTATATACACACAGGTACATAGGTCCTGACCTATATACACTCAGGTACATAGGTCCTGACCTATATACACACAGGTACATAGGTCCTGACCTATATACACTCAGGTACATAGGTCTTGACCTATATACACACAGGTACATAGGTCCTGACCTATATACACACAGGTACATAGGTCCTGACCTATATACACACAGGTACATAGGTCCTGACCTATATACACACAGGTACATAGGTCCTGACCTATATGCACACACAGGTACATAGGTCATCATCTATATACACACAGGTACATAGGTCATGATGGGGCGGCCAGTAGGTCCGATGACGGAGCAGTCCTTGTGGTCGGGGATATATACACACACGTTGACACGTCTCCATGGCGATGGAGGTCAGATGACGGAGGAGTCCTCAGGGCCGGAGGAGGAGACCCGGCGGGTCACGGGGCTGCACTTGGTCAGCATGGAGATCTGGGTGCTGAAGGTGTTCCCGTTGCTGGACGGCTGTTGGTACTTGGTGGAGTCTGAACCCATGTAGCGCTGCAGCAACCACCGCCGCCACTTCCTCTTCACCTCCGCCTGAACCTGGTGGAGGAGAGAGGGTGGAGGAGAGAGGGTAGAGGAGAGAGAGTGGAGGAGAGAGGGTGGAGGAGAGAGAGTGGAGGAGAGAGGGTGGAGGAGAGAGGGTAGAGGAGAGAGAGTGGAGGAGAGAGAGGGGAGGAGAGAGAGGGGAGGAGAGGAGGTGGAGGAGAGAGAGTGGAGGAGAGAGGGTGGAGTAAAGAGTTGAGGAGAGAGTAGAAGAGAGAGAGGGGAGGAGAGAGGGTGGAGGAGAGAGTGGAAGAGAGAGTAGAGGAGAGAGAGTGGAGGGTTCATGTTGTGTTCCATGTGTTGTCGTCTCTGGCACGGCTTCTAAATAACCTGACAAATGGAAACGCATTAAATCCCTCTGAGCTTGGTTTTAGCATCTTCTCAGTATTCCCATGGGCGACACACAGCCAGTGACTTCATATTCTGGAGCGGCAGCCAGCCTCCACCCACCCCAACCCACATCCCACCCCAAATAAAAGAGTGCCAAGGAAGCTGCCCCGAGACACAACCCTCCATATACTTCTCCTCCACCCGTTGAGGAGGAGTGACTCATCGCTCCTCACACCCAACATCCACCTCTGTGAGTGTGGGTCCCTACATGTTTGTGTGTGTTAGAGTGTGAGTGTGTGTGTGAGTGCCAAATATTGTGCTTGTTGCATTGCATGACCTGGTGAGAATGCCAGGTCAGAACTTGAATATTAGAGTGTGTAATGCGCCGGTACCTACCTCCCCGTTGAGGAAACAGTACAGCACGGCCACCACGAAGCCCTGAGGACCACACGTAGATATCAGCCCAGTCTGGGCTACACACTATAGATATGAGCCCGGTCTAGGGTACACACTCTAGATTTGATCCCGATCTGGGGTACACACTCTAGATATCAGCCCGGTCTGGGGTACACACTCAAGATATCAGCCGGTTCTGGGGTACACACTCTAGCTATCAGTCTGCTCTGGGGTAAACACTCTAGATATGAGCCCGGTCTGGGGTACACACTCTAGATATGAGCCCGGTCTGGGGTACACACTGTAGATATCAGCCCGCTCTACGGTACAAACTCTAGATATGAGCCCGATATCACTCAGCCCTGCTGGAGGATTACACACGCTTTATGATGTGTATGCTCAAGCTCAATACCTGTGTGAAGGATTTATCGGCTATGAATGACATTACAGTGTGTCAGAAAGGTAAACTAACAGGAGATACATTACCATTTAGATACTTTTATCCAAAGCAAAGTGAGGCTGAGCACAACCCATTACCATCAGAGTAACTACAAAACACTCCACATGCTGGCGGAGAAGTCTGGGACAACTGAGACATGAGGTTAACAAGGAGTGTGGGGACAGAATGTTAATCTCGTTAATTAACCAGTACTCTTGGTCAGGTGGTCTGGCTCCTCTCCCTCTCATGGCTCATCGGGCTCTAACAGCAGGCTGACCGCTGTGACTCTGTCAGGGTGAGGGATCCACTGGGACCACTGCCATGTGCTCCAAACCTGCCTAGTCGACTTCACCCTGTTGAGCTCCTCTGTCTCCAGGGTGGAGTCGACTACACCCTGTTGTGCTCCTCTGTCTACAGGACAGTGTGGAGTCGACTACACCCTGATTAGCTCCTCTGTCTCCAGGGTGGAGTCGACTACACCCTGATGAGCTCTTCTGTCTCTAGGACACAGGGTGGAGTCGACTACACCCTGATGAGCTCTTAGGTCAACAGGGTGGAATTGACTACATCCTGATGAGCCATCGCTCGCTGGCTCCCGAGAATACGGCTCAGCAGGACAGAGCCAGAGGTGAACGACTTGTATTCACAATGTTGTTTATTTTAGATGAAGACGATTGTAAAATAGTATAATGTTTTCATGGATTCCTTTGACAACTATTAATGAATATTTATATCAATGTTTAATGAAGCAGCAACACCATTACAAATACATGACCACTCCTGATTCCTCCTTCTCCCACCGATGATATCGCAGACTAGCAGCTCTCTGCAAGTGAGTAGCCAAAGATGTTTTGTACAGACCCACTGAGTATGAGACTATCAACACTAGAATAGGGCCTTCTGCAAGATTAACACATGGAATTTTGAAAATGCTGACTAACAGGGCTGATCAGGGGTTGTTCTTTAGTGACGTCTGAACGCCTCTGGAAAGGCTTTCAGACGTCACTAAAGAACCGTCTTAGATTACTATGTTGATAAAGTTTCATAGATTATTATGTTGACGATCATATAAGACATATATTTAAAACTAAATAAAAAGGGATTTGGGTTCAATGGCTCCTTAAAGAGGTTTGACGGATGACATGAAAAAACTCCAAAACACTTCCTGGTTAAAGGTATGATAAACTGACTAGCCTTGATCCAAAGGAGCATCAATGTCTGCTGCAAGCTGCATAGCTGGCTCACTATAAAGTGGGACAGTAGGTTCAATGGTGGCACAGAGGAGGACACAGAGATTCACCAAGCCAGGTCCAGCCAAAAACTGCAAATCCCAGCATGAATCCAGTAAAGTCCATACTGGTTCTAGGATCAGTTGGGACGAGGTGTTCCACACGATACTTTAAGGGCACTGTGAAAATGAATTCATGACGGCCATTTGGTGGCCGCCTTTTTTTAAAAGGTCTGACCATTTGGATACACCCGTAGAATAGAAGAGTGGAAATTGAAACCCAGAGACGGTGCAGTGCAAACCCCATGCTATACCAGCAGAGCTACACAGAACCACAAGAACATACGCACTTATTGGCCCTCATTTATCAAACGAGCGTACGACAGAAAACGTGCGTAAAATGGACGTACGCTCATTTCAACGTTGAGCTTGGCATTTATCAATTTGAACGTGAGCACAGGCTGCGATGAAATCTCACGTCAGGTCTGAGCTCGTGTACGCAAGTTTTTTTGGCGCAACATACGGGTATTTCAATGATGAATAGTGCAGCACAAGTAGCCCATGTTCAACATCTGTATTAATTACTAAATAAATTGGAATTAGCCCAGCGTTCAAACAATTACAATCAAGTCAGGCCTAATTAAAAACAGTATTGCTATGAAAATAATTAGAATGTGACAGGTGAAATGTTTATTCAGCTGTCTATATTAACAGGAGCTTTGCCAAATAGGTGGTCGTGTCTCAGCGATGGCAGATCTGGCTCTGTTAAGGACCTCAACGCACAGACGAGAGAGTTTTTCGAGACCGCGCCGATTTTTTTAAGGAGGGCGATGAATGGCTCTTGAGTAGTTTTCGTCTCCCAAGGCATCTCCTGATGGAGCTATGCAATGCTTTGGAGCCACAGTTAAGGCGAGAAACTAGGCGATCAAACGCAATACCTGTGCAGGTTTGCTCTACCTTGGGATTTTTGGCCACTGGGATCTTGCAGCGGGAGATCGGGGACAGGTCTGCTATTTCCCAGCCAAGTATTAGCCGAACCATGCCAGCAGTTTTGGCAGCTATAATGTCCCTCTCCGAACGTTATATTAAATTCCCATATAATAACGATCAGCAAACTGGAATCAAACGGGATTTTTATGCTATTGCTAGGTTTCCAAATGTGATTGGTGCGGTTGATTGTACCCATGTGCGTATGAACCATCTATTAATGATTACGCGTACATCAACCGCAAAAGCTACCATTCAGTTAATTTTCAGATTATTTGCGATGCCAGAATGTCAATCCTGAACATGGTAGCCCGATGGCCTGGGGGCACGCACGATTCTTTTATTTTCCAAAATAGCAACGTTGGGCATCGTCTACATCAGGGCGCACTACATGGTCAGAGTCATCTCGGTGAGTTACGCTGCAGTCGCACTGCACCGGCCTCCTCCCGTTTCTTGCTTGGCCGGCTTCACAGCCGCAACACGTTTTTTGGTGCTGAGCTTCATGTCGGACCATTTTTTCTTCACCTTATTCGGAATTAAATAACTTTAACGGAATGCAAACAATAGCATATATGTGAAATGTTTTAAGCTGGATAACAGAAGTTGTACATTTAATTTATTATTTAATTAATTTAATTAACAAACCTCTTCTGTAGCCCGACGAACATTGGAAACACTATTCACTGCAACAGTTATTTCCTTCCATATAGCATTCTTTTGCTGGCCTTTAATGCCAGCTATAGGCTACCAAATAAAACCAGACGGTTCGCATCCACCAGTGACCCGAGCGTCTCCATTTGGGTCTCGGAAAAATTCCTCTATTTTACCGTTGGACGTTTCTCCATGTCGTAAAAGTTAGGGGCGAGACTTCTGAAGACGTGCTTTTATATGGGCGTGTTACGTTAATTACGATCGATCTCAGCCGCCGTATTTATCAACACCAAGATCCTTCGTACGCTGGGATTGGTGTGATACGAAGGTTTTGTAAATCTCACGTGGGTCCTATCGTAAGATGAATCATGCGTTCAGATTTGCGCTCATTTCTACGTTTGTTTGATAAATGAGGGCCATTGTATGTCGTATTTTGTTACAGTACTTATCTAGCATTTTATCCTTTGTTGTTTACAGGGAATGGGTTAATCTAGATATATTGTTTAACTTTTTTACGACAAATGTACTTATTGTAAGTCGCTTTGGATGAAAGCATCTGCTAAATGCCCTAAATATGAATGAAATGTAAGTAGAATATCCACTACTGATCAATTAAAACAATGCTAATGCTAAAAGGGCCCAAGTGTACCTGGAAGGATCCCAGAATCAGGTCGAACACCAGGCGCATCTCTGTCTTCAACTGCTCCGGGATGAAGGCGAACACGATGAAGTTGATCCCGAACAGAGGGATCAGAAGCAGGGTAGACTTCGCCAATCTCCTGTAACAGAGGAACAAGAGGTTAGAGGCTTAGAAAGTTTGGTTGAAGCCTAAAGGTGATGATAAAACTCTCTACAGGGGTTCCTCTTCCCAGGCGATCGTTGAGACGGACGGAAGAACAGATGTCAGCATCAGCTGGGAATGAACTCACGCCAAAGTATTATCCGGGTGTTTGAAATCCTATCAGAGAAAAATCTAATATTCCAATAATGTATGCCTCAGGGAGATTAAGATGAGCCATGGTTTCATGTTTAACTCCCACACAGGCTATCGATCTTTACCCAAACGCTACCTTAGAGATAACTGCCTGTACACTTCTAAAATAAACTTGTACATCGCGTTAACCTCCACAGAATGAGGACCAAGTTTGGACGAGGACATAAATAATATACCATAGGGTTACCATTATTATAACTAATGAAGAAGAAGAAGAAAAGGAAATAATACAGGTTGCAATAGGAAAGAAACATTCTAATTAACTTACAAATACTGGTTTGACTCGTTTCTTCCTATATCCGGGCAGTTGATCTTTTGACGAAGTATTCGAATGATACAGATGAAGAGGAAGAAGTTCATCTGCACAACATTTGCAAGAGATGGGAAGAAATTATGAAGCATGCTACAAAGAAAAAAAATGATTCTTCATAAGAATAATTTTTTCTTATATACATATACCGTATTTTCCGGACTATACGTCGCTCCCGAGTATTAGTCGCATCAGTCAAAAAATGCTCCATGACGAGGAAAAAAACATAGATACGTCGCATCGGTGTATAAGTCGCATTTATTTTTAAACATTTAAACAAGAGAGTTTCCTCGGCTTTTCGCCAGTCCCGGACAAGTTTTTCACTCACCCCAAACTTTCTTTCTGTTGCTCGATTGCCGTTTTCGGCTGCATACTTTATAATCTGCAGTTTAAATTGTGCAGTATAGCTTTTTATTTTTGGCGGCATTTTATTTTGTGTTCTCTTTTGTTTTGTCTACGGTCTAGTTTATTTATAATTTATTCGGTGGTGCAGTAGGCTTGCAGCGTTCAGTTGTAGGCCTAATGAATGACGGTGCCATCTTGCGGCCGAAGATTATGTACGCACAATTTTGGCATATAAGTCGCTTCGAAATATAAATCGCAGGGCAAGCCAAACTACAAAAAAAACGCGACTTATAGTCCGGAAAATACGGTATATGAAAATGTCATCCATTTCAAATAATGTTTTAAGATAGAAGTTGAGAGCCATGTATAGTTGGAAAGAGGTTTCACCCTTAAGGTGATATCGCCAGTCTGGAAGAAGGTTTAAAGACAATAATAAACTTATAATAAACTAAAAACAGAAGAGATTGTATTTGGCTTGTGTAATCCATCAAGAAAAAAATCAAGCAGGCGTCTTCATTTAGATACTTTTATTATATTTGTGGGTCCTATCTGGATGTCCTGTTTTTGATGTCCTTGTCTTGTCTGTGATGTTTGTAAATATAGCTGCTGGGATGAAAGACAAATTTCAGACTTGCTTTGACAATAAAGTACTATTGTACCATATCGTATCGAATAATAAAGAAACGTTTAATGAAAATGTTGGCATCCAAATGGGATTAGCGTCCACGGCGGTGGCCCAAGCTTTCTCCACCACTGTCCGGCCGCCCCAGAAAGCTCAGGAGATACTGCTGAGGCCAGGTCGAAATGGTAGGCCTAGCACCAAATAACAAAGCAGAACCTGCCCGGCCAAGTACCCTCCTGAGTAATGGGCCGAGAGACAGAAGCCTTGAAAAGAGGCCATCAAAACATGCATCACACATGAATAATAGACGTCAGAGAGCTTTATCAAAACACAAAAGCGTTTGTGTGTTTTTAATATAGTCTGCTGGAAAAAGACTGCTGAGACTCAGGGAATAATAGGACAAGGCTTTCGCTTTATGCTTGTGTTCCTTTTCCAACTCACTAAAGACCTAGAAAATACTTTGTGTTCCTTTGCCATGTCACTAAAGACATAAAAAGTACTTTGTGTTCCTTTTCCATGCCAATAAAGACCTAGAAAGTACTTCATCTGTTCCTTTCCATGGCACTAAAGACCTAAAAAGTACTTTATTTGTTCCTTTTCCATGTCATTACAAACCAGAAAAGTATTTTATGTGTTCCTTTTCCATGTCGCTAAAGACCTAACGAGGACTTTATGGGCTCTATTTTAACGGCCGAAACGCAAGTGAGAAGCGCAAAACGGAAGTAGCTTTGTGAGCGGGTCTCTGGCGCTGTTGCTAATTTATCGGCGGATAAATGACTCTTGCACTTAATGCATGGCATAGCCTACTACAGTGTTCATTCATGCAGCCCCTATTGAAAATGTTTCCACAATCCACATGCTATTTCTATGCAGTTTCACGTTTATGAACAATCTTTGACATCATAATATTTAAATCAGGGTAATTCTTTGCATGTTTGTGCTGTGTATAGCCTACGTATGTGTAAGCTTATGTTACGTTCCGACCTGCCTTGACACGTCAAAATAGCAACACCAACTGTGCCATTCGGTCAGTTGCGCAATTGCAAAATCGATCTGTAAGACAGCACCATGTATCATTTGCGCCGGAGAACGCCTCGCTTTTCGCCGACACGCCTCTCAGGGCGAAGTTTAGAGGCTCGATTTTGCTGCGGGGGAAAATAAGCTTTGCGCCGGCTGCAAACTAGCAACGATTCATGAGTCGTAAATTGCGCTGGGTGCAAGATAGGGCCTTATGTGTTTGTTTTCCATGTCACTAAAGACCTAGAAAATACCTTTTGTGCTTCTTTTCCATGTCACTAAAGACCTAAAAAGGATTTTATGTGTTCCTTTTCCATGTCACTAAAGCTTTTTAGAAAATTCTTTACCACCTTTATTGAATTGCTACTTCTCACTTTTAACCCGCTCATTTCGCACATTTTAAAATGGAAAAAAACACATAAAGCCACTACACAGGTTCAATATTTTCCACACTTAAAACTTAAACGTACACAAAAATACACACACTAACATACTTCCACTAAATTCAATTGTTTTGCGTTCTAAAAGATGATATTCCCTATTGTCATTCTGTATTTGAGTGCTTGGTGCTGTGAAACAAAAGAATGTTTAAGCAGACATAGGAAAGCCTAACTGTCAGGTAAGCGACGCATGGACAAGAGACCAATTGCTTGTTATCATCTTATCATCCGTTCCTGACAATTCTGGAGCCCTGAGAGGTCATACTGACATCTTGGTTGTATCGACGTGTGATTAAAGTGAGGAAGAAGAATTATACCGGCAATAATCTCCAGTGTTTGATGTGATGGATATAGGGCACCTACTATTGAGTGTCGATGGACGACTATATAATAGTCCAGGAAAATATAACCCTACTCAACTTGGAATAAATTGCAACAGAATTGATGGTGGTCCCTGAACAACATACTAAAAGTCCTAAAAAATAACATTTGTGGTAGCATGTTTTATTTGCATAAATCCAATATGGCCACAAAATACATAAATTGCCATATCTATGCTCGCAGAACACACAATTTAATGATTTAAAATGCTAAAATATGTTATTTTTGACACAAGGATTCATTTGGAATATGCCATTATTTGTTTGGATTAAATGTTCATTTGCATAAATCCAAATAGCTGTATTTTGTCATATCCTTGCTCTCATTCGTCGTATGCAGGTAATTGAAATAGCGGATAGTCACAGAACAATGTTTGCTGGAAAAAATAATATTGGGAATTGGACAATGTATCATGCAAGCAATACGTCCAAGGGCCATACTAGCACCTCTGCAACTAGGCCTTCAAGTGCAAGTGCACCATCACATTTCATCCCGTTTCTTAGACACGCTTCATGGACAAGGTTTCTCATGTACCTATGAGATATGAAAGGAATGCAGCAGCATCACAAGGTACTAAAATACCTGGGTATAAATCAGAACACAATATGTCGATGAAGTCGATGGTTCTGGTAGGTTCCATGGAATGGGTATAATTGTTGCGGTTACACCAGCAACACAAGGCAACAAGCCTGTTCCTAGAGTAAATTTGACGGCTGCTGATATTGCTGCTGTTAGTCGTATCAATATTCTAACCCGGTAACACGCGATTGCGTGCTCCTGCGCACGAACGTTAATCTATTGAAGCGTGTTCCAGAGCACGATAGTCCGACTTTTTGCGTGCTACACAGAACGAAATGTAAACCAATGCATTCTGAATGGGAGTGTTCTCAGACAAGTAACGTGCTCCACAAAACGGTACGAGAGAGAGAAAGAGAGAGAGGGAGGGACAGAGAGAAAGAGAGAGAGAGAGAGAGAGAGAGGGAGAGAGAGAGAGAGAGAGAGAGAGAGAGAGAGAGAGAGAGAGAGAGAGAGAGAGAGAGAGAGAGAGAGAGAGAGAGCGAGAGAGAGGCTTCAGAAAGGGTGTGCGCAGATAGCACAGTGTACCCTAGTTATGTTTATGCCAAAACCACAAATGCTGTATATATATATATATATTGCCCATTTATATATGTATAGGCTATATATATAATTAGGCTATAATTATATTATTTAGCGAGTAATGAGACAATCTATAGCCAAATTGTCGAAGATGCCCGAGAATCTCCGGGGATATCAGCATGGGAAATCGGCGAATCAGACCCATGAACCTATTGTAGCGGTATCGTATTCACTGTGTATGTTGTATGGTGCGTGCCCCCTTTAAGGGAAGGGGGCGTGGCACCCACCTGGTGTTACAACGCAGGCCTTAAGGAACGCACCTCTGGCTGTGCGGGTTCTGTGTTTTGGGAAATAAATCCTTCTCGTGTTTTTCACCGGCAATCAAGTCTCCGTCTCCATTTCATTGCGATCTCCTACATTGGTGACCCTGACAGTTTCCGGACGTTTTACCGGATTACTGTTCTATGCGCTGGAAGAGCGAGGACGCGCAGATCGGAGATTGGGCTATGGAGTTCGATTCGGCGGAAGGTTCCGTGGCTGCTGCTCCGGTGATGGCAGTCTCCCTGAAGCTCCCGGAGTTTTGGGAACGGCAGCCGCGGGTCTGGTTCGCGCAAGCGGAGGCGCAATTCGCGCTGAAGGGGATTACTGCGGATGAAACCAAGTTTTATTATGTAGTCTCCGCGCTTGGTGGCTCGACGGCGGCCAGAGCGATGTATATTCTCGAGGACCCCCCGGCCCGTGGGAAGTATGCATTGCTAAAGGGGTTCCTGATGGAGACGTTCTGTTGGTCGGAGGCTGAACGGGGCGAGCAGCTTCTGGCATTGAATGGCCTCGGGGACTCCAAACCATCGGAGCTCATGGATCACATGCTCAATCTCCTGGGGAGTAATAGGCCTTGTTTTTTGTTTCGGGCTTTATTTATGCAGCAGCTGCCAGTGCGTGTTAGGGCAGCTCTAGCCAACAGTGACACCACGGACTTTCGGGCTCTGGCTAGGGAGGCGGATCGTTTTTTCGCCGCCGGGCGCGAGCGCTGCACGGCCGTATTGGCTCACACCACTGGCGACCTGGAGATGACGGACACCATCGCTGTGGCCGCGGCGACACGACGACAGCCACAGCAGTCTGCAGGCCTGTGCTATTTCCACGCCCTGTATGGACCCAAAGCTAGGAGGTGCCGCCCCCCGTGCAGTTTCGTGGCATCGGGAAATGCACGGGCCGGCACTCGCTAGCTGCCGTGTGTGTCGGCCGTTCTGGGGGTCTGTTATTCATCACAGCAGCTGGTGGCCGGGAAGTTTGTCTGGCATGGCCTTAAGAAGGACATTCGGGACTGGGCTCGGGCCTGCGTGGTTTGCCAGCGAGCCAAGGTGCATCGGCATGTGACTGCTCCGCTGGCGCATTTTTCAGTGCCGGAGCGGCGGTTCGACCACGTGCATGTGGACCTGGTGGGGCCCCTGCCGCCCTCTCAAGGGTTCAGCTACCTCCTAACGATGGTGGACAGGACCACCCGCTGGCCGGAGGCTGTCCCGCTGGCATCCACTACGACCTCTGACGTGGCCCGGGCGTTCATAGGCACCTGGGTCGCCCGGTTTGGCCCCCCTTCTGATGTCTCCTCTGACAGGGGACCTCAGTTCACTTCCGAGCTGTGGAATGCGGTCGCCGGGGGCCTGGGTGTGCGGCTCCATCGAACAACCGCTTATCACCCACAGGCTAATGGGTTGTGTGAGCGGTTTCATCGCTCCTTGAAAGCTGCACTCCGGGCCAGCCTTACGGATGACGGTTGGGTCGATAGGCTCCCCTGGGTCATGTTGGGCCTCCGGACTGCCCCTAAGGAGGACCTGCGGGCTTCGTCGGCCGAGCTGGTTTACGGACAGCCACTACGGGTTCCTGGGGATTTCATCCCCACCGCCACAGCTCCCTGGTCGGCAGCCCAGGAGCGGACCTCGCTCCAGGACAGGGTCCGGGGTTTCACGCCGGTGCCCACCTCGCAGCACGGCCTCCCGAAGGCTTGCGTGCCGCCCAGCCTGCGGACGGCGGGGTATGTGTTCATCCGCCATGATGCCCATCGGGGCCCTTTCCGTCGTCCCTACGACGGTCCGTTTCGCGTCCTGGAGGCCGGTGACAAGGCCTTCTTTGTAGACATCGGGGGCAGGCCTGACTACATTTCGGTCGATCGCCTCAAGCCAGCCCACCTGGATCTGGACCAGCCCGTGGGGTTGGCTCTGCCCCCGCGGCGGGGTCGTCCTCCGGTTTCCAAGCCACACCGCCTCATGACTCCTGCACTGCCTGCTGTGGCCCCCTCGGCCCCCGCACCGGTTCCGCTGAGTCGTTTCGGGCGGGTGCTCAGGGCTCCTTCCCGTTGGCCTTGACTGTTCGGGAGTGTGAATTCTGGGGCGGCGTCTGTAGCGGTATCGTATTCACTGTGTATGTTGTATGGTGCGTGCCCCCTTTAAGGGAAGGGGGCGTGGCACCCACCTGGTGTTACAACGCAGGTCTTAAGGAACGCACCTCTGGCTGTGCGGGTTCTGTGTTTTGGGAAATAAATCCTTCTCGTGTTTTTCACCGGCAATCAAGTCTCCGTCTCCATTTCATTGCGATCTCCTACACTATAAAGAAAGACGTCATCTCAAGCGGGAGAGAACGTTTGCGGTGCTGGTTTGTGTCACGTAAGTACAGGGCTCTCGTGTCTCATGCATTCGGCGTGAGACACACGCAATTCAACCCATGCACACGCTCGAACCTGGTCTCACGAAAATACGTGACACTGTCACGTTATTTAATCTATTGAAACGTGATCAGGGACACGTAGGCTATTTGTCGTGTCAGTCACTAAGCATGACTTCCAAACAAAGGTTCTGTCCGGGAGCGTTCTCCCTAATGTCCCTTATGGAGCTCCGTACAGATCATTAATTGTTGAAAATTGTCTATCAAATGACAGCTTTTGGCCACCCGTTTCTACTTAAAATTGTATGTGATAACTAACAATATGACGGCTTTTGGCCACCCGTTTCTACTTTCACCTTTGATAGCCTACTGAGAAATTGTGACAATACACGGATATATTAAATAGGTGCGCTGCTCGGTAGGCAAACCGCGAAGGAAAAAAGGGTAGCTGCCTCATCTGTTCTTTTTAGAATTGTATGTCTTGATGTTTATTTTATCTAGCCATCTATTCTCTTGTTTTTGGCTATGTGAATGAACGTCCGCGTCGATGCCTCGATCGCAAGTCCAGTGTCGCGAGCGGACGTTGCCATGACATCTAGAAATCATACCGTATTTAATGGGTTGTAGTGAGTGTAACATAATTCACCTACAGTATTTTGTTATGTGTTGTTCTTTCAATTGTGTTAGGCATGTTGTTTACTGTCTTGGTGGTTCAGGGATGCTGTCCCTTTAAAGATTACGAGATCATGACGTCAGAGCCCATGCGGGATTTGTTTACATTCAGCACGTTTTGATTTCCTGTTTCTCTCTTACTAAATAAACGAGTCACACAACTGTGTGCTCAACGTGCGAAATTGTATCCCTCACTTATTGCAATTTCCACAGGGTTATCATTAATATTGATGTGTAGGGGTTGATTATAACTCGTGAATAATATTGTTTAGACCACGGTCTGGGGGAATACGCGTGTTCTGATTGGCTGCAGTGCGTGCATTAACTCCTGATATAGCCCTACAGACACCTGCTTAGTAGTTCCAGTCAATGTTTAGATTCTCTGCCCGAGCCCGAGCCCGACGCGGGCCGGGTCGGGCCGATATTTCCCACCACTATACTCGGGCCGGGCCTTTGATCGAGCGTTTTTATTTTTATTTTACCATTGGTTTATTGGCCTAATCTGAGGAGAAATATATGCCATAAACAGAAATATTATAGACCTTTATTACACGGGTCTTCTCAATGCCGTGGAACGCTCCGTTCACTTGCATGGGTAGTAGTCCAGTGACTTGTCTACCCCAGCTTCTTCCGTTGCGTCACCGTCTTTGCGGACAAATTATTTCTCTGCTGATCAACAATACGAGTAGCCAAAAGACTTGTATCCCCCCCCCCCCCCCCCCCCCCTTAAATAAATACTATGGCAGAATTATTATTATTATTCTCATTAAACTTGAACATGTGTTTTTACAGCAGAGTGGTGGAGGGATGACGTATGTTGGCCAACACAGAAGTGAGCGTCGCCCTGGATTCCCTCGACAAAAAGCCAACGGGTTTTGCCATTGGATTTTGGATTATTGCAGAAACATTTGCATCTTTGAAGCACCTCCTCAAAAACTGAAAATAAATAAATATATAAAAATAACCGTGCTCCAAAGAACGAAATGTAAACCAATGCATTCTGAATGGGAGTGTTTCTCAGATTTTTCCATGCTACACAGAACGAAAGGTAAACCCATGAAAAAAAAGACTTCATGGTCATAATAATTTAAATATCATTAATATCCTGAGTGTGTAGGGTGGTATTACATTTTTTTCAACGGGGCTGCATCCAGTCACTTGACCGTTATGGTTGCTATGGTGGTTGCTATCGACTGCCCCCTCTAATCCTTACATGGCTCTAAAAACCACGCGGCAAAGGAGCTGCCGTCAATTGTGTTGTTTTTGTTGTAAACTAGGGTCCGATGGTTAGAAAATAGGCAGATATTCCAAGGTATCCTTAAAAGGCAGCTTGGATGTTTTTATTTTCTGCAGTTTAGACTTCTACTGTAACCTATTTTTGAAAGCAAAACACCAAGCTCATTGATTTAACGAGGCAGTGTTATATGAAACAATTTATTAAATAAATATTTGTGAGATGTCATTACTTCTCCTGAGTTTGCTTCCTATTTATGTCGAGTATACACCCCTACTGTCCACAAGCATCCCCCCCCTCCCCTCCCCATATGGATTTGGAGAATTGTTGCCACGTCCCAGTGGTGGAGGTATCATATATATGAAAGAGGGCATTCAATTGTACTATAATGATCAATTAGGAGGCCGAAGCCCTAAAGGAAGTGATGCAATAGGTGACTGAGGGTCAACATTTGAGACCCCCTTTTATCAAAGGGGGTCTCAAAGGACGCATACGCTTCAACCTGTGGCTCCTACAGGAAATGACTCAGCAAGTGCTCCATCTTGTTGCACCTGCACCCAGCGGCTCGCTTGCAAGATTTTGGCCAGAAGTTCTTCCCAGACCTACACCCTAGCCATCCAACATGCATATCTGACAATCAGTTCTCTCTTTAATAATGACAAAAAGTTATGAGAGAAATACACATGAACTTTTTGTTATCTCATAAGCGGCGTGGTGCCGGCTCCTTTTGACCTTTTGACCCCAGACTTCAAAAACGTGGCCACAGGCCAGCTGTGTCTACACACCTTAAGCCACAAATGTACACCTCCATCCCACAAAAAATGGGGACTAGAAACTAACCTCTGTCTTATCTACATTTTCTGTACTGTTGGAGGTCACGCCCCTTTTCCGGCCTTTTTGAGATAGCCAGGGATACTTAAATGTTTACACACATTTCCCGGGGCCCCGAGAACGACATATCCGAGATTTGGAGTTATAGCCCTTAAAGAATTATTTTTTTCCCAAATGGACTGTCATTTGGACAAAGCCCCTCAGAAGTGTTGCCTGCCAGACCTAATGGTTCAGAATGTGGTGGAAAAACAGTTTTTGAGATAGGAAGGTCCTACCGCCCTGAAATTTGAATACCTTATCAGGGGTTTTTCTAGAAAAAATTCACAAGGGGGAAAACATCAAGGTGCAGAGCTTTTGAAAATTTGAGGTAGAAATGGATCATTCTGAGGCTTGTGAAGGACCAGTATGTTGACTCGTTTTTAAAAACACTGTAAACTAAGTCACCAAACGCTATATTTTCTTTCTTCTCAGACACTCTCAGATTCACTGAACTGATAAATTTGGTTCGGGAGAAGAGATAAAAGCCCGCCTACACTGTAAACTGATTGGTTGACTTACCGATCCAGGCCAATCAGGAGGCGCCTGAGGCTCACGTGCACACTGCACACTGCCTCATGCACAGTTTCTAGATCCCTCTCTGTTGTGCTGCGCGCTCGCTCTGTTGTGCTGATGCGAACGCGGTTAGGAGCACGTCTGTCTCCTGTGCGCGGCCTTGCTCGCTCGCTCTCCATTCCGGGAGATTTTAAGTAATTAAAAATGTTCGACAAGGAGGCGCTGGGTTGAAACAAGGAGGCGCAGCGCCCCTCTTTCCCGGTTTAGATTAACCCCTGCCTTATTCTAGGGCCTAACTGGGACCCCCGCACCGAAACTTGGCCCGGTCGGACCCCGAGGGCAGGAAGGGGGGGCCCTTCCTGCCTGAAACTTGGCCCAGTCGGACCCCGAGTGCAGGAAGGGGGGGCCTGGACTTTCATAATCTTCGCTTGGTGAATGTGAAGGATGTTTGGTCGGATGTTATGACGAAGAATCATAATTTGAATGGGAATATTCTATAAATGTCTTGATATCATCTTTCGTCTCAACACTTCTGCTGCAGCCACTTAAAGTCTCACTCCGAGAACCTTAAAACATGAATCAATCCATTAGAAGTATGAAAATATCTTCCCGGTGGCCTAATGGGGCAAACAAGGTGTGCTTTGACAACAGTGCCACACATGATCATATTTGAATATGTTTCGGGGTAGTAATTAGCTGTCGATTTTGGAGGCCTTTATCAATAATGACCAGCTATAGATTTGCTTCCCGATGGAGATTTCTGACAAATTACATGTTATTTAGCATCTCCACGTTAAGCTGAGTCCAATGAGATCAAGCTCGCCCTCTTGCCACACCGAGATCATGTAGGTGTACCATGTAAAATACATGTTACCATTTGCTAGAGTGTCATGCTTGGTGTCATTGGACTCAACCCAACGTGTAGATGCTAAATAACATGTCATTTGTCACAAATTTCCATCAGGAAGCAAATCAATAGCTGCTCATTATTGATTAAGGCCTCCAATTTCGACAGCTAATTACTACCATTTAACATGTTAGAATATGCTCATGTGTGGCACCGTTGCAATCGCCTGGAAGCGTAGATGTTGAAGGACACCTTTTTCGCCCTCTTACTCCACCGGGAAGATATTTACATACTTCTGATTGACTAATGAATTAATTCAGCTATTCCCCCAGAAGTCTGGGGTCAAAAGGTCAAAAGGAGCCGGCACCACGCCGCTTATGAGATAACAAAAGTTAATGTGTATTTCTCTCATAACTTTTTGTCATTATTAAAGAGAGGCCTGATTCTCAGATATGCATGTTGGATGGCTAGGGTGTAGGTCTGGGAAGAACTTCAGGCCAAAATCTTTCAAGCGAGCCGCTGGGTGCAGGTGCAACGAGATGGAGCACTTGCTGAGTCATTTCCTGTAGGGCTGGAGCCACAGGTTGAAGCGTATGCGTCCTTTGAGACCCCCTTTGATAAAAGGGGGTCTCAAATGTTGACCCTCAGTCACCTATTGCATCACTTCCTTTAGGGCTTCGGCCTCCTAATTTATCATTATAGTATAATTGAATGCCCTCTTTCATATATATGATACCTCCACCACTGGGAGGTATCATATATATGATACCTCCCCCTCTAATCCTTACATGGTTTTTAGAGCCATGTAAGGATTAGAGGGGGCGGTCCATAGCAACCACCATAGCAACCATAACGGTCAAATGACTGGATGCAGCCCCGTTGAAAAAAATTTAATACCACCCTACACACTCAGGATATTAATGATATTTAAATTATTATGACCATGAAGTCTTTATTTGCATGGGTTTACATTTGGTTCTGTGTAGCATGGAAAAATCAGAGAAACACTCCCATTCAGAATGCATTGGTTTACATTTCGTTCTTTGGAGCACGGTTATTTTTATATATTTATTTATTTACAGTTTTTGAGGAGGTGCTTCAAAGATGCAAATGTTCCTGCAATAATCCAAAATCCAATGGCAAAACCCGTTGGCTTTTTGTCGAGGGAATCCAGGGCGACGCTCACTTCCGGGTTGGCCAACATACGTCATCCCTCCACCACTCTACTGTAAAAACACATGTTCAAGTTGAATGAGAATAATAATAATAATAATTCTGCCATAGTATTTATTTAAGGGGGGGGGGGATACAAGTCTTTTGGCCATTCGTAGTGTTGATCAGCAGAGAAATAATTTGTCCGCAAAGACGGTGACGTCGCTTAGCAACGGAAGACCCTGGGGTAGACAAGTCACCGGACTACTACCCATGCAAGTGAATGGAGCGTTCCACGGCATTGAGAAGACCCGTGCAATAAAGGCCTATAATATTTCTGTTTATGGCATAGATTTCTCCTCAGATTAGGCCAATAAACCAATGGTAAAATAAAAATAAAAACGCTCGATCAAAGACCCGGCCCGAGTATAGTGGTGGGAAATATCGGCCCGACCCGGCCCGCGTCGGGCTCGGGCTCGGGCAGAGAATCTAAACATTGACTGGAACTACTAAGCAGGTGTCTGTAGGGCTATATCAGGAGTTAATGCACGCACAGCTAATCAGAATACGAGTATTCCCCCAGACCGTGGTCTAAACAATATTATTCACGAGTTATAATCAACCCCTACACATCAATATTAATGATAACCCTGTGGAAATTGCAATAAGTGAGGGATACAATTTCGCACGTTGAGCACACAGTTGTGTGACTCGTTTATTTAGTAAGAGAGAAACAGGAAATCAAAACGTGCTGAATGTAAACAAATCCCGCATGGGCTCTGACGTCATGAGACGCTCGTAATCTTTAAAGGGACAGCGATCCCTGAACCACCAAGACAGTAAACGACATGCCTAACACAATTGAAAGAACAACACATAACAAAATACTGTAGGTGAATTATGTTACACTCACTACAACCCATTAAATACGGTATGATTTCTAGATGTCATGGCAACGTCCGCTCGCGACACTGGACTTGCGATCGAGGCATCGACGCGGACGTTCATTCACATAGCCAAAAACAAGAGAATAGATGGCTAGATAAAATAAACATCAAGACATACAATTCTAAAAAGAACAGATGAAGCAGCTACCCTTTTTTCCTTCGCGGTTTGCCTACAGAGCAGCGCACCTGCATTTAATATATCCGTGTATTGTCACAATTTCTCAGTATCAAAGGTGAAAGTAGAAACGGGTGGCCAAAAGCTGTCATATTGTTAGTTATCACAGACAATTTTAAGTAGAAACGGGTGGCCAAAAGCTGTCATTTGTTAGTTATCACAGACAATTTTCAACAATTAATGATCTGTACGGAGCTCCATAAGGGACATTAGGAGAACGCTCCCGGACAGAACCTTAGTTTGGAAGTCATGCTTAGTGACACGACAACTAGCCTACTTCCAATTGAAATACAAAATTTAGAAAATAGGCCTACGTGTCCCTGATCACGTTTCAATAGATTAAATAACGTGACAGTGTCACGTATTTTCGTGAGCCCAGGTTCGAGCGTGTGCATGGGTTGAATTGCGTGTGTCTCACGCCGAATGCATGAGACATGAGAGCCCTGTACTTACGTGACACAAACCAGCACCGCAAACGTTCTCTCCCGCTTGAGATGACGTCTTTCTTTATAGGTTCATGGGTCTGATTCGCCGATTTCCCATGCTGATATCCCCGGAGATTCTCGGGCATCTTCGACAATTTGGCTATAGATTGTCTCATTACACGCTAAATAATATAATTATAGCCTAATTATATATATAGCCTATACATATATGTAGGCAATATATATAATTAGGCAATATATATATATATATATACATATATAGCATTTGTGGTTTTGGCATAAACATAACTAGGGTGCACTGTACTATCTGCGCACACCCTTTCTGAAGCCTCTCTGTCCCTCCCTCTCTCTCTTTCTCTCTCGTACCGTTTTGTGGAGCACGTTAATTGTCTGAGAACACGCCCATTCAGAATGCATTGGTTTACATTTCGTTCTGTGTAGCACGCAAAAAGTCGGACTATCGTGCTCTGGAACACGCTTCAATAGATTAACGTTTGTGCGCAGGAGCACGCAATCGCGTGATACCGGGTTGAATATTCAGTATTTCAAGATCTCTTCATCAATAGCACCTCTCGCCTACCTGCCCTTACACCATGTATTGAGGAAGAGCTCACTACTCCTTCACTCCCCAAGGCCAGTCTGGTCTTGAATGATGCAGCTGTTACACCATGGTCACCACCCAGGAAAGGCTTCTTTAATGTTCCTACCAATGATTGGCCTTGATCAAAGCAATGTATCCTGCATCTACTCTACACTGCAATTTTAATCAGCTCAGGCTGTGCAATTATAATGTAATTCAAGTCCTCACATTTGACCAGTCCTCATACCGAAAAGCTTTAAATTATTATCCGGTCTCAGCCAGACACCAGTCCCCTGATGCACATGATCCTCAGGCTTGGTGGATTTCACATGCACATGAGCTGGGCAGCATCAGACCCCTGATCTCTCTCGGTCGTCCTCAGACGAGCTTCCATCGGAGTCTCCAATCCTCTCAGTTCTCCATACACCCGGCCAGCTCCGAAGAACTTTCAGCTCCCGCATCTTTCTTAAGCACGTCCACGTACGTTAGCGCGGAACGTCCTCGCGATCGATGCCCGCGCGTTGGTTCCCACAGGACCAGCCTGCTGGCCGGGAGCTCCCGATGTCTGTGGCAGTGGCCGGCCAGCTTCATCCTCCTGGATGCTACCCTCTGGTTGAGCCTCGGCAGCCGCCCGTACAGATCCTTGTTGGTAATGTGGGCATTCTGGTCTACATTCAGCACTGCTCGTAGCATCCTGGTGTAGCACCCATCCAAGGACTTCTGCAGGGTGGGCGTCAGGGTCCAGCTTTCGCAGCCATACAGGAGGACGGACTCCACAGTGGCATGAAATAGGCTCAGCTTTATGCGACGGGGGAGATTTGAGCGCCACACGCTTGACATAACATTCAGGGCCCTCCACGCCTTCCTGATCTTAAGGTCTTGTTCTGTGGAGTTCACCCAGGAACCCAGGTATTTGAAGTCATTGACCTCTTGCAAAGAGCTGCCTTCTGATGTTGTAATCGGCAGATGGTCTGTGCAGATGTTATAGGTGATTACCTTAGTCTTCTTTATGTTCAGTCTGAGGCCAACCTTAGCACATTCCACCTCTACTCTGTTCAGGAGTTCCTCTGCCTGCTCCACGCGGTCAGACACCAGGCAGATGTCATCTGCGTAGTCTAGGTCTGCCAGGGCTACAGCAGGGCTTCTTCTAGACTTCCTTGGTGTGATTGTGAAGCCCAGCTCCTGCTCCCGCCCGTTGATGGCTTTCCTGAGCGCGTAGTCAAGGGCTATGATAAAGAGGAAGGGGGCAAGAGTGTCCCCCTGCTGCACCCCTGCCAGGATGTCGAACCCCTCGCTGATGCCATCTGGGGTTACCACTAGGGGTGTAACGGTACACGTATTTGAACCGAACCGTCACGGTACAGGCACTTCGGTGCGGTTACAGAGGTGTACCGCGGTCCGTAAATGTGGCGTACATAGCGTTAATATGGCGAATGTAAATGCTTGTTTTGCGGTGCGGAACTTAAAACTTGAAGTCGGAGTTCCCCCCGGACCGTTTAGCCTTATTAGGCTCGGCTCGCACGTGCGCGAACTCCGCGTAGTAGCAGTAGCAGAGCGCGATCGCGACTGTGTGTGGATTGATGTCGACTAGCGAACTGAGAGCGAACTGCATGGCGAGCGACAACAGAAAACCGGAGCTTGAAGATGCCCCCCTGTCATTTAAATCCCAAGTGTGGGAGAACTTTGGATTCCAGGTTAATTATCACAATGGGGAAAGACGAGTGGACAAGTCGAAAGCTGTGTGCAGACATTGTTCAACAGCGATCGTCTATGCAAATGGAAACACATCGAACTTGCACAAATTTTCGCCCCCGGTACAATTTTAACGTGACGGCACCATCCAGGTGTTACTGTCACCGCTGCAAAATGAAAAAAAGTTGTTCAAATCGTTCAAACCCAGCTCCCTACACTATTTAATCAACCCCTACACCTGTCTGGGAATTCAGAACGGGCAAATGCCATCACCAGGTCTATTGGTGTTTTCATTGCCTCTGACCTACGAGAGGCAATGAAAACACCAATAGATTATAAAATACATAAGCTGTAATTTAAGTTAAGGCTGCAGTTGCACTTTTATTTAATGATTGATTATATTTATGAGAACTTCAGAGCTTTAGAGAGCTGCAGGAATATGTTACAAACTCTTTGTTTACATACCAGCTTAAAGAGCCTAGACTGAGCATTAAAACTGGATTTTTCATTAATTTTATGTTAGGGTTATTGGAGAATTGCATCATTTTATTTGTATGTTTCATACTGACAGCTAAAACTGTTGTGTTTAATTCGTTACTAATTAAACTTATGTTCGTTCTGTCAAGCAATCCGTTTTTTCACCATAACTATGAACCGAACCGTCCTGTACCGTACCGTGACTTCAAAACCGAGGTACGTACCGAACCGTGACTGTTGTGTACCGTTACACCCCTAGTTACCACCTTGGCTCTTGTGCCCTTGTACATGGCCTCTGTGGCCCGGAGTAGATTCGGGGGGACCCCGTAAGCTTTAAGGATTTTCAGCATCATGCTTCTGTTTATTGAGTCAAATGCTTTTTTGAAGTCAATGAAACATAGCACCGCTGTCAAGTTGTTCCTCTTCACTTCCTCAATGATTCTCCTTAAGGCCAGGATCTGGCCTACGGTGGTCCTTCCCTTTCTGAAGCCATTTTGGTTGTCCCTCAGGTGTGGGTCAATGGCGTCCCTAATCCGGTTTAGTATCATGCGGTTGTACATCTTCGCTATGACACAGGTCAGGCTAATGCCACGATAATTGTCCGGCTTAGCCAGATCTCCAGACTTGGGCACCGGGATGATATTAGAGAGGGACCATATATCGGGTTTGATGTTTTCTATCAGAGCCTGGTTGCAGATCTCCAGTATGATGTTATCGAGATCGCAGTGTTTAGGGACCTCTGGGGGGATACCGTCCGGCCCAGCACTTTTTCCTTGCTTCAGGGTGGACTTCACTGTGGCAAACTCCGTAGCTGTAAAGGGGCCATCGTCAATGTTGAGGTTTGTGAGGACTGCAGGTATCTCTTCCTCAGCTCCGTCCACTGTTGGGTGGGTGCCTAGGAGATCCCGGAAGTGGGTGAACCAGGAGGTCACTCTCTCCTCTGGGCTGCAGCCTGCTAGCTGTCCCTCTCTCGTCTTCTTGCGCCCACTCATCTCGTTTATGACCTTCCATGACTCCTTGTATCCAGTGGCGATTTTAGCCTGAAATTTCTGGTGGGGCAAATTTATATGACGTCATATTACGTCAGAAAAATAGAGGTAGCTGATTATTATAACAGTAGGCCTACGTATATAGACCAGTCAGGTATACTATGGGCTGCATTTTGAGTGCCAGCAGGGAGCAGACATCCTATTTAAATACATTTCACATGCTTTAGCGCTCAGTACGACACAAAGATGTTGCCTATAATAATAATAATAATAATAATATTGCATTATATTTTAAACGCAAACGTTCCAAAGAATCTCAGAGCGCCAACATGGTACGCACTATAATATAGTGTAACGACCTCGCCGGTGACATAATCATGTCGAGTCATTAGTAGTTGAAGGTAGTTTTAATGAACCAAAAACCAGGTCACTGAAACCCGTAACGTTGTAACAACATTGTCAACATTGTCACCAACAGCTGAAAACCGGACCAAAACAAACCCCGGTTACCCCGGCAACCCCCAACACGGTCTCACTCGCGTGCAGGCCCCCACCCGTATTCTACGTAATTCTACATTACGTAGAATACGTAGATTACGCAGTTAACGTCTAGGGGCAAATTTGAAATTGCCCCTAGCCTCAATGTTAACTTTGGCCGGTGTGGTTCGCGCTCATTGGTGTTTCTATGGTAACGGTGGGGCAGCGTGGGTCTTTGCCCCTCCGGAAACAGGAAACGTAAATATAGACAACGTTCATTCAAGCAAGCACACAGGCAGTAGAACACACGAATCAAATTACTCCAAAACAAGGCTATAATGCTTGTGAGTCAAGTTTATTCACACAAATGTGTACGCTACTTTGTATATAAAAAAATATATATAGTTTGCCACGAAGTAGGAATGGATTGCGCCTTCTGCTCAACAGCGCCATCTCGTGGGTCTGGTGGGGCACTGCCCCACCTGCCCCTAATGTAGAAACGCCACTGCTTGTATCTCTGTTTGCCATGTTCTGCCTCCACCTTCTTCACCTTCTCCATCAATTCTTCCCCTTTGATCCTGTCGTAGGTGCTGAACAGCTGCTGTTTGGCGCTGTTCAGCTCCTCCCGACTCTCTGCGGTCCCCTCTCTCTCAAAGCTTCTGCGTGCCTCTTCCACCAGTGTCCGCGCTCGCACAACCTCCGGGTGTTTGGACCTAGGAGAGGCTCTATGTCTCCCCTTTGTTGGCACCCATTTCCTGGTTGCCTCTTCGTTGGCGGATAGGAACCGCTCGTAGGCCGTTGGCTCCCCTTCCTCGGCCAGATGTAGGCGGGCTCTCACCTCCGCTGTGTATTTGGCCTGGAGTTCAGGGCTTCCCGCGAAGGCCTCCCAGTCGGGCCGGGCTCTCTGGGCGCTCTTGGGGACCCTTAGGCTCAGGCGCAGCCTCGTGGCGACCACACGGTGATCGGAGCCTACAGAATCGAACGTGCTGTAGGACTCTGCATTTAGGATGGACTTCCTCCACTTCCTCCTTACCAGTATGTAGTCCAGCTGACGTCGCATACTGCTGGCTCGGTCCTGGAATGTCCATCTCTTGCCCATTCTCTTACGGAACAAGGTGTTGGCGGCCAGTAGTTCATGTTCCGTAAGAAGGGCAGCTAGATGTTCTCCGTTGCGGTTGGTATTGGTGTGGTACGTGAACGGTGCGTCTTCCGGTCCGAGTCTCGCGTTGAAGTCCCCCAGGATTATGAGGAAGTTGTGAGCCGGCACATGGTGGATCGCTGTTCTTAGGTCATCGTAGAACTTTTTCACTTCCTCGATCGGTGCTACGTTGGTGGGAGAGTATACACTCATGACCGTTGTTACTGGGTTCCCCTCGAAATCGGCACTAAGGATCCTGTTGGTGTGCGAGTGCACCCTACGGAGGGCCTTTCGTGCTCGGGGGCTCACCATGAGTCCCACGCCACCCGTTGCTGCCTGGGCATCATTACGCCATGCAGATGAGGTGATGAACGTGCGTCCCCCCACTCTGCGATAGTTAATTGTCTGGTCTGTGTGTACTCTCCTATGCTCCTGGACTGCCAGGATCTCCACTCCCCTATCCTCGGCACAGTGCGCTAGTTCTTCCAACCTCGCCTCTTCCCTCACTGTGTTTGCGTTGTAGGTTGCCATAATAAGTGGCCTTCTACAGCGCAAGAGTGCATTGGACGTTGGGCTGTGGTCAGACTGAACCCTCCCTCCCCGTTGGAGAGGGTTTGGGGTTGAGTCGTCATAGTGTCCCCCCGGAGGAGGACCAGCACCACCGTCCGCTGCGTGGTTCCTGCGGACTCCCGCCGCTGGAAGTATAGGATTATCGATGTCTTGTGTCTCCATGGAAGCTATACATTGCGCATTATTAAAGACTGTGGGGCGCAGCTCCTCACAGCCCTACTCTAGCCGTTTCAGGCTTAATGCCTTCGTCCACCCTTGCTGCACACCTTCAGGTGGTATACGGTGCGGAGCCAGGCGCGAGCAACACCTGTGGTTTTTGTTCGGAGTGACCTTCTCCTAGATGGGTGGCCTACCATGGCAGAGCCCTATCTGCTCACTATTTACCCATAGCTGGGACAGTGGTTGACAGGTGCCAGGGCGTGTCCGCATGCTGGCGGGCCTGCACACTGTGTCACTGGGGCCCACTGCTGCTCCGAGATCTCCACCAGTTTAGCCTGGAACCGCAAGGTACCAGTTACCGTGTGTGGCCACGAGGAGGCACTGTAGGAGTCTTGGCGGTAGAGAGGCTGTGTATCAGCAGGAGGAGACTTACGCACTCGGCTCCTCTTTTCACCCCCTACAAAGAGGGCTAGGCGACGGCAGTAGCTGAAAGCAGAGAGTAGCAAGCAGGGGCAGCATACAGCATACACTAACTACAAGCACTACTACTCCAGTACTACTGCACTGACGCATCATACACGCCCTGTGCAAGCACTCACTCAATGATGGCAGGCTCAGGACTGCAAGAAGTCCACAAGGTTGTACAACCTGGCAACACGGCCAGCCACATGATGACTTGCAAGGCTGTGTAAAGGGCAGTGCGTGGCCATATGCTAGTAGATGCTGCACTCAACCCCATTCTTGTTGCAGATGCATACAATGTACCAGTACCAACCTAGGAGACAGCTGAGGAATCTGAAGACCAAATAACTACATCTGATCCTGACGGAAATTATGAAGGGATACAAGACACACAACGAGATATAGTCACAACCAACTTGACAGCAGCAGCAAAACTGTATGATGGTGCAATGTCTGGTACATTATCTGCGGTAGAAGTGTGTTCAGCAGAAGCATTGGTGACAATCCAAGGTAAAATAAACGAGAAGAAGGAAACGATGACTACACGGACAGCAAAATGATGGGTCCAATATCTCGATATGGTGGACATCCTTCGAAGGATACTTAAAGCTGAACGGACATGCAACTGAATGTCCATTCATTTAATTGGTACATGAAATGCTGCCATACTTTGAAGCATCCGGACATAGGCTATATGCAAAGTCTGCATTTGTATACCTTCATTAGATGATTAATCTGTCTGAAACACCCAGATGTCCATCAGAAGTTTGTGGAAGGATATCATGTGGTGCGGCGTATTGGGGGGGACTGTTCACAGACCTCATAATTGAACAGGTGATGATGAGAAGTTATAAGATGCATGGGCCCCGACGCAAGGAAAGGGCATGACAGAGACTCAACGCTTAATTTGGGTCATGAAGATGCCTGCCTGTGCAAAACTCAAAGATGCCATGCAGAAGTTCAGTGGTGTATCTTATGAAACCAGCGAACAGCACAAAGATATGTCGAAGGCCAGACAGGAGAGAGATTTCAGTGACAGACTAGACTTGATCAGCCATCTCAGAGACAGAGATCCCTTCATCGAGAATGCTTCAAGAGTTCATATTGCGGAAGGCTGACCAAACGATGACACTTTGATCAAGATCAGCTGTGAAGATCAAAGGAGAATCCATAAAGGTGGACCCACAGCTGATATTCAAGAGACTGGTAACCTTGGGAGAGCAAACATAAGATCTTCCATCATTGTGTGCCATCAAGTATGAACTCTTTAGTCACCCCCCTGCACTGTTTGAATGACCCTCTCTTCTCCTCCAGGCAACCAAAGCAGTCATGCTGATGTCCTATGGTGTCTGAAGTCCGGTGGAGATTTCCAGTAAGTTCTTGTTGGTGGTGCATTACTCCACCACCACACTCAAATTGCAATATAGTTCAAATGAATCCTGGTGTACCAAAGCAATATTGTATTAATTAGAATCAGTTGAATATGTCTTCTGAGAGCAAAAATATGGGAAATTTAGATTTTTGGCAGTCATATTGGATTATTGCAAATGAGAATTTCATCAAAAATAAATTAACCATATTTCCAAATAATATTGGTGTCCAAAAACACAGATTTTAGATTTTTTGCCTTGTCAGAGCAAATTATGGATTTTTTTTGCACCCATATTGGATTTATGCAAATTAGCTATATTTCATTTGCAATTTTTTCCTAGTCAAATCTGAGTTTGCCTGGACTATATGCCAAAAATCTGAATTTATCTTTCGGATTTCGTCTTTGATGATATAGTAAACATTGATAATGAATGAAGAATGTGTGTACGTTAGTGGGAACGTACCAAAATGGAGACCAGTATGGGAGTTTTAATTATCCACCAGAACCCATCCGAGTTCTCGATGATATCCCAGCACCTGGCACAGGAAAACAAACACAAGTCAGTCCAGCATCACTCTAGGTAACAACGGGTTAGGGCCCGTTATGTCACTCCAGGACACATCATTCCAGTTTTGTCCGGTTCTGTCATTCCAGGACACACTCATTACAGTTTTGACCCGTTCTGTCACTCCAGGACACACTCATTCCAGTTTGGGTTTGTTCTGTCACTCCAGGACACACTCATTCCGGTCTGGGCCGGTTCCTACCCCACATCGTTGTACTTGGCCTTTGCGATGGTCCAAGCTGTGATGAAGACCATCGGCCCTCCTGGAGACACAATGACAAACGTATGAACACAATCTAGACACGTTCTTCCATCAATTTCGCTGCCTGTCACTTCCTGTTGTGCATCTATACTGCCTCTAAAGGTCAAGTTCCTATTTTTGTTTGCAGTGTGGTAAAAAGGCATGATTGGACAACCATTCTTACCCCAACCAATCAGAATATAGGCCCAGAAGTACTTCCTCTCGGAGAAGAAGGAGACAGCCAATAGGGCGTGGAGGTAAAGCCCCTCCACCAGCAGCCAGAAGAAGCTGGCCATGACGCCGTACTGGAAGAACACCATCGCCACCTTGCAGCCCAACAGCCTCTAAACACACACACAAGCACATAGACACAATTATAAACAGGCACATGCATACACCAACAAACACGCACACAAGCACACAACACACACACGCAAACACACACACACACGCATGCACGCACACACATACAAACACGCACCCACACAAACACGCACGTGCCCGCGTACACATGCACACACAAATGCACACACGCCAATGCGCGCATAGACTTAGACTTTATTGATCCTTTTGGGATGACACCCTGAAGGAAATTGAATTTCCAGTAGCTTACAGAAACACAACACAATATATATACAATATAAGATAAAACAATAAACTCTTTGCTAACTATAAAAAGTAAACAATAAGTAAAATCTTAGCTAATATTGAAAGTAGAGATAAGAATGGAAGTAAAACAGGATTCAAGTAAAAATATAACCGCTAGCCGTGATTAACGGGGTCCGAGCAAAACGAAAAGTCAAGAACACATTAATGGAAGATATAAATATGACATATAATTATGAAGGAAAGATGTTGATGTTGCCCTTAATGGCATACTGTGCCTCGGCTTTCAGGTGACTGGGCTGCATAGGAATGGCCGAATGTCATTTTCAGCACGTTCATAATTGTCTAATCGGGATTCATCTCCCAAACTAAGGATCACCAGTACAATGCATTACCCCATTGAGCCACTGACAAACCTGAAATGTAGCCTCATTCACATGGTCAAAATGTCTATTGATAAGCACACAACATCCAGAACACTCCAAGGAAACATTTCTCAAATTAATTAAGGGTTTTCTTAAAAGCAAATACCTGAAAAATCTTCTGGGGAAATTAAACATTTGTTGTCAAGAACACTAATGGAAGAAATATTGATATGACAGAGTTCATTATGAAGGAAAAATTGTTAAAGAAGAAGTTCCCCTTAATGCCATTTTGTGTCTTGGCAGACCGATTCTTAGAAACTAATGAATGTTGAAAGTGGAATGTTGATTGCCTGATGAATTTCAGGTGCCGTTAGGTGTTGTGTTTCTTAAATGAGTGGCAATGACAGAATGTCATGTTCAGGTTGTTCATAATGCCCTAATCAGGATTCAAACTCTCAACCTAAGGATCACCAGTACACGGCAGGGTGAATAGATGCATCCGTTTTTAGAGATGAATATGATGAAAGAATTTTGAGTCCAGGTAAATCTCGCAAGGAGAAATAAGGCTGGTTCATAATTTTTTTGAATAGCGCCACCTTTGGGTGCAGTACCACAATTTGGGTTTATTAGTAATGGGGGGTATTGGTATCCACCTAATAATAGTTGTATGGTTTTTTATACAATATCAAAATGGTCATATAAGAAAAATGGGCTAACTGCTCCAACTTTATTGGCCAATATTTCTCAAATGGAACTAAGTAAAACAAATTCTGTCCAATGATTTTTGTGAGGCTTGGTCTAAAGATTTTATTTGGCGATTTTGGTGAATTTTTTATTATTATTTTGTAGCCTGTGAATCTTTTTATCATGTTGAGGTTTAATATGAAATTGTGGGATAAGTGTACATTTTTAGGGCATAAGAGGCATTCAGGGTTTGATAAATGCGTCTGATTCTAGAGATTAATATTCTGAAAGAATATTTTGAGTCCAGGTCCTCTGGTGAGGAGAAATTAGCCGAATTCATGATTTATTTACAATAGCGCCACCTTTGGGTGCAGTACCACTATTAGGGTTTATGGGTAGAGGGGGTTATTGGTAACCATAAGTGCAAATTTCAAGAATTTTCGACCTACGGTATAGGCTGCAGTATTACTTTTACATAATTTGAGGGGAAAAAAAACGTTACAGAAACAATAGGGGCCAAGCAGCTTCGCTGCTCGGACCTTTAATAAAAGAAAATAAATATAGAGAACTGTATCGAGGATAAATATAGATAAATATATGGCTGTATATGGTATTGTGTTGTCATACAGTGGATAAATAAATGATAAATGACAAATCGCAGAAATTAGCAGTTAAATAAATTAAATTAGCAGTTAAATTAAGCGGTTAATTAGGTTATTGCACAAAAAAAGAAGAATAGTGTCAAGTTATGTATGTGGGTAGATTAGATTATTGCACAGTGCACCACTCCTTCCCTTCTGTCCTTTTTACTGTATTTCCTCTATTTCCTCCTCCTTCCCTCGAGTGACGAGTTGTAGAGTGTGATGGCATTAGGGACAAAGGAGTTCTTTAGTCTGTTGGTTCTAACCATGGGAAGGACAAGCCCTCCACTGAACAGGCTCTTCTGGTTGCTGACAACGTTGTGCAGGGGGTGGCTGGCATTGTCAATAATGTCCAGCAGTTTGTCCAGTGTCCTCCTCTCTGCCACGTCACCAGTGAGTCCAGCTTCATGCCGACCACAGAGCCGGCCCGCCTGATCAGTTTATCCAGTCTGGAGGTGTCCCTCTTTTATATGCTGCCTCCCCAGCGCACCACAGTGTAGAAGAGGACGCTGGCAACCACAGACTGGTAAAACATCCACAGCAGTTTGCTGCAGATGTTGAAGGACCGCAATCTCCTAAGGAAATACAACCTGCTTGTGTCTTCCCATACAGGTAGCTGGTGTTTGTTGTCCAGTCCAGTTTATTATCCAGCCACACCCTGAGGTATTTGTATGATTTTACAGCCTCCACCTCAGCTCCCTCTAGCAGGACTGGTTGCGGGCTTGGTCTGGCCCTCATAAAGTCAATGACCAGCTCCTTTGTCTTAGAGGTGTTGAGCTGTAGCCGGTTAGTGTGGCACCTGAGAGCAAAGTCCCCCACCAGACTCTGATACTCCTCCTCTCTGTCACCCCTGATACACCCAACGATGGCTGTGTCATCGGTGTACTTCTGTATGTGCCATAGCTCCGAGTTGTAACAAAAGTCTGAGGTGTACAGGGTGAAGAGAAGATGGGCCTGCACTTTGCATTAGGGGGCTCCATTGTTGCTGACCACAGTGTCAGACATGGTGTCCTTCAGCCTGACGTACTGTGGCCTTTCAGTGAGATAATCGTCAATCCAGTCCACCAGATAGGGGTCCACTCCCATCCTGTTCAGTTTGTCCTGAAGCATAGGGGGCTGGATGGTGTTAAAGGCACTGGAGAAGTCCAAGAAGAGAATCCTCACTGTGCCGCTTCCCTTATCCAGATGGGAGTGGACTTGGTGTAACATGGAGAGCAGGGATGGGCAACTTTCATGATAAAGAGGGCCACATTTTTCATCATACCCATCAGAGGGCCACATGACTGCACACTTCAACTTAACGTGAGCTGAGAGAAGCTACACAATTTTGTATTTGGTAGATATGATTTCCGGTATTCTGGTGCATTTTGAGGATGGCCACTAACTAAAAAATCTTCCAGAAACATAATCTATGTGCGGTATTTTATTTGAACCAACATACATTCATTTCATGTTTTCCATGCTCAAACAGCCACATGAATGGGTAGTATTTTTATCAGTGCAAAGGGCTCACATACATCATCATTCAATGATGTCACAAAACTGAAAAACAGTGGCCCAACATTGATTTATTTTAATTATGTGCAGGCCTGACTGAGTGAGGATGCGGGCCGTATGCGGCCCGCGGGCCGCCAGTTGCCCATCCCTGATGTAGAGGATGGCATCCTCCACACCAACATCTGGCTGGTACATGAGCTGCAGGCGGTCCTGGGCGTGTTGTACCTGGGGACTGAGGAGGCTGAGGAAGAGCCGCTCCAACGTCTTCATCAGGTGTGAAGTGAGTGCCACCGGTCGGAAGTCATTCAGCTCGCTGGGCCTGTTCTTCTTCGGAACCGGAACGAAGCAGGATGTCTTCCAGAGCATGGGCACTCTCCCTAGCCGCGGGCCAAGGTTGGAGATCCGTTGTAGTGGTTCCCCCAGTTCTGCAGCGCAGGTCTTCAGTAGTCTCGGACACACACACTTTGTCTGGGCCTCCTTCTTTTCTGGGCCGGAGCTTCCTCAGCTCTCCTCTGACCTGGTCTGTGGTGATGTGAGGTGGGGATTGTGCTGAGGTGGGGGGGGGGGGGGGGGAGGGGGGTGTTGTGGTGTCTGGGGGGAGGTGTGTAGAGGGAAGAAGGAGGGATGGCTGCGGTGAGGGTGGGGGTGTTCGGGGGGACGAGGGCTGGTTGAAGCTGTTGAAGTCATTCAGCTCGTTCGCCCTCTCCATTGTCTGCATTGTCCCCCCCTGTAGCTCTGGTCTTTGTGTTTTGACCTGTGATGGTCCTCACATCTTCCCAGACCTCCCTCATGTTGTTCTACCTCAGCTCCTGCTCCACCTTTCTTCTGTAGCTGTCCTTAGCTTCCATCAAACAGTGTTTCACCTCCTGTTGTGCTGCCTTCATGGCCTCCCTGTCCCTGCTCCTGAAGGCAGCCTTCTTCTTCTTGAGGAGAGCCTTGGCTTCCCGCGTTACCCATGGCTTGGTATTAGGGTAGCAGCGGACAGTCCTGACAGGACTGTCAGGACTCCATCAGACAGTGTGTCATCCCCTCTCTGTCCTCACCATGCGGGTCAATCAGCACATCCCATACTGTGGTGTCAAAACAGTCTCTCAGGGCACTTTCCATCTCAGGGGACCACCTCCTGATAGTGCGAGTTGTCACCGGCTGTCTTTGGACCAGGGGGGTGTATAGTGGCTGTACGTGAACCTATGCATGCACACGCATACCAAAAAAAACTGGTTCGGGTGAAATCAGGTAACAATATAATATATACAATTTAAGAAGCTGTCGTAAGCCAAAACCGGTAGCTGGCTTCTATTCAATGTTGAGATTTTTCGACTCACAGAATTCTATGATGCAACATTTATATCCAAAGTACCACCCTAGGTGTATTCAGGTCCAAGGCGGCAGGAGTCCGTCAGCGTTGACGAATGTTGCTCGCATGACAGGCTTCCCGACACCGGGGATCGTACCTACAACCTCACGGACCAGTAGTCCCCACACCTGAGCCACTGTATAAATCATCACACCCCCTCCCCCAGCACACAGCATACAGACGGTAGACACTCGACACACAGGCCTGCAGTGGTAAACAGGAAACACACCTCGGGGTAAGTAGATGGACAGGAAGTGGACGAGTGTGTGCCAAAAGGCGGTTTTGAAGCTCGTTGTCTTGTCCTGTGGGTGACGGAGGAGGACGGAGATGGGCTCCGTCACGGTGTAGCTGGGACATTCCCTCAGTGCTTTGTGCTGTGATAAAGCAGGATCCCTCTAAGCTCTACATGAGACAGGCTGAACTCACAGCAGCAGAAGGTAAGAAGTTGGTCTGTGGACAGGGAGGCGGCGGCTTCTTATAAATGTCTGTGTGTGTCCGGCAGAGCTTGCATATCTTCTTTAATCTAAAAGAGGGGGCTTTAGGGAGGAGGATGTGTCTCATAACTTGGGTGTTATGCAGAAGAGAATACATAATGAAGGAGTAGGTTTCCTTGAATTCTGAAACCACCCTGGAAGGGGGGGGGGGGGGGCACAAACACATAGATGATACCAGGCATGGTAGCCCTGGTTTATAGTGCATTATATTAAGCCCTGCATAATTTATTCAGCACGGCTTGCTATCACAACCAGAGACATATTGGCATATGGTAATCTTCAATGCTGCGGTCATATGAGACCAGTGATTCTTGAACAAAGATCTTTACCTCTGGGAGCAGGGAACTCTCTGGTTCACGGGGTCAACAGCCAGCTGTGGGCAGGCAGCACACAGGATGCTCCTGTCCAGTAACAAGTGGCAGTTTCTCAG
The DNA here is from genome assembly GCF_031168955.1 of Gadus macrocephalus. Classification (NCBI taxonomy): domain Eukaryota; kingdom Metazoa; phylum Chordata; class Actinopteri; order Gadiformes; family Gadidae; genus Gadus; species Gadus macrocephalus. Next base: position 1,437,778 of record NC_082404.1, on the reverse strand, counting down.
AGGCCAGTCCAGCTCCTCCAAACCCTGTCCTTGGTGGCCCCATGTGATGAGGGACCACAGAGAACCCACGTAGCTCTCTCCCAGAGGGGGGAGGCTGCAGCCAGACCAAACCCTGTGATGAGGTAGCAGAGAGAACACTCTGAGCTTTCTAACCTTAACCCTCTCCGAAGGCTGCAGCCAGACCAGGCTGGAACGGCTCCATGTGCAGTCCATAAATGCATATTAAAAATATAAAATACCGAAGCAAAAAAGGCATATGGATTGAAGAACAATGATATGATGTGGACATTTATTAATAAGGAACAACAACAATGATGATGATGAGGAGGAGCAAGATGAAGATGCGCAAAACAACAAAGCATTAACAAAGACCGCTGGCTCCTACTCGGCAACAAACACATCACGCACGCACGCACGCACGCACGCACGCACGCACGCACGCACGCACGCACGCACGCACACACACACACACACACACACACACACACACACACACACACACACACACACACACACACACACACACACACACACACACACACACACACACACACACACACACAAACACAGCTTCTGGCTTCTACCTCTTCCTCTTCCTCTTCCTCCCCCTCGGAAGCTATAAATGCTGGATGCGTCTGAAGGCTTACCATGAAATATTAACCGTCTGAGCCCTGGAGAGCGGCCACACTCACCATCCCCGGACCTCAGCCACTGCTACGCACCACTGGGTCAAGGGTCAGACACACTGACCCTCCACAGACAAATGCCAGTGGTGTGGACGCTGGCTAATCCATCCCAACAAACGCACGGATACTGGCCTGTGATGCTGAGACAGAGAGACAATCAGAGAGACAGGCAAAGAGACAGACAGAGAGACAGGTGGGCAGGCAGACAGAGAGACAGACAGACAGAGGGACAGACAGGGAGACAGACAGGTGGAGAAACAGATGGAGAGACAGACGGAGAGGCAGACAAGGGACAAACGGAGAGAGAGAGAGACAGGCAAAGAGAGTGACTGACAGTACAGACCGGCATTGTATAAAATGTTAATGATAAGATCTGTTTAAACTAGGAGAGAACCTATAAAGGTCTGACTGGAGTCAAAATACATACTGCCCCTCTTCTGCTTTTGTCTTCTGCTGCTGGAGCTATGTGGGTTCTTTGTGGTCCCTCATCACATGGGGCCACCTAGGACAGGGTTTGGAGGAGCTGGACTGGCCTCTGAGACACTACCACTAGTTACTGGACAGAAGTAGCCTGTGTGGGCCTGGTGTAAGAGTCAGGGTAGGGGTCTGTTCCTTTTGGCCGAGGGCCTGGTGTGAGGGTCAGGGTGGGGTCCTCGTGTCCCGTGGGCCTGGTTGGAGGGTCAGGGTGGGGTTCTTGTTCCTCCTGTCCCATGGGCCTGGTTGGAGGGTCAGGGTGGGGGTCTGTTCCTTGTGTCCCGTGGGCTTGGTTGGAGGGTCAGGGGGGGGGTCTGCTCCTTTTGTCCGTGGGCCTGATGGGGGGGTCAGGGTGGGGGTCCTCGTGTCCCATGGGCCTGGTGGGAGGGTCAGGATGGGGGTCCTCCTGTCCCGTTGGCCTGGTGGGAGGTTCAGGGTAGGGGTCCTCCTGTCCCGTGGACCTGGTGGGAGGTTCAGGGTGGGGGTCTGTTCCTTTTGTCTGTGGGCCTGGTGTGAGGGTCAGGGTGGGGGTCCTCGTGTCCCATGGGCCTGGTCGGAGGGTCAGGGTGGGGGTCCTCATGTCCCATGGGCCTGGTGGGAGGGTCAGGGTGGGGGTCCTCGTGTCCCATGGGCCTGGTGTGAGGGTCAGGGTGGGGGTCCTCGTGTCCCATGGGCCTGGTGCGAGGGTCAGGGTGGGGGTCCTCGTGTCCCATGGGCCTGGTGGGAGGGTCAGGGTGGGGGTCTTCGTGTCCCAATGGCCTGGTGGGAGGGTCAGGGTGGAGGTCCTCCTGTCCCGTGGGCCTGGCTCCTGGCTCTTGGGAGGGGGATTTGGGTCTTATTCCTCTGTGTACTGGGGGCCTGACACCTGGCTCCTGGGAGAGGGCCGGTCATCCAGAGAGGGTTGGACCGGGCCCTCGCTGTCAGTAATCATATCCTGAGCTTGTCCGTCCAAAGGTTCCTCAACACCCAAAGACGGGCTTGTCCATGTCTCTCTCCTCGTGGAGGTTCTCTGAGTGTCTGGTGGTACCAGACACTCAGATTAGACTGGGATTCATTGGACGTGGAACTGGTTTCCTCACGGTCTGTTGAACGATGTGATTGGGCCCCTGCTGGCTAATTTCCTTCAGCTGGTTTGAATTCTCGCAAATCAGTTCAAATCACTCTCTGGTGCACCATCTTTAGCCCACAGCTGTCAAAGACGAATGGGTCATGTACACCAGAGATCAGCGGATGAGTCTGCTGCAGCAAAGCCCAGCCTTTAAAGACACCACTTCCAATACCCTTACAAACACTGCTTTTGCATGCAAGAACCTGTGCACACACACACACGAGCACATTTGCTCACAGTCCCTATCAGAGCAGTGATAACGGCCCAGGACTGGGCTTCAGCCTGGCCTGTAATGCCCCCTCGGTCGACATACCTAACTGGGAGCACCATAATGAAGCTTACCACTGTGCGATTGATTTGTTGTTGTTACAAAAATTGAATGAAGAAGACCAACATCTTACAGACCATCCTCACCAGTAGGACCACTCTAAGGAAGCCCCACTGGGGCCACTGGAACCCCACTAGGACCACTGGAACCCCACTAGGACCACTGGAACCCTACTAGGACCACTGGAACCCTACTAGGACCACTGGAACCCCACTAGCACCACTGTAAGGGAGCCCTACTAGGACCACTGGAACCCCACTAGGACCACTGTAAGGGAGCTCTACTAGGACCACTGGAACCCCACTAGGACCACTGTAAGGGAGCCCCACTAGGACCACTGGAACCCCACTAGGACCACCGGAGTCTCACTAGGACAACTGGAGTCCCACTAGGACCACTGGAACCCCACTAGGACCACCGGAGTCTCACTAGGACAACTGGAGTCCCACTAGGACCACTGGAACCCCATTAGGACCACTGGAGTCCCACTAGGACCACTGTAGTCCCACTAGGAACAGTAGCCGCGTTTACATGGACACATCTGACCCGCATAGATTTCTATGCGGAATAGAAAATGATCATATATACGCCTCATTCGGTTTACAATTATCTGTTCGGCATAGAATTCTATGCCGAATAGAAGAGGTGGTGTAGTCTGTTTTAATCGACATGCATACACTTATTCTGAATAGATTGGGGTTTAACTTAGAGCAGCTGCAATAGTTCGCAATTGGTCCACTGAGCTCCGTCGGTATTTTTATGCACACCGAACTTGACCGCTGTCAAGGAAAGTGGATTTATTGCCTGATTCACGTCATTGTTACCACTCCGTAAGTAGTCCGGTAAGCGTGTCCGGTTGCTAAGCGACGGGACATGGGTGTTTATTAATGACGTGTTTGCGTATCGTAGTGTCTGCGCGCGTCCGAGATAACTGTAAATGAGTAGGCTACTACTAGTAATTTTGCAGGCTGAACGTTAAAATACTTCTTAACTGACCCTCCGGTGGCGCGCGAAACAGCATGACAGCTTAGAAACAGAGCTCCGGTACCAGCCTTTAAATTCCCCCTAATTCAAGCGTTTTTGTTCATTCAAATTGATACACACTGAATAACAATGGATGGGGATAAAAGCAAGAAAGGCGGATATGGGTTACGATACAACGCCGATCGGAAAATCGACAAAGGAGATGCGGCTAGCGAAACTTTAGCAGGTCAAGATGGCGGCCCCGGAGAAGGCGATACTTTGGACCTAATCCGTGTAGCCGTGAGCGAAGTTATGACCGCGGGTATGGCAGCGTTCCGAGCCGAATTGAAAAAAGACCTCTCAGACTTTCATGCCAGTTTTCGGGAGGACATTAAAAAACAAATGGAGGAATTTTCCACAGAAATAGTCCGGAAAATGCAAGATACGGCTGGTCAGATTGAGGGCGCGGTGAAACTCATTGATGAGATGGAGGAAAAAATGGCCGATATGGAAAGATGGGACATTGGAGTGAAGGACGCCCTCAACCAACTGCTTCGCGATCAACTAGCTCTGCGGGATAAAGTGTCTGATTTGGAGGGTCACTCCAGGCGCAACAACGTTAGGATATATGGCGTCCCGGAGGACGCCGAGGGTACATCCACTGTAACCTTCGTTGAAAACCTGATTAAGACTGAACTCTGAGACAGTCTGCCCTTGGATAGGGGCCGTGTCCTGGGTATAGAGCGCGCTCATCGCGCTCTGGCACCAAAACCTCCTGCAAGTGCCCCTCCACGCTCGATAGTGGTTCGGTTCCTCCGGTTTTCAGTGAAGGAGAAGGCTCTCTATACAGCTTGGAAAAAGGAACTGCGTGTCTGTAGAACTATATGCAATGCTCATACGCATTGTCACAGGTGAGCCTCCGTACCGAGCGAGAAGGCATGTGCGCATGCGTGCTGGCACGGAGGTCGGAGGAAGATAGTTCGTGGCCACCCAAGAGATGTCTGTTAGTCGATGAACCCTGTGAATGTTAAATAAATATCCTGAAAGATACTAAGGACTATTATTGAACACATCTTAAAACAGTGTCCAAAACAAACAAGTGTTTTTTGACCTTGATGAAACCCCTGTCCGACACTTTCTTTTGACTTAACAAATACACTGTACTATACTGCTGATACCTACGGTGCGCACAGACAGAGAGCCACGAGACTTTCTTCCTTCTTTTTTTTCTCTCTTTTTGCTACAGAGGGGCCCCACTTTGTGGCCTGGTCCCCTCACTGTCGAGGCGACATGTCACCTTGCTTGTTAGAAGCTCAGTTTGATGTTCTGTTTTATTGTTCTAGTTCTCTTGTTCTACTTTATTTTAAACTCAGTACAATTGCTCATGAGTACACATAATGCAATACCAACACTATAACATACTGTCATTGAATGTAAATGGGCTGAATAATCCGATCAAAAGAAGTAAAATGATAACTAAATTAAAAAAGGAGAAGGTAAACATAGCATTTTGGCAAGAAACTCACCTTTCTGGCCCTTAAAAAAAACTTAAAAAAATGGGCTTTAGGAACTCTTTTTACTCATCATTTAAAAATGGAAAACGGAGGGGAGTTGCCGGACTAATTTCAAATTCGACTACATTCGAATTTATATCCCAAATAGGTGATAAAGATGGTAGATTCATTCTCATTAAAGGAAAAATAGATCAAATAGAAGTGACTCTCTTTTATGTATATGCCCCCCCTGGGAGTGATAAATAATTTTTTGGAAAGGTGTTTGATTTGATAGCCTCTGAAACATATGGGACTCTAATATTTGCCGGAGACTTTAACATGCTAATTCAACCCCTACTAGATACAACGAATAGAAAGATGAAAAATAACGCTACTGAGAAATATATAAATAAAGTACTAAAAGACCTTGGACTGAATGATGGATGGCGGTTTGTGCATGGATCAGTCCCAGGTTATACTTTTTATTCTGCGCGACACTCAGTTCACTCTAGAATCGACTATTGCTTTATGTATGGTGGGGATTTACATAGAGTAAGGGATTGTAGAATGGGCCCGAAAGACCTCTCGGACCACTCTGGAATTTATCTGACGTTACATTTAGACAGTAGACAGCGCAAAACACTGTGGAGACTCAACACCGGTACGTTGAATGACCCTGCTTTTAGGAATTCAATAGTGTCTGATTTAAACTCATATTTACAGGATATGATACCGGAGATGTGAATCCTAGTATTTTATGGGATGCAGGTAAAGCCGTTCTCAGGGGGAAAATCATAGCCAGGACATCAATGTTGAAAAAGATAAAAGCAAGAAAATTATCAAAACTGCAGGAAGAATTAATAGAGCGAACGCAAATTGTCAATAAAGAGGCCAGTATCATAAATAAAATCAGAAATTTAAAGCAAGAAATAGATCAAATATCAAGCGAGGAAGTTGAGAAAAATATTAGATTCATGAGGCAAAGATACTACGAGTCAGGCCTTAAGCGACAAAGCTGTTAGCTTGGAGGCTTAGAAAGCAACAAGCGGACAATACAATCCACAAGATTAGAGACCCTGTGACAAAAAAGATTACTACTAGTATCGATTGTATACAAATGGCATTTGAAAATGATTATACATCTTTATATTCTCAAAAATAACATAGTAATGAAACGACTATACTCAAATTTTTAAAATCCTTAGACCTTCCTGTATTTGGTAAAGAAATTAATGATAAACTTGTCTCCCCAATAAAAGTAGAAGAAATAGAAAAGGCTATTACAAGTCTTAATGCTAACAAGTCACCCGGTACCGATGGTTTCCCCCCAGAATGGTACAAATCCATCTGCTCCCTTTACTTGTAACCTATTTTAATTTTGTCTTAAAAGAAGGCTCTCTTCCCCCTTCTTGGAACGAGGCTATCAGTCATCCCTAAGGATGGAAAGGACAAGATGGAGTGTAGTAGTTTCAGACCTATTAGTGTTTTAAACACAGACTATTAACTTTACGCAACCATCCTAACCAAAATAATGGAAACCGCAATGCCACTATTAATAGATGAATGAGGCTTTATAAAAAATAGACAAACTCAGGACAATATAAGGAGAGCATTGCATATCATTCAGCAGGTTAGGCAGGAAAATAGTAGCTCTATGGTCCTCAGTTTGGATGCTGAAAAAGCTTTTGATTTGTTTGGGTGGGAATTCCTCTATTTAGTGATGAACAGATTTGGCTTTAGCAAAGATTATGCTGTATTCAAGCTTTTTTTTTACTCCCAACGGGAGTGTTTCCAACTCTATAATTTTGCAACGTGGCTGAAGCAATTCGGCAGGAGGACGGACTTAAAGGCATATCTGTGGGAGGTACAAAATAGGACTTCCATAAACACATTCAGGTTCTGTTCTTAATGTACACAAAACCCAGGTCTTGACATTTAATTATTGTCCTACGCAAGACTTTATCACAAGGTATAATTTTAATTGGAATTCAACTCACATAAATTACCTTGGAGTACGTCTACCTAAGGATCTCTCACAGCTATTTGTTATCAATTATAATTCAGTTAATCAAAATATATATGATGACCTCACTAGATGGGCCCGCCTTCCTCTCGACTTTGGCAGTAGAATTAGATCCGTTAAAATGTATACTCTTCCCAGATTATTATTTATTTTTTCATCACTTCCAGTAGAAATCCCCCAGAACCAATTTGGAGAATGGGGTAAGCATATTTCTCGATTTATTTGGCATAAAAAGAAACCAAGGGTAAAATTCTCTACCCTTCAGCTGCCGGAGGAAAGGGGGGGCATGGCCCTCCCTTCCTTAAGAAAATATTATTTGTTGAGGCCTTTGGTTTATTGGTGTAACCCATCCTACGTTGCCAACTGGAAAACCATGGTTATCTATAACAGATTCACCAATACAATCACTGCTTGGCTTTGTTGACAAGGAGAACGAAATTATACAAGTAGAGGGTTAATCTATCACTAAAAGTATGGAGGGAAGTCGTAAAATGTTTTAAACTCCAAAGAGACATTAAAATGCTTAGATGGCCAGCCTACGACCCTGACTACATACCAGCACTGCAGGATCATAGGTATAGACAGTGGGTTGATTATGGTATTACTGCTATTTGTAAGACCGCTGAAATGGGCAAGTTTAAAAGCTTTGACAACCTATGTCAAACATACGGGCTGGGCAGACAAGACTTTTACAGATACTTGCAGCTTCGTGACTATTTTTGTAACTGTCCGTCCACACCAGAAGCGAATTGAGCGACCAAATCGCCGGAAGTCATTCACTTTCTATGGACAAGAGCGACCAAAGCGACCAAAGCGACCAACGCTACCAGCGGCCAAAGTTGAGCGACCAGAGCGTCAAAAAGAAGTTGAAAACTTTTTAACTTTATGCAAATCACTATTATTCGCTTCAGCGACCAAACACTGACAGCCAATAGGAATGTAGACGCTCTTCGCTTGCGTGGATCCCAGGGAACATCGGCAGGCACTTTGGTTCCTACCTACCTTTATTCACTCACTGAACAAAATGTCGGCTGAAGTATTAATCGCGGCTGTAACTGGGCACCCGGTGTTGTACGAACCCACCCTTTTTCAGTTCAGAGATCGAAACGCCATAGTGGTTTGGATATCAAGCGATGATAAGCGGGAGTATTTATAGGCTACATCTAGAACGTTCGTATTTAAGCGGGAATCATTATAATTTGCTCTACATGCCACCAATCTAACCAACCAATCGCGTGTAGCATGCTTTAAACAAAACCAAAAAAGTTTTTGAAATCGTCACATAAACAAACTAATCGACAAGACGAGGCTCACACCTCAGGCTCCGTGAATAGTGGGGAATAGAGGGATAAAAGACAAGAGATATATCCCTTGTCATTTATCCCTCTATTCCCCACTATTCACGGAGCCTGAGGTGAATAATTTTTAATTAAATAGTCTAGATAGATAGATAGTCAAGTCTTTATTAATACCAAACGACACAAATCGTCGGGAATCCATTTAGGTGGTTCGTCCCACACAGGACAGTAGCCTACAAGACCACACAGAACAAGTCTGACTGGACATACACACAATACATCACATTAAAACTAGACACGCGTTGATAGATAGATAGACAGAAAGGCCTAGATAGATAGATATGTTCCATTATTTGCCTTGCGGAGCCAACCAGTCCTGTGCACGTATGCAAATTAGCCATGTGCGCTAATGTCTATTTGTTTTGAATGTGACGAATGAGTGCAGATCATGATTTGCAGATCCAGATCAGTGAAACATATTTTAACTACTACAGCACGCAGGGTTTTTTGTTCTCGGTTGTATTTAGCCTACATTTTAGGATTTTTTGTATATTGGGGGGAATCACTGTCCTACTTGTTGTCGAAGCACTTTATCGAACAAGCAAAACCGTCTCGGCAATATGGCCAAGTTAAGGTGTATGGGAGAGTTCACTATTTGATTTGGCTGTCTGTAGGGCCTACTAAACGCATACGGCTCCTTTAAATGCGTCTGCATAATTGAATTGTACGTCATGAGCGACTTGAGCGACCAAAGCGAACAGAAAACTTTGTGAGCGACCAAAGCGTCTTTGACGCTATGGTCGCTCCTGGTGTGGACGTACAGAAGATAAGAGGTGCTAATTTAAGAGAAATACCAACTATTGTTCAAATATTTATTGATGCATATAATTCTGGAAACATCAAAGGTCTGATAAGCAAGTTGTATTGTGGAATCATATCTTTGAACAAGGACTCAACAGACTATGTGAAGGAACGATGGGAAAAAGAACTGAACATTGTAATAACTGAAGACATATGGCTGAATGCCTGGACAACACAGTTTTCCTCCATCAACTCCCGGACCTGGAGGGACTTCTGTTGGAAAAACTTGATTCGTTTTTTTATCACCCCAAAACAGAAGTCAAAACAAACTGGTACCCAGCTAGGCTGCTGGAGGGACTGTGGGGACATTCTGGTCGATCATGCCTATGTCTTTTGTTCTTGCCCACTTATTCAGTCTTTCTGGAAGGAAGTGGCATTGATTATTACAAAAACATTGGGCCTCAATATCAGTGTAACGTTCTTATCTCTCTATCTTGGTTATTTATTTTTAAGTAAAGATGATGCATACCTCTTATAGATTTTGCTGGCAGCAAGTAAAAAGGGCGTCACAAAATGCTGGCTTCAGAAAAATGCTCCTACTGTTGGTCTCTTTGTTAGCATTGTTAAGCAGTTACATCCTTTGGAAAGAATGACTTCAAAAGGAGTTGGGTGAAAAGCGATGGGGAAAATGGTCCGTTTATTTAGCTAGTCAGACAGATTTGGTATAGACATTGCACCGTGAGCGGGTTCTTTTTCTAAGCCTTGGAGACAGGGGCGGACTGGCCATCGGGAATACCGGGGACATCCCCGGTGGGCCGATGGCCCAAAATACTATTATGTACCGGCCCACGCCCATCATCATCAGCTCTACAATGGTTATCACAGCGGCACAAGCGTAATTTTCTCCAAGAGCTATACCTATCTAATCAAAATCGCACTGACTGAGTTTTATACTGCTACTCGCAATCGGTCTTCACACACATGGTGACTATTTTTCGATTTTTTTTTAAGTGTCTTCTAATATGTGTTTTACAGACTTCGGAAGTCCAAAGTAAGAAAAGATCTCCACCTTATTAATAAACACCTCTAAATTGGTTCTTATACACGCAACGCGGCACCCAGTTCTACGCATGCGCTCAACCCATGAGGAGAAAGGGATTGTTAGCGGCGAATGTCTCCAGCTTGAGACCCGCTGAGGGACCACCGCCGGAGGCGGAGGTGCCTAAGCGCTGCCCGGCAACGATCCCTTTCTCCTCCTTGTCGTGGTTCAGTCTACTTCACATTGATGAGGACGTTGAAGAACCAGGAACGTCGGAGAACCCAACGCGGTCGTTTGAGATTCATAATATCGGCTCACACATCTTTTGGCCGTTATAATATTATATGATATAGGCTATGTAGGCTATATGATAATATTTTGATATAGAGCTCCAGGACTCCCGTGTGTTCTAGAATATTTACAGAACACGGCTAAAGGCTGTGTGAGCCTCGCCATTGCGATACATCCACTGTAAACAGAGCGAATGGTACCGTGGCTGCAAGCTGCTCAGGGCCACACCCCCACCCTCCTCCTTGACCCGCCTCGCTCCTCCTCATTTGCATTATAGCTACAGCCACCAAAACAGCGCATTTGGGGGAAGCTCAATGTGCGACTGGCTCGGAGTGGCTGTAACTCTGCACCACGGCTGAATTTCGGGAACGTCGTTATGTAACTTACTGTTTTGTTATGCACATTCAGCACCCCTACACACACAAACAATCACACACCCAGCATGCAACACTACTGATACCACTGATGTTCACACCCCATCGTATGTTCTGTTCTGTTCATTTCTAATATATTGTTCATGCTAATTCTACCCTCTGATTCCAGTTTCTTTATTGTGTGGTCTTTCTCTCTCTTTCTTTGTAGTTATACTTGTATAACCATCTGATACTAGCCAAGAGTTAAGCATATTCATCTAGCAAACTATACCTACCTTGGAGTGTTACAATAGCCAATAATCATTTTATTCCATGTGTCCATCCAGGCAAATTGGTGGATCCAAATGTTATTAAAAAACAAACATACATATATGATGTAATTTCTTTGTAATCATCCAAAATAATGTTAAGTGTATGGGTATTTTTCCCAGAAGGCCACTGACTGTTCGATACGCGCGATCCATTGAGTGGGCAACGCGGCGTGTACTTAGTGGGCCGCGCGCCGTGTATTGAGTGGGCCGGTCTGACAGAAACTCCCGGGCCACTTTTTCCCCCCAGTCCGCCCCTGCTTGGAGATAGGCGAGATTGCCATGATTAAGTGATTGTCCCATGACCTCTTGTGCCATGTAAACGCATCTAGTGTAACATAGACCCACTAGGACCACTGGAACCCCACTAGGACCAGTGTAACATAGACCCACTAGGACCACCATCAGGGAGTCCGACGTGAGACCAGGGCTGAATCTAAAACGTTATTAATCCTAAAGGACAATAAGAACACTTGGATCTATAAATTAAGTGTAGAATTAGATTAAATATGCTTGATATCTTTGATATAAGAAGATATAATAACAGTTGCATAATAGTTTTCCAAAACAATGTTTTTCTCCAACCAGCCCACTGAGCACTGTTGTGATAACACTGAGAAACGACTTCTTTAATGTTCATTGTTCGGTTCACTCTGAATAAGAGTGATTCAACAACACCAGCCATCAGCCCTGGCACGTAGGCACAAAAAGGCGAACATCGGCCAGTGCCTCTATGATTGACAGCTGGCCCACCCTATCATAAGTTATTAACTTGCATTAACTTGAATTTCAAGGAACGCAAAAACAGCCCATATACTACTCAACATAATGACAAAATTGTGTCACATACATTTTGTTTCAGCAAAGTATCATTATGTTACAAATATTTACAGAAATGCTATTTTTGTTCATTTTTTTTATATTCTACGCTTAATTTTGATTGGGTTAAGCTATGTAGGCGGCCGCAGTGTGCGTCCGTAAGCTGTGACGACATTGGCTGGAACTTGTAGTCTAACTTCAGTTAGTCTACAAATATGTCAAAATAAATGTTGGTGTCATTTTTAAAAAGACCAAGATTAGATTTGACCACCACAGGCATGGAGAGCTCTCTCAATGCCTCAGAGTGTGAGTAGTTCTCAAAATCCTTCTGCCCGTCAGTCCAGGGGTCCGCCTGCCGACCTGTCTACCCAGTCCAGTCCTTGCCCCAGCGCTTCAGCTCTCTCCGAGTCAAACCCAGCCACACCCGAAACGCACGCACGGAATTGTAAATCCTTGAAATGTTTGTTGAACCCAATAGCCTTCTTGGTCAGAAGTTGTTCTGTTATGTTTTGGTACTTTGAGTAGTACCTTCTTCAGAATCAATGTTTTGGGTTCAGGCTGTATTGACCAGGTTGTTTTTTGTTACATGTTTACAAAGCGCTCACAATAGCCTACAACCTTTTGTTAATATTTTGTCCGGGCTACTTTATGTGGTTCTCTTCTCCATGGTGTTCACTAGCTATTTGAGTTAGTTAGTAGTCTCCATTTTCAATGTCAAAATCACATTCATGCCTGCATGTTGTGCCTTAAAATCCTTCCGGGGCCGAATAATGTATAATCAATGTAGGATATTACGGTTTTCCATTTATCGTCTGAACTTTGATGAAATCAAGTGTTGTTTAATTTTGGGACAATTGCTGTAGGCCTACTGCCTATATCGGAATCAAAATAATGGCCAACCCTGTTGAAAAGTCCTGGCTACGCTCTCTGCGTCAACCTGCTGGGATGATGAGGAACCACGCTGGACAAAACCAGCTCCGACTGGTTGAACCCTCAGAAGTCGGCTTTGTCCAACTTGACTTCAGAAACAAAACCATGGCCTTCACCGTTAATGGGATTTCAGTTTTTCTGAAAGTGGTCAACACATAGTTTGTGTAACTATGTAATATGTGTTTGTTTTGTTATGTTTCAATCTGAATAAGGCCAGATGTACCATATTTTGAAGTGTGAGAGGAAACTTTATTGTGTTTACGACCTGTGACAGTCAGGATTAACAAGAGCGGAGCCACACAGTTTTTTTACCTCTGCCTCTCTCGCTCTCATTTGATCATAACCTCATATTATGGAAAAGGATTTTCGTATTTTGATTTTGAGAAGTAAACCTTTCAAACTTCACGTCGTTGTCCCTTGGATTATTATGGATATTGGACGAGGTATATGTCGAGGGGAAATACGGAACGTCAAGCTAGAGTGTCACTAATCCGACCAAATAGATCCTACATGTGGAGTTGTACTGCTATAGGGGATCCGTGTCTCCTCTTTGTGTTTTGTGTCAGCAGGCAACACGCTGAGCCCCCATCAGTGTTGGGAGTAACGCGTTACAAAAGTAATGTTATTACTGTAATGTATTACTTTTTGCTGTAACGCGGTAATGTAAGGCATTACCAAAAAAAAAAGGTAATATTTTACTCGGTACAAATCTCAGTAACGCGCGTTACAATGCAATTTTAACCCGAAATTTACTGGTGTGTTGTTTTTATACAAATTCGCCAACACCGCGAGATTCGCAGAGGAGAAAAAAAGGCGCAAATGTTTACTTCGTCTTACTGCTAGAGGAGAAGAGGACAGCGGCAGCAGAGTCGGACTCTACATTTGCGAGATGGGTATGCTACTGTAGCCGAGCGTTCTGGGTTCGCCTATCTGTAGTATTATAGAAAACAATGAACGGGACCGGAGACGAGATAGTGTGTCACTGTTCAGCAGCCAACTCCGCTTGAGTTAAATCTCAGACACACCCACAGCACACAACACATGAGCGTAACCCTACATGGCACCGTCAGTCAACGGACGTGGGAAGGCGTGGCTGACGGATGGGGGAGTAGTCTTTGCAGAGGCATCCGTCAGCCAATCAAATCGCTTCGCCGGGTTCTTCCCGCTTCTTCCTGCTTGTTGCGATGCAAGATGACCCGCTTTCCCGCTTTCCAGTATCGTCAGAGCCCGAGTCGCGTCACAGTGCTTAAATTTGCATACGCGATCTGATTGGATGACGGATCCGTCGCTGCCGAAAAAGTTGAAATTTTTTCAACTTTTTGACAGAGCCGAAGGCTCCAACGGAACGGACGGATCCACAATGCATTGCGCGTCCGTCCCCATTCAAAGTCAATGGGGATCAGTCAACGGACGGAGGTAGTGGGCACGAGGCGTAACACTTCCCCGAACTTCCCCCTTACGGCAACTCCCGAGGGACACACCTCCTTTTCCAAACTAAACACAGAACAGTCTGTCACACTAAAATTGAATCCAAAGCTGCACTACTGGCTTCCGTCTCACTGCCCAAGTTTAAGCTGCACTGAGTGGTTGACGGGGGGGGGGGGGGGGGGACCTATGGCCATAGCCATTATGTAGGTCTAGCTATGTCATTCATTATGCTATGAATTCTCTGTGAATGAAAGAAAATAAAGGGATAGAAATGTAAAAAGGGTTGTGTATCTTGTCATGACTTTTACAATCTCTATTGATTTCAATACCTAAAGATACAGTATTCCTATTATAAAATGTATTGCACCATGAGCCATAAATGCAACCATTATATTGTACATTTGTTAGCCTTAAGCCTAGCTCAGTCATTATGCCAACCACATCACCTCCTGCTGCGTAATGAGCTGCATTGAACACAAGAAGATCTATTGAGAACACCAAATCCATATTTCCTGTTATTTTGGTGAAAGTAATGCAAAAGTAATGTAAAAGTAGTGTAATGCCTTACAATTCAAAGACAGTAATATTGTAATGTAACTAATTACTTTGAAATGACAGTAACAAGTAATAAATAATGCATTACGCTTTTGAAGTAACTTGCCCAACACTGGCCCCCATATCCTAACCTCACCGTTGAGCTGAAGGTGTGTAGGTCTGTGGACTTACCGACCCTGAGGAGCAGTTCTCCTCCCCCACCTCGTACAGCACCACGTCTTTCACGAACACGGACACCGCTTTCAGGATGAAGGACACGAACAGGTGGAGGTGGATGTAGTTCCTGGTGCAGTGCAGCTTCCTGCAGGTGGAGGACATCAGCAGGCAGAGTCCTTTAGATGGCTTGGGATTGGGACACACACACATACCATACACACGCACATTGACCATACACACACACCATACACAATACACACATACCACGCACACCCAACATACGCACGCACACCGACCTTACACACACACGGACCATACACACGCACCATACACACCCACCATACACACCCACACACCATACCCATGCACACACACCATACACACTCCTCATTCGTCACACAAGCACCATGCACACCAACCATACACAAACATACACACACCATTCACACACTCACACTAACAATACACACAGACAATTCACACGCACACTAACCATAAACACACACACTCACCATACAAAAGCATCTTATCTTATGCACACATGCACAGCACACTTACAAACAAACGCGCACACTCAAACAAACATGGATTCTCCCACTCACACACACACTGGATTAGAATTGATAAAATCACAGCATAAAACACTCATTATGGATTATAATAAGTGCAGATTCCTGCAGGTGCAGGACATCAGCAGGCAGAGTCCTTTAGATGGCTTGGGATTGGGACACACACACACACACACACACACACACACACACACACACACACACACACACAAAAACCTTTGATAAGAGGGTCCCCATGCTTATTACCAAACGTTCTTGAAGTTAATGGATAGAAGCTGTAATCAGTGCGAGGATAACATTTTAATTAACCTTGTATGGGCGGATCTGAAGAACATCATGGTTTTATATAAATATGTGTTCATGATGAGAGGATAAGAGCATTTATGGAAGTTGTAAGTTGGATCCCAAAGTTCTCAAAGTAAATCCCACAGATGTTCTGTTGGTAGAATAACATGAGAGCAGATCTGCACCACTTAGCATTTCATTACATTTAACTGAACAGTACAACAAACTGATTCAGCAGAAGGAAAGAATACTGTCAGATCAAAGAGGGATGGACCAGTGGGGGTCTGAGAAGGTCTGCACACTGCATGCTGCTCCAAGGTATGACGTAGCAACCTGAACACTGCAATACTAAACCGAGTCGCTGAAGGTCCAGCGTGTCTGAAGGTAACAGATGACGAACCACTTGTTGAGAAGACTGACGCTGACCACGGCTGCTCTTTCAGCCCTTCCTGAGGTTCGCTTACACCAGTGGTTCTCAAACCTTTTCTACTGACTTATCCCCTCTATGATATCGGCCAAAAACTATTTTGGAAAAAAAATTAAAAAGAACATAAATAATGTATGTGCGTTCTATTTGGCAGTATAAACATGACAATTAAAAGGGTACAAATGCTCACAATTTAAAGGTCCCATGGCATGCCACCAGGTGTGGGTTGATTAGCCGTTACATGCCGTTTTGGAAATCTGTCCCTTATGACATCACAGGTGGGCGTGTCCACCTAGATGTGTGACGAATAGATCAGTCTACCAGCCTACCCAGTGGACTGTAGCAAACGTTGCTACAGTCCACTGGGTAGGCTGGTAGACTGATCTATCCAGCACACATCTAGGTGGACATGCCGACTGTGATATCATGAGGGACAGATTTCCGTAACAGCTAATCGGCCCACACCTGGTGGGATATCATGGGACCTTTAATGAGAAACATGGGCCTGTGCTTCATGTAACTGTTGGCTAATTTCTCCCCACAAAAAAGCAGATGCTAGGAGAGGGTCAGAGCATGTAGAAGTATATTAAGGTGAGTGCTGCATGCAGTGCTCAACAATTCTTCTTCTTAAGTTTTATCAAATAAATTCTTCCTGAAATTGACTGGATGCTCTGTTTCTGGATGCTCTTTCTTTTTCATATATTTTCCTTTTTCCTTGTTATCAGATTTAAGTTTCAACAACTCGATTTTCTATTGTCTAGCTTTCGGAAGTGAAACTTCCTGATTACCTCCTGCAAGTACTCCAAAGTCCCTCAAGAGGTACGCGTACCACTGTTTGAGAACCACTGGCTTAGAGAATAGTCATGATGCCAATGTAAGCTGACAATATTCATTCGTAGTGTCAAGAGCGGGGGATTGTGGGATTGTGGTCAATAGGGAGCGAGCAGAGGATCAATCCCCTGACGCTGTCACAGATCAGAGACATCATTGTCCACCTGATCCCTTCAGGCTCCCACAACGCCGTCCCGCGGGGGAGACACAGCAAATCAGAAGGCCTGGTGGGAGGGGAGCGTGGGGAGGTGGGGGGATGGACAACTAATTTCTGGTGTCAGTGTTTGTTCTCCCCCCCCGCTATGCTGCCACGGTTTAACGTAAGCCTTCTTATTATTTTAATTTCTATGCCAACAGCGTAGGGGGTCAATCAAAGATAATTCACTGTCATATGCTGGAGCAGTTAGCTGGCCCCCCTTTGACAACATAATAGATGTCATCTCCAGACTACTATTACATGAAGCCAAGAGTTAAGGAGGTGTCGAGCACACAGGAAGTTACAAGCCTTAAAGTTAAGTTTAGAAAAAACTCAATCTCACTCTTTCGCTTTCTCTCTCTCGTTCCTGTCTCTCTCTCTCTCTCTCTCTCTCTCTCTCTCTCTCTCTCTCTCTCTCTCGTTCCTGTCTCTCTCTCTCTCTCTCTCTCTCTCTCTCCCCCCCTCTCTCCCTCTCTCTCTCTCCCTCCCTCCCCCCCTCTCTCCCTCCCTCTCCCTCTCTCTCCCTCTCTCTTTCTCTTTCTCTGTCTCTCTCTCTTACTCTCCTAACTCTCTCTCACACTCTCCTCTTCCCCTCTCTCTATCCCTTTCTCGTGTCTCTTTCTCTCAGAACAAATAACGGCATGGTGGGGTTTTAGGAGCAGGGTTGGGAATTAGTGGCAGGATGTGGAATTAGGTGCGGAAGGGTGGGGCATTAGGAGCAGGGTGGGCTATTAGGGGCCGCAGATCGGGGGCATTAGGGGATGCAGGGATGAGCATTAGCAGCAGGATGGAGAATTAGGGGCGGGGTGGGGCATTACGGGCAGCAGGGTTGGATATTAGGGGCTGAGCGGAGGCATAAAGGGCAGCAGGGTTGGATATTAGGGGCAGCAGGATAGGGCATTAGCAACAGGGTGGGGGTATTAGAGGCAGCAGGATGGGGCATTAGGAGTAGGGTGGGGCAGCAGGGTGGGGCATTAGCAGCAGTGTGGGGAATTAGAGGCAGGGTACGGGCATAGGAGCAGGGTGGGGCATTAGGAGCAGGGTGGGGCATTAGTGGTAGGGTGGGGTATTAGGAGAAGGGTGGACCGTTACGGGCAACGGGGTGGGGAATTAGGAGCTGGGTGGGGCATTATGAGCAGCAAGGTGATGTATTAGGTGCAGGCTGGGGGTATTAGGGGCAAGGTGTGGCATTAGCGGCAGCAGGTTGGGGCATTAGGAGCTGGGTGTTGACTTAGGGGCAGGATGGGGCATTAGGAGCCGGGTGGGCATTAGGGGCAGTGTGGGGTATTAGGAGCAGGGTGGGGCATTAGGGGCAGGGTGTGGCATTAGAAGCAGGTTGGGGCATTAGGAGCAGGGTTGGGCATGAGGAACAGGGATTGGCATTAGAAGCAGGGAGGGGCATTAGGGGCAGCAGGGTGGGGTATTAGGAGCAGGTTGGGCATTAGGAGCAGGGTGGGGCATTAGGTGCAGGCTGGGTCATTAGGAGCAGGATGGGGTACTAGAAGCAGGGGCGGGCTCAGGGGCAGGGTGGGGCATTAGGAGCATGGTGGGGCATTAGGGGAAGTGTGGGATATTAGGGGCACCAGGATGAGGCGTAAGGAGCAGGGTGGGGGTATTAGGGGCAGGGTGGGGCATTAGGGGCAGGGTGGGGCATTAGGAGCAGGGTGGGGTATTAGGAGCAGGTTGGGGCATTAGGAGCAGGGTGGGGAATTAGGGGCAGCAGGGTGGGGCATTTGGAGCAGGGTGAGATATTAGAGGCAGCAGGATTGGGCATTAGGAGGAGGGTGGGGCATTAGGGGCAGCACTGTGGGGCATAAGGGGCAGTATGGGATATTAGGGGCAGCAGGATGGGGCATTAGGAGCAGAGTGGAGGCTATTAGGGGCAGGGTTGGACATTAGGGGCAGCAGGGTGGGGCATTAGGAGCTGAGTGGTGACTTAGGGGCAGGGTGGGGCATTAGGAGCCGGGCGGTGATTAGGGGCAGTGTAGGGTATTAAGAACAGGGTGGGGCATTAGGGGAAGGGTGTGGCATTAGGAGCAGGATGGGGGATTAGGAGCAGGGTTGGGCATTAGGAGCAGGAAGGGGCTTTAGAAGCAGGATGGGGCACTAGGAGCAGGATGGGGGTGTTAAGGGCCGGGTGGGGCATTAGGGGCAGTGTGGGGTATTAGGAGTAGCCGGGTTGGGCATTAAGAGCAGGGTGGGGGCATTAGGAGCAGGCAGGGGCATTAGGAGCAGGCTGGGTCATTAGGAGCAGGATGGGGTACTAGAAACAGGGGCGGGCTCAGGGGCAGGGTGGGGCATTAGGAGCTGGGTGGGGTATTAAGAGCAGATTGGGGCATTAGGAGCAGGGTGGGGAATTAGGGGCAGCAGGGTGGGGCATTAGGAGCAGGTTGAGATATAAGGGGCAGCAGGATGGGGCATTAGGAGCATGGTGGGGTATTAGGAGCATCAGGGTGGGGCATTAGGAGCAGCAGGGTGGGGCATTAGGGGCCGCAGGGTGGGGCATTAGTAGCAGCAGGGTGGAGCATTAGGTGCAGCAGGGTGGGAGATTAGGAGCAGGGTAGGGTGTTTGATGTGTGGGTCCCAGTGCTTACCTGAAGATGCAGAGGATGAGGACAGCTGTGAGGAGCGAGGCGAGGGAGACGCTGTGGCCGATGGTGTAGCCCACCTTCACCTGCCAGAAGAACCTCCCCTGCAGGAGACAGCAGACACTTACAAACAACAAAAGGGCTTCTGATGGAAACACAAAGATGCTTGTTGTTGGGTGTGTGACGCTGCTGGACAGAGGAAAGGCTTTGAAGATGTCCTTGTAGTGTCAGAGCGATGTCCTATGCCTGTCTAACTCCAGGGGGCCGGAGGGTTTGATCACCAACGCTTGGCGCTTTGTGGTCGGCGTCTTTGAGCAAGCCCCCTTTGTTCTCCCGAGTGGTCTGAAAGATCCTTCTTGAGAGGCATTGGACAGAAATGTCGGCTGCTATCGAGTACCTGCATCTACCAAGGACATGTTATTTATTTCCTATATATTTACTCATTAAATTACAACATGACATTATCCATTACTCAATGCAGGGGTTAAAAGGCTCTCTCTTCTAAGGCAGGTCTGACCAAGCGAACATTTGGCATCAGAAGAGACAGACGAAGACAACATTAAAGAACGCCCTCCTATCCTTCAGGATATTCAGCCTCCACAGACAGACAGAGGGAAACGAGGGCCAGCTCCCTGCCGCCCGCTGAACCATCTCTCAGAACACACACCCCTCCACAGAAAGACAGAGTGAAACGAGGCCCAGACGTCCTGAATGCTGAAACATCTCTCCAGACACAGCCCTCCACAGACAGAGAGATTGAAACGCTGGCCAGGCGTCCTGAACGCTGAAACATCTCTCAGGACACACACGCATTTTATGATACCTTTGGAGAACCGTCCAGATCATTATCACTTTGAGGTTTGGCAGTACTGTCGACTCCCTGACGAGAGGGAGATACACGCAGTCTTCTGTGTTTTAGGATTTCAAGGGTGGACATGAGTAAACCATTGTCAGCTCCTGAATCTCCTGCCGGCAAATAAACAATCCCCCTGGCTCTGTGAGCTGGCTCCCTGCTGTGTGGCGGAAAGATCCCGCTAGGGTGCAGGGGGGCCCTCAGGGTCTCTGTCGGTGTGTGGCCTCACCTCGTCCCCGCTGATGTTGTGGTTGTAGCCACAGTTGACGGCAATGTCGATGGGCAGCATCTCGCTCCAGCCGTCCGCGGTGCAGGTCTTGGTGAGGTTACCTGGAAACAGAACGTCGGTTCAGAGAACACCGGTCTGCACACCCCGGCAGAGGGAATGGGACCGGCAGCCTTACAGATCCCATATCATGCTTTTTTAGGGTTTGTAATTGCACTTGGGGGTACTACTAGAATAGGGTTACATGCATGTATGTTCGAAATACCTCTTATTATTCTCAGACTATTCATCTCTGCAAAATCAATTTCAGTGTCTTTCAAAAACATTCTGTTTTGTATCGTGACACTTTAAGGCCCGCCTCCCGACTTGCCCAGTCTGCTGTGATTGGTCAGCACGCCCACTCTGTTTCGATTGGTCGAATGCTTTGCAAAATATTTGAACACAAACGGGCTGTCTCACACACTTATTGAGGGCCGTTCTTGGGGGACGCGAATGCTCCCCCTGGCTCATACTTAGATTTTCTAGCTTATCAGACGTAAAACATGTATACGTCATATAGCAGTCTAAAGCAAAGGGGAAAGTTGAAAAACCATGATACCACCCCTTTAACATGGTACTACTGTGGGGGAGGCCCCGTGTAGACAATGTCCTGTTAGGAGGACACTCAGTGGAAGGTTACATGCAGCGGCAGCTGAAATGTCTACGTGAGCTCACTGTATAAGAAGAGTTTCTGATTATCATCTCTGTCTCCGGAAAGGAAATGCAAATTTGAACGTTGAAACACGAGTCCATAGTATGCATGTATGAGCCATGACAGCCCATTCAGTTTTCTGATGCATGTGATAAAACCATATCTGTTGTCGTGACTTGACCTTCCTACTTGCTTGAATATTTTTAGGCATTGAGAAGAAGGTCTAAAAACCCTTGCTGCAATGCAGTCAACGCTAAAATTGTTCCTGTCTGCGGAAGAGGCTGGGGTCTGGACCACACTGTATACTGCACTGCTGCTGTCACTGAGAGGTCTGGCGTTGTGGAGCTGAGGCTAGGGTCTGGACCATGCTGTAGTGCTGCTGTCACTGAGAAGTCTGGTGATCTATCGCTGCGTTACAGGATGGAGAGAGAGAGCCTCGTAGCTCGGACAGAATTCCAAAGTAAAATTAAAACAAAAGAAAAGGGCGTTCATAATGAGATCATCTAATGTGATAGTGCCATCTACAAGTTTCGCAGTGTTCACAAAATACACTTCATCTTCTACATGTTTTCACCACATGTTCCAGTGGAGTATATAAGACTGGAATAGCCGTTTCTAAAAGAACAGGGTGTCTGTAGGCAAAACGACTCCCCTGAACAAGAGCAGATATCAAATGTAATGGGATCCATACCACAGTTGCTTAATACTAGGTCCTTGAGACTCGTTTAATCCCTCCCCCTACCTTCCCTTGAATTTGTTAATTACTGAACATTAAACACTGGGGTTGTATAAAACTGCCCGGCTCTTAACGGCTGTCGGGAGACAAATAGAAGGGAAAGGTTCAATCCTGGGCCCCATTCAAAAGACACTTACAGGTCCACATTCAGAAGATCTGTCACTGAAAAGACCCCCACCTCCTCTCACAGCCGGTCTGTCACTCAAAAGACCACCACCTCCTCTCACAGCCGGTCTGTCACTCAAAAAAACACTACCTCCCCTCACAGCCGGTCTGTCACTCAAAAGCCTGCCACCCCCTCTGACAGCCAGTCTGTCACTCAAGATACCACCTACTCCCACTACAGCAGGTCTATCACTCAGAGAGGTGAGTATTCATATGAACAACACCTGTATTCTGTGTGTGTGTGTGAGAGAGAGAAAGAGAGAGAGAGAGAGAGAGAGAGAGAGAGAGAGAGAGAGAGAGAGAGAGAGAGGGAACACCTTTGAGTCACTACAATGAGACGGAGGATCGTAAAGCTGTTCCTGGAGTCTTTCCATAGCAGCCTCACTGGGCGTGACTATAATGTAAGAATAAGCCAGGAACAGAATCCCGGCAACTAAACATCAGGGTTCATTATATCAGAATATAGGGGTTGGTTGGTTTGTGATTGTGCAAATTGAAGAGGAGGAGGCTTCGCCCTTTCTCGTTGTGTTGTGTATATGATGTGAGTTTCTATAGTGTTTGATTGTGTAATCAAAATGCAGAGGGAACAACACCATTCCATCGATACAATTCAGCACAGCTTATAGAGCACAACTTGTTGAACCCTGAAACTGCCTTAAACCCCCTCCCTGAAAGACTGGGAGAACATTAGCCTTTTGGCTCTATGTGTGTGTATGTGCATGTGCACGTGTGTGTGTGTGTGTGTGTGTGTGTGTGTGTGTGTGTGTGTGTGTGTGTGTGTGTGTGTGTGTGTGTGTGTGTGTGTGTGTGTGTGTGTGTGTGTGTGTGTGTGTGTGTGTGGGAGAAATATTGCCTGTAGGTCCAGTATATGCGTTTACAATGAGTGTTCATTCTCAGAGGAAGAGCAACAGGTTTTTTTCAGGGCTTTAAATTGAAACTGGGCAGGAATAAGCCAAAACCCAGTCCCACCCATCTGTCTGGGTGGAATGGGTAATTGCAGCCAATCTTCAATCAGAACACTTACTTTCATCTCTTTCCCGCCCGGAAGCTCTAGATAATTAAATGGCCCAGAGTCGAGCAGGGATTCAACATGTTCCCTGCAATACGAGTAGAGCCTTTTTCTTATTTATTGACCCTATCTCATCATGTGCAATCACATGACCACCCAATGCTTTTGTTTTGAAAATCCTAACTGTGAATAGATGTGATGGAAATGATTGCAAGTTGAGGTTTTAAGTGTGCTTTGTCAGAAAAGATAATTATAAGGACAAGGGTATAAAACCAACAATATAATATATCAGTTTCACATTTCTCTGCATCGTTTTGCAATGGAGTTCCTCATCTACGAAAATAATGTAGGGATATTACTGACTTGTATTTGCTCATTCAGTTGTTGTCTTTCCTTAATGAAAATGCAGTGTAATGCAACACAAGGAGTGCTGATAAAACAGGTTTTTGTGGAGTGGAAGCTACACAACATGTTGGCGGAGCTGGATCCCAACACCTCCCACTCCTGCTAATGGAGAGCAGCCTGCTCTCATGTTAATCAAATCATTGCTGCCTGCAAATGGTTTGTTGGCGGGTGATTGAAAGTGTCCTGTGTGTGAATCAGAAGGCCCCGCTAAGGAGGTCAGCGCTTCACTGCTCCTGCTATGCGATAGTGAGTGCATCAATGTTTAGCGTACAATATTGTACAATAATATATACAATATTGCCCAACATTCAGCTAATCATGCACACATTCACACACCGATGGCAACCATGCAAGGCGACAGCCAGCTTGGTAGTTAGGGTGAGGCGTCATGCTCAGGGACACCTCAACACTCCGGAGATCAAACTTGCAACCTTCCGGTTACCAGCCAACCCACTCTACCTTCTGAGCCACATACCGCCCCCTCCGGTCTAGTGAGCGTATCAATGTTGAGTGCTCAGTGAGTATATGAATGTTGAGTGCCTAGTGAGCTTATCAATGTTGAGTACCCAGTGAGCATATCAATGTTTAGTGTCTAGTGAGCGTATCAATGTTTAGTGTCTAGTGAGCATAACAATGTTTAGTGTCTAGTGAGCATAACAATGTTTAGTGTCTAGTGAGCATATCAATGTTTAGCGTCAAGTGAGCATATCAATGTTTAGTGTACAATGAGCGTATCAATGTTAAGTGTCTCGTGTGCGTATCACTGTGTAGTGGCAAACCCTTTGCTCACCCTTCTTGTTCCACCTCAGGTTAGAGGCAAAGATGTCCGACACACATTTCCTTGAAAGCACACAGAGAGTGTGATACTTGTGAGAGTCTTGATACTGACACATTTATTAAACAATAATCTCCGGTTGACTTTCCAGAAAAAACAAAACAAAATAAACGAAAAATACGTCTGCACATCACCACAAATCAATGTTTAGTGTAAAGTGAGCGTTTCAATGTTTAGTGTCTAGTGAGTTAGGGCACACACTTCATAGCACTGAAAAAGCTCTTGTTAAAATAACCAATGATCTCCTCATGGCTGCAGACTCTGGACTACTCACCATTCTGATCCTCCTGGACCAGAGTGCGGCTTTTGACCACATTTCCCACACCATCCTCATTGACCGATTTGCCTCCCTTGGAATATCGGATTCAACCATGGACTGGTTTAAATCGTATCTCTCTGGCCGTACTCAGTTTGTCCAACTCAAAACATTTAGATCCCATTCTTCCCCCATCTCCTCTGGTGTACCCCAAGGTTCTGTCCTTTGACCCCTCCTGTTCATTATCTATCTCCTCCCTCTTGGCCTTCTCAAGCTCAACTGTTATAAAACTGAAATCCTCCTTACTGGCACCAAATCCACCCACTCTTAAAAAAATACTTTTCCATCTCCATTGACAATTCATCAGTTTCCTCCTCTCCCCAGGTCAAGAGTCTGGGTGTCATCCTGGATAGCACCCTATTATTTCAGTCCCATATCAATTATGTCCCTCGGTCAGCATACTTCCATCTACGTACAAAACGCTGCAGCCCGTATCATTACTAAAACATCCTCCATCACTCACATAACACCTGTCCTGTAGCAACTCCATTGGCTCCCCATCAAATATCGCATCATCTACAATATCCTTCTCCTCACATTCAAGGCCATCATTAATCTTGCCCCTCAGTCTCTTACCAAGCTCCTCCATATCAAGACACACATCTGTTCCCTCAGATCTTCTTCCTCCATCCAGCTCATCCTCCCACCTGCTCGCCTGGTTACCATGGGGTCAAGAGCATTCAGTCGCTCAGCCAGTTCCATTTTCACCTTCAAATCTCACCTGAAAACGTATCTATTCAGACAAGCCTACTCCCTTTAAATCAGTTGCATTCTTGGGCTAGAATGACCCCACTAATTTCTCTTGTACACTGTTTTATTATGTTGTTGTTGTTGTTGTTTTTGCTTGCTCTTATAACTGTTTGATTTTGTAAGGTGACCTTGAGTCTCAAGAATAATAATAAATATAAATAAAAAATAAAATGGATCATTATTATTATTAGGATGTGTACGTGTGTAGAGGTCATGTGCATAGATGTGTTGATGTTACGTGAGTAGATTTGATATTTGAGTATATGAGTGTATTTCTGCAGAATTCGTGTGTATAATGAGAAGGATTTAGAGGGCGATCGTTGTTGGACTTTTGGACACAGCCACACAGTGCACACTCTGTGCTTATCGCTGTGCGCTTTTTCCTTGGATTTTGAGACCACATATCAGTGTGGGAAAGGCTTTTCTTCACTTGCCATCATGAAAATGATATACAGAACTAGGACTGATGTTTTTGTGGCAAAGTCTGCAAGAACCCACGTGGCCTGAAAATCCACCAGGCCAAATTGAAATGTGTGCAAATGGTGCAAGTGTCACAGCGCACAGGAGCTACTCCTGGTTAGACGCAGGAGGAGCCAGGCCCGGAGTCAACCCTCAGTGCTCGGGACCTCCAGGTGACACAAACCTCAGCACAACGTAGAATATCAGAACATCGTCGGGTTAAGTGGCCCCAAGCTAGCAAGGAGAAGGAGTTGCTCCAACGAAGACGTTGATTCCATCATGGAAGAAACAGCCAAGAGGGAGGCTGACAGACGCCTCCAATCAATGACCACCATCATTGTCTCTCTAGCAGCAGAAAGATTCGGGTTGGAAGAAAATAAAGCAGCAAAAGCCCCATATACCATGAGCAACAGAGTGACCAAGTTCCTCCATCTCAGGAAGGAGCTGAAGAGCCTGAGGCAACAGTACAACGAAGCGAGTGAGGAGGAGTGGGATGCTCTCTCAGAGCTGTGCCCGCATCGTCCGCAAGAAGCTTACTACCTTGACGAGAGCCGAGTTGCATCGGAGGCGGAGGAAGGGGAGGATCAGGAAGCGGACCCCCTTTCCAGCCTAACCCGTTCGGTTTTAATAAACAGCTGCTGGGGCAGAAGCGCAGCGGTTAGCTCACCTCCCCCAAATCTGAGATCGACAGCTACCTCAGAGACACCTTCAGTGACGCAACCAGGGAGCAAGATCTGGGCCAATGCAAGCTCTTGAATAATCCAACTGCACCAACCCTGGACTTCCAGGGAAAGGAGCCCACCTTGATAGAGACCCAGGAGGTGTTCAAAAAGGCAAGAGCGAGCTCAGCCCCAGGACCAAGTGAGGTAACCTACAAGGTGTAAGTATTGCCCGAGGCTACTCCACAGGCACTGGAGTATCCTGAAGGTGATTTGGAGGAGGGGCAAGATTGCTCCTCAGTGGAGATGTCTGGGAGAACATCGATCAGAGAACATTGATCAGTCGCACACAGGCGTGGTCACCCAGATGATCCGGGAAGTCCGGGAGAACAAGCGGGACCTGGTGGAGCTGTGGTTGGACTTCACAAACGTCCATAGCTCCATACCCCACAAGCTGGTGGAGGTGGCTCTGAACCGGCACCACGTCCCAGGCAAGATCAGAGACCTCATACTGGACTATTACAGCTACAGTTTGAGGGTTTTCTCTGGGACAAAATCGGAGTGGATCTCAATTTCTCAGTGATTACAATTTCAGTGATCCTCTTCGTGCTCGCAATGATCATGCTGGTGAATTCTGCTGAGGTTGAGTGCAGAAGACCCCTCCCCAAGTCTGGTGTCCGACAACCTCCCATCAGGGCCTTCATGGATGACCTGACCGTGACAACCACATCTGTCCCGGAGAAAAGGTTGATCCTGAAAAGTCTGGAGGAACAGATCAATTAGGCTCGCATGAGCTTCAAACTAGTGAAATCCAGATCCCTGGTGCTAAAGAAGGGCAATCCCGTCAACAATCACCACTTGACTGTTGGCGGCACTCAGATACCATCAATCAGCGTGAAACCAGGGAAGAGCCTGGGGAAGGTTTTCGACTGCAGTCTGAGGGACACAGAATCCATCCGAGCAACCACTGGAAGCGTGGGTGGCGGCTGTGGACAAGTCAGGCATCCTCACATGGATCTTCTGGCCCCTCTTGGTCTACGAAATCAAGATCTCCACCGTTGAGGGCTTCAAGAGGAGGGTCAGCAAATTCCTACGGAAGTGGTTGGGTCTTCCCCGAACCTTGAGCAACATTGCCCTGAATGGGAAGAACACCATGCTGAAGCTCCCCTTCAGCAGCCTGATGGAAGAATTCATGGTGACCCGTAAAAGGGAGGTCCTGCAATACAGAGAGTCGCGCGACCCAAAGGTCTCCAAGGCCGGCATCCAGGTCAGAACAGGTCGGAAGTGGAAGGCAGCAGAGGCCGTCGAGGTCGCAGAGTTTCGGCGGGGACACAGGCATGGTGACACGCGGGAGGGCTGGCCTTGGTCGTAGCACAAAACCACGCTTCGACAAGGCGAAGAGGAAGGACAGGAGGCCCATGATCCTGGAGGAGGTGCGAGCGTCAGTCTTGGAGGAGCGAGCCAGCCGGATAATTACAATCCAGCAGCAGGGAGCCGGGACAAGATGGGAGCAGGCGGTGGAGCGAAAGGTGTCATGGGCCGAGCTTTGGATAAAGGAGCCCCATCGCATCAAGTTCTTGATCCAGGGACCCATGAGCATATTCTCAGATCCTGCTCGAAAGCCCTGGGGGAGGGGGCTACATATTCACTCTGCAGCGGAATCAACGACTGCAAACATATCCGCCCAGCGAAGAAAACCATCACTTTCAACAGAGCTGGTCTGAGGCCAAAAGCATCTTCCAGGACCCCCTCAACCTACCTGCTCTCCAGCACAAGACTGGGAGCTGAAGGTTGACCTGGAGAAGATAGTGTGTACATGTGGTGCGTATAATGTGAGTGCGGATATTGCAGTGGCGGAGTGGTAATCTGGAAAGTTTGGAGAATTGCCGTTAAAGGTTCCATGGCATGAAAAGCTCACTTTATGAGGTTTTCTAACATTAATATGAGTTCCCCTAGCCTGCCTATGGTCCCCCAATGGCTGTGTGTGTGTGTGTGTGTGTGTGTGTGTGTGTGTGTGTGTGTGTGTGTGTGTGTGTGTGTGTGTGTGTGTGTGAGATTGCACATACTGTAACGAAGTGTTGTACACTTCTTTGTTATTTGGATAACCGCTCTGCTTTTGGTGTTATGCCGCATAACACGTTGGACTCTCTGACGTCTCTTGTATTTCCACAAAGGGCTGGGCGATTTGGCCTAAAAAGAAAATCTCAATTTTTTCTAACTAATGGACAATTTACGATTTAAACCTCGATTTTCTTTTTCTGTTTTCCTCTAAACAAATTAAAAAGACCAAGGCAAAATTTAAATACATGTTTTCTTTATTAACACAATAAAAATAAAGGAGATTACCAAGTACCGTATTGGTCCGAATATAAGACGACCCTGATTATAAGACGACCCCCCGTTTTTCAACACAAACATTTAGAAAAAAAGATTTGCAGACCAGATTTGCAGAACAAAGAACAGTGAATTAAACACTTGTTATATTAATGACAATAATAATAATGCCAGTAAAGGCCACGGCACTTTCAAGGCAAAATATGTACAGTATGATTCAAAATTAATATCAAGCAATAATCAAGCAACATTGGGAACATTTTTAAATAACATAGAAAAATACAGGCCACATATTTAACTAAACTTAACTAAAATTCGCCAAACTTCTCCTCCGATGTCTCTCTATCCCTCACACACGTCCTCTGCCCCGCTGTGTTTGCTCTCGCTGTCATCGCTCCCCAGCTGCTCCGCTTCCACCGGCTCCGCCGAAAGCGCGTTTTCTCTGACGTATTCAAAAACTCTCCGGTCAACCTCACTGAAACGGACACTTTGAGGACCACGGTAGGATTTGCGCTGACTGTTGACGTCTTTGAGACGTTATTTTGGTGCTCGCCATCTTCTTACGTTACACTCCGTGACCCCAAACTTCTTGGCAGCTTGGCAGTTGTTACTTGACTCTGCCTTATTGACGACCATTATTTAAAAATTGGGATCATAGCTCCTCCGCTGTTGTTGATTGACCTGACTCACTTTTGAGCCACTTGTCTCTAATGGTCAGCCTGTCTTGAAACACCGGTAACGGTCTGGTTGTTAAGGACGCTGGACTACTTCTTCCCGGAACCAATTTCTGGCGCAACCTGTGGCCGCGAATGTGTATTGCCATTTAAAGGGAGAGGCGAAGAAGAGAAACTGCGCTCTGAATACTAGACCCCGAATATAAGACAACCCAACTTTTTCAGACCTATTTCGAGGGGAAAAAAGGCCGTCTTATATTCGGACCAATACGGTAATCTAGGCCTATGTGAACCAATCAGTTGTTCGAGAATAAAAAATAAAAAATTAAATCAGCACCACTTGGCTGTCATTATTGTGCAAAGATTTTTTTAAATCAAACTGAAAAAAAAGATCTTGTAGGCCATCCCTGAAAAACTTGTAAAATGCGTTCGACTTTCTACAAACCTTACACGGAACAGTTTGTTCTATGTCTGACTGCTTGTACCCAAACCACTTCCATACAACTGAAGTAGCACCCTTTTTATGAATGAGTTCTTCATCTGTGTTCGTGGACATTTTTATGGTAGGGGAGATCCGGGTCGATTGAAACACGGGACGATTGAAACACAGCGATTTCCTCGAAAACCACGCAAGGCTTTCATGTCAAATTTCGTCACTACGTTCAGCACGCAAGTATAATCCTTCCTGTGGTAGTTTTTTTGTAATAAATAGTTGTGTTTTTTGTTTCATGCCATAATAATATGAATATGGTTGCATAAAAACAAGAGTAAGGTCAATAGTTTATTTTTAAAATATGATGTTTCATTCGTCCCGCATGTGTTTCAAACGTCCCGACTAGGCGGGGCGTTTGAAACAGATGTCGACTTACATTCAAAGTAAAAAAACAGCTCGATCATCCAACATATATATTAAATTACACTTGTAACTAAGAAAACACACATGTGAGTTGTTGAACACAAATTATTAGTATACGTAACGTCATCTTTGAAAAAGACGATTAACAGAAAAGTGTTTCAATCAACCCGGCTCTCCCCTACGTCTGTCGGGGGCGTGGTGAATGTGATTGTAGTAGGCTGAGTTTTGGCTGAGTTTTGCACGCGTTCTGGAAAGTGAGAGAGGAGGCTACTACGGAGTCCCTTAAAGCAAAACAAATCTGAAGAGTCTAGAACTGTTTTTAAATCGCGATTTTTCGGTTCAGCCATTTCACAAACCGTAGCAAAGTAAAAATCCAAATTAATCGTTTAAACCGCAAAAATCGCCCAGCCCTATTTCGACAACGAGAATCGTAGTGGGGGTTATCTCAGCCATGGTTTGGAAGGAATTGGGGGAAAGGAACTTTGGCTTTGATTCCCTGAAATACATGAACCACGACAGAGGAAAAAGGGAGTGTTGCCTGCGATTGTCTCCCACTGGAGCCCCGCTGCTAGCTGCCGCGAGGCACCGCCACCGTGAGGCACCATCGCCTCGGGCGGTGGTGCCTCGGTGCTGCCCGCTGGCGAGGAGGTGGTGCCTACGTGCTGCCCACTGCCGAGGCTGTGGTCCCTCGGTAGCGGGCAGCGGGGCTCCGGCGGGAGCCAATCGCGGTCAACAATCCCTTCCTCCTCCATGTCGCAGTTCAGTCTTCTTCAGATTGATGTGGAAGTGGAAATACCAAAGACATCGGAGAACCCATCGCTGTGTCGTTTGAAATTCATACTATTGTCTGGAGGCGCACACAGCTTATGGCCGTGATAATATCTATTATATGACATATATAACAATGTATAATATGATATTATTTAGATATAGAGCTCCAGGACTCCCGCTGGGGCACCCGGAGTGTTTTAGAAAATGTACAGAACACAGCCAAAAGCTGTATGCGCCTCGCCATTGCGATGCATCCACTGTAAAAAGAGCGCATGGTACCATGGCTGCAAGCTGCTCAGGGCACCCTCCTCCTTGACCCGCCTCTCTCCTCCCCATGTGCATTAAAGCTACATAATTCTGCACCACAACTGAATTTCGGGAACGACTTCAAATACTGTGTTAGGGGCCCACTAATATCTATATTAAAGCATCCATAAAGTAGCATGCCATGGGACCTTTAACGTTTCAGGACTGCCGGGCTGATTACTGCGGGATTACGATATTGCCTTTAGAAAATTCCTTGCTGCGCCGTCCGGCCAGCCTGAGCTGTGCGCTCACAACCTCTCACTCACTGCCTCCCACAACGGGGGAGCCTCCAATCAACTAAAGAAACCAACAATGGGTTCTTTAGGTGATTTTTCAATTGTGTGTCAATCGTTTTTGTTGGTTTGGAGGTACGACAGATGAGTCCAGTAAAGGGTTTCATTGTTCAGTGGCTCGTAAATATAAAAAGCACACCCACCCGCTCCCCCCAAAGTGAGACCCACTCCTGCCCTGGTATAGTGTGTATATAATGTGAGTGTCTATGATGTGTACATGTTGTGTATATTATTAGAATGTCGAATGTGCGTACATGTTGTGTATTTGATGCGAGTGGCATTTTTACACTGCCAAGCCGGAACAGTCGCAGCTTGGAACGCCATGCAATTTCACTGTCTTGCCTGTGTAAAACCGCGGGGGTAAAATCCCCCTTAGTCAAGGAGCCGGCTTTCTTGGTTCATTGGAGAAGGCGGGAGTACACTTCTTTAGAATGTGTGAAAATGTTTTATAGTTTGTACATGTTGTATATGATGTGTAGTAGGAGCTGGGCGGTCTGTGAGGCCAGCGGTCTGTGAGAGAACGGTTAGCCCCAGACTGGAGCAGCCAGAGCAGCACCAGGCCCTCTTAACCCTGACTCCCCCAGACTGAAGCAGCCAGAGCAGCACCAGGCCTTCTTAACCCTGACCCCCCAGACTGGAGCAAGCAGAGCAGCACCAAGCCTTCTTAACCCTGACCCCCCAGACTGGAGCAGCCAGAGCAGCACCAGGCCACCTTAACCTGACCCCTCAGACTGGAGCAGCCAGAGCAGCACCACGCCGTCTTAACCCTGACCCTCAGACTGGAGCAGCTGCTGGGTTTCCAGTACCTCCTCCATCTGACAGCCCAGCCAGAGAGCGTACAAAGGGCGTTAGATCAGGGAACTGAGAGCGGCTACCAAGACATGATACAAAACACGCCATGCTCCAAAGCAACACAAAAACAATACAGCCATAGTCTCCATGTCACCTCCCTAACCTTCTGATGCAGCCACTCAGACTGCTGCCTCTAAAGAGAAAGGGGTTAGAATGTCTCGGCCCAGGGCCAAGACAGGCTAAGGAAAGACTTAAAACTCCTTCATCTTAATGGCCAGAGCCTCTCCACCGCTCCTGGTAATGAATCCTCCCAGCAGACAGGAGCTATGGAGGAGACCGCCCTAAATACATGCCCATGATGATGTACCGCTAAAAGTTTCTGACACTCGTAACAGCTTGTAACGTTCTACGTTACAAGCTGTCTCATTTAGAGCCAAAGAAACTGAATAACAATGATCATTTCAATTTGTTCATTGTGAGTGAGGAGGGGAGAAGTAGATGAGGGGAGTTAAGGAGGAGAAAAGGAGGGAAGGAGGGGAGGAGGGGAGAAGGAGGGGAGGAGGGGGGGAGGAGAGGAGGGGAGGAGGAGAGGAGGGTAGTTGAGGAGGGGGGAGAGTTGTGGAAGGGAGGAGAGGAGAGGAGGAGGGGAGGAAGAGAGGAGGAGAGGAGAGGAGGAGGGTAGGAAGGAGCTGATGAGGGGAGGAGAGGAGAGGAGGAGGAGCGAAGGGGAGGAGGGGAGGAGGGGAGGAGAGGTGTTGATTGAAGGGAAGACATACAGATACAAATCTAAAATAAGCCTTCCCATGAAGAGAGATGGGAACCCACCAACGACCCTCAGTAAGGGAATCATCTATAAGGAGGAGAGATGAGTCTGAGAAAATGGAGGGCATTATCTTGACGCAGGAGCAGTGAAAAGAAAGTGGCAGTGAGTATAGTACAGTATATTCATTCCAGTGGCGTGCTCTGCATTGTGTCTTGTATCTGACGCAGTCAATGACCCCATGTGGCTGTTGGTTTTATCACTGATTTACAATCTTCTCTTTAGTGTGGTAGATATGGCTGCAGTAACGATCCGCCCCCGAGGACTGCTCTCTGAATTCAAATCCAAACCTGTGTCCAACCCAATGAGTGTTCGGGAGAGACTTGATTGACTCCAAAGTTATAAAGAGGATGCTTGGGAAATTCAAGTCATGACGGCATTTATTAGGACGAGAGCCCATTTACTGTCAAAACATTGACCATCAGTATGGAGTGCAGACAGAGTTTATTGCCCTTCCTCAGTTCAATGAACAGCGCCAGGATACGAAAAAAGAGTTGTGAAAAACACAATGGGAGCAGTATGTATCCATACATGTATAGGCCTATGTAAGGATAGTATTAGAGTGCTGGTCTGAAAACCCACTCTTTCAGAGGGGTTTCAATGTTTAAAGGGGAGCCTATCGAGGCTTACACCCTAACCCCATGTGGCCCAGGGTAGCCTTACGAGGCTTACACCCTAACCCCATGAAGCCCAGGGGTGCCTAACGAGGCTTACAACCTAACCCCATGAGGCCCACGGGAGCCTAACTAGGCTTACACCCTGTAGCAACCAATAATGTAATAACGGCCAATAACGTATTAACGGCCAATATGGCTGTCATTGGTCAGCTAATGTCTCATTCGTGCAGCCCCTAGCGTTCCAGCGGTGAATTGCAATACCATACTAAAAACTGCAACGCAGAACTTCGAAAGGCTCACAACTCTGTTGAAGCATCTGTGTCCTCACGGAGTTGGATACACAGAGTACTATTACGGAACCCTAAGAGTTACATATAAATCGACTCTTGGCTCCTTTCAGGCATCCAGGGGAGGGGGGTATGAGGGTGGAGGGGTATCTGTAAGGTCAGATATTTAAGCATGTTTTGCAAGATGCACTATTAAGGCTCAGTATGACAGTTTCTCTTCCGAAATTGAAAATAAAATAAAGTGATACCTCAGTTATTACATTATTGGCTCAGTTAATACTTTTTCAAATACATTCATTTTTAATACATGGCCAATAACGTAATTATTGGCAAAAAGTGAATGCGTTATTGGCTCAACAACTTTATAACATTATTGGCAAGTTATTACGTCATTGGCTATATTACTAGTGCTGTCAGTTTAACGCGTTATTAACGGCGTTAACGCAAACCAATTTTAACGGCGTTAAGTTTTTTATCGCGCGATTAATGCACTTTTGGCTTGGCAAACGTAGTTTTTTCACCTGCTGTCTAGCAACTAGTCATATTACAAAAACTGCAACACCATACCGGATCTACACCGGAAACAAAACAACAAGCACGCCGCACAAACTTGTTTGGGTGAGCAAGGATACGGAGCGGGTGATAAACTCCTTAAAAGTGTGTGTGTCTTTGTGTGTCATGCTACGGTCAGACTGCTCGCGTTACTCGCGTTAAAAAACGCGCATAACGCGCCAAACTTGACGCTTAATCATTGTGTGTCACAAAAAGGATTCAACGCGCCTAACGCGCCTGTGGCTGCGCTGGATTTACGAGTCTGAGGTACGAAACCCAAACGCCGCCGTGTTTGGGTGCATGATAGAGTTTAGATCGGCTTAGATTAAATAATCTCGGATATAAATAACAATAATCGGGTTAAATAACTTCACATGGTGTATCTGGTGTGTTTCCAGCATTCGTAGTGTTGATCAGCAGAGAAATAGTCCGCCAAGACTTTGAGGTTGCTTAGCAACCAAAGACGCTGTCCATGCAATTGAATGGAGCGTTCCCTCATAACTATCAAACCAAACATCCTTCACATTCACCGAGCGAACATTATGAAAGTAAAATCCACATTTCTCGCTAAAAATGTTTCCATAAACGCTTTTAATGGCGTAACTATGTTATTATTTCCACCCAGAATAAAGAAAGATGTCCGCCATATGCTTCTGTGCAAGCGTCACTACTCTCTGCCAGTGACGTCGGGTCAAGCTCCACGCTGGTTGGCTATCGCGGCTAAGCGTCACGCGTAGGCGCGTCAAAAGTTAAATTCTTTGCGCGTTGGTGCGCGTTGGTGCGTTTACGTGCGTCATTACATGCGTATTCCGCGTCTAACGCCACTAACGCGCCGCTTTAACGAGTGTAACACGTCTACGCGCTATTCGAGCCTGCACAAGAGTTCAATGTTGTCATTAGCTGTTACGTCTTTCTGACCAATCGCAGTTCAAGGCCCATCTGGGCTGTACCACTTTGGGAGGGGCCGCTCAGTTACTCCCCTCTAGACAAAATCGACTTGGTTGCAATGTTGACAGTTTGTGAGTGTTGCATCTGTTGAGAGGTTGCGGGCGCACAGCTCAGGCTGCCGGACGGCACTGCAAGGAACCTTAATAAACGCAATATTGTTATCCCGCAGTAATCAGCCCGACAGCCCCGAAACGTTAACGGCCCACCGGGAATTCTACCGACTCTCCCGTTTACCACTCCGCCACCGTGTGTGTGCGTGTGTGTGTGTGTGTGTGTGTGTGTGTGTGTGTGTGTGTGTGTGTGTGTGTGTGTGTGTGTGTGTGTGTGTGTGTGTGTCTGCGTGTGTGTGTGTGTGTGTGTGTGTGTGTGTGTGTGTGTGTGTAGGCGTTATTCGATAGCCTGGTAATGTGTATAGGCCTACGTACGATATGAATATTCATACTGTATAAATAATAAATGTTATAGTATTTCCCATCTTTGCTGAGCAAAGAGTTTTGTTTGAAAGTTCAGTGATTGAAACAAATAATAGTCTGGGCTATTGAAGTTTTACGGTAGGCCTACCACTGTCATGCACCTACCCGACGTCAGGGGGCCGTGTTGAATTCACTGCGGGTCTCTCTTCTTACTGTCCTTCTCAACACTTTCTGATCTCACTAAAAGGCTAGCAGCACGAAATCAAGGGATATTTCGAATAGAAAAAGATGTTTGATTAATGAGTTAATTGCTATGACATTACTATGACATTAATGCGATTAATTGCGATCTAATATTTTAATCGCTTGAAAGCACTATATATTACATTTAAATTATTACGTTGTTGGCAGATATTACATTATTGGGCATTATTATGTTATTGGTTGCTACACACCCTAACCCCATGAGGCCCAGGGGAGAACTTACGGAGGCGACTGTTGCAGGGTTCTACCGAGGCTTATCGATAATGTTGTCCAAACAACGAGATTTGGAAATAGTTTTCACCTGCAGCCTCCAATGCCTTAAAGGTGAACCTCGGGGAATGTAAAGTCGTTGGAATGCACGGTCCAGAAGATTCTCTCCTCTGTTAACAAGCTCTGTCAACCACCAGCCAGCCAGACAGGGGGAATACGTATAGTCCTGAATACCATCTTAAATGTCTACAAATACACTAGCGGTAAAACATACACACCAAAGGGGATTTCTTATGGGGATTGAGTACAGGTTGGTGTACTGGTTATGGTTTCTGATTCACGGAATGTCTGCACCTCCTCCTCTGCAGATCTCCTGTATCTCAAGTAATTGGATTAACAATACATACTAAATAGTATTTGTGTAAACAACTGAGATCACTGGATATTTTGTAGAATGGCCACTGAGAAGTATGGCCAAGTCGTCTCCCAGCCCGGAGCCTCTCTATGGGGCCTTTGACTGTAGTGCCCAATTAGGAAATGACTCCTAATAACCACGACAACATGGTTCACTATCTGGCGGTGTTAAATTGCGGAATAGGAGATTCACATGCGAGGTAGGGGTGAGTCCAGGACATGGCAAAGTGGTGATGCAAGCAGACAATTGGAAATATTTTGCTCATTCACCTTCATACAAGAGTTGCTTAGGAAACCCTTTATATCACTGTGAGTTCGCTCTCTCTTTACTCCCCTTTAGTGCAGTCAAATAAAAGCCTCTTTAATAACATAACTTCCACTACTGTTACAAATGAAGATTGATTTTTCTGTGTTGTAATCAGCAAGAACGAAACCCAGTTGCATCTCGCACAGGTACTAACCCTGATGTAAAATGTATTGACTTGCGCATTCACTCATTCCACATTATTTAGTTGAAATTAGATAAGGCCAGTTTTACTAGAAATTAGGCGAGTGTTGAGTTCAGAAGACATTTTAACGCTGAGCTCAAAGTAAGGAAATGCTGAGACACAACAAGAGTTATTAGTAGGAAGCATGAAACCTGTTTGGTCATGGCTCCAGTAATAAAGTTCACCTGATAACCAGCTTCTTCTGCCTCCCGATGACATTCCTTCACCTCACAACACAATGCAACATGCAGAGCACCGTCAGAGCACTGGCATTCACCCGCCTTCCAAAGAGAGGATAACCTTTCCCTAAACACTGTGTCTCAGTGGTGCTGCGTGTGTGTAATACTGAATCAATACAGTCTACCTGAAGGGAGGTAAACGCCTGGGAATTTATCCATGAAGTATTACACAAATATATAGTGAGAAGTTTTGTCGGTGCATTGATTAAGTTATTATACAATTAAACCCAAACTGGGAATATTTTATTGAAACACGATAAATACCAATGATTAAAACATAAAGACATCATTTTCGAAAGGTTTGTGTGCCTGTGTAGTGTGTTTGTGCTAGAATAGCGTTGTATGGTTGAGTAATCTTGTGTAATGTTACTCAACCAATAACCAAGCAGCTCAGTAAACATTGCATATGAAACATAGGACAGAACATGGGTTGTGTTTTGAGCAAGGTAAATATTTACCTTTTTGCTGGTCGCTGAAGTAACTGAAGTAATGTGGACATGTGATGGTGACCACCTCTCCCACCAGGGAGGGGGGCCAGCAGGCAACCACATCCCACATCCCCTGGCACCCTGCCAAGAGAAGATGGTACTGTTAACGCAGCGTAACTCACTCACGCACACGCACACATATGAGGGGCCGCCTGGGTCAGAATTCATACTTGGTCTTAAACACACTATTAAAATCTCGCGTATACACAAGTATACTCATACACACACACTATTATACTCCCTTTACATGTATGTATGAGAGTGTATAATAGTGCATGTGAGAGAGAATAGTAGTGTATGTGAGAGAGAATAGTTTTTTATGCAAGAGAATATAGTAGTGTGTGTGAGAGAGTATAGTTGTTTATGCAAGAGAGTATAGTAGTGTGTGAGAGAGAGAATAGTAGTGTATGTAAGAGAGTATAGTGGTGTATGTGAGAGAGTATAGTTGTTTATGCAAGAGAATATAGTAGTGTGCAGTGACGGCTGGTGGTGCTTTTGGGTGGGTGGGCTAACATTTATCAATACTTCACAGGGCCAAACAATTAAAATGTTGACCGGTATCCCTTTGGGCAAAAATGCGGCTGTAGACGATCACACACTCTTTGGTCGAGACGTCTGTCTCGCCGTGAATCGTGAAGGACATGTATGTGGCGTTTCCGACGTCCGCAGCTGTCTTTTGCTTTAAGGTGTCGCCTATTACCGCAATGAATTGTGCACATGCCATCTCATTGCTATACGTCGGGTTGACGTTTAATCCATTTTTCTTCATGAGAATAATTTCGGATTTAAATTTGGTGAATGGCAACTCCTCTTTGGCAATGTTGTATGCAACATTAAATTTGATCATTTCCGATTCCTTAGAGAACCTTATTGTTACAGCCTGTCGCTGAAATGCAGCTGGGAGAGGGGCCACTTTCTCCACACACTTGTTAATGCTTTTTTAATGTATCGATACGAAACGTTGTTGACCCGTTTACAAATGCACTATTACCGGCCATATTCTGACCGCACAGTAAAAGCAGTGCGTTCTGTAATGCACTGCGTAATAATAAAATGTTACATAGATGAGTCAGCATTTAATTAATTTGTGTGACAGAAACAACTATATTTCATGGATACATTTAAAGTTTATTCATTTATTTAAATAAATAAATTATGGTAGAAACGTTTAACTACACATACGCCATACTGCACTTGCGCTACTGTGCTGTGATTGGTCAAAGGTCACTGTACTGTAGCTACTGTGCTAGCTGGTCCAAGGTCAGCCTTTGGGCTAAACTAATTTAGCCCAAATGGGAGAGTAGGGTCTGTCTGCATCCTGCAAGACGGAGGCGTAACTTGTAGTGGGCGTAACTTGTAGTAGGAGGCGTAACTTGTACTATGAGGCGTAACTTGTACTTTTCTAAATCACGGTCCACGCGAGATCTTCTCTTTTCGCGGTAAAAATAAGCCTTGTAAATCACGGTTCACACGAGATCTTCCTTGAAGTCGGATCTTCAGATATTCATGTCGGTAAGTAAAAAGAAGTGGATTAACAAGAATGATTTTTTTGTTTTTACAAGATTAATGAACTCTAGAACTAGGGCAGACTACCTGTGGTTGTGATACTGTTTAACATTCTTTACGAAATGTTCAACGCTTAGGCCTACTCTTTTAACGTTGGAAGAAACCCCAGCTTTCGCCACCTCGGTGAAGTTAGTTCGATGCACACGTTTGAGATGCACACTGAACGGTCATGAAATACTCTATACTGTACAGGCTGGTAGATGTTGCTTGCTTCTTTCTGCCCCGAGTTTGCACAGTGCAACAGTGATGACGTACCTGAGAAATCCATGTATTGAAGACCGGCAAATATATATAAAATGAGGGCTTGTAATGTGAACGCTATAATATGAAGGCTTTCTCATAACTATCCTCCTGTTAGTGACATTGTTCTTGTCTTGTTTCTATCAGTAATATTTATTTTAATTCATTGTTTTCTATCTCATGCAGGACCTTGAAAACATGCGATCAATAACAATAATATATTAATCTGCAGTCTTTTTGTTAAAGGTATAAAGGGATTAAGTAGGCTAAACTTAAGCAGGTTCCCCACGTTAAACTTCTATATGCATTACATGTCATTGTAAAATTGTAATAGGCTTCTTTTCTTAAATGCATATGACTCAGGGATGTCAGTTTCAAGTAAGTCCACTGGTGTAGTCCAGGGTATACGTGGATATACGGCGTATACCCACTTATTTTTCAGTCATCATTGCGTATACCCACTTCTAAATCCCCCCAGATGCGCACCATTCAATAGTATCTGCAAGCCAAATTGCCCAATTTTTTGCGTTCGCACCAAACGCGACGGGTCGACAAGATCCCATACAAGTGAACGTAGAGACGCGTATTGGGCGAATTTTTCGCGAGAGAAAACCGGCGACAAGTTTTGATTTGTCACGCCACACTTTCGCCGTGCACAGGCGAGCGTGTGATGACAGCCAATCAGCGTTCAACAGTGTGGCCATTGAGTGACATGTGTAACCTAACAGCCAATCACCGTTCAACCGTCAAACTCAGTGCAGTGCAGTCCGGGAGGAGAAAGTGATTGTGGCCGTTTGCGACTCCCGGAGCTCTATATAATAGTATATAACATAATATAATTGCATATATAATATCACGGCCAAAAGCTCTGTGCGCCATGACCCACGCTACTCTGCCTCTTACTGGCCCTCATTTATCAAACGAACGTAGAAATGAGCGCAAATCTGAACGCATGATTCATCTTACGATAGGACCCACGTGAGATTTACGAAACCTTCGTATCACACCAATCCCAGCGTACGAAGGATCTGGTGTTGATAAATACGGCGGCTGAGATCGATCGTAATTAACGTAACACGCCCATATAAAAGCCCGTCTTCAGAAGGCTCGCCCCTAACTTTTACGACATGGAGAAACGTCCAACGGCAAAAAAAAAGAGTAATTTTTCAGAGACCGAAATGGAGACGCTCGTGTCACTAGTGGATGCGAACCGTCTGGTTTTATTTGGTAGCCTAAAAGCTGGCATTAAAGGCAAGCAGAAGAATGCTGTATGGAAAGAAATAACTGATGCAGTGAATAGTGTTTCCAATGTTCATCGGGCTACGGAAGAGGTTTGTTAATTTAATTAATTAAATAATAAATTAAATGTACAATTTCTGTTATCCAGCTTAAAACATTTCACATATATGGTATTGTTTGCATTGCGTTAAAGTTATTTTTTTTCCGAATAAGGTGAAGAAAAAATGGTCCGACATGAAGCTCGGCACCAAAAAACGTGTTGCGGCTGTGAAGCGGGCCAAGCAATTAACGGGAGGAGGCCGGGTGGACCCAAGCCTTGAACTGACGGCATTTGAGGAGCGAGTGGCTGGTCTCATCGGGTCTCCGTCCATTTCGGGCATAAGTGGCGGAGGAGACACCGATGCACTCCAGACCCGTCATGGAAGTGGTAAAAAGGCCTTTGCAATT
This sequence comes from Gadus macrocephalus, assembly GCF_031168955.1. Lineage (NCBI taxonomy): Eukaryota > Metazoa > Chordata > Actinopteri > Gadiformes > Gadidae > Gadus > Gadus macrocephalus. Next base: position 1,395,446 of record NC_082404.1, on the reverse strand, counting down.
ATTTTAAATATATATGTTACTAAGTAATGGCACAAATAATCTCACGATTGCTTTTTATTTTTAAAGATGAAATGCAAGCAGGTTCATCCAAAATGGGAACAGAGCCAAGCCCAGTTGAAGAAACGGAAGGGCCGCCGCCGAAGCAGCCGGAACGCGTGTCTGGCCGAATTGCTGGTCTGCCTTCATCGGTCTTGACTGCAGAGGTCCTGGACAAACAAACCGAGATATGCAAGTCAATGGTGGACATCAATAACTCTCTGTTAGCGATTAATGAAACGTTGAAACTAATCAATGAAAACTTGAAGAATAAATAAATTGGTTTGCTGTAGCCTACTTTGATCTCTGTCTTGTTTTTAACCAAAAGATAAACGTAGCCTATTGCTTACCCTTAGATATTAGAAGAGCCGAATTAAATCCTCCCTTCGTCGTAGAGCTCGAGCATGTGGCGCCTGTGGCCAGGGATCTCTGGGCATCGGGTCATCTGGCTGCAGGTCGGCAAATGGCACCCCATTTGCCAGCGCAATATTATGCAGAACCCCACATGCTAAAATAATATTGCATGTCTTTTCTGGGCTGTAGAGCAACGTTCCCCCCGCTGACCCGATGGACATCCACCTGCCCTTGAGTAGGCCTATACATCGCTCCACCGTTGCCCGTGTGCGCGTGTGAGCGCTGTTGAAGTTGCGCTCCTGATCCGTGTTCGGATGAGCCAGAGGAGTTATTAGGTACTCGTTCAGGGCATAGCCTTTGTCACCTAGATGAATCACATCAAACTTTTAGTGCGATGTCTTAAACGTTTTAAGAGAAAAAAAAGTGTGACTGCAGCGTAACTCACCGAGGAGATGACTCTGACCATGAAGTGCGCCCTGATGTAGACGATGGCCAACGTTGCTATTTTGGAAAATAAAAGAATCGTGCGTGCCCCCAGGCCATCGGGCTACCATGTTCAGGATTGACATTCTGGCATCGCAAATAATCTGAACATTAACTGAATGGTAGCTTTTGCGGTTGATGTACGCGTAATCATTAATAGATGGTGGCTTCATACGCACATGGGTACAATCCACCGCACCAATCACATTTGGAAACCTAGCAATAGCATAAAAATCCCGTTTGATTCCAGTTTGCTGATCGTTAGTGTATGGGAATTGAATATAACGTTCAGAGAGGGACAGTATAGCTGCCAAAACTGCTGGCATGGTTCGGCTAATACTTGGCTGGGAAATACCAGACCTGTCCCCGATCTCCCGCTGAAAGGTCCCGGTGGCCAAAAACCCCAAGGTAGAGCACACCTGCACTGGCACAGGTATTGCGTTTGATCGCCTAGTTTCTCGCCTTAACTGTGGCTCCAAATCATTGCATAGCTCCATCAGGAGATGCCTTGGGAGACGAAAACGACTCAAGAGCCATTCATCGCTCTCCATAAAAAAATCGGCGCGGTCTCGAAAAACTCTCTCTCGTCTTAGACGTGCGTTGAGGTCCTCTAACAGAGCCAGATCTGCCATCGCTGCGACTCGACCACCTATTTGCCAAAGCACCTGTTTATATAGACAGCTGAATAAACATTTCACCTGTCACATTCTAATTATTTTCATAGCAATACTGTTTTTAATTAGGGCTGACTTGATTGTAATTGTTTGAACGGCTGGGCTAATTCCAATTTATTTAGTAATTAATACAGATGTGCAACATGGGCTACTTGTGCTGCACTATTCATCAGTGAAATACCCGTGTGTTGCGCCAAAAAAACTTGCGTACACGAGCTCAGACCTGACGTGAGATTTCATCGCAGCCTGCGCTCACGTTCAAATTGATAAATGCCAAGCTCAACGTTGAAATGAGCGTACGTCCATTTTACGCACGCTCGTTTGATAAATGAGGGCCACTGTGTGTTCACACCAAACGCAACGGGGCGACAGGATCCCATACAAAGTGAACGTACAGACGCGTATCGGGCGGATTTTTCGCGAGAGAAAACCGGCGACAAGTTTTGATTTGTTGCGCCACACCTTCCCCGTGCACAGGCGAGCGTGTTCACGAGGATTAGTGGCGCGACAAATTTGCTTGAGTTGAAATATTTGAACTTTGACGCGAATTTCGCGTGATGACAGCCAATCAGCGTTCAACAGCGTGGCCACTGAGTCACATGTGTAACGTAACAGCCAATCAGCGTTCAACCGTCAAAGTTAGTGCAGTGCAGTCCGGGGTGAACTGCAGCATGGAGGAGAAAGTGAATGTTGCCGTTTGCGACTCCCGGAACTCTATGTACAATATAATAGTATATAATATAATATTTGTATGCATAATATCATGGCCAAAAGCTCTGTGCGCCTCCGGATGGACGTAGCGCGGGGAGCTCTCATAGGGATTGGGATTATCGGGGTTTGTTTATCGGCGTTGCTATGTTTCCGGTCTTGTGTGTTCCAACGGTTTATTAGGTAGGCCTATCTAATAAATCTCTGTCTATTCAATACTTCATTCACTGCCTCTTCCGTGGTCATTCGAATATTATGAATATACGGCGTTGGGTCCTCCGACGTCTCTCCCTCTTCCACAAAAGGTAAAGACATGCAATGGTGGTTATCTTGTTGTGGCGCGACAAATTCAACAAAACTTGCACAGCTACAGATTATGATGTGTGGCGCGACAAAACTTCGGCGACAACGCGAACGGGCGAAAAATTTCGCGTTTGGTGTGAACACACAGTTATTGGCTAATACTCGCTGCCTTTACTGATTCGATTGTTGAATAATTTGAATGATGATGTTCAATCATCATATGATATTTATATATATATTGATATTATATATATCTAACGAGATGATTGATGTGGAAGAGAATGATGTGCGTTTTTTTTAATTGAAGGTGAAATATGAACAAGGATGCATTGTCAAATTCAGATTTGAAGTATTTTTTTTAAATAAATTTTCAAAAAATTACTGAAACACTGTGTTTGCCTCATCTATATTTTACATTCATGCAGGCTGCCTGTGTGACCAGTCATACCTACAAACTGCTCCTGTTCAAGTCATGTTAATTTTATAATAGTGGCCCACTCTGGCCCATGCTATGTGTTGCAAATCAGCTGTTGAAAGACACAGGCTGCATCCGAATACTCATACTTGCATACTATATAGTATGCATTTTGTAGTACGCAAAAAATGTAACGCGTCCGAATACTCAGTATGCATTCTGTAGTACGGAAGACGTTTCCGAATGCGTACTACCACCAAAGTAAACCACGGACTTCACTACGCTATCCCACAATGCAACAGGAGTCTAGTAACGAACGAAGAAGAGATGGCTGACTCGTCACCACCAGAAAGACGTCGTAGAAAGCGGCGAAAAAAAGAGACATTAAAAAGAGTAAAATAGTAAAGTAAGTAATTAAGTAAAAAGAGACATTTTTAATTTAATAGCAACGATGACAAGACGGAAAACAGGTAACTTGTCAAGGTAATTTTGCCGGCATCTGAGGGGAGATACGTCATCTCCAAACTTCCGGTGGAGTTTCGGCGATGTTGGGAAGCGTTCGGAGGCGATCTACGCATAGCTGTAGACCGTACTACACAGTCAAGTGTAGTATGGTCAAGTAGTAGACACTGGACAGAAATAGTATGTACTAAGTATTCGGATGCAGCCACAGTTTACAAAATAAATTACTGACTTGCCAAGTAAGAGAATAGGTGTCATTCCAGGAATAAGGAATAGTTCACTCAAAATGCATAGTTGTCTGTCACTAGTCTGTGGGCCAGTATTGGTTTAGTAATTTCATAATCCTTCCTCCCTGAGATCAAGCAGCAGAAATTATGTGACAATGAGCAAATACTACTGAAGGATTTTTGGGTAAACTAAATAGAGTAGTCTCACATGTCACTGTTTCTAAAACAGGGCGTTTTTCTGGGCTGTGTTAAAAAAGGGCAAACATTCAGAGTATACCCACTTCTCCAGGGACCACTACACCACTGAGTAAGGCTATGATTAAGCTAATCAAGAGCATATCAAGATTAAGCTAATCAAGAGCATATTTCTTTATATTTTTCGGGTGCATTATTCTTATATAAGGCCTAATATTTGAGGTCCGAGTTGCAGTCATTTATGTACCCGCGCACCACTACTACAAACAGATCACTTCAACGATTTAGAAAAGTACTAGACACGCCTCCGACTACAAGTTACGCCTCCGACTACAAGTTACGCCTCCGACATCAAGTTACGACTCTTCCGACTACAAGTTACACCTCCTACTACAAGTTACGCCTCCGTCTTGCAGGACGCAGACAGATACTATTCGAATGGGAAGCATATGGAGGGGGCGTGTCTGGGCACCTGTCAATCAAACGTCAATGGAAGCTTACGCTACTGTGCTTGGGCTAAATGAAATTTGCCCAAATGGGGGCGTGTCACGACACCGGTCAATCACAATGAAATGCCCGCTTACGCTACTGTATCTGGGCTGAATGACTTTAGCCCAAATGGGAGGCATATGAAGGGGGCGTGTCACGATACCTGTCAATCAAAATTGAATGGAAGCTTACGCTACTCCGCTTGGGCTGAATACATTTAGCCCATTCACAGGAAAAAAAACAAGATATATCCTATATCCTGGGTTTTTCTGTCACTTTTTGGTGCTGTTGCTGCTTTAGGTTCTACCAAAATATAAAACAATATGTTCTAAGGTTTTTAATAATATTTTTTCATTTTTACTGTAAAAGGTAGGGAGGGCTTAGCCCTGTTAGCCCATTAATACCAGCCGTCCCTGGTAGTGTGTGTGAGAAAGTATAGTTGTTAACTGTCATTTCTGTCATTTCAATCTGGAATTTCCAGCAGATCTGGTATGCTGCGTTCGCACCAAAAAAATAATACCTTCGCGTGCGCACCAGATACTTTCGTGCAAACACCAGATACTTTCTCGTGCTCACGAGAAACGTTAATTTTTTTTATGAAAAATACATTGCAATGGTATAAATTTACACCTTTACAAGTTTAAAAAAAATTAATATTCAACCTTTAGAAAACCTATTTTTCAATGTATGAACATCTTTTTGCAGAATCCCATTTACAAGGTTTCAAAGCCGGTAAACAATGAAATACACTGTTATAACAGTGCCAGATTTGAAGCTCTGCAAATGCGCTGGTGAAATTTTTTGAACTTAGAAAATCTGTTTGTGAAAAAAAAATACTTTGAAAAAGTGTTGGTGAAAATGATGAAGAAGATAAAATAGAACACACAATCATGTTTGCGGATGTTTGAATTTTTTTCAGGTTATAATCTCTTTTTTCAGTGTTGCAAAACCGTTTTTACAAGGTGTTGAGTTTTCAAACTCAGACTTACAAGCCTTTGAAACTTTTTTTTTCAGGTTTGAATTATGGCAGGTAATTGGCTCCATAGGGGTCACGCACGGGGGGAGGGGGAGTGCAGTACGACCGTTTGATTGACGTACTTACTGTCCAATTCCACTCGGTTGTTCTGGAAATCATTGGCTGGAGTTTTTTGAGCCCTGCCCATTCCATAGATGATTGACTTGTTTAATTTTCATGTCAGTACTTCTAACTCAGTGGCTGTAAGTGGGTTATGATAAGGATTTCAAGAAAAGAAAATGGCCAAAAAAGAGAATTCCAAGGCAAAAATTGCCAAAAAAGGGAATTCCATACCCAACCTTGAAGTAATTTTATGGCACGTTTCCACTGCAGGTTGCGGTACGGTTCGGTTCGCAAAGGTGCGGTACGGATTGCGTTTCCACCGCCAAAAGTGGGCGTGACCCGGACTGAGCCGTACTCGTTTTGCCCTCGTCTTCGGTACTCATCCGTTGGGGTACTGAAACGCCTGAAAGGGTGCCAGAAAATTCGAGCTACACACCCCCTCCGTTGATTGGTCGACAGAACAGTAGCCTCGAGGTATTATTCTTTACAATGAACATGTCGCGTTAAACGCTTGCTTGGGCGAACAAGGTATATGAAAAGCATAAAGGCCAGGAACTGTTGCTAGACGACTTCCATGGTAGCTCTTGGTTTCATGTGTCGCGTTCAACTTTTCCATTGTTTTTATTGTGCAGGCTACACTGTGTCGCCCTGCTATGATGTCACGATGTTTACGTAGCTGCCGCGGCGATCGACCTCCGGCCTACCATAAAGGGTACTGTCGGCGGTGGAAACGCGACCTCGGAACTGAGTTGGGCTATACTGCCCCCTCCCTACCGGACTGAGGCGAACCGAACCGTACCGCACCCTGCAGTGGCAATGCGGCATAAGCGCCAGAATGGGCAGACGGCTTCAATGGGACCAACTGAAGAATATGACGGTTTGAAACTAAAACTTTGAATCTGAAAAAAGTATAAATGATATCGAAATACTGTTTAGATATTATTGAAGATACAAATGTGTAGATTTGTTTAATTGTTAGACGATGGTAAACAGTTATTATTATTATTTAGTTATGATGGCTTTAGTAATTGAAGTGTCAGAAGGGGCAAACGGTTTTAATGGGACCAACTGTAGAATATGACAGTTTAAAACTAAAACTGTGAATCTGAAAAAAGTATAAATAATATCGAAATGCTGTTCAATATTATTGAAAATACAAATATGCAGATCTGTTTAATTGTTTGAATGATGGAAATTGGTTGAATATTGACTGTCAATTCAACAAGTTATGATGTCTTAAGTTGTTAAGTGTTTAAGAGGATGAAGGATCACTCAGCGTTTTTTTAATTTTCCAATGGGAATCAATGGGGGGATTTTGGGTGAATAACCTTGAATATCTTGGGAATTATGAATAATATGAACACAGAAAATAATAGCAAAATGGTACTAACAGAGCTGAAAGTTTTAATGTTTTAATGATGTTTCAAACATTGTTGAAGGAGTCGCAAACGTAAAAAAGTGGCGGAATAAAGAGAAAAATAAATATGTAGTATTTCTAAGATGTGAATGCTTTCAGCATTCACACCAATAAAGATTTCACAGACACTGTAATGTATGACCTTGTATGTACATGCGTCAAGCTTCATGTGACATGTATTTCCATGAAGCAGAGGGCCATAAAACTAAGAATATCTCTCAACAGCTAGTGTACATCAGCACAGAGCCTTCTCTGAGGGACTTCTCCGTATGCTGCTTGAAAAGGGCTGTCGGAGAGGGAGAGGCGGATCGGTGATGTTCCTTCCAGAGCCAAAGCAGATCTGTTGCTTAGTAGTAAGATATCTTCAAGTGTCCACTTAAGTCCGAAGACGCTCCTGCCCTCAATGAGCTGATTTCAGTTATGTTCAGTTTCAGTATTTTTTTCATTTTCGTTATTAGTTATTCCTTCTTTAATGATTCAATTATTCATTATCAGTTATTAAAGAACATAAAAACATAACTCACTCAACATGAGTTATTGGTTATTATACATTGCCGCAGAACACTCACTCACTCATCTCTTCTCACAGCCACAGCTGCAGCGATACCAGCTGGAGCTAAATTATTGTCTAGTTGTGGTTGTTTTTTATTGTGTCTCTGTAGCCGAGGGTTTTAACAGTGTCTCTGTATCCGAGGGTTTTAACGGTGTCTCTGTATCCGAGGGTTTTAACAGTGTCTCTGTATCCGAGGGTTTTAACAGTGTCTCTGTATCCGAGGGTTTTAACAGTGTCTCTGTATCCGAGGGTTTTAACAGTGTCTCTGTATCCGAGGGTTTTAACAGTGTCTCTGTATCCGAGGGTTTTAACAGTGTCTCTGTAGCCGAGGGTTTTAACAGTGTCTCTGTATCCGAGGGTTTGCACTGTGCTCTCTCTCCACAGGCTCTCCACACTAGGCTGACCCGAAGGCTGCAGTGTGACGCCGCAGACGCAGCCGTGTGACGCCGCAGACGCAACTTCCGGGTAGCCGGCTTGGTTTGGTTTGTTTGGTTTGGTTAGCAGGACGCTTAGCGTCGACCTGCTATCTCGGTTTGTATCTACTTTTCGGTATTTATATCTGTGACCTGTTCTGCATACTCTGTATTGTATTCGCTGTTTCCTCGCCGGAGCTCCGTCTGCATCAACCAATGGATTGCGGTTGTTCTTGCTCTGCCTTTCTCATGGATAAGATAGCTCTGTTAGAGAGACGTATCTGTCAGCTAGAGGATGAAAGGGTAGCGAGCGTAGAGAAAACAGATACTCCAGAAAGTATAGAGAAGAGACCCGCCAGGCGGACTCGTGGAGCTAACGCTATCGTTAGCAGTGACTCCGTCAAGGCAATCCTGTCGGTAGAGAAAACAGATACTCCAGAAAGTATAGAGAAGAGACCCGCCAGGCGGACTCGTGGAGCTAACGCTATCGTTAGCAGTGACTCCGTCAAGGCAATCCTGTCGGCAGCACCACTTGCGAGGCAGGTTGCGGTCAGTACCCTGCCTCGCAAGTCTTTTTCGGGGGTAGAAACGCTAGTCATAGGTGACTCTGTTACACGTAAAGTTAGGCTACACTCGCCAGCGACAGTTATTTGCCTACCTGGGGCCAGGGCTCCCGACATTGAAGCTAAACTTAGGGTGCTGACATGCGGTCAGACCTCATACGGAGTTAGATTAGATGCACCAAACACAGACACTAGTTTCGACAACATTGTAGTTCATGTCGGCACCAACGATGCTAGAACAAGACAAACTGAGGTCACAAAAAGCAACATAGCTAGGCTTTGTGACTTCGCCAGAAAGATGTGTCGGCATCGATTAATTCTCTCTGGCCCTCTACCCGATAAGGGTAATGATGAGCGTTATAGTAGATTATTGTCTCTAAATCGCTGGCTGGCCCTATATAGCTCAGAGCAGGGCTTTGGTTTCATAGATAAATGGCCCTCCCTGTGGGGTCGCCCTGGTGTGCTCATGAGAGACGGCCTACACCCTACTGGGTTAGGTGCCTCAATTATGTCAAAAAACATAGATAGATGTCTTAGTCAGGCGTGACTCATCCACTCACAGCACGCTGTGAGTGGAACAGAATCAGACCGTAGGCTCCTCGATCGTGGCAGGTGAATTCATGGATTTCTTTGAGAATGAGATTCAATCAATTAGAGAGGAAATTGATGCTTGCCGTGCGGCTAATCCTACACATCCTGTGGGGCAGGATGGGGTTCTCCCAAGTAGGATGGTGAACTCTGACGCAACTCTTTTGGAGTTTAAGGCAATTTCTTTGGTGGAACTTGAAAGGGTGATAAAGGCCTCAAAGCCAACAACTTGTATGTTGGATCCTCTCCCTTCCAGGGTTCTTAAGGAACTTCTTCCAACGGTGGGGCCTGTTATCCTCTCGCTTATGAATCTTTCGTTTTCAACAGGAATTGTTCCCTCCAATTTCAAGGCTGCGGTGTTAAAACCGCTACTCAAAAAGCCTGGCCTAGATCCTGAACTAGTCAGGAACTATCGGCCTATATCGAATCTGCCCTTCCTGTCCAAGGTACAGGAAAGGATTGTAGCGAAGCAAATTGTTGATTATCTGACGAGGAATAATCTCTTCGAACCTTTCCAGTCGGGGTTCAGGAATTTCCACTCAACTGAAACTGCTATTACAAGAGTTGTAAATGACATCCTTTTAGCTTTGGATAAAAATACAAGCACAATGCTTGATACGATCGACCACAGCACTCTTCTTCACCGTCTTGAACACTATGTTGGCTTCGGGGGTACGGCTCTTGGTTGGCTTGAATCGTACCTCACCGATAGAACCCAATTTGTGTTTCATGAGGGTGCAGAATCAAAGCGCTGTAAATTGCGCTTTGGCGTACCACAAGGGTCGGTTCTTGGTCCATTACTTTTTGCAATTTATATGCTTCCCCTGGGTGACGTTATCCGCGGCTTCGGAATTAGTTTCCATTGCTATGCGGAAGACACCCAGCTCTACATTCCTGTAGATTCCGGGGACTCGGGCCAGATTCAAAGGGTTGAGTCCTGTCTAGCTGCTGTGAAGGGCTGGATGTCACAAAACTTCCTACAGCTTAATACTGGGAAGACAGAGCTGATGATTATCGGCTCGAAGCGGGACCGGGAAAAGTTTGAGGATGTCTCTCTGTGGTTGGATGGCTTCGCCATCCCACAGAGTGCATCCGTCAAAAATCTTGGTGTCCTGTTTGACCCTCACTTATGCTTTGACCAACATATAAGAAGTATAGCTAGAATTGCCTTTTTCCATCTGAGAAACATTGCAAGAATCAGACCAATGTTATCTGCAGTGGATGCAGAGACACTGATTCATGCATTTGTTTCGTCAAGACTGGACTATTGCAATGCATTGTTCTCGGGATTACCGAACTCTACCACAAAAAGTCTACAGCTGGTACACAATGCGGCAGCTAGACTGATTCAGATTCATTCAGATTCATACTTTATTGTCATTGTGCAAACTTGTACAATGAAATTGGGGGTGGTGCTCACTACCCATAGTGCAAAATAAAACAGTGCAAAAATACAAACACAAACAACAGCAATAGGCACAATAAATATAAATATGCAGTCATAACATATAAGTGTATTTTTTTTTTAAATAAATAAATATGGTAGAGGATTTCACATGTCCATTGGGGGGGGGGGGGGGGGGGGTCAGGCGTTAAGTAGACGAATTGCCCAGGGGTAGAAGGTATTCCTCAGCCTGTTTGTCCGGCTCCCAAGGGACCTGTATCTCCTACCCGAAGGGAGGAGTTGGAAGAAGCCATGGCCGGGGTGTGATGGGTCACTCATAATTCTTTTTGCCCTATTCAGCCCCCGGGAGGTGGCAATGTTCTCCAGGGAGGGCAGGGGGCAGCCGATGATTTTTCCTGCCGTCTTAATAACCCCCTGCAGGGTTTTCCTGTCTTTGGCTGTGCAGTTTGCGTACCACACCGTAATGCCATACACCAGTACACTTTCAACAGCAGAGTGGTAAAAGGTCTGCAGCAGCTTTGTCCCCACCTGGCATTTCCTCAGCAGTCTTAGAAAAAATAGCCTCTGCTGAGCTTTTCCGACCACCGCAACCGTGTTGGTGTGCCAGGTTAGGTCCTTACTGACCTGCATCCCCAGAAACTTGAAGGAGGAGACCTTCTCTACGCAGACCCCGTCTATCTGGAGTGGGGTGAGGTCACCTCTCGTCGCGCTCCAGTCAAATATCATCTCCTTGGTTTTGCTGGCGTTCAGCAAAAGGTTATTAGCTGAACACCAGGCTGTGAGCCTCTGGACTTCCTCCCTGTATGCTGTCTCGTCACCGTTGGAGATGAGACCCATCACTGTAGTGTCATCCGCAAATTTGACGATGACATTGGAGTGATGGGCGGGGACGCAGTCATGCGTGTAAAGAGAATACAGGAAGGGGCTCAGCACACAGCCCTGAGGGGAGCCCGTGCTGAGTGTCAGGGTGGAAGATGTTTGTGTCCCCATCCTCACTGTCTGTGGACGGTCCGTCAGGAAGCTGTAAATCCATTTACAGGTTGGGGCAGGGAAATCCAGGTCAGTCAGCTTCCTGATGAGAATGTTCGGCAACATTGTGTTAAACGCCGAACTAAAGTCAACAAAAAGCATCCTGACATAATTCCCCTGTTTTTCCAGGTGACTTGCTGCAGTGTGGTGGACAGTGGTGATTGCATCAGCCGTCGACCTGTTTGCTTTATAAGCAAACTGATGCTGGTCAAAGTTTTGAGGGATGCAGGACTTAAGGTGGGGGAGGACGAGCTTCTCGAAGCACTTCATGACGACAGATGTTAGTGCCACTGGTCTATAGTCATTTAGGCTGCCTATGGTGGATTTCTTTGGAACTGGGACAATGGTGGCTGCTTTGAGGCAGGGTGGGACCATAGCCTGTTCCAGAGAGGTGTTGAATATCCTTGTTAGGACCCCTGACAGTTGGTCCGCGCAGGCCTTCAGTACTTTTCCCAGTACTCCGTCTGGTCCTGCTGCCTTGTGTGGGTTTACGGCCTTCAGGACTCTTCTCACCTGATGTTCCTGCAGCTCAAGCTGGTGGGTGCTCAGGGGCTGGGAGGACAGAGGAGGAGGAGGAGCAGGAGAAAGGTGGGGTTTTTGAACTTCAAAACGGGTGAAAAAGTTATTCAGTTCATCCACCAGCGAAGTGTTGGCAGTTACTGCAACCGAAGGGGTGCCCTTGTAGTTCGTCAGGTGTTGTAGACCCTGCCACACTTTCCTCGGGTTGTTGTCAGCCAGATGGTTCTCCACCTTCCTCTTGTAGTCCACTTTGGCTGCTTTGATCCCTCTCCTCAGGTTTGCTCTTGCCATCCTGTACTGGTCCTGGTCGCCAGCCTTGAAGGCTAAGTCTCGGGCTTTCAGCAGTGTCCTCACCTCAGCTGTCATCCATGGTTTCAGATTATTGAAAACTGTGATTTGTTTGTTCACTGTAACATTGTCCGTGCAGGTCTTAATATAAAACAAAACAGACTCAGTGCGGTCACTGGACTGCTGACCAGAACGAGAAAGTTTGATCATATTACACCTATTCTCGCCTCTCTACACTGGCTACCAATAACTTTCAGATCAGACTTTAAGGTGCTATTGTTAACCTATAAAGCCTTGCATGGATTATCTCCATCGTACCTGAAGGACCTGATCATTCCTTATAGTCCTTCTCGGTCCCTCCGGTCTTCGGGAGCCAGCCTTCTTTCACTGCCGAAGTTTAAAAAGAAATCGGCTGGACAGAGAGCGTTTGCCTATCGAGCCCCTTTTTTATGGAATAGGCTGCCATCAGCGATCAGGGAAGCTGACTCTGTGGAGCTATTCAAAGGGAAGCTCAAAACGCACCTCTACAATCTTGCATTTGGAGTGTGAAAACAACTGATGCGAAGTGAAGACTACTGTTTGCTTGTGCTTTTCTTATTACATTATACATTCCCACTATGTACTTTTCCGTTCTAATTCACTATTCTGTCAGTTGTAGCGTGCTGCGGGTGCTGGACTGGATGCCTGGACTCTCCTCATGGATAACCGGCCAGAACCCCATCACCATTTTAATATGATGTGCATGTATTTACCTGTATGTCAATTGTGGCACCCATTGCACTCCTGACCATCCCTGGAAGAAGGGATCCCCTACACTGCGTTTCTTCTCAAGATTTCTTCCTTGCTGATTCAAGGGAGTTTTTTCTTGCCCGTGTGGGGGCATGGGTAAAGGGGGGTGTCACAAATATTTGGCCTGTTAAGCCCTTTGAGACTGTAATGGTGATTAAGGGCTATACAAATAAAATTGAATTGAATTGAATTGCAAGTCATACTTTATTGGTTTAGGGTTATCATTTTGTTATAATTAGCTATCAGTTCCTTAATTATTTGCAAGTCTAGTCATTCCGAATCCTTTAGGTGCACATAGTTCCTGCACACCCAGTGGGTGCTGGGGCTGACCTGAGGTGCTGTTTCCAGAGGTGCTGTTGTGACAGCGTTCCTTCTCCTGCTCGATCTCCGTCTCCACCTCACACTTCTGCACCGACACCACCTTCAACACAGACAGCATAGGTTGTTCCTGAACACACACTCATGTTTAAAAACAGGCAGCATTGTGTGTGATGAGGATCCATCCTAACCAGACCCTGGTTAGGAACTAAACCCCATAATGAAGATGACGAGTCTTACGGCAGGGACATGTACACACACACACACACACACACACACACACACTCACACACACACACACACACACACACACACACACACACACACACACACACACACACACACACACACACACACACACACACACACATCCAACCTTCCTAAATGAAAAAAGAAGGGTTATCCACTGAGACCATGACAGTGACTTGTGTACATTGAATGGTGACATCCTTGTTAGGGCTGTTCGATTATGGAAAAAAACATAATCACGATTATTCAAGTTTCGAGTTTGAAAACATGATCTATTAATTCAGCATGACTCTCCCAAAAAACCCTTTGTAACTTGAAATTTGGCCTCGAAAAAATACACAAAATGGTCGTAAAGAAAATGTTCAAATCTAAAATAATAAATCAAAAACTTGATTATATTAGTTTTGGGATCTTTTGATGCTAAAATCGAAATCACGATCAAATTTGATGTTGATTAATCGCCCAGCCCTTATCCTTGTACAATAGTAAAAGTGTTCATGCTTTACGTGTGATTTTTGTGACACACAGGGTTCTGTACAACCGATACATAACAAGCCCTGAGTGATGACCCCCAATCCAGGGTTGAGCCGAAGGGACATGACCTTTCATACACTGCTGAGGTTTGGGGTAGCAGCAGAAACCCTTTTGGGCTTCAACGACAGCAGCACGCTTAGGTTCAGCGTATTTCATTTGTTACACGTTACTGCTCAATACATAGATCATCTATGAAGAGCGATAAGCAGCTGCTGTCCTGCATCACATTAGCTCTCTGTATCTCCCGGTAGTGGGCTCTTATCAGCCACTTCTGGAGGACCAGCAAGCCGATCAGCAGTATCTAATTAACAAGCCAGAAAACAATTACAGCTAGGTGCCTGTTAATCAGGGAATAGTCAACCATCCTATCAACAGAACCAAAATTAGCTGAGATAACAATTAATCCCTGGAGGGAAATCTTGCTATTACAGCAGCAACCGTGTGCAGGAGATGAGATCCACAATTAAATAAGGATGAATCAACATCAATCTAAAAGAATAAACTAGAGTACAATATACTTTAAATAGACATGATCATCCAAAACAATGCACTGAATCCCGTAGAAAGAAGACAGCTTGGATATGTGGGGGTTGGGGAGTCCAGTTGTAGGAGGTCAGGGGGAGGAGAGTCCAGGTGTAGGAGGACAGGGGGTGGAGAGTCCAGGTGTAGGAGGACAGGGGGTGGAGAGTCCAGGTGTAGGAGGACAGGGGGTGGAGAGTCCAGGTGTAGGAGGTCAGGGGGCGGAGAGTCCAGGTAGGAGGACAGGGGGTGGAGAGTCCAGGTAGGAGGACAGGGGGTGGAGAGTCTAGGGGCCCTATCTTGCATCCGGCGCAATTGACTTAATCACTGGCGCATGTGTCGTTGCTAGTTTGCAACTGGCGCAGAGCGTTCTTTTCCCTCCTGGGCCACGTGTTGGTAAATTAGAGAATGATCTTACGCCCCAAGGGGCGGTTTGGCGAGAGGAGGAGGCGTGTTCTGGCACAAACGTTCCCTGGTGCTATTTTGACATTTCATAAACCACTTGCGCCACAAACCAGGAAATACCTGGTTTAAAGTCAGTGGTGCGTTGTTCAGATGCTATTTTAAGGGCGCATGCATAATGTTGCTTGTGCACCTCGCGCATAAACTTTGCTTCTCTCATCTACCTTGCCACACATTCTTGGTAAATTATTTGGGAAAGAACAGCTGATACATCGGTAATAATTACTTTTAAATCAATGCATCTGCAAACACCGTACAGCAAACACATATTTTCTGGACGCAGATATCGTGTACATGCCCATAACTTTTAGGATTGATGAGTATTAGATCGTGAGAAAACAATGTTTTACCGCGAGTGAGTGTTAAAAAGAATGAATGAATGAGGGCGCGCATGTGTGCGTCCATCTGTTTAGACACACGCAAACTGAACACGTAATGCATAATACAGTCCATGGCAATGTATATTAACGGGGGGACACATGCATATTAGGAACACAAGTCAATAACGATGATGCATACAATACTGATAAGAAACATTGTTTATAATGTATTGCGTATATCATTAAATAGAACCAGTTACCGCATCATATGTTATCATATACGTTTCCTTTGCCAAATTAATTTGAGGACTCAGTATTTCTGAAGTTGTGGAAGAAAACCTTATTCCATGTGTGAATTAGGCCATATTATTTGGCCATTAACTGAGACATTTGAAGATTCAAGATTGAAGATGGTTTGATTGTCACATGCAAAACAATTACAGAGCAGTCGCTGACAATGAAATTCTTTAGTCTTGGGCTCCTCCAACACTGCAATATAAGAGAAAGTAAAGGTTTATGGTATAAGGAAATCTGAGACTTAAATAATAAATAAGTAAAGTGAAAGTGAAGTTTGAAATTCATGTGCATATGTCTCATCGGAGACTGCAGACGCGCTGTCAAAAATCAACTTGTCAGATTTAAATGCGCATTTTTCGGTAAACTAGCAACATCGCCATAGAACTGCCCACAAAGCTACTTGCGCTTGGTGCTTCTCACTTGCGTTTCAGACCGTTAAAATAGGCCCCTAGGTGTAGGAGGACAGGGGGCGGAGAGTCCAGGTGAAGGAGGACGGGGTGGAGACTCCAGGTGAAGGAGGAAGACGGAGCTGGAGGTCAGGGGCCGAGGCACAGTCAACTTAAGCAAGCTTCCCGAAAGCATCAGTGTGATACGATGATGGGCCGTTTTGACTACAGGTCACAGAGAGCATCATGGGGGTGTGAGTGAATAATCTGATAATAGGAACACGGGGAAAACTGATTATCACAAGAACCTACCCTTTGTTTTGGTTGAGAGGTTTTTCTACCTTAATCGATGTTATATTTGTTTGCAACTTCAACGCAAAAAGTTGCGTTTAAGTTTTTCACAAAAACATTACCTCAAAGGACGACTTATAATCAGTATTGGCAGCCACTTTACTGTATGAGTACTGTGTAATGTGCAGATGGTGCAACCCAGTCGCCAAGAAAAAACGTTGACGGTGTACGTTTCCATGAACACTGGATACGTACTATTACAACGTAAAAACAGCGTGTTATACCTACAGTATCCACGCGTGCCGCTCTGGAGGCAGGTTTCGGGGTTTGGGTTTCACGGGTTTCGCGCCAGATTGTGGACACGATTGTTGAGGGGGGGGGGGGGGGGGGGGGGGGGAGGTACACTGTTGGTGACGGGGGGGGGGACACGTTTGTTGAGGGGGAGGGGACACATTTGTTGAGGGGGGACACGTTTGTAGGGGGGGGAACACGTTGTTTGAGGGGGGGGGGGGCACGTTTCTTGAGGGGGGGGACACGCTCGACAACGAGAGTTGGTTTTTATTGAACGCTCGACAACGAGAGTTGGTTTTTATTGAACGAGACTTCAACACGGAACAGCTGCACGAAACGATGGTCACGTCACTCTCGGTGACGGTGTCGACAACAATGAACACACGAACAATGTTAATAGAACAACACACAACCACATAACATCCCGAACCCATCAACCCCACTTAATCCTAACAACAAAACAAGTTAACAAAAGCCCCATTTGTCAACTGACAACCCCAATTCCCAGAATCCCCCGCGGCTCCGGAACACGGCGTAGCTTATATTAATCTTTATTATCTGAATGGGAAATGCAATATTTTAGGACAGATACACCATTAAACGCGTTTCTAATGACATTTCTAGCGAGAAATGTTCATTTTCCTTACATAATCTTCAGTCAGTGAATGTGTATGATCTTTATTAATCTTTATTATCTGAATGGGAAATGCAATATTTTAGGACCGATTCACCGTTAAACGTGTTTCTAATAACATTTCTAGCGAGAAATATACTTTTTACTTGCATAATCTTCAGTCAGTGATTGTGTCTGATCTTTAGTTTTATAGTTATTAGGATTTGATCGGCTCGCTCGCATGTTTCAACGTCAGGTTGTTAGGCTGCTTTCGCTAAACTAGCAGCTCACGTGCTTCCTGCGTTTGTGTTATTAAACTGTTACTTTATGTAACTTTTAATGATATCATCTTGTTAGAAACACGTATATCTGAGAGGCCACCCAGTCGCCAAAAGCATACGTTGACAGTGTACGTTTCGTGAACACTGGATTACGTCGCATTTCAACATAAAATAGCGTGTTATACACACACACATACGCACGCACACACACACACGCACACGCACGCACAGACACACAGACACAGACACACACACACACACACACACACACACACACACACACTCGCACACGGTGCATTTCGCTGCTAAAACAACAACAAAAAAATATTCCCTCAAATATTATTACTAAAGAACCGTTTTCCAAAGAACGAAATGTAAACCAATGCATTCTGAATGGGAGTGTTTCTCCGATTTTTCCATGCTACACAGAACGAAATGTAAACCCATGCAAATAAAGAATTCATGGTCATAATAATTTAAATATCATTAATCTCCCGAGTGTGTTGGGTGGTATTCTATTTTTTTCAACGGGGCTGCATCCAGTCACTTGACCGTCATGGTTGCTATGGCGGTTGCTATCGACCGCCCCCTCTAATCCTTACATGGCTCTAAAAACCACGCGGCAAAGGAGCTGCCGTAAATTGTGTTGTTTTTGTCGTAAACTGGGGTCCGACGGTTAAAAAATAGACAGATATTCCGAGGTATCCTTAAAAGGCAGCTTGGATGTTTTTATTTTCTCCAGTTTAGACTTCTTCTATAACCTATTTTTGAAAGCAAAACACCAAGTTCATTGATTTAACGAGGCAGGGTTATTTGAAACAATTTATTCAATAAATATTTGTGAGAGGTCATTCCTTCTCCTGAGTTTGCTTCCTATTTATGTCTAGTGTACACCCCTACTGTCCAAAAGCATCCCCCCCCCCTCCCCATATGGATTTGGAGAGTTGTTGCCACGTCCCAGTGGTGGAAGTATCATATAATATGAAAGAGGGCATTCAATTATACTACAATGATCAATTAGGAGGCCGAAGCCCTAAAGGAAGTGATGCAATAGGTGACTGAGGCGAGAACATTTAAGTAAACTGTACCTTGGGGTCTCTTATATATCAAAGGGGGTTTCAAAGGACGCATACGCTTCAACCTGTGGCTCCAGCCCTACAGGAAATGACTCAGCAAGTGCTCCATCTCGTTGCACCTGCACCCAGCGGCTCGCTTGCAAGATTTTGGCCTGAAGTTCTTCCCAGACCTATACCCTAACAGTCCAACATGCATATCTGAGAATCAGGCCTCTCTTCAATAATGACAAAATGTTATGAGAGAAATACAGATTCACTTTTTGTTATCTCATAAGCGGCGTGGTGCCGGCTCCTTTTGACCTTTTGACCCCAGACTTCAAAGACGTGGCCACAGGCCAGCTGTGTCTACACACATTAAGCCACAAATGTACACCTCCATCCCGCAAAAAATGGGGCCTAGAAACTAACCTCTGTCTTATGTACATTGACTGTACTGTTGGAGGTCACGCCGCTTTTCCAGCCTTTTCGAGATAGCTAGGGATGCTAAAATGTTTACACACATTTCCCGGGGCCCCGAGAACGACATATCCAAGATTTGTAGTTCTAGCCCATAGAGAAAAAAAGTTTTCCCAAATGGACTGTCATTTGGACAAAGCCCCTTCAGAAGTGTTGCCTGCGAGACCTAATGGTTCAGAATGTGGTGGAAAAACTGTTTTTGAGATAGGAAGGTCCTACCGCCCTGAAATTGGAATACCATATTCTAGGGCCTAACTGGGACCCCCGCACCGAAACTTGGCCCGGTCGGACCCCGAGTGCAGGAAGGGGGGGCCTGGACTTTCATAATCTTCGCTCGGTGAATGTAAAGGATGTTTGGTCGGATGTTATGACGAAGAATCATAATGTGAATGGGAATATTCTATTAATGTCTTGATATCATCTTTCGTCTCAACACTTCTGCTGCAGCCGCTTAAAGTCTCACTCTGAGAACCTTAAAATATGAATCAATCCATTAGAAGTATGAAAATATCTTCCCGGTCGTGCAACAGGGCAAACAAGGTGTCCTTTGACATCTACGTTTCGAGACGATTGCAACAGTGCCACACATGATCATATTTGAATATGTTTCGGGGTAGTAATTAGCTGTCGATTTTGGAGGCCTTTATCAATAATGACCAGCTATAGATTTGCTTCCCGATGGAGATTTTTGACAAATTACATGTTAATTAGCATCTACACGTTAAGCTGAGTCCAATGAGATCAAGCTCGCCCTCTTGCTACACCGAGATCATGTCCTAGACCAGGTGTACCATGTAAAATACATGTTACCATTAGCTAGAGTGTCATGCTTGGTGTCATTGGACTCAGCTCAACGTGTAGATGCTAAATAACATGTCATTTGTCACAATTTTTTTATCGGGAAGCAAATCAATAGCTGCTCATTATTGATTAAGGCCTCCAATTTCGACAGCTAATTACTACCATTCATCATGTTCGAATATGCTCATGTGTGGCACCGTTGCAATCGCCTGGAAGCGTAGATGTTGAAGGACTCCTTGTTCGTTCTCCTACGCCACCGGGAAGATATTTACATGCTTCTGATTGACTAATGAATTGATTCAGCTATTCCCCCAGAAGTCTGGGGTCAAAAGGTCAAAAGGAGACGGCATCAGCCCCGTTGAAAAAAATAGAATACCACCCAACACACTCAGGAGATTAATGATATTTAAATTATTATGACCATGAAGTCTTTATTTGCATGGGTTTACATTTCGTTCTGTGTAGCATGGAAAAATCGGAGAAACACTCCCATTCAGAATGCATTGGTTTACATTTCGTTCTTTGGAAAACGGTTCTTTAGTAATAATATTTGAGGGAATATTTTTTTGTCGTTGTTTTAGCAGCGAAATGCACCGTGTGCTTGTGTGTGTGTGTGTGTGTGTGTGTGTGTGTGTGTGTGTGTGTGTGTGTGTGTGTGTGTGTGTGTGTTTGTGTGTGTGTGTGTGTGTGTGTGTGTGTGTCTGTGTGTCTGTGTGTGTCTGTGCGTGCGTGTGCGTGTGTGTGTGTGCGTGCGTGTGTGTGTGTGTATAACACGCTATTTTATGTTGAAATGCGACGTAATCCAGTGTTCACGAAACCTACACTGTCAACGTATGCTTTTGGCGACTGGGTTGCCTCTCAGATATACGTGTTTCTAACAAGATGATATCATTAAAAGTTACATAAAGTAACAGTTTAATAACACAAACGCAGGAAGCACGTGAGCTGCTAGTTTAGCGAAAGCAGCTAACAACCTGACGTTGAAACATGCGAGCGAGCCGATCAAATCCTAATAACTATAAAACTAAAGATCAGACACAATCACTGACTGAAGATTATGCAAGTAAAAAGTATATTTCTCGCTAGAAATGTTATTAGAAACACGTTTAACGGTGAATCGGTCCTAAAATATTGCATTTCCCATTCAGATAATAAAGATTAATAAAGATCATACACATTCACTGACTGAAGATTATGTAAGGAAAATGTACATTTCTCGCTAGAAATGTCATTAGAAACGCGTTTAATGGTGTATCTGTCCTAAAATATTGCATTTCCCATTCAGATAATAAAGATTAATATAAGCTACGCCGTGTTCCGGAGCCGCGGGGGATTCTGGGAATTGGGGTTGTCAGTTGACAAATGGGGCTTTTGTTAACTTGTTTTGTTGTTAGGATTAAGTGGGGTTGATGGGTTCGGGATGTTATGTGGTTGTGTGTTGTTCTATTAACATTGTTCGTGTGTTCATTGTTGTCGACACCGTCACCGAGAGTGACGTGACCATCGTTTCGTGCAGCTGTTCCGTGTTGAAGTCTCGTTCAATAAAAACCAACTCTCGTTGTCGAGCGTTCAATAAAAACCAACTCTCGTTGTCGAGCGTGTCCCTCCCCTCAAGAAACGTGCCCCCCCCCCCCCCCTCAAACAACGTGTTCCCCCCCTACAAACGTGTCCCCCCCCCCCCCTCAACAAACGTGTCCCTTCCCCTCAACAAACGTGTCTCCCCCCCCCCCCCCGTCACCAACAGTGTACCCTCCCCCCCCCCCCCCCCTCAACAATCGTGTCCACAATCTGGCGCGAAACCCGTGAAACCCAAACCCCGAAACCTGCCTCCAGAGCGGCACGCGTGGATACTGTGGGTATAACACGCTGTTTTTACGTTGTAATAGTACGTATCCAGTGTTCATGGAAACGTACACCGTCAACGTTTTTTCTTGGCGACTGGGTTGGATGGTGGGTGGTAAACACAGTACTACGGGGGTGGAGCATTAAACCACTGTTTTTATACTGGAAGGATCAAACCCACAGAATGTCTTAAACCCACTTTCGGTAAGTAATCTGCAGTAGCAAAACAAAGTTGCACAGGAGGCTTAGACAGAATGAAGTGAACATCAGACGAGATGGCAGAACATCACTGATGGTATCTCTCTCCAGAGAGCCACCCAATGGCAACAGAGCGGGATTAACAAGCAGCGCTCCAACACTGCATAAACAATGGAGGAATTAGCCCCTCTGCCGGAGAACAACTGAACACAGCGGAATGTGTGACGGTGTGTGTGCATCAGTGTGGGTGTGACGTGTGTATATATTCTGTCTGCGTGTTTGTGGGTGTCTTTGCATGTGTGTTTTTCGATGTGCATACTTGAAGGTACTAGATTTGTACATATGTGTATAAGTGTTCTTGTATGAGTGTGTGGTATGAGTGTGTTTGTCTGTGCGTATGTAGGGTGTAGGGTGTATCTGTGGTTTGTCTTTGTGTGTGTGTGTGTGTGTGTGCACGTGCGTGCATGTGTAAGGGTGTGTGTGTGTGTGTGTGTGTGCGTGTGTATGTACGATTTTGTGTGTGTTTGTGGTGCGTGTGCGTATGTGTGCACGTGCGCAGCCTGTGTGAGTCCTATGTCTGTGACAGAGGCATGGAGTAACAGATTTGAGTGGAAGATTTTGATTCAAAGAGTTTGCTGAAATTAAAGTGATTCCCTGATGGAGGTTAGAGTGAGTCAGACACTAGCCCGCTGCCCAGGACCATTTGAGCTGTCATCCAAGCCGACAGTGACAACATGCTCATCTAACCTCCTCCACAGACTAGAGCTGTCTACCTTCCACCTCTCCAAGTGGAAGGTAGACAATTAAACATTTCAATTTGCCCGCTTTTAAGAAGCTAATTTCACCACCTGGTTTAGAGGTTGATAAGTGGTTGGAGACATGCTGTACACGTAGGAGGGCAGGAATCTCCTCTGGTTAATACCCATACCCTTGCAGCCTTCGAGCAGTAAGAATGTGGGAGTTTAGTTTCAGCCCTCCCGCTTTTGACGTTATCATTTGTGATCCGGAGCATATTTGGATGCAGCTGAGAGCGCTCATGACGTGATAAGTCTGCTTATTATTCCAGCCCACATTCTACTTCACCAACTTGTGTTGGCCCAAAGTGCTTAACAGCAAGGGACATTACAGTGGCAAAATGGACAAAATGGGGCAGGGAATAAAACACAAGGGCACCGCCACCTGGCCCAATGAGGGAGTGAATGGGATGTGTAAGCAATCCATCAAACTGTTAGTCTTGGTCTCTGATTGGTCTACTGTCAATGTCGCACTGATTGCCCTATTATCTTGTTCTTTAATGTCAGCTTCACAACTCTCCAGCGAACCCTACAGTCACTAATGCATCACCGTTGACATTGTCTGTACAATCCTTCACGTTAAACAGACGGACCAGACACAGATCAAACAAAGGAAGGCGTGTTGCAATAAAACTGGATGCAGGCATTTAAACATCGACCAGGGTGGTCAATGTTTAAACGATTTCCAACGCCATGGGGACAACGGTGCCGGCCACTCAAACTATGTCAACAGCGATGTGTCCTGAAGCAGCAAGCAATGTTCAGTCTAAGGGTGAGACATCAGCCTCAAGCATCCTGGGGCCGAACAGGAAGTAGATTCACATTCCCTACATGTTCAAAATAACTTCACCTAAATTCAACACTATGATTTCATCAAAAATAGGTTGGTTGAAGTTAAGTTAAAATCTTTCAATGAAACCTTTACTCCATAATGAGTATGAAATCGATCATTGAAAGTTTTACAATCACTGCCATTTGAGGCTGCCTGGCTGTTTACAATTACAAATGAAACGTGTATGATCCAACCATTACAACACATCACCGCTGTTAAACGCTTGATGACTATCAATCTATATTGACTTATTGTAATCGACTTTCCATTAGGTGGGACACAAGGGATGCTCTGCTTCATAAGCAGGCTGCTGTTGTTTCTTTAGGTGAACGTGAAACGTTCATTGCTACAGTGTGTATTAAACAGTATTAAACAGTATTAAACAGTGTTACTTGAGAAAACACCTGTCCCCCTTTCCGTCCATATTATTGCAATTCTACAAAGAATATTGTGAGAATAATGCAATGAATTAGACACACGATCGATATCATTGATTAGGACCCAATAAACTAATTTTGGCCAATCCGAAGATATAGTCGACTGCAGCCTAGTCTCACAAACAGGATTTAAGGTAAACATCTAAAGTGTGAGGGCAGAGGAGCTCAGGTTTTGGCCATGTTGTGACCTACTGAGCAGGACGGTGCCCTTCTGATCACCCCCAGCAGGGCCGTAGAGAGTGCCACTGCCTTCTCTGGTCCGGCTCGCTGTCACTCACACTAATGAATTGTCTTTGGCAAAAACGAAACAGGAAACAAGGCGTGAAAACATCCCTGGCAGATGTTGGTCTCAGGTAAGTTCTGTCTCTCTCAGGAGAACTACTTTAACATAGTAAGACTGCTTGATCCCACACCAGGGTTAGTGTGGGATCATAGGTGGGTCTATACACTCTGCAGCCAGTGATGAAGCCTGCTGTTGCACATCACTTTCTTTACTCTCATCTCAAGCATTCAGTAAAAGCACATGAGAATTAACAAAAAGGCTGCCAAAGGCTCTATTTAAAGGAGATATATTGTGGAATTTTCTCAAACAAGTAAACATAGTATAAGAGTTCCAGAAAACATGTTTTTGAAGCTGTTTGCTGGTATTAGCAAGGAAAAATCTCGCCTACCGCTATTTCCCTCTGTTTCAGTCCCTTCAGAATGCATTGTTTCTGGTGTCTGTAGCTTTGATACAAAAGAGCTGCTGCCCATTGATCAATGAGCTGTCAGAGTGAACCACAGCATGGAGAAGTGATTGTTGCTGTTTGCGGACTCCTGGAGCTCTATATCTATGTAACATAAGATAATAATAATATTATTATAATATAATATATAGGTATTTATATAATATTATATCTAATATCACGGCCAAAAGCTATGTGCGCTTCGGATGATATTATGAATCATAAAGACTGCGTCTGACGTCCCTGGTACTTCCACAACAAGTAAAGACTTGTGGTGGGGGTTATCTTGGCCATGGTTGAGAAGAATTGGGGGAAAAGGAACTTTGGCCTTGACACTCTGAAGTCCATGTTAAACCACGACATGGAGGAGAAAGGGATTGTACTCCGTGAGCTGAGCTGCCGGACTGCCGCCGAGGCTTCGGCGGCAGTCCAGCTCCCGGAGTACACCCGCCGGAGCTGCCGGCGGAGGGAACTCGGCAGAAGTCCGGCAGCTCAGCTCCGAGAGCACAATCCTTTTCTCCTCCATGTCTCCTCCTCCGGAATGCCACCTAAGCTTCGGCGGCAAGTGTTGTTTTCATAATATGTCCCCTTTAACTTAAAAGTAGCTCAGAAGAGGTTGAATAAATAAAGATAATACATTGTGGTTGTATGCTCATCATTTTTAACCATACATTTTTAACATCGCTTTTTATAGAAATTAATACGATATTAAACCTTAAATAATACACTACTGAATATTTAAATGAACTATGTAACTATAGACCCAATATAGCATAAGAGCACTTGCCAGTCGATTTCATATTGTATCCTAAATTCATATTGTATCTTAATTTCTTACAGTATCTGAAATTCCTACTGTATCTTAAATTCATAATCTATTTTATTTCATATTGTATCTTAATTTCAAATATTATCTTAATTTCATATTGAATCCTCAATGCATATTGTATCTTAATTCAATATTGTATCTTAATTTCATTTTGAATCTTAACTTCCACTGAACAGAAATGAGATTAACAGGCGACATAACCGTTGAGTTGAGTTGAGTTGCCGACTACAAAGTGAAGCTAAAGTTTGAAATAACACTCCTAACAAGAATTAGGTTTGAATAATAATAATAATATTAACCTTCATCACATGACTGTAAACGTTTAGTGAAACATTGATATGAAACAATACTACATCACATTCATTTTTCCGCTGTTCACATTTGTATTGAGGTTTTAGTTGCAGCCCAAAGAAATGAACTGAGGGAACACACAAACACACTTACCTTAGGCAGGAAACAGTAGAACCCCAATACAAAGTACAACTTTACATCCATCGTGATGTCTGGGTGCGTCACGCTGCAGGTTCTCAGGCCACTGAGCTCAGAGGAGGATTCTAGGAACCCGGACCACCAGGCGTCGGAGGGGACTGAGCTCAGATACAGGGAGGAAGAGTAGGAGGAAAAGGAGGAGGAGGCGGAGGAGGAGGGGGGAGGATGCTGCCACTCAATCGCGTCTTAGTGGCTCTGAATATAAAATGATCCGCCTCTAAATGTTCTCCTGCGTATTTTTAAAAAGCCATCCCATCAGTTCAGTGGGTGGGGGCGGGGGGCTCTGTATCATCTGGCATCTGCTGTTATAAAGACTGCATCATCTGCCACATGTATCGTGTTGATTTGTAAGTCGTGTTGATTTGTTTCCAGTGAAAGACCTCAAACGATGGATGTTGGTCAGGAGTCTGCTCCGTCCAGTATGAGGCTTTTACATTTTTTCATCTTTAAATCGATGCAGAAGTAACACACCAATCAAAGCCTTTCTGCTCCCCAGCCTCTTTGGAGTTAGCCTATTTCTGTCCAAGAGTCTCACATAAGTGTTTATTTGTTGGCCCCAAACAAAGAGCATTAAATGTCTTAAACATACCAATAATCCGATATACTATAGGTTATTACTCGTCGCTCTGGTTCTCCAGAGGAAATGTATATGCTTGGCTCTGAAATAAAGTTGAAGGATTTACGATAAGAAAAGCAGAATGACTAAATTGAGTTTTTAATTACAACACATTAATTATTGGGATTAATCTGGTCCCATGCTGTGGAACATTTAAGGTGTAATGTGTAGGATTTATTGACATCTAGCGGTGAGGTCGCAGATTAATAATTCTGGATGCTTGAACATGTTTAAATTGCAGCTTTTCTCTTAGAAAAACAACTTAATCGTGCAGCTTAGTTGTGTATCACGGGTAGGCTACTAGCTACCCAGTAATTTGACCTCGATGGGAGAGGCAGAATTGCTATTTTCAATATAATTTAAGTTGAACATGATTAAACTGAAGTTGCACATGATTTCCAATCGGGTTTGTTGGTCTTACATTATGAATTCTACAGGAAATTGCTGACAAGAGAAGATGCCAGTCTTTTGTGCAGCCTGCGGATGCGTTAATCTGCGAACTCTCGAAACGAGAACCCGTGGGATCACCTTTCACCTGTAGGATATTACAATATTATGACTTTTATTTTTAGGATAATCGTTAGTTACTTAGTGGAAGTATAAACAATACAGGTCCTGTTACACAGGAACAGCGGGGGTAGTATGACATAATAGTATTGCTAGATTGTTGTTGACACAAGGCTTTTTAGAATATGCTTGTTAACACAATCACTGAATGGAATTTTGGACACCTTTTTTTTTTTGTGTGGTTAATCGTAAATACTGATTGAAAATGTTGACAATAATTAATATATCTGGGTGCATTTCTCACTTTTTTAAGGTTTCAAACCTATGGTGGCATCATGCCTTCAGTGTGTCTTGAACAGCCACAAAGGCTGCACATATTATATTCATATTTTATCGTATTTTTCTAAATGCATACTTGACTGTAGATAGATTTGAGTGAAGTTACCAACACAATAGATTGCTGAGTTTTAGTAGCCCATATATTGATTTAACATAAATAACATGAATACCTTGTGCATGTGTGTATTTATTGCACCTATCTGTTCTGTTTAATGTTCATTTCATATGAAAACACATGGTTATAATTACATAAACACATCTCTGTACAGGATGGGGATTTCAACATGCAGCCTTTCTTGATGTATATTTGTAAAGGGAAATCTTGTACCTATTTTAGAACATTATTCTATTTTTCTTAGAACCTAACAATTATTCATAAGTATGTCCTGTCATACCTACATCTCTGACGTTTATAACAAACCAAACCGTTTGAAAATCGGTTGAAAATTGAGTAAGTTATGGTTATTTAAAAAGTACATGAATCACTACCAACACAATTTTATTGGTGAGCAGCTTACTGTGGTAAGATGGTCGCCAGTGGTGACGTTCGACTCCATTGGCCAGCACCGTGGACGAGGCATTTAGTTAATATATATATCTATGTCCAAAACAATGTCATCGTCCATTCCGTTTGTGTCAAGTCCGTCCAACAAGATGTTTTTTTTATTTTAATTTTTATTTTATTTTGCACACTGCAACATTAGATTTGATTTATCTTCAACGTCCCAGGTTGGCCTACATGCAGTTGGGAACCTGAACCTTAAAGCATATACATCCAGTAAAGCCGACTTAATTTCATCGTGGTCAACTGGGAACTGATCTATAAGCATAGCCCAAATCCAATCAGCAGGAAGCTGACCTTTATGTTATCCGAAGGTAGAGTTTATGTAACCATTGTTACATTGAGGACTTCGGAAAAGGATATTTTTTTACTCTGAAGGTAAAAGGTCAAGAACAATTCTCTGATGCGCTGCATACCGCAAATTAAGGAATGCAACACCACCGGGATTTTGACATGTACCCTTATGGCATCCGGTGTTGCCTGGATACCAGAGAACATCAGACAGTGCCTCCTGTTTCCTGAGTTACAGACAGATGCCGGTTGATGAGTTACTGTCGTACTGTTGCCTCTCCACTCAAGAGTAACATTAAGGTTCCTGTGGTATGGTTTAGTCCATGTATAAATAGGACTTGGGCTTGGTGAAGTGGACGTCTATGTCAGTAATAAACAGCAAGCATTGTGGAACCCTAGTACCACAGGGGCTTTGGGTTTATCACCTCTTCTTCCCTGCCCTCCGAGCTACACACAGACCCCATCTGTTACAAGGAACACAGACCCCAACTGCTACCAGAACTACAGACCACAACTGTTACAAGTGGGAATGGGTACGGCTGTAGCCCTTTGGTAGCTCTAGGCCAGATTGAGTTTTGCGCACCCCGTTCCAAAAGTGAGAGTTGCCCTGTTAATTGAAAATTAAACAATGTGTGATGCATGGACAACAAACAACAGAAAAGTTTCAGAACATTTTCTTTTTAATTCTTAAAAATAACTTATTACACACTCAAATTCTGGTTAAAAGTACGGATGAACTCCATTCAGTGTAGAGTTGCTCATGTGAGGAATCTTAAAAAAGCTAAATATGGCTAAAATATGATCTACCTCCATGCATAAATAAAAGATGCTCAAGAATATTTAACATGAAATTAACTTTATTAACTGTAGAAATAAGAACACTAAAAATACGAAAAAAGGGTCTCCTCGAAGGAATTGTATTAAAAAATACAAAATTTGCAAAAATACCCCACATTGGAAAATGATTTAAAAAAAATCATAAATTAAATAATAATCTGGTTGACAAGTAACCGTGTGGCTGACGGGACACCCTAGGGTGATCATGTTCAATAAACATGTTTTCTTTTGCTTGTTGTTCTAATTCTATGATTCGTGGGAATTAAGGGCGACATTAGAGGGCGCCCCCAACACATTTGTCGCCCAGGGCAATCGCCTAGTATGATTATTACAATCGCCCGCACCCCCCGTAACCGCTATACTTAAAACCGCATCCGACCGTGTTCCGACAGTAGTGCGAATTACATTCCGCACCCGACCTGCTATAAATTGATACCGAAGCCCAACCCGCACCCGAAGGAAAATTAGACACATTAGATGAAACGCCGGGGAATTACACTATCTGGTGTTTGGCGTGGTGATTTAGATATATATTATTTCATGGTCCGTTAGTTGACTTCTCGCTTGCTGCGCTGTATGAACTGAGCAGGGATGGCAAGGATAAATCTGGCAATCTGAGCAATATTGGGAAATGAACAACCTCCCCACCACGATAACACATCAAAAGAGTAACTCTAAGTGTTTTGTTTTCAAAATAAGCAGCAACTTCGTCCCAATAATGTGGTGTGGAGCCTCATCACTGGAATCCTCTACGTCCGATAGTTTGTCCGCTGATACTCAAGCTTGCTTCTCTGTGGGGGCCGGGGATACTGCTCAGTCACTGCTCTCATCATTTTGAAATGCAGACATATTTTGTAGATGTGTCACTTGTAATGTTCTTTTTATTTGCACATGACGCCTTGAAAATTTGTAAGCCTTGAGCACGGCACATGTTATCAGGGAGAAACCAGCTGAGACGCACCGCAGTGAACAAAGGGGACATGATTAGATTTCTTTCCCATAAAATAACATTGCATGCCTTTGTCAGCAACGAACTTGACATAAAGACAACATTTGTTGAACGTCAGACCTGAGTAGCAGTCCCAGTCCTGCTGATGTGATCTGAATTTGTTGTCGTTTGTGGTTTGTTTTTGTAGACTGCCGAGAGAATTGAGGAAGTAAGACTATGTGTTAGCACTGGACAGTAGTCGGCTGACGTTTTGTTCTTGGTTGAGGACTTCTGCCATATTATTCTTTTACACGTATAGATAAATATTTCATGGTTCAATAGTTCAACAAAGTGTTCCATTTTTGTCACTGTATCAACAAGTACTCTGGCTGGTAGATTTAGGATTCAAATGTTTAACCCTTAAATTATGTCCCGTATCATGTCAGTTAGCCCCTGCTCGGACCCATCATCCAATCAAATAAACACCTTTACTACCACCGTATATTCTGTATCTGCAGTTTAATCTAATCGGAATCTTGATCCGTAGTCTCTACTCTTTCGCCAAAGCTCTTGGCGGTTCTTAAAAATAATGGGTTGTTCAGAAATGGGGACAATTAGGGTGTTTTGAGTTGTGTTTAAATCTCCTTCCTGGCAGCTAGCGGTTGCTGAGTTCTTCAAGGAAAGTGATCGAATCCAAAGGAATAGCTTTAAAGAGACTTTATTTGGTATAAAGTATTTTCGGTATGGTAAACTGATACTCTGAAGCAAAGAGAGATTGAAGATGTATCTAAGCACGTGCGAGTGTCTCCTAGCTGATCAAAAACATTAACCCATGTATGTCTAATAGCTGCCAAGAAGATTCTGAAGACATGCTCGATCTGTAGGCTGTTATGGTCTGAAACAGCGCGGTCCGGAAGTAGTGGGAGGAGCCGATGTGAGGTAACCCTCGGCTTTCTCGCCTGGTCTGTGGTGCTGCCTTCTGTGGCTAAAGTATTTATTGCAGCCTTCAGTAAGGTCTTGCTCCCCTTGTGGCTATGTATAGTATTTACGGCTTATATGTATGGTCCTACTCCCTAGTGGTTAAGTGAGGGAAATATAGCTTGTGTTCTTAAAATACGTAACAATCCCTCCTTGGTCATCTCAGATGACCATACAATAATATTTTAAATCATAAACACCAATTTTGCTGAGTTCTTCAAGGAAAGTGATCGAATCCAAAGGAATAGCTTTAAAGAGACTTTATTTGGTATAAAGTATTTTCGGTATGGTAAACTGATACTCTGAAGCAAAGAGAGATTGAAGATGTATCTAAGCACGTGCAAGTGTTTCCTAGCTGATCAAAAACATTAACCCATGTATGTCTAATAGCTGCCAAGAAGATTCTGAAGACATGCTCGATCTGTAGGCGGTTATGGTCTGAAACAGTGCGGTCCGGAAGTAGTGGGAGGAGCCGATGTGAGGTAACCCTCGGCTTTCTCGCCTGGTCTGTGGTGCTGCCTTCTGTGGCTAAAGTATTTATTGCAGCCTTCAGTAAGGTCTTGCTCCCCTTGTGGCTATGTATAGTATTTACGGCTTATATGTATGGTCCTACTCCCTAGTGGTTAAGTGAGGGAAATATAGCTTGTGTTCTTAAAATACGTAACACGGTAGAAACCTTCGTAAAAAAGATCCAGCCCTGTCAGATGGAGGGGGGGACACTTTGTGCCCCTCGGCCCTGTTCAACACAAGAAGGTCATGGACAGCCATGACTGAGGTAAATCTGTTCCTTTCATTGATATGTACCCACTAGAGTACATATGAATAGATGATTATAGATAATGACCAACGTGATAACGCCATGCCTGAATGAAGCAACCAGCAGTCGGTCATGGGTAGTATGAATCTATCTAGGACGGGGATGTCCTGATGGTCGTTCCCTAGGGAACGGGGTGAGAGCAAGATAACACGCACGCTGCAGCAAACAATCAGAGATCAAGGTCAGGGGGAAGAGAAACAGTTTAAGAGACGAATCATGTAGCATGGAAACATATGAAAGCGGTCCTGGATCTCTTGTTCATCACCTGACGACTCCCTGCCACATTTCAGACCTCCGGTCTTTATAGTTCACAACAGTTTCAGTAAATCACAGCTTCTTCCATTTTAGTTGGCAAGAAACAGACACTCTCCACCTATCTGACTCCCTCTCTTTCGACTGTCTCATTGTCTCTTTGTCTCTCTGTCTTTGTCTTCGCTCTCTCTCTCTCTCTCTCTCTCTCTCTCTCTCTCGCTCTCGCTCTCGCTCTCTCTCTCGCTCTCACTCTCTCTCTCTATGTGCATCTCTTTCCCCTTCCCTTTCAGCTGTTCTCCAGCGGGTGAAACCATGAACCTCCATGTTATTTTTAACATGGATTATCATTCCCGTAATGATAACCATCCTTTGCTCCAGCTTTGCTCACTTTGAGAAACACAGGATGGCATGAAGTTTTGATGTCATCTGAATGCTTTAACACTTCAGCCCAGAGATGATGAGATTGAGACGGGGGACCACGGACCAGGAGGCTGACTCATCCATCCCAGCCATGCATCAAACGTGAGGAGACAGCTGGCCAGCCTCCTGGGGACTCACAGTGTCCTGCTTTCCCAAGACGCTCCAGAAATACACAGTACCACTAGCATGTGACTGTAGTCTCTCTGTAGTAGTGTTACTACTACACTAGTAGTTACAGCAATGCTGTCACGTACTAATGGCACTACTACTACTATAATTACTATCACTACGACTGCTATTTATCATGTACTAGTGGTAGTGCTATTTTTACTTCTACTTCTATAAACATTAACAATATTACTATTACTTCTAATTACTACTTTCAATAATGATTATTATTATCAGGTAACAATAGTTTAGTATTATACATTTCACAATAATAAGATATATATGTATGCAATAATAAAATGTATGTTCAACACATTTTTCCTGCTGTGCTGTATTCATGATGCCGGTCTGGTGCCACGACGTCATCTTGCAACCTGCGACAGAAGGTCAGCGAGCATCTGAACACAAAATAACCAGAATCCGATGGACCTGCGGCCACATGATGGAGGAGAGCAGGAACCACAGCAGGCCCAGCCAGGGGATCAGGAGAAGTAACTTTGTATTTGGGGAGTGGTGAATTTTATTTTAGGGGGGGCTGAAAGTTTGTAAACCAAACCCCTGTAGGGGGGTCTGGGGGCTTTTGTGATTTTCATATAAAAACGAGGCATTCTGATGCATAAGACAAAATAGAACATTTCCTTACAAAGACGAATGGAGCCGGGGAACTAAGTTTTAACTTAATTTATTTGCCTTGTAGAATTCAGCAAGATTAAACGTGCAAATACTCATTTTTCTTCCGCTTATCCGGGGTCGGGTCGCGGGGGGAGCAGCTCAAGCAGGGGGCCCCAGACTTCCCTTTCCCGGGCCACATTGACCAATTCTGACGGGGGGATCCCGAGGCGTTCCCAGGCCAGTGTTGAGATATAATCTCTCCACCTAGTCCTGGGTCTTCCCCGAGGTCTCCTCCCCACTGGACGTGCCTGAAACACCTCCCAAGGAAGGCGCCCAGTGGGCATCCTTACCAGATGCCCGAACCACCTCAGCTGACTCCTTTCTAATGGTACGGCCACACCAAACGCGTTACCTGCGTACCACGCATATAAAATCGGCAATTTTTCCATAGGGAAGCATTGGTTTACACGCGTATGAGGTGCGTACACGCGTATCATGCGTACCAAGCAACATTT
This sequence comes from Gadus macrocephalus, assembly GCF_031168955.1. NCBI lineage: Eukaryota > Metazoa > Chordata > Actinopteri > Gadiformes > Gadidae > Gadus > Gadus macrocephalus. The sequence goes on along the minus strand of NC_082404.1, from coordinate 1,361,576 downwards.
TACTCGCTGTAGGGGCGTATGAGGCGCGTACATATACGCGCGTATATATACGCGCGCACATATACGCGCGCACATATACGCGCGTACATGTACGCGAGGAGTTCAAAAAATTGAACTTTTTACGCTCATACGCGCCGCAATAGCCAATCAGCGTTGAGCTTGACCCGACGTCACTGGCAGAGAGTAGTGAGCTTGGACAGAAGCATACGGCCGACATCTTTCTTTATTCTGTGTGGAAATAGTAACATAGTTACGCCATTAAATGCTTTTATGGAAACATTTTTAGCGAGAAATGTGCCTTTTACTTTCATAATGTTCGCTCGGTGAATGTGAAGGATGTTTGGTTTGATAGTTATGACGAAGAGGGAACGCTCTGTTCACTTGCATGGACAGAGTCTCTGGTTACTAAGCAACCTCAACGTCTTGCTGGACTATATATCTGCTGATCAACACTACGAATGCTGGAAACACACCAGACACACCATGTGAAGTTATTTAACCCGATTATTGTTATTTATATCCGAGATTATTTAATCTAACCCGATCTAAACTCTATCACCCAAACACGGCGACGTTTGGGTTTCCTACCTCGGACTCCAGAGCAGCCATGTCCATGGCAGCCACGGCCGGCAACTTTCTTTATTCTGAGTGGAAATAGTAACATAGTTACGCCATTAAATGCGTTTATGGAAACATTTCTAGCGAGAAATGTGCATTTTACTCTCATAATGTTCGCTCGGTGAATGTGAAGGATGTTTGGTTTGATAGTTATGACCAGGCGCGTCGTTAGCTATTGAAAACATCCGGGGCTTTAGCCCTGGGGGGAGCACCGTCCTGACTCCTGCGTGCTACGGTATCTTAATTAATTAAATAATTAATTAATTAATTAATGTATCGATTAATTAATTAAGGGCGCCCCCAACACATAGGTCGCCTATGCCGAGCGCCAGGGCAAAAATAAGACATTAGAATAGCCTATATAGCCTGCGTGCACCTACCCGATGTCAAGAAGCCATCGCTGCTCCGACGGACCTTTCTCCCCCAGCCAGGCAACGGCAAGTAAGTAGTGGTCTGCTTTTATGTTTCATTTAAGTTATTACTTATTGTCAGTGTAGGTTTAATGTTACAGATAAAAACATGCTTTATATTTAGTCAGCATTTCAGAGTTCTAATGTTTTCCCGGAATATGCATTCCTAAACTGTTCACGTCAAGTTCTCTTTAAGATCGCATGAGATGATATGTGCTATCGCGCGACCTGTAACCAGGAAGTAAACACTCGCTTGCATGAAATGATATGGGCTATCGCGCGACGTGTAACCAGGATGTAGATTTAAATAATGAAAAAATAATCTTCCCAGACTGTTTCTGTTACTTGCTTATGCTGTATGCAAGTTGTTTAAGAAGCTTATCTCCATATAAATCTGAGCTGTACATGAATCTGTTAATGAAGTCTCATTTCGACTCCTTCCTCCACTTCACTATTCATGTTCTGTTGCTTGCAGTTAACTACAGCCGCCCTTCCTGGGTAACGCCACCACCAATCCCTGGTCATCCATTGAAGCCATCTCTCTCACTCTGTACAGTCACACTGTTGCCGCTTCATTCTCATTGTCTCATAATCTCATTATTATGGCTGCTGTGGATGCTTTAAAAAATAAACATTTTTCTCTTAGGTAAAATCAAACCAGTGGGATGTTAGATTGAAAACCTCCAAAGCAATGTATTAAAAATTGAAAGACAGTCCTATGTGAAGTTTCTTTTTTGGGGATTTTCAAAATGAGGTACCAGAATGGATTGTCAACCCACTGTTTCTCAACCCTCTCTGATTATTACTATGAGTAGTAGTATTGCATGCATACAGTAGCCTACTCACATCAGCGTCACAGTAAGCCTATAGAGGCTGCAACCATTTGCTTCTCAAAAGATTGTAGTGTTTTAGAATGAACAACCACTAGAGAGACAAGACAAGACTAATTTTGATTGACAAGTTGGCTAGATTTATATATGTATTTATATTATTTTTTTATTTATAAGAATGAAAGAAATTGTGTAATTAAAGAATAAAACAATGATTGATGTATTTTTGTTTGAATAACATAACCAGTGCCAGCGCCGGCATAGAGTGGCGAAGTCACGCCCCTTCCGGTAGGGCTCATGGGACCTATGAGATCGAAAAATATGAATGGGTGTCAATGGAGAGAAAATAATTATTTTCTGGTCCCAGTCTTTATATGCCCTGGATTACACATATGTTGTTTGTGGATTTAAAGGATACTTTTTCATGCAAAGAGTTCGACCGTTTATTGTGCAATTGTTCAGATAAAGGCTGTAGAGAAAACACAACGAGAAAGACTACACGGCTCGTATGTGACGTCACGCTCCCTGCGACTGGCGTGGAGAAGACCGACAATCTTCCCATCGGCATAACTGAAACTCTGCACGTGCCCCGATTTATAATGGTTTTCACCTCTTTCGATGCTTTTATCCTCCCCTTGGAAAAAGCGGTGAAGTGGGGCAGAGAGATCGCCATCTCTGTGCCGAGTTCCAAGGGCGGGTGTGGTGACGTATATCATATGCGTCTAGAGCAGCGAAGAGCTGTAGTTCACAAAGCGGCCTCACATAAAACCTAAAATTATCAAACTTCTTCATGAACATTTATAGTTTTCTTTGCATGAAAAATTATTATTTAAATCCACAAACAACATATGTGTAATCCAGGGCATATAAAGACTGGGACCAGAAAATAATTATTTTCTCTCCATTGACACCCATTCATATTTTTCGATCTCATAGGTCCCATGAGCCCTACCGGAAGGGGCGTGACTTCGCCACTCTATTGCAAGGGGAGGGATATTACGTACACTTGCAGGAGGCGGGATAAGTGCGGCCGCTGTCACTCAGGTTTGTTTTGGTTTGACGCAGACAGCATGGAGGCAGAACAGACCGCAGAAGTCAACGCGATCGTCTTCAATGTTGCTGCAACGATGCAGCATATATTCAGAAGAGCAGCCAGTACTTACGTGTATGAAAGCAGCTATATATATATATATATATATACATAATTATTATTATTTTTTTACGGCAGAGATCCGGGGCTGATCACAAAAGATCCGGGGCTATAGCCCCGAATGCCCAGGTCTAACGACGCGCCTGGTTATGACGAAGAGTGAACGCTCCGTTCACTTGCATGGACAGAGTCTCTGATTGCTAAGCAACCTCAACGTCTTGGCGGACTATTTCTCTGCTGATCAACACTACGAATGCTGGAAACACACCAGACACACCATGTGAAGTTATTTAACCCGATTATTGTTATTTATATCCGATATTATTTAATCTAACCCGATCTAAACTCTATCACCCAAACACGGCGACGTTTGGGTTTCCTACCTCGGACTCCAGAGCAGCCATGTCCATGGCAGCCACGGCCGGCAACTTTCTTTATTCTGAGTGGAAATAGTAACATAGTTACGCCATTAAATGCGTTTATGGAAACATTTCTAGCGAGAAATGTGCATTTTACTCTCATAATGTTCGCTCGGTGAATGTGAAGGATGTTTGGTTTGATAGTTATGACGAAGAGTGAACGCTCCGTTCACTTGCATGGACAGAGTCTCTGATTGCTAAGCAACCTCAACGTCTTGGCGGACTATTTCTCTGCTGATCAACACTACGAATGCTGGAAACACACCAGACACACCATGTGAAGTTATTTAACCCGATTATTGTTATTTATACCCGAGATTATTTAATCTAACCCGATCTAAACTCTATCACCCAAACACGGCGACGTTTGGGTTTCCTACCTCGGACTCCAGAGCAGCCATGTCCATGGCAGCCACGGCCGGCAACTTTCTTTATTCTGAGTGGAAATAGTAACATAGTTACGCCATTAAATGCGTTTATGGAAACATTTCTAGCGAGAAATGTGCATTTTACTCTCATAATGTTCGCTCGTTGAATGTGAAGGATGTTTGGTTTGATAGTTATGACGAAGAGTGAACGCTCCGTTCACTTGCATGGACAGAGTCTCTGATTGCTAAGCAACCTCAACGTCTTGGCGGACTATTTCTCTGCTGATCAACACTACGAATGCTGGAAACACACCAGACACACCATGTGAAGTTATTTAACCCGATTATTGTTATTTATATCCGAGATTATTTAATCTAACCCGATCCAAGCTCTATCATCCATCCAAACACGGCGGCGTTTGGGTTTCCTTCCTCGGACTCCTTAATCCAGCGCAGCCACAGGCTGGGGGGGGGGGGGGGGGGGAGTTTTGGGCGGTCTCATCTACGCGCGTATGCGTACGCGCGTATCTGACCATTTTTGACACAAAATGGTCAAGCAACATTTTCGCTGCGTTACGCACGTACATGGTACGCGAGGTACGCGCTTGGTGTGTTCGCACCTTTAGTAAAGGAGCAGCGGCTCTAATCCGAGTTCCTCACGGGTGGCTGAGCTTCTCACCCTATCCCTAAGGGAGACGCCAACCACCCTTCTGAGAAAACTCATCTCGGCCGCTTGTACCCGCGATCTCGTCCTTTCGGTCATCACCCAGCCCTCATGACCATAGGTGAGGATAGGAACGAAGATCGACCGGTAGATCGAGAGCTTTGCCTTGCGGCTCAGCTCTCTTTTCGTTACAACGGTGCGGTAAAGCGAACGCAATACCGCCCCCGCTGCTCCGATTCTCCGGCCAATCTCACGTTCCATAGTACCCTCACTCACGAAACAGACCCCGAGGTACTTGAACTCCTTCACTTGCGCTAAGGACTCATTTCCTACCCGGAGTAAGCAATCCATCGGTTTCCTGCTAAGAGTCATGGCCTCAGATTTAGCGGTGCTGATCGTGCAAATACATCAATAATAATTGGGAATTATACACAAGTTAACATTCTCTCTCTGTCTCTATCTTTATGTGTGTTTGTGAGAGAGTGAGAGTGAGAGTGAGAGTGAGATAATGTGATTCTAAAAGGGGTGAGTGTGTTACGGACAATCTATTGTGTTGGTAACTTTACTCATAAATCTGTCTACAGTTAAGTATGCATTTAGACAAATACGATAAAATATCAATATAATATGTGCAACCTTTTATGTGTGGTTGTTCAAGACACACTGAAGGCATGATGCCACCATAGGTTTGCAGAGAACTATATACAATATGCACACTGAAGGCATGATGCCACCATAGGTTTGCAGAGAACTATATACAATATACACTTGAAAGGGGTGGGGTGGTCGGGTTGGGGTTGTGAGGGGCGCTAACCCAGTGTCCACCCTCAGGGGAAGGGGGGGTTGTGAGTGCCGCTGTAACCCAGTGTCCATCCTCAGGGGAAGGGGGGGGGGGGGGGGGGGGGGGGTTGTGAGTGCCGCTGTAACCCAGTGTCCATCCTCACGAGAAGGGGGGGGGGGGTGGGGGACAGAGAGAGAGAGACAGAGACAGAGAGACAGAGAGACAGAGACAGAGAGAGAGAGAGAGAGAGAGAGAGAGAGAGAGAGAGAGAGAGACAGAGAGAGAGACAGAGACAGAGAGAGAGACTACATTACTTGTACTGAAACTTTGCTAGTCTCTCTTTCAGTGGAGCAAAGCGGTCAATGACTTTCTCATTGAAATCACGCATGTTTTGGAGGACTAGTTCCCTCTCCTGGAAGAGCATGGCCAGTGCATGCAGACGTTCCTGGCCCATTGAATTTCGCAGGTATATCTTAATTATTTTCAAAGTTGAGAAACATCTCTCAGCTTCAGCTGTTGTCATAGGAGTAGTTATGAGAATGTTCAACCAACTCACAGTCTCAGAGAATGTCTCCTGGAGGTTGTAGCTCATGATAACCTGGTACAGTGGTACACATAGGCGCCGGAACCTATGTGGCCGCGGGGCCAATGGCCACCCCACTTTTCGTGAAAAATAATAATAATAAGAAATTGCCTGTTTTGATGAACTATTTCGTTTCTTAGTAATGTTTTGGCCAAATATTGTTACGATACAAACGAACAGTGCTCCGTCTCCCCGCGACCTTTTATTGATTGAGTCTAAAACGTTCTCAATGATTCAGCCAATCAGAGTACTGCAGCAGGTAGCAATCGGGTTGCCAAGCCATGGCCCATGGGTAAACAAATGAGCACCGCCATACAAGTTAACTAACGATCGCTGTAGGCTTCAATATCATGCAAGCACTTTATGTTTTCTTTTTCTTTTTTTCTACATCACAATTGCATGCTTTAATAAAGTATTGTTTTACCTACCATTACGAGTCATGTTTGGTTTAGTGGTTTAGAATTCGCACAATGGCGCTGCTGCTGCTTGCTTATGGCTGGTTCAGACTACACGATTTCAACCCGATTTTGATTCGTTCGTCGCAGACAAATTTGCGAGTGGTACACGATTTTGAAAAGTCGGCGACGAGACAAGGTCTTGTAATGTGACACGCTTGCGATCTACACTTTTTTCGTCTCCATTGTTGACATGGAGGGATTCCCGCAAACTGCTGGAGGGCCGTGTTTACTAACTAGTAAAGAACGAACTAGTAAAGTAAAGACTAGTAGAGATGTGCGGTTGGCGGTCATATAGGTTAACATATAGGTTAACATATTGACCACTAGACAAACGGCAAACTGACAAATTATATTTTTCTATAATCTCCCTGCTTCTGAAATCTCCGCCCAGCGCTCGTCCGCTGGTTTTCCATAAGCATTCCACTGTGCGATCATCCCTGCTGCATATGCCCTCACACATTGTTGAAATCATGGATGCTTTATTCTTTCTATGTGGCTTTTAGTTAATGATCGGGCTATAATAAGACCATGTTGGCTATGTTCGCTGACAACAGGGGACATTTCATAGTGGTTGGACATTTTAGCGAGCCAACAGGCATTTTGTCGGGACGCGGAACACGCAACTCAAAATCGGGCACTGCACTACGCAGAGGACCGCCATCATAATGCCTAGTATAGGAACTCGGCATCCATTGTTATTACCACTTTTTTGCTGCGTTCACGCTGCGTGAAGCACTGCATGAGTCAAATCCAAAAGCCATCTATAATAATGATTGCGATGATGATGAGGATTATGATAACGATGATGACAATGAAGAAATTTATTCTGATGATTCAGTGTTTACTATGCGGTGACGACCCATTATTTGGATCACAACGGAGTGAAATTCGCACTGCGGCGCTTCGGCGCGGTCTGTGGCCGGGTATAATGGCACAAGACAGCATCAGAGTCGTCCACAGAGCCATTGATGGCCAGAGACTGTCTGTCTCTACCCATCTCCACAGATCCAAGATCTGTGGGTTTAGCTCCCCTCCACATGCCCCATCTCCACGGTGCCCTGGGTGCCTTCTAGGGTCCAGGTTACCGTTCGTATGAATGACATCTCCTTCTGAGTACTGGTCCAATTCTGTGTGTCCAATGGATTCTCTGTGAATGGCTTGTTCTGAGCAGTTGGATGTTTGAGATGGTCTTTGGGTGGATGAGCTCTATCATTTGAGGCATGATATGTGGCAGTTGACACATTTTATAACTGGCCAGTTTTCTGTCTTGATTGGCCTTCTGCTGACCTCAGCTGATCTTCCTGCCCAATAATGACCCTGATACCTAACACTTAGGGCCCTTACATAGTCGACGCATCGCTACGCATACGCGGCCAAAAGGCTACGCGACGCGACGCTTCGGCCGCCATTATGCGTCGACGCGTAGCAAAACGCGTCCTCCAAATTTTTGATACGCGACGCGCCGATCCATGCAATACCATGTGTTGTCGGTGGGGGCGATACTGCAAATATTGTACATTATTACTACTATAGGTTATATTTACAGAAGAACATAATAATAATAATAATAATACATTTCATTTAGAGGCGCCTTTCAAGACACCCAAGGTCACCTTACAGAGCATATAGTCATCATACATTTTTTAAAAAACAAGACATTGTGGAAAAAAATAAAATAAATAAATAAACATAAGGAATATGAGAGGATGCGGGAACGTGATAAGAATGACTTGACGTCTCTTTTACTAATTATCTGTGCCAATTTATGCGAACCCTTCCACAGGGTCAAAGTGCTATTTTGATGCGCGACATCAAACGGCTGATGCGGGATTGTGAGCCATTTTAATGATCTTCTTGTCACCCGATATTCGTTCTATTACTGGCCTTATTTGTTTTAGAATTAGCCTATTTGAATTAATTACGTAATGTTTTGTGTTCACGTTCTATGTGAAACATAAATGTTCATGTTCTGTGTGAAACATAAGTTCAGTAGCCTCTTTGAGTGAATGAAATTTGAAAGCGTGAGTGTGTAGTGAATGAAAAATGTGTGCGTGTATGGTGGGACTATTTTCTGTATTTGATAAATAAACCCCTTTTCTCTAATAATGTTGCCTACCATATAATTTCTGTGGACATTATGCGCTATAGCTTAAAGCCTTTGGCTATAGGCCTACACTTAAATAATTCATTCATCTGTCAAGGCAATAGCTCGTTGTATAAACATTTTATGTGGATATGAATTAATGAGTTTGACGTAAACCAAATTAGGTAACTTGTGTAACATGATAACTAATGAATCAAAAGTCATGCTTCCAAGTGACCAATGTACATACATTTATTGGTCAGTGCGCATACCCAATCGTAGCACATTGTACTGGTGGGGAAACACGCCAGCATCTGACAAAAAATAATCTGCCAGCTGCCCGGTTTTGGTGAGAGTCGGGAAGATATCGGATGACTCGCGAAAGGAGATCATCAAACTTTGGCGCCGACATCCGAAAATACTGGAAATGCCTCTCCTCGTCCATGCTTCGCATTGGAAGCACCAGAGAAACAAATTCCCCATCCTGATCTCGTGTGGTATTTAAAGGGAGCACATACCACCGCCTATCTCTGCGCTTCATCACTCTTCTTCCGTAGCCACTTTGATTGGAACATCACCTGGAACGTCCCCCCGCGAAAACACCGGTGACTCTGCTGCCACCCATGGCGTGAGTGGTGTATTGCATGTCATGCATTGCCCGCGACGTTCGCGTATGCTGTGTAGACTATGAAAGGAAGCGCGTCGCTCGCGTCGTTTACGCGCGTTGCTCGCGTCGACTATGTAACGGCCCTTAACCCAAAAGCCTTAAGGTGCGGACACACCAAAAGCGTATCCCGCGTACCATGTACGCGCGTAACGCAGCTAAAATGTTGCTTGACCATTTTGTGTCAAAAATTGTCCTACATACGCAGCTATGCGCTGGATTTAGGAGTCCGAGGAAGGAAACCCAAACGCCGCCGTGTCTGGGTGCTTGAATCAGCTTGAATCGGGTTAGATTAAATAATCTCGGATATAAATAACAATAATCGGGTTAAATAACTTCACATGGTGTGTCTGGTGTGTTTCCAGCATTCGTAGTGTTGATCGGCAGAGAAATAGTCCGCCAAGACGTTGAGGTTGCTTAGCAACCAGAGACTCTGTCCACGCAAGTGAACGGAGCGTTCACTCTTCGTCATAACTATCAAACCAAACATACTTCACATTCACCGAGTGAACATTATGAAAGTAAAATGCACATTTCTCGCTAAAAATGTTTCCATAAACGCATTTAATGGCGTAACTATGTTACTATTTCCACCCAGAATAAAGAAAGATGTCGGCCGTATGCTTCTGTGCAAGGGTCACTACTCTCTGCCAGTGACGTCGGGTCAAGCTCCACGCTGATTGGCTATTGCGGCTAAGTATCACGCGTATGAGCGTAAAAAGTTAAATTTTTTGAACTCCTCGCATACGCGCGTATATGTACGCGCGTATATGTACGCGCGTATATATACGCGCCTCATACGCCCCTAACGCGAATAAAAAATGTTGCTTGTAACGCATGATACGCGTGTACGCACCTCATACGCGCGTAAACCAATGCTTCTCTATGGAAAAATTGCCGATTTTATACGCGTGGTACGCGGGTAAAGCGTATGGTGTGGCCGTACCTTTAGTTTCTCTTATTATTCCCAATCATTTGAAACAAACTGCCACTCAAATGGCCTATGCTACGCTACTCTCTTGTTGCCCATCAGGAGATCTGCAGTACAGCAGAAGAGAACGGCCAGGCGTCGCCCTGAGGCCAGCCGCCACCATGAGGCCAGACTGAGACCTGATGCCAGCAGCCCCATGAGACCAGACTAAGGGCGCAGATTAGGCAAGTTTGCCTGTTCCGTGCTGCAGGAAGATTCAGCACGATTCCCCCCCTCCCCACTCCCCCCGCTGGCCCGTGGTCACACTGCTCCCAAAGACCGTGGCCTGGGCACGATTGCTCCCTCATACATACGTCGTCACGTCGTAATACGATAAATACGTCATAACCAAGCGTCCTCGCCACCATAACAACAATGGAGAACAACAACGTGAATGCTGTTGTCGGCCCAAATTTCAAGTAAACACTCAACTTCACTATCGCACCAACATAAACCCACTCGTGTACCGCTTGCCGCCATTGTTTAAAATGATTGTTGTGGGGAAGAAGGGCATGGACCTATAAAGAAAGAAGGGTCACGCAAGGACTGCGTCATCCAGCTCACGTTGCGTATCCGCGCGCGCGTGTCATCTCATTAGCATCTGTACTTTGGCCACGGCACCCTCTCCCAAGTGTGCCGTGGCCAAGGGGCTGTTCCGTGCTGGAATACGGATGGCGTGGTCCCACTAGCCAAACGTTCTGGACTTTAGAATGCAAATGAGCTCCGGCACGGGGCCGCGGCCCTAGTGTGGGTGGCCCCTAAGACCTGAAGCCAGCCGCCACCATGAGGCCAGACTGAGACCTGAGGCCAGCCACAACCATGAGGCCAGACTGAGACCTGAGGCTATCCGCCACCATGAGGTCAGACTAAAGGCCCATTCACACCCTACGGTAAATACGGATACGGACAGTTTCGTCCGGTCCCGGAGGTGTTTCGTCCGTAAATGGGTCCGTCGCCTCTGAGCTTACGAATCCGGAGTGCTCCGGGAGAACCGGAGCAATGCCACCGGAAATCGAGGCGGCAGTATAGAGTCAAAAGTCAGACCATTCGCGAAAATAGATAGAGTAGTAATAATAATAATAATAAATGAAATTTATATATCGCTTAATATGGTACTCTAAGACGCTTTACATATTGCCAAAACTGAATCTGAATCAAAACTATGTAAGACAGACTAGGAATAAAAGAAAAACAGAGGTTAAACATGAAGAATAAGGTGGGAGTTAGTTGGAGAAGGCTATATATAATATAAATAATATATTATAATAGTATAATATCTGATATGTATATTATATATATGGTGAGGGGTGTCACATGCCACCGCACACTTTTTGCACTTCTTTTTTGCTGATTTCGGATGACGCAAAGCAAAATCATCTCTACAGATGTCATGTTTGCGATTGTCGATGCCGTTAATTTGTGAAATGACTGTAACTGCCCTCTAGAGGATTTATTGCGTAACATCCATAAGAACGCTGAAACCAGACGGAGGTATGAAGGGTAGTTCCGGGGACAACGTTTGGGGCGACGGACGAATTTCGTCCGGATCCGGAGGTATGGATCGGTCTTTAGATCTGAGGCTAGCCGCCACCATGAGGCCAGACTGAGACCTGAGGCTAGCCGCCACCATGAGGCCTGTACTTGCCCCCTGGAGGCGTGAGAGGGGAGACCATTGGGGTGCTCACATTCAAACAAGATTACAACAGCCCTGCAGTTCACACAATATAAACCCAGCTCAAATGACACTAAATGCCTCCTACTCAATGTATTTTCCTTGAATAATTGTATCTTTCCTTCAACTACTACCAGTGTACCGAGTAGAACATTTATTTGATAGAAAAATAGTCTGTAGAAAAACAGTTTGTTTTCAATGGAATTTGGATGTTGATGTGCCTTTGTGCTATTCTGCTATCACATTAAAGGAAGCTATGGTGAGAAGACTTAGGGCCCTATCTTGCATCCGGCGCAAGTGACTTAGTCACTGGCGCATGTGTCGTTGCTAGTTTACAACTGGCGCAGAGCGTTCTTTTCCCACCACCGCCACTCGCCGGTAAATTAGGGATTGATCATGCGCCCCAAGGGGCGGTTCGGCGGAAGGAGGAGGCGTGTTCTGGCGCAAACGGTATTTTGCCGTTTCTGAATACCATTGCGCTACTGACCAGGAAATACCTGGTTTAAAGTCAGTGGCGCGTTGTTCAGATGCTATTTTAAGGGCGCATGCATACATGCGCATGCGATGCATACGGATTGCTTGTGCACCTCGCGCATACACTTTGCCTCTCCCATCTACCTAGCCGCACATTCTTGGTAAATTATTTGGGAAAGAACAGCTGATGCAGCGGTAATAAGTTGTACTTTTAAATCAATGCATCTGCAAACACCGTACAGCAAACACATATTTTCTTGACAGAGACATCGTATTTCTTGACAGAGACACCTACATGCCCATAACTTTTAGGATTGATGAGTATTTGATCGTGAAAAACATTGTTTTACCGCGAGTGAAACCTGTTAAGCCCCGGCAGTATTTTGTTTTTTTTCGCCTATACACATACCCAAATGGAAAAGCTTATAACACAGTAACCCTAAGTCCTAGATGGATGTATGATACTTCATTTGAAAGCTGACAAGCTCTAGTTTCTGGAGATATGTTTATTTGGCATGTATCAAAACCTAAATGACATCAGTTCAAACATGGCTCTAAAGCTATTTTTTTGTCTTCGAAAATAATAGGTCATAATTGAACTACAATAACTAGGATGTGCTTTATGTAAGGCATATGGCAATATGCCAAATACCTTCTACATCATGCCAACTACACCTGGAAGAAATTTTGGAGTTCTAGGCCTAAACCTTTGGGAGTTAATGGAGTTTTTATGGTGTGTTGTCACTGGCGGCACAAACCTCTCCAAAATGTCTCCAAATGGCCAAATTGTGCCAAATGCATTTACTCACTTCTGTGACACTGGAAACATTACTGAAGCATTTTGGTGACTATAAAACCTTTCTCCGTGATTCAAAACATAATTTTTTCACACATTCATTTGATATGGCCATATTGAGATATTGTCATGTGATGAGACACTGTACATAAACAGAATGATTGTATTGCTAGCTTGACGCAGTGTTGACGCAGCTTTATATCTCGGCTCATACGTATCACACCTGGACACGCCTGGCAGCGTTGGAAAGGTAAACTCATTGGCTAGAAGCCCAAGTGATTGATATATCAATAGCCAATACGGTGTCCCTATACTAAAGCCGCGTAACAAAGTAAACAAAGCCCATTGGCCCTTCGAACTGGGAGCGCTCCATCTACTTCACGGGCTGTACCGGGGTGAAAACTGAACAGAAAAAGACGGGGACACTTTTACTTTGTAGCCAGCAAAGTGATGAAAACAAGCATACCCAACAACTCCATACTGGCGGTAGAGAAAATATCGATACGAGTGCGAACGTCTGGATGTTAGTTGACGAACAAAGTTTGGAGATGGTAAACAAATGGACTTTACACGACGATATTCACAAGCTGGAATAATTTTATGAAAAACCATTTGGATGCTTTTGATCAGTGGATTCCCACGGACAATTGGAATATAAATAATTGAGGAATGGACACATATTACGGTTCTCAGATTGCTTCAAAGGTAGGGAGTCGCTCTGTTTTTTGGCATTTACGGTTTACCATGCTGGTAAATATCAATGATTGATGGTTTTGTGCTCATGATTTATAGAAAAAACAACCGGATGAATAAATTGTGGAGATTCTACCCTTTCTAACGACGTATAGAATGTCTGTAATGATGAAAGTTGAAGCGGGTTATGTCGCTCCGTAGTGGAAACATATCGTCAACAAACCAAAATCGCCCACCGGTGGGCGAATGGGGCTTAAGAGGTTAAAAAGAATGAATGAATGCGGGCGCGCGTGTGTGCTCTGTTTAAACACACGCAAACGAAACACGTAACGCATAATACAATCAATGGCAATGTCTATTACCGCGGGGACACATCATGCATATTAGGATAGCATACAATACTGATAAGAAACAGTTTATAATGTATTGCGTATATCATTAAATAGAACCACAGTTACCGCATATCATATGTTATATCATATACGTTTTCTTTGCCGAAATTTATTTGAGGACTCAGTATTTCTGAAGTTGTGGAAGAAAACCCCTTATTCCATGTGTGAATTAGGCCATATTATTTGGCAATAAACTGAGCCATTTGCAGTTTGAAATTCATGTGCATCTGTCTCATCGGAGACTGCAGACGCGCTGTCAAAATATCAACTCGTCCGATTCAAATGCGCTCATGGCTCTTAAAGGGGATGGGAGCTGGCACTCTCATTGGTTTGTTGGACGTTACGCCCAAACCACACCTACGGGTAACTAGGCTGCTTCAGACCAACCCTTTTGACACTCGCGCCGCGACGCAAGTGTCATTTATCCGCCTGTAAAATAGCGATAGCGCGGTAGAACCGCCGACAAAGCTACTTGCGCTTTGCGCTTCCCACTTGCGTTTCAGACCGTTAAAATAGGGCCCTTAATGTATAATGCATTTGCACATGTTTAATTTGGTGCTTTATGTGACTGACTGCTCACAGACTGACTGAAAACCTATTTAAAGTTGCTCATTCAAGACAAACGTGGATCTCTGACACCAAAGGCATACCAAAAAAAGAGGGTGAGCCGAGCTGTCAGTAGAGGGGACATATTGGTGAGGTTATCACTATTAAATACAATCAGATAGGACTTCTACTTTTATGAAAAGGGCTTAATAGAGAGATTACTAAGAGGTTGCAAAGTCTTCTGTTGCTTTTGGCTAATGCTTTGCTGAATGAATGCATAAAATGACATTTTGAAATTATCCAAAAATAAGCGTTAAAAAGAAATGGGAAAGTGTGACATTTAATATAATGTGAAAAATATGTGTGATGTAAGAGTAATTGGTTTTGTCTCCAGCACCCACTGAGTTTGTGGGGAGCTACACCCAGTCTCCTCACCTCTGTAAATCAATACATACACACCTTCTCTCAATTGAACATTGGATATGAATTATTAAATTGTCCTGACAATCTTTTTAGCCAACTTAAAGGGAAAAGACGTTAAACACATCAAAGATCTGTGTGAGCCATGATAGCCTTCACACCCAATTAATTGATTGAAAACTTTATTGAACAACAATTAACAGAAGTAACAGGCTGAGACCGTAGGCTCCTCCATCGTGGCAGGTGAATTCATGGATTTCTTTGAGAATAAGATTCAACCGATTAGAGAGGAAATTGATGCTTGCCGTGCAGCTTGTCCTACACATCCTGCGGGGCAGGATGGGGAACTCTGACGCAACTCTCCTGGAGTTCAAGGCAATTCCTCTGGTGGAACTTGAAAAGGTGATAAAGGCATCGAAACCATAAACTTGTGTGTTGGATCCTCTCCCTTCCAAGGTTCTCAAAGAACTTCTTCCCACGGTGGGGCCTGCAATCCTCTCGCTTATGAATCTCTCGCTTTCAACAGGAATTGTTCCCTCCATTTCAAAGCTACGGTGATAAAACTGCTACTCAAAAAGCCTGGCCCAGTTGCTGAATTAGTAAGGAACTATCGGACTATATCGAACCTTACTTCCTGTCCAAGGCACAGGAAAGGATTGTAGCAAAGCAAATCGTCGATTATCTGACGATGAACAATCTCTTCAGACCTTTCCAGTCGGGGTTCAGGAATTTCCACTCAACTGAAACTGCTGTTACAAGTGTAGCCCTGTACAAAAACCACAAGTTACAGAGCATAAAAAATAATTAACAGTATAATAAAATGCTGTGTTTAATGTTCATAAATAAATAGAGTTCATAATAATAAAATGGGTTAAAATGTGTGCGTGTTAAAAGCATAAATATAATACGTTTAATAAAACTATTTACAGTTAAAAGATAAATTAATGTAAAGGTCTTTAAGTTTATCAAGTCTAAAATATTTGTGAATTCAGGATATAAAAGAGAAAGAAACCTGACCGGACTGAGAGCTAAGAGGAGGCATCGTAGTGTGGGAAGTTGTAGTTTCCTACAACGAGCCCAGGCCCAGTCTTATTGTATTAACCACTCTAGATTTATTATTTAACTACATGGGACAAGGGTTACATAAATGGAGGCCCCGCTGGGATAATATTAAAACTAAAATGAATTAGACAAGCAAAAGTAACATGACCCCACAACTTTAAGAGCATTTATTTAAAGTAACGTGCTAACAGTAACTAGAAGTAATTAAAGTAAAGTACAACAATGGCAGTCCTAGCAAACAGTCCATCACAACGTGAGCTAATTAACTGGTGCAAAGGAGAATCAATAGATTTAAAGCATGCCTTCCTGTTACATGGAGTGCCTGAAGGTGTTTCAAGAGAAGACATTGAAGAAACAGCAGGGACCATCAAAGCTTGGGGAAGAGTTAGAGTTAAGGGAAAAATGTTTCACCATCAACAGCAATCGCTGATGGTCGACCCCTCTAAAATCCCACCTGAGATAATGCCTATAAGTGGAGGAAGTAGTTGGAAAACTGTCTGCTACACAGAGCCTCAGCTTGATAACTTTGAAGAGAAGCTACTTACCTTTTTGCAGAGTGAAGGGAGAACCTTGGAGGACATCCAAGGTCTATGTTCCCCCACCAAAGAAAGTAAAAGCAACCCTGAAGACATCATCCGTGCAGTTGGTGATGTTATGAGCAGAACAAACAAACAACCTGACAGTCACCCATACAGACGTCTGCGGACATTCTCCGGGATCAGTCCCACTCCCACTGGAGAAGAGACCTTAGACAACTGGTTGGAGCAAGCAACACTCTTAGTAGAGGAAGTTGAGTGCTCGGACAAAGAGAAACGACGTCGGATACTGGAAAGTCTCAAAGGGCCCGCCTTTGAGATCATTCAAGCTGTGCGTATGACTCAACCTGATGCTAGCCCACGTGAGTACATAGAGGCTATAGAGAGCATTTTTGGTACAGTAGAGTCCTCAGAAGAACTATATCTGTCGTTCAGAGCCCTCCACCAACAGCCTGGTGAGCGTCTGTCTGAGTTCCTACGAAGAGTAGAGAGATCTCTTGTCAAAGTAGTACAAGGAGGTGGCTTACCTGTTAGCGCTGCCAACAGCACTCGTTTAGAGCAGCTTCTTAGAGGGTCCACCTCTGAACTCATGTTGTTACAGTTGAAAATTAGGGAGCGGAGTAGTAATCCCCCTACATTCTTGAACCTGTTAAGAGAAGTGATGGAAGAGGAAGGTCGCCAGTCAGCCAGACAAAGCCAAGTGTCACACCTGCGTCCTCAGCGTGTACGCACCGTCCAAGCTGAAAAGGAGAAAGAACCTGAATCAGTCTCTAGGAGTGAACTGCAAGCTCGGATTCAAGAATTGAGAGCGCAGTTAGAGCAGAGAAGCAACCCACAACCTCAGCCACCATCTGATGAGTCCTTTAACGGTCTTACAGAGAAACAAAAACAGAGAAATGAGTCACAGAGTGAACTGCAATCACTAAAGAAACAAGTGAAAGCACTAGAAAGTAAAATGAGTGTAATGGCAGTGAATTACACATCAGAACAAACACCCCAGCCACACCGATACAAAGCAGCTACGGGTTACAAGCCCGCTCATTCCAGAGTCTCCTCTCCCCGACAAGACAATGATGAGTTTTTCTGTTATCGGTGTGGGGAAAATGGCCACATAGCCACCAGATGTACTGCCCCTGAGAATCTTCAGAAAGTCATCAGAAAGCTCATACGCTTGGCGCGTGTTTCCCCTCTTTCCCACAAAGAGAACCCGCAGCCTGCAGCTGAAGAACACTGTGTAGCTAGAACCAATAAGGTTGAAGTCCCAGAGAACAACACTGACTTACCTGAAGGTCTTGTAGGTCCATCATTTATTCACACCATCAAAATTAATGATGTAGCCTGCGATGCTCTCATCGACAGTGGGTCTAATGTGACTATCATCTTTGAAAGCTGGTATAACCAACACTTACTTGATGTCCCGATAAAACCCCTCTCTGGCCTTGGACTCTGGGGCCTTGCTGACACTGAGTATCCTTACAAAGGATATGTTGTTGTTGAGATGGAGTTTTCAGAAGAGATCACTGGTGTGACGGGACGAGTAGAAGTGCTCGCCTTGATTTGTCCTGAGCCAAGAAACCAACAACAAACCCCTGTGGTGGTTGGAACCAACACATCTCTGTCCCGCCGCCTATGGGAACTGGCAAAGACAAAAGGTGACGAGAACACTGTGTACTCAATGAGAATTCAGTCTGTTTATGCCCCGGTTAAAGCACAAGAGCAGTCAACAAAAAATGAAGTCTTGGGACAGATAAAGTGGGAAGGACCCGGTTCACTCTCCATTGCTCCAGGTGCAAAGTACTATGCAACGTGCAAAGTGGAAAGACAGAGTGCCCCGTCCAAGGATCTTGTACTGATTGATGCACCCACTGACCAGTTGCTCCCCAACAGTTTGCTGGTACAGCCTGGTGTGCTCTCAGACGCCAACATAGACAACAACAGTTTCACTGTCCTCATTCAAAATGAGTCCAAAAAGACAACTTCAATCCCAGTTGGGACCGTTGTTGCTGAGATGTATGCTGTGGACACAGTTACCCCAGTCAGGCCTTCCGACCTCACAGCTGAAACCATAGACCCAAGTCTCTTTAATTTCGGAGACTCTCCCATTCCCAAAGAGTGGAAGAGTCAGCTTCAGCAGAAGTTAGCTGAGAGGCGGAATGTTTTCTCACTGCATGAGTGGGAGGTTGGTCGTGCAAAGGGTGTTGAACACCACATACGCCTGCATGACCCCAGACCCTTCAGGGAAAGGTCAAGGAGACTAGCCCCTGCAGACATAGACGATGTGCGGCGGCACATACAACAACTGCTGGCAGCTGGAATTATCACAGAGTCCCGTAGCCCATACGCCTCACCGATCGTTGTAGTTCGCAAAAAGAATGGGAGTATAAGAATCTGTATAGACTACAGAACACTCAACAACCGCACCACACCAGACCAGTACACAATGCCACGCATTGACGACGCCTTGGATTCTCTATCCGGCAGCCAATGGTTCTCAGTCCTAGATCTGCGCAGTGGCTATTACCAGATAGAGATGGCTCCGGAGGACAAAGAGAAGACAGCGTTCATTTGCCCTCTTGGTTTCTATCAATTTGAGCGCATGCCACAAGGAATCACAGGAGCGCCGGCAACGTTTCAGCGCTTAATGGAAAAAGCTGTTGGTGATATGCATCTTCTGGAAGCTCTCGTGTACTTGGATGATATCATCATTTTCGGCAAGACACTTGAAGAGCATGAGCAACGTCTTTTCAAGGTACTGGATCGACTAGAGGAGGTCGGATTGAAGGTTTCTATTGACAAATGTCAATTCTGCCAGCCTGAGGTTAGGTATGTGGGTCACATCGTTTCTGCTAATGGAATAGCTACTGATCCAGACAAAGTGGAAGTAGTCAAGCATTGGAAAGAGCCCACTCACCTGAAACCTCTGAAGTCCTTCCTCGGATTTTGCAGTTACTATCGGAGGTTCATTGCAAATTACTCTGCCATTGTCCGTCCTCTTTCTGAGCTCACCAAGGGTTATGCCCCCACTTGGAAAGACCCCAATTTCAAAAAGAGTGTTGACCCAAGCAAAGTCTATTTCAAGCCATCAGAGCTTTTCGGAGAACGGTGGACTCAGGCCTGCCAGGTCGCTTTTGAGCGTATCCGTGACTGTTTGGTCAATGCCCCAGTGTTAGCATTCGCTGACCCCACTAAGACGTACATCTTACATGTGGACGCCAGTATGAATGGCCTAGGCGCTGTCCTGAACCAGGAATATCCTGAGGGCCTCAGACCAGTAGCTTTCGCCAGTCGGAAGCTTAAAGACTCAGAGCACAACTATCCAGTCCATCAATTGGACTTTCTGGCATTAAAATGGGCTGTCGTGGACAAGTTTCACGATTACTTGTATGGAGCTAAGTTTACTGTAAGAACTGACAACAACCCATTAACATATGTGTTGACCTCTGCCAAACTCAGTGCAGTCGGACATCGTTGGCTCGCTGCCCTTGCCACCTACGAGTTCACCATCCAATATCGACCTGGGAGGCAAAATATCGATGCTGACTTGTTGTCTCGACAATACTCTCCAGAGGAGGCTAAAGAGTGGACTAGTGTCCCACCTGCTGGCATCAAAGCCCTCTGCAAGCAAGCCTGCATCAGTGGAGAGGCTGATGTGCCCGACAGATTGGTGGACCAGTTGGGAGCTCCTGCTGCAGCTGTACCAGAAGCTTATGTGTTCCCAGTGAACCTTAGCATGAACGTGCTGGATCAGCTAAGTCCGAAAGATATCCAGGCATCACAAGACATGGACCCAACAATTGGGCCATTAAAGAAGGCACTGGAAAAGAATAAAGGGCTGACACGCTCAAAAAATGATTCACCTGAGACTGTGTTGCTCTTGCGCGAAAGCCGAAAGTTGGAATTAAAGGATGGATTACTCTACAGAGTAAAAGAAAAAACATGCGGAAAACAGATCAAACAACTTGTCTTACCAGCCAGATACCGCCCAATGGTGTTAAGGTCTCTACATGATGAGTGCGGACACATGGGAATGGAACGCACTACCGAACTGATCAAAGACAGATTTTATTGGCCGCGAATGACAGCTGAGGTCGAGCAGTACATTCGAACCTGTGGTAGATGTATCTCCAGGAAGACACTCCCTCAGCATGCCTCGCCTTTGAATCAAATAACAAGTAATGGCCCTTTAGATTTAGTCTGCATTGACTTTTTGCAGATAGAGCCTGACTCTAGAGGTGTTGCTAATGTGTTAGTAGTGACAGACCATTATACACGTTACGCACAAGCATTTGCTACAAAAGATCAAAAGGCTATCACCGTTGCAAAAGTATTGTGGGAGAAGTATTTTGTGCACTACGGCCTACCTGCACGGATACACTCGGATCAAGGACGAGATTTTGAAAGTCGCCTGATCGAAGAACTCTTGTCCATGCTTGGGGTTCGGAAGTCAAGAACATCCCCCTATCACCCACAAGGGGACGCACAACCAGAAAGGTTCAATAGAACACTTTTAGCAATGCTTGGTACCCTGGACACTGTAAAGAAACAAAGTTGGAGTCAACATATCAACCACCTGGTACATGCATACAATTGCACCAAGAATGATTCCACAGGATACTCCCCTTATCATCTCATGTTTGGAAGGGAGGCCAGGTTACCCATTGACATCTGTTTTGGGATCTCGCCAAATGGTGAAAGTGAAACCTCCTACCAACAGTACGTCGCCAGGATGAGGAAAGAGTTACAAAAAGCCTACCAACTGGCATCTGACGCTGCTACAAAGAGTCATCTGAAAAACAAAGCTCGCTATGACCACCGTGTGAGAGATTCACCTTTGGGGAAAGGTGACAGAATTCTCATTCAGAATTTGGGTCTAAAAGGCAAGCATAAACTCCAAGATCGATGGAAATCAACACCATATGTTGTGGTGGAGAAGTTGCCTAATCTGCCTGTTTACAAGGTCAAACCAGAGCATGGTACAGGTGTGGTAAAAACTCTTCATCGAGACCACCTGTTGCCCATCGGGTACATGGTTAGGTTGTCTAACCAATCAGATGATACAAACTCTGCTCGGAGACCTGTAACAAGAGCTCAACTTACCCGGAAACATCTAAAAACCAAGTCTGAAGAAAGTGACACAGAGTCCTCAGGCTCAGAGTTTGAAACTGTCCACAATCCTCCAGATTTTGATGTGGATGAGGTCAGGAAACAATTAAACATGATAAATCAACCTGTGGAGGATGAACAGAGTCAGAGTTCTGAAGAAAGTGAAAACTCTGAAGAGGAAAACTGTGAAGCTGCAGAAAATCAACAACTTACAGAAACAGAGTATGAGGAACCGCCTGAAGGTGCTGCACCTCCTCTGTCACACTCTTATGTCCAAGAGACATATACTGAATCTGCGGAAGATTTGCAAGATTCAGAAGAGGGAGCAAGCTCACCTCTGTTAAACAGAGCCAGACGTGATAAAGTTGCTAAAAGCGCTAGAAGTGAAAGTGAAAGGTCTTCTACAATCCGGAAATCCCTGAGAAAACCAAAGCCATCTATGAGATTCACTTATGAGAAACCTGGTTATCCATCTTGTGAACCAGTTACCATCATGCACCATGTCATGGTCATCCAACTCAAGTTAAACCCTCCAAACCAAGACAACGAATCAAGGAAAAAGTCCAAAACATCCAAAAGCTACATGGAGGAGGAGAACAAAAAACACCCTTCCAAGTTGAAGAGAGACAAAAGGTGTGATGAGGACATCTACACGTTCAGAAGAGGGAGGGTGTAGCTCTGTACAAAAATCTTCCAAGTTAAAGAGAGACAAAAGGTGTGATGAGGACATCTACACGTTCAGAAGAGGGAGGGTGTAGCCCTGTACAAAAACCACAAGTTACAGAGCATAAAAAATAATTAACAGTATAATAAAATGCTGTGTTTAATGTTCATAAATAAATAGAGTTCATAATAATAAAATGGGTTAAAATGTGTGCGTGTTAAAAGCATAAATATAATACGTTTAATAAAACTATTTACAGTTAAAAGATAAATTAATATAAAGGTCTTTAAGTTGATCAAGTCTAAAATATTTGTGAATTCAGGATATAAAAGAGAAAGAAACCTGACCGGACTGAGAGCTAAGAGGAGGCATCGTAGTGTGGGAAGCAGTTAAGTTTTATCGTGAGGTCGACTACTCGTGGTCCTGATTTAAACTTCTTTGTGACCTGCAAAAAGGAGCTGGACGTTGGAGAGAGAGGGGTTTCCAGCAGATGGCCCTGCTGTTTTCTGTGTTTTCTTCCTTGTGACTTCGCCACCGCCATTGCCCACGTGTGTGTTTGGATTGCCACCGCCATTGCCATTATCTTCGTGAGAATATCATCCCCCAATCCCTTTCTGCCCCTACTAATTACACCCTGGATTTCGTGAGTACTGATTTACACATTGCACGTGCTTTTATTTTGAGCTCAACGCTGAGTGAAGCGGCCAGTACAGTTTTTAGGCCCCACCGCACACAAGCTTCAACTAACAGGCCTGCAACGGGTTAACCTCATTTAAAGTGTCTTGTTAATTTGATTGTGTGTGGTACATTGAGTTTGCATTGTTGTAAATTGGAGAATCCCGTGCATCTGATTTTATTTATTTTATTTGTTTATTTGTTTTCTTTTCCTAAAATACATTCGAATAGTATTTCATTTTCTTGAATAAATATGTGATTGAATACTTTTACATTTAAAATACAGTTGTGGTGGTCATTTATTAAAATTATCCAACAGTAACATATGAATCAAAGTTGTAGTTTCCTACAACGAGCCCAGGCCCAGTCTTATTATATTAACCACTCTAGATTTATTATTTAACTACATGGGACAAGGGTTACATAAGAGTTGTAAATGACATCCTTCTTGCTTTGGATAAAAATACAAGCTCAATGCTTGTGCGGCTGGACCTGAGTGCTGCGTTTGACACGATCGACCACAGCACCTTTCTTCACCGTCTTGAGCACTATGTTGGTTTCGGGGGTAAGGCTCTTGGTTGGCTTAAAGGGACTCTCACCTTTGTTGCATTTCAGAATTACGGCACATTCAAATCATCCCGCCTTCCTCCAAGGCCCAACCAACTAAGCGTTATTTTACTAAGAGTACTGTAACGACCTCGCCGGTGACATAATGATGTCGAGTCATTAGTAGTTGAAGGTAGTTTTAATGAACCAAAACCAGGTCACTGAAACCCGTAACATTGTAACCAATGGCAGAAAACCGACACAAAACAAACCCCGGTTACCCCAGCAACCCCCAACACGGTCTCACTCGCGTGCAGGCCCCCACCCTCCTGTTCTTCCAAGGCCCTCCCCCAGCTGACCTAATGATTCGCCCCCACGCTGATTGACAAGAAGAACATTACAATACATGCACATAGAACAACTGGCATAACGGACAACGAAATATAATGTAACACATAACACACAAAGTATTTAACTGTCCCAGGGTCGCTACAGTACAAAAGTTCTAGACTCCCATGGGTTATGTTTAGACTCCCATGGGTTATGTTTAGACTCCCAGGGGTCATAATATCTACCATCCTGGAGCTCCAGATTAGCGGGACAACGTCGCGTCTGAGCCCGAAATGGGTCCCGTAATCGGACTGAGTGTGGCGGTTGGTTGCCAACGGTCTGGAGGTCTTCCTGGAGCTCCAGAGTAGCGGGACAACGTCGCGTCTGAGTCCGAAATGGGTCCCGTAATCGGACTGAGTGTGGCGGTTGGTTGCCAACGGTCTGGAGGTCTTCCTGGAGCTCCAGAGTAGCGGGACAACGTCGCGTCTGAGTCCGAAATGGGTCCCGTAATCGGACTGAGTGTGGCGGTTGGTTGCCAACGGTCTGGAGGTCTTCCTGGAGCTCCAGAGTAGCGGGACAACTTCGCGTCTGAGTCCGAAACGGGTCCCCTAATCGGACTGAGTGGTGCGGTTGGTTGCCAACGGTCTGGAGGTCCTGAGAATCATCCAGGGGAGCGGGACCACTTGGCTTCTGAGGCCGAATCGGGTCCCCTTGTCGGACTGAATGGTGCAGTTGGTGGCCAACAGTCTGGAGGTCTTCCTGAGGCTCCAGGGGAGGGTAACTCTCTGAGTCCGAGTCCGAGATGAGTCCCCTAATCGGACTGAATGGTGCAGTTTCAGTACGCCGTGGACCACTTTGGTCTGCCATCGTCAGTCGCTACGGTCGCTACTCGCTACTGTCTGCCGTGGAATCAAAACAAACCCTCTAGTTGAGGACGCGCCTTGATGACGCGGGCCCGAATGCGCCACAAGAAGCAGACGGAAAACCTTATCTATCCATGCAGCAAACAGACAGGTCTGTCGGCCAATAAGGTAATTCGGTCCGAAGAATTGTATTGGTTGAAGTTTTCACTAAATATTATGAGAGTAAAATAATTGTTTGTTTTTACTCCTGGTGGGTCTGTCTTGCATATTAGAGTGTTATTACCTTATTAATACCAATTTAACCTTATCCAAAAAAAGTGTAAAAATGCAACAAAGGTGAGAGTCCCTTTAAATCGTACATCACAGATAGAACCCAATTTGTGCTCCATGAGGGTTCAGAATCAAAGCACTGCAAACTACGCTTTGGCGTACCACAAGGGTCGGTCCTTGGTCCGTTACTTTTTGCAAACTACATGCTTCCCCCTACAGGCTTCGGAATTAGTTTCCACTGCTACGCGGAAGACACCCAGCTCTTCATTCCTGTAGATTCAGGGGACTCGGCCCAGATCCAGAGGGTTGAGTCCTGTCTGGCTGCGGTGAAGGGCTGGATGTCACAAAGCTTCCTACAGCTTAACACTGGGAAGACAGAGCTGATAATTATCGGCTCGAGGCTGGACCGGAGAGAGTTTGAGGATGTCTCACTGTGGTTGGATGGCCTCGCCATCCCACAGAGTGCATCCTTCAAAAATCTTGGTGTCCTGTTTGACCATCAACTGTGCTTTGCCCTACATGTTAGAAGTATAACTAGAATTGCCTTTTTCCATCTGAGAAACATTACAAGAATTAGACCAATGTTATCTTCAGCGGATGCATAGACACTGATTCATGCATTTCTTTCGTCAAGACTGGATTATTGCAATGCACTGTTCTCGGGACTACCAAACTCCACCACGAAAAGTCTAAAGCTTGTACAGAATTCTGCAGCTAGACTGCTGACCAGAACGAGAAGGTTTGATCATATCACACCTATTCTCGCCTCTCTGCACTGGCTACTAATAACTTTCAGATCGGACTTTAAGGTGCTACTGCTTACCTATAAAGCCTTGCATGGATTATCTCCATCCTACCTGAAGGACCTGATCATTCCTTATAGTCCTTCTCGGTCCCTCCGGTCTTCGGGAGCTGGCTTTCTTTCACTGCCGAAGGTTAAAAAGAAATCGGCTGGACAGAGAGCGTTTGCCTATCGAGCCCCCTTCCTATTGAATAGGCTGCCACCAGTGATCAGGGAAGCTGACTCTGTGGAGCTATTCAAAGGAAAGCTCAAAACGCACCTCTACAATCTTGCATTTGGATCATAGGAGTGTGAAAACGACAGATGCGAAGTGAAGACCACTCTGTGTTTGTTTGTGCTTTTGTTAAAGGCCCACTATGCAACTTTTTTAGCCAAAATTACATTAATTATGCAGGTTGAGGGTTATTCTGATGGTTCTGCAACCATTTCTGGGTCGTTTGGTGGGTGTGTCATTGCCCCTTGTCGCTTCTCCAAGGAAAAAGCGAACATTCTTCTTTTTGTCGGTGGAACAAAAGAAGAATAAAAAGAAGTTGGACCAGAAAAGAGACCAGACATGAGTGAAAGGGGAACTATGCAACTTTTTTGGCTTGATTTACCTTAATATAACAGGCTAAGATTCATTGCGATTGTTCTATTATACATTTTTGTTCGATTGTTCGTTGTTTCGACTCCCCCTTGCGCATCTTGGCGGAGAAAGGGAATATGTTTCTGCCGGCGACCCGGCGCCCACTCTCGCGGGAGTCACGGGTCTCGCAAAGTAACGAATTGCTTTACGGCACAGACCCCCAAACACGGAACCGGCTCGATATAAACACAAGTAACTAAGGGATTGTTACATTCATCATAGATCAGCCGACTAAAAAGAGACAGAGAAACCCAATGTCGGAGGAACAGAAGAGAAAAGGGAGACTGACCGACAGAGAGGCAAGACATGAGTAAACGTTGGGCAAGCTTTTCATGAATAGCGTGAACTGAAAGAAGAAGAAGACAGCAAATCAGACGCCGACTTGGCCGTGTTGCTTTTGAAATTGAAAGTACCCTTGGGTGAACTTTATCTTCGTGATATTCTTGATGTTGATAGTCTCTGTACAAATGTGTTTGCTCAACCATTTTGTTGTGAGCCCTGTAAAAATGTGTTTTCTCGACCGT
Organism: Gadus macrocephalus; assembly: GCF_031168955.1. NCBI lineage: Eukaryota > Metazoa > Chordata > Actinopteri > Gadiformes > Gadidae > Gadus > Gadus macrocephalus. Next base: position 1,334,585 of record NC_082404.1, on the reverse strand, counting down.
TTTGTTGTAAGCCCTGTATGTTTCTAGCTTGCTTGGTTGCAACCATGGAAACGCCTTTGTTTCCATGGGTGTTTTGCTGTTCGTCTGTCTCGTCCCCCAGATACAGGCTGAATCCCCGAATCCAGGTTCTTGTTAGTTTAGATTATTATGTTGGCCAACACTCTTACACTGATTGTTCTGTTCAACCTAAGATAAAACATATATATAATATAATATAACATATTATATTATCTAGGATATCAATTCTCCCCGTCAACTATAAAAAAGGATGGATTTCCTCATCTCATCTCATTTTCGTCCGCTTATCCGGGGTCGGGTCGCGGGGGGAGCAGCTCAAGCAGGGGGCCCCAGACTTCCCTTTCCCGGGCCACATTGACCAGCTCTGACGGGGGGATCCCGAGGTGTTCCCAGGCCAGTGTTGAGATATAATCTCTCCACCTAGTCCTGGGTCTTCCCCGAGGTCTCCTCCCCACTGGACGTGCCTCAAACACCTCCCAAGGAAGGCGCCCAGTGGGCATCCTTACCAAATGCCCGAACCACCTCAGCTGACTCCTTTCTAAGTAAAGGAGCAGCGGCTCTAATCCGAGTTCCTCACGGATGGCTGAGCTTCTCACCCTATCCCTAAGGGAGACGCCAGCCACCCTTCTGAGAAAACTCATCTCGGCCGCTTGTACCCGCGAGCTCGTCCTTTCGGTCATCACCCAGCCCTCATGACCATAGGTGAGGATAGGAACGAAGATCGACCGGTAGATCGAGAGCTTTGCCTTGCGGCTCAGCTCTCTTTTCGTTACAACGGTGCGGTAAAGCGAACGCAATACCGCCCCCGCTGCTCCGATTCTCCGGCCAATCTCACGCTCCATAGTACCCTCACTCGCGAACAAGACCCCGAGGTACTTGAACTCCTTCACTTGGGCTAAGGACTCATTTCCTACCCGGAGTAAGCAATCCACCGGTTTCCTGCTAAGAGTCATGGCCTCAGATTTAGCGGTGCTGATCCTCATCCCAGCCGCTTCACACTCGGCCGCCAGCCGATCCAGTGAGTGCTGAAGGTCACAGGCCGATGATCCAATGAGGACCACATCATCTGCAAAAAGCAGTGACGAGATCCTCAGACCACCGAACTGCAACCCCTCCCCACCACGACTACGCCTCGATATCCTGTCCATGTATATCACAAAAAGGATTGGTGACAAGGCGCAGCCCTGGCGGAGACCAGCACCCACTGAGAACGAAACTGACTGGCTGCCGAGGACGCGAACACAGCTCTCGCTTTGGGAGTACAGAGATTGGATGGCCCTGAGGATAGACCCCCTTACCCCATACTCCCGCAGCACCTCCCACAGTTTCTCCCGGGGAACCCGGTCATACGCCTTCTCCAGATCCACAAAACACATGTAGACCGGATGGGCATACTCCCAGGCCCCCTCCAGGTTCCTTGCGAGAGTGAAGAGCTGGTCTGTAGTTCCACGTCCAGGGCGAAAACCGCATTGTTCCTCTTCAATCTGAGGTTTGACGAACGGCCGAACCCTCCTTTCCAGCACCTTGGAGTAGACTTTACCAGGGAGGCTGAGAAGTGTGATACCCCGGTAATTGGCACACACTCTCTGGTCCCTCTTTTTGAAAAGGGGAACCACCACCCCGGTTTGCCACTCCTTTGGCACTGTACCCAACCATGACAGGCTGGATCTCATCAATCTCTGGGGCTTTGCCACTGCGGAGATGTTTGACTACCTCAGTGACCTCCACCAGGGAAATTGACGACGAAACACCATCAACCTCGAGGTCTGCCTCCAACATAGAGGGCGTGTTATTCAGATTCAGATGTTCCTCAAAGTGTTCCTTCCAACGTCCGACGACCTCCTCAGTTGAGGTCAACAGAGTCCCATCCTTACTGTACACAGCTTGGATGGTTCCCCGTTTCCCCCTCCTGAGGTGCCGGATAGTCTTCCAGAAACACTTTGGTGCCGACCGAAAGTCCTTCTCCATGGCCTCTCCGAACTTCTCCCACACCCGCTGCTTAGCCTCCGACACGGCAGCAGCTGCAGCCCTTCGAGCCTGTCGGTACCCTGCAACCGAGTCAGGAGTACTCCAGGATATCATATCCCGGAAGGCCTCCTTCTTCAGGATTCATGTTTATTGCAATACAAATACACCATTTAAAAAATGTATAACCTTGTCTACACTTTATGAACATCTACTTCAGACATGGGTCCACGCATTCTCCGGCTTCTTTGAAAACAAATGCACATGGCTCGCGTAGAAGTGCATGGGGAAGGGTCGTCAAAGAGTTGTTACGACAGTGTTGTAAAATATCTACTACGAATCTGTAGGGGGCGCTGTGTAGAGAAAAGTGCGTGCCAAACCAAGAAAACAGCGAAGAAATGCCCGATCGTGCATAGATTAGATTAGATTAGATTAGGCTTTATTGATCCTTTTGGGATGACTCCCTCAAGGAAATTGATTGTCCAGTAGTTTACAGAAAGAAACACAATATTAAATTATATATATAAAATATATAAGATAAACAATACATAAAAAGTAAAATAAAAAGTAAACAGTAAACAATAATTATAATAATATAAGATAAACAATAAACTCTTAACTAACTACCTAACTATAAAAAGTAAACAAAAAACAGTAAACAATAAACTCTTAGCTAATATAGAAAGTAGAGATAATAATATAAGTAAAACAGGATTCAAGTAAAATAAAAGATAAATGTAGAGAACTGTATAGAGGATTAATATAAATATAAATAAATAAATATCTATAAATAAATATATGTAAACATATATATAATAATAATAATAATAATACATTTAATTTAATTTAGAGGCGCCTTTCAAGACACCCAAGGTATATATATATACATATACACATGCACACACATATACATATATACACATATATATATACATATATACATATACATACACATATATATACATACATACACATACATACACACATACACATACGGCATTGTGGATAAATATCATATCATATATGAAATGACGGTGAGCAAGGGGTGGCTGACAGTTAAATTAAATTAAATAAATTAGAAGTTCAAATTAAGCAGTGGAATAGGTTATATCGCTCCTCTTTACTCTATTACTTCTATTCTATTTCCTCCTACTTCCCTCCGAGTGAGGAGTTGTATAGTGTGATGGCATGAGGGACAAAGGAGTTCTTTAGTCTGTTGGTCCTAACTTTGGGAAGGAGCAGCCTTCCACTGAACAGGCTCCTCTGGTTGCTGATGACAGTGTGCAAGGGGTGGCTGGCATTGTCAATAATGTCCAGCAGTTTGTCCAGTGTCCTCCTCTCTGCCAGCGTCACCAGTGGTTCCAGCTCCATGCCGACCACAGAGCCAGCCCGCCTGATCAGTTTATCCAGTCTGGAGGTGTCCCTCTTGTTTATGCTGCCTCCCCAGCACACCACAGTGTAGAAGAGGACGCTGGCAACCACAGACTGATAAAACATCCACAGCAATTTGCTGCAGATGTTGAATGACCGCAATCTCCTCAGGAAGTACAACCTGCTTTGTGTCTTCCCATACAGGTAGCTGGTGTGTGTTTTCCAGTCCAGTTTGTTATCCAGCCAGACCCCGAGGTATTTGTAGGAATTCACAGCCTCCACCTCAGCTCCGTCTAGCAGGACTGGTCTCGGACTTGGTCTGGATCTTCCAAAGTCAATGACCAGCTCTTTTGTCTTAGAGGTGTTGAGCTGTAGCCGGTTAGTGTGGCACCAGAGAGCAAAGTCCCCCACCAGACTCCGATACTCCTCCTCTCTGTCACCCCTAATACACCCAACGATGGCTGTGTCATCGGCGTACTTCTGTAGATGACACAGCTCAGAGTTGTAGCAAAAGTCTGAGGTGTACAGGGTGAAGAGAAGAGGGGCCAGCACTGTACCCTGGGGGGCTCCAGTGCTGCTGACCACAGTGTCAGACGTGATGTCCTTCAGCCTGACGTATTGTGGCCTGTCAGTGAGGTAATCATCAATCCAGTTCGCCAGATAGGGTTCCACTCCCATCCTGTTCAGTTTGTCGTGAAGCATAGGGGGCTGGATGGTGTTAAAGGCACTGGAGAAGTCCAAGAAGAGAATCCTCACTGTGCCGCTTCCCTTATCCAGATGGGAGTGGACTTGGTGTAGCATGTAGAGGATGGCATCCTCCACACCAACATCTGGCTGGTACGCGAACTGCAGGCGGTCCTGGGCGTGTTGTACCTGGGGTCTGAGGAGGTTGAGGATGAGCCGCTCCAACGTCTTCATCAGGTGTGAAGTGAGTGCCACCGGTCGGAAGTCATTCAGCTCGCTGGTCCTGTTCTTCTTCGGAACCGGAACGATGCAGGATGTCTTCCAGATCGTGGGCACTCTCCCTAGCCGCAGGCTAAGGTTGAAGATCCGTTGTAGCGGCTCTCCCAGTTCTGCAGCGCAGGTCTTCAGCAGTCTCGGACACACTTTGTCTGGTCCTGCTGCTTTCCTGGGCTGGAGCTTCCTCAGCTGTCCTCTGACCTGGTCTATGGTGATGTGAGGCGGGGATTGTGTTGAGGTGGGGGGGGAGGAGGGGGATGTTGTGGTGTCTGGGGGGAGGTGTGTAGAGGGAAGAAGGAGAGATGGCTGTGGTGAGGGTGGGGGTGGTGGTGATGGTGGTGGTGGTGGTGGTGGGGGGGACGAGGGCTGGTTGAACCTGTTGAAGAAGTCATTCAGCTCGTTCGCCCTCTCCGTTGTCTGCATTGTCCCCCCTGTAGCTCTGGTCTTTGTGTTGTGACCTGTGATGGTCCTCACACCTTCCCAGACCTCCCTCATGTTGTTCTCCCTCAGCTTCTGCTCCACCTTTCTCCTATAGCTGTCCCAGCTTCCCTCACACAGTGTTTCACCTCCTTCTGTGCTGCCTTCATGGCCTCCCTGTCCCTGCTCCTGAAGGCAGCCTTCTTCTTGTTGAGGACAGCCTTGACTTCCCGCGTTACCCATGGCTTGTTATTAGGGTAGCAGCGGACAGTCCTGACAGGGGAGACCACGTCTGCGCAGAAGTTGAGGTACTCCGTCAGACAGTGTGTCATCACCTCTATGTCCTCACCATGCGGGTCGATCAACACATCCCATACTGTGGTATCGAAACAGTCTCTCAGGGCACTTTCCATCTCAGGGGACCACCTCCTGATGGTGCGAGTTGTCACCGGCTGTCTTTGGACCAGTGGGATGTACAGTGGCTGTAGGTGAACCAGGTTGTGATCAGACTTCCCTAGTGGGGGGAGGGGAGTCGCTCTATATGCATCCCTCAAATTAGCATAGAGGAGATCAATTGTCCTGTTGTTTCTGGTAGTACAGTCTACAACCTGGTGAAAAACTGCCAAAGTAGAATCCAAAGTTACGTGATTAAAGTCCCCAGAGATGATCATAAATGCCTCAGGGTGCTGTGTCTGCAGCCTTGCTGTGACGGAGTGTATCTTCTCACAGGCAGTGGCTGCGTCCGCTCTCGGAGGAATGTAAACACAGACGGTGATCACATGACTAAAATCCCTCGGCAGATAATATGGCCGCAGGCTAACAGCAAGCAGCTCGAGGTCCCGGCAACATGAGACTGTCTTTACGGAGATATGTCCTGGGTTACACCAGCGGTTGTTGACATACATGATGAGACCCCCACCTTTGCTTTTTCCGCTCGCTTTAGTGTCTCTGTCGGCTCTCACGGCAGTGAATCCCAGCAGGTCCACGTTAGCATCCGGTACAAGGTGGTTGAGCCATGTCTCCGTAAAGATGAACAAGCTGCTGTCACGGTAGATCCGTTGGTTGTTCAGCGCGGACAGCTCGTCGATCTTGTTCGGCAGCGAGTTCACATTCCCCATGATTACGGAGGGAATAGATGGTTTGTAGCGCCTACGATTATCCGCTAGCTCAGCCTTCAGGCATAGTGGGCCTTTAAGACAGTATACATTCCCACTGTAACGCCCATTGAAATACCCGAGGCTCCGGCTCCTTTTACTGATGGTTTAATCACACCGTAGAACTACAATACAATACAGACATGAAATTAGTTTAACACACAAACAATTACCCAAGAGCATACAAATCCTTCACGGCAAACAAAAGGTAACAAAAACACAACACTCACCACTTTGCCTGCTTGTAGCCAATGGGGTTAACTTAAATCTTTCTTGTTGCCTGCTTGAAACATAAAACCTTAGAACGTTTATAGAACGTGACTTGTCTGCAGCTGCGACACTAGCTTCTCGAAGCTTCTCGACAAAACCAACGAACCAGAAATAGCATGGATACATTTACAAGAAATAACACGAGTCCACCTTGAGGTCAAAGACCGAATTACATATAATACCCCACAGAGCAGGAAAACACTGCCTGCAGTTACACCCACTATGTAGTCTTCCGTTTTAATTCACTATTCTGTCTGTTCTAGCGTGTTGCGGTGACTGGACTGGATGCCTGGATTCTCCTCATGGTTAACCGGCCAGCACCACATCACCAATTTAATATGATGTGCATGTATTTACCTGTATGTCAATTATAGCACCCACTGCACTCCTGACCATCCCTGGAAGAAAGGATCCCCTACTATTCGTTTCTTCTCAAGATTTCTTCCTTGCTAATTTCAAAGGAGTTTTTTCTTGCCCTTGTGGGGGCTTGGGTAAAGGGGGGTGTCATTTGGCCTGTTAAGCCCTTTGAGACTGTAATGGTGATTATGGGCTATACAAATAAAATTGAATTGAATTGAAGCATTCAAAAGGATTAAAAAACACAATAAAGCCCGAAGGCTTGTTTCCATTGTGGTCCTTTAGATGGGAAGGGAGAAATAACAAATGGACTAAAACATGGAGAAAGAACACACAGCACATGGACTACAACGTTGAGGAAAACAGGGAAAGTAAATAAATAAACCAAGGGATAAGTTCCCAGACAGACAAGCAGACACACAGACAGTACAATATTCCTAGTACTTTAGGGATCTTTTGATTTTGTTCATGAGTTAAATCAGCGGTTCCCAAACTGGGGGTCGCGACCCCCCGGGGGGTCGCGGAGCACCGTCAGGGGGGTCACGGAGAGATGGGCCAGTTTGCATATTAAAAAAAAATATATATATATATATATATATACGAATAATTATATGAAACATTATATTAAAATACTGGCGTCAGAATAGGCTTTTAATGCACAGCCACTTTTGCACTTTGGTTTTGGGGTGGGCCAGGGAGGAGGTATTGATTTAAAAAAATATATATATATTAATATACCGGTATATATTGCTACAAGGTGAAAAATATTATATGTTCTGGGATGGGTTGTGGGGGTACTGTTTATCATTGACTGTCATGAATAATTTTTTTATTGTTTTATAATAAAACTTAAGCCAAAAGGCTATATTTGCATATTTACATGGCTGTCTCTGAAGATTTATATTACATAGTAATAATAACATTATTAAAAATAACAATAATAATAATGGTGATGATTACTACTGCAAAATAATAATGATAATAATAACAATAATAATAATAATGATTTTGAACATTATTATTATGCATAGTAACATTAATGCACTAAGTTGGGGGGGGGGGGGGGGGGTGCTGTCGCGCGGGGTGGGGGGTCGCGAAAACAGTCTCAAATCCAAAAGGGGGTCCCCTGAAAAAAAGTTTGGGAACCACTGAGTTAAATAACCATTTTTTTATTCAAGATTTAATGAAAGTAGGAGGAGCTCAACAATTTAAGGTTTAAAGGTAGGCCATTCCACAAGACAGCTGTCGAGTATAGGAAAGAGACCTTTCCCATACAGCTCTTAAAACGGCAGAGCCTGAAATCAGTGGCACACCCCCTGGTGGAGTAATTGTGTGTGTCACTTATTTTAGAAAAGTAATGTTGGGTGCCAGGTTATTTCTTATCTTGTAGACTAAACACAGTTTGAGTTGGGAAACTCTCTCCTCCACTCTGCGCCACCTAAGACTGGAGAGGTGGTTAGGAAGATCTGGGATGGAGTTTGAGGACCACTCTGATCAGTTTATTTTGACAGATCTGTAGCTTGTCTTTGAGGCCTTTAGTAGTGCCAGTGTACCAATATGTACAGGCATAGTCAAAATGGCATTGAACAAGGGCATTGGCTAGGGTTTTCAAGATTCAAGATGCTTTATTTATCCCGAGGAAAATGACTGTGCAACAGTTACAATACAAAGGTGGGAAAGTAATACAGGGTTGGGGTCAAAATAGATCAAATAGATGGAAATAAAATAAGTACAAACTAAATAAGTGAAAATGAACGATTGGATAAAGTGGTATTAGTGGGAAAAGTGGTAAAGTGATAAAGTGATAAATATTATAGCAGCAATTGTTGGCAGCATAAATTAACTAAAGTGATGAAGTGAAAATTGGGTAAAAATAAATAAATAAATTGGGTAAAAATAAATGGATAAAGTGACATTGGTCTCAGGGCATAGTGTCTCCACGGTCCCTTCTGCAGCCGGAGGTAAATGCGTTGAACAGTCTGATGGCCACAGGAAGAAAATACTTCCTCTGGCGTTCTGTGTTACACCGGGGGAGGATTAGTCTGTTGCTGAAGGTGCTTCTGCTCGAGGTCAGCACCTGGTGGAGAGGGTGAGCATTGTTGACCAGGATATTGTGCAGCATACACAGCATCCTCCTCTCAGAACCCACCACCAAAGAGTCCAGCTGGACCCCCAGGATGGAGCCAGCCTTCCTGATGATCTTACTGATCTTCCTGGTATCTGCTGCCCTCAGCCTGCTGCCCCAGCACACAACTGCAAAAAAGATGGCACTGGTTATCATCGACTGGTAGAACATCCTCAGCATGATGTTACATACTTTGAATGACCGGATCTTCCTCAAGAAATAGAGTAGACTCTGGTCCTTCTTGTAAACAGCCTCGGTCTTCTTGGCCCAGTCCAGTTTGTTATCCAGGTATACTCCAAGGTATTTGTAATCCTGGACAACATCCACAATCACACCGTTGATGGAGATGGGTGTAGGGGCAGATTTCCTCCTGCGGAAATCCACCACCAGCTCCTTAGTCTTGGTGGGGTTGATAAGCAGATGGTTAGTTGCACACCACTCGATAAAGGAGTCCACAACGCTCCTGTACTCCTCCTTCCCCTCACTAACACAGCCAACAATTGCAGAGTCGTCCGCAAACTTCTGCAGGTGGCAGGACTCAGAGAGGAACTCCAATGTGTTACTATCCAAGAGGCTGGATATTCTTGACAGGAACTTTGTCCTTTGGCTCACCTTTGAGATAACTTATTGGGCTGTAAACACCCCTGATAATTTGTTGTCTAATATAAAGCCTAAGTAAGTGACCACTTCCTTGGCCGTAATTTCCACATCTCTGGACCCAAAAAGAATGGCTCTGTTTTGCCAAGTCGGAGAGTCAACTTGTTATCTGTCAACCAAGCACTGAGGTTAAGGAGTTCTACGCTAAGCAGACTTATCACCTCTGATTTCTCCTTATGAGAGACTAGAATAGCAGTCATCTGCAAATAAAAACAGATTGCAATCTATGGCTGACGGCATATCATTCACATATAACAAAAAGAAAAGAGGACCTAAATTACTCCCCTGGGACTCCACATGTTAATTTAAGTGGACAAAGTCCCTTCCACATCCAACACCTGTTCGCTGCCAATCCAAGGGCTTTGACTTTGTTCATGAGGATATCATACTGGACTGTGTCAAACGCCTTTTGAAGGTCTATTAACACCACCCCACAAAAAATCCTTGCCGTCCCTGATGAAGTCTGTAAGATGGAGCAGACAGATATCAGTGGAATGGGCTTTTCTAAAGCCTGATTCAAAGTCAAATAAGAGGTTCTGCTCTGCTAAATACCCGTATATAAGGATTCACGACTTTGAGGTTTTTTTTGTACCAACTCCTCTGTTACTTGTATGAAATAAAAGTGTTAAGGGGTGCTGTGGGGGTGCAGGCAGGCAGGTAGGACCCAGACGCAGACGGTTTCAGGAAAACGGCACTTTATTCTCGCCTAAAGGCTAAGGCACAGGAATCAGGGAACTCAGGAGACAACAGGGAACACGCAGGACTAACAACCACAACTAACCACAGCAAACCACAATGACAGCACAAGGAACAAAGGAAAGACGAGGGCTTAAATAACAAACACAACGAGGAACAGCTGAGACACATTAGGGGAGGGAACAGTAATCAACACAGGAGGGAAACACACACACCCTGACAGTACCCCCCCCTTAAGGGTCGACTCCCAGGCGACCCACGACAAGCAAAACAAAGAAGAAAGTCAAACCCAAAACGGGTGGGTGGAGGGGTGCCAGGAGGGGGGAATCAAAAAAATATAAGTGGACTGGGGCAGAGCCGAGGGACGTCAGGCGGGCGGCCAGAAAACTGCCCCAGGGTAAGGCAGGGAGCCTCAGGCGGACGGCCTGGGGGGCAAGCAGAGGCAGAGGGAAGGCAGACCCCTTCAGGAGGCCTGCGGCAAGGACGATGAGAGCTCAGTCCCTCAGGAGGAAGGCGAGCTGGAGGGCGGGTCCCCTCTGGAGGAAGGAGAGGTAGAGGGCGGATCCCCTCTAGTGGAAGGCCAGGTAGAGGGCGGGTCCCCTCTAGTGGAAGGCCAGGTAGAGGGCGGGTCCCCTCTGGTGGAAGGCCAGGTAGAGGGCGGGTCCCCTCTGGTGGAAGGCCAGGTAGAGGGCGGGTCCCCTCTGGTGGAAGGCCAGGTCGGGGGCGGGTCCCCTCTGGTGGAAGGCCAGGCAGAGGGCGGGTCCCCTCTGGTGGAAGGCCAGGCAGAGGGCGGGTCCCCTCTGGTGGAAGGCCAGGCAGAGGGCGGGTCCCCTCTGGTGGAAGGCCAGGCAGAGGGCGGGTCCCCTCTGGTGGAAGGCCTTGAAGGGGAACCCCTCTCGGGAGGGTGTGGAGGAGGGCCCCCACAGGCAGGAGCGGAGGGTGTGCCTCCCCTGGACGGTCTGGAGGGCGGACCCCCTCCGGCAGGAGCAGAGACCGGTCCCCCTCTGGAAGGAGCAGGGGGCGGGCCCCCTCAGGCAGGAGCAGGGGGCGGGCCCCCTCAGGCAGGAGCGGAGGGCGGGCCCCCTCAGGCAGGAGCAGGGGGCGGGCCCCCTCAGGCAGGAGCGGAGGCCGGTCCCCCTCAGGCAGGAGCAGGGGGAGGGCCCCCTCAGGCAGGAGCGGAGGGCGGACCACCTCAAGCCGGCGAAGAGGCCGGTCCCCCTCTGGAAGGCTAGGAGTGGGCTCAGGAACCGGACAGGGCTCGGGGACCGAAGTCAGTGCGGGAGCTGGAGTGCCAGGAGGAACCGGGTGGTACCCCAAACCCTCCCAGCGATCTATTGCCTTATTTAAGAAGACTAATAAATCCTCCCACTCACGGCTAACTGGATCGTCCGCTGGGTCCAATGTTGGTGCTGTCATTCTGTTAGGGTAGCTGGTGGTGTAGGCAGGCAGGTAGGACCCAGACGCAGACGGTTTCAGGAAAACGGCACTTTATTCTCGCCTAAAGGCTAAGGCACAGGAATCAGGGAACTCGGGAGACAACAGGGAACTCGGGAGACAACAGGGAACACGGAACACGCAGGACTAACAACCACAACTAACCACAGCAAACCACAATGACAGCACAAGGAACAAAGGAAAGACGAGGGCTTAAATAACAAACACAACGAGGAACAGCTGAGACACATTAGGGGAGGGAACAGTAATCAACACAGGAGGGAAACACAGGGAAACACAACCACCCTGACAGGTGGTTGGCTGGACTCCCTTTTCTTCATAAAACGTGTGCACCTTCTGTGGATAAAATAAATGCCAGAAGTAGAGGGAAGCTTCTGCACCAGGTTACTTGCAATTGTTGCGAAGAACCTTTTAAAGGTATTTGCCACAATTTTTTTTATCATATGATATGGAACCATTTATAGCTAGGCCTATTTTACTTTGTTTTTTCTTAGGGTATTCTTTCGTCTCAAAAGGCCTAAGAGTTGCCCACAATTTCTTGAGATCCTTTTTATGCTCCTCAATTTTAGACCTAAACAAATATAATTGTTCGCCTCATCCACCATTAGCTGTACCTTATTTCTAAGTGTTTTATACTCTTTAAAAAGGCATTTTGGTTGTTTTAAATTCACTTAAGATTTTATCTCTCAAGTGAATGGTGTCCAAGATATCATTATTTATCCAAGGCTGATATCTCTGTTTAATCCTGGTCTCTTTTAATGGGGCTTTCTTGTCAAGTACTTCCAAGAAAGTAGTTTGAAGTTATCCCATGCTATATCAACATCACATACGTTGGTAATTTCAATCCAGTCAATATTATTAAGTATGTCCTGAAATTGTGAAAATCATACAGTTTTAAACTTCTGCTCTTCAGAGATTTGTGACATTTCATCCGAGCCCTCTTAATTCCATACACAATGAAACCACTTTGTAGGATTTTACATGTGTCAGATACCATAATATGATCAATAACAGTTTGGCTATGTTCAGTTATTCTGGTTCGAATATTAATTAATTGGGTTGGACCATGCGTTTTTAAGAAGTCACAAGAGCCATTGTACAGTGGACCTTCAGTTTATACAGTGGACCTTCAGTATAAGGCCACGTTCACATCTAGCGTTTTTTGTAATAGGGATAAGTTGAGCTGACCGTTATAAAAAAAAAAAAAAAAGCTGGCAGCGTTTTTTGTCCTAAAAGCACCAAGAGCGTTTTTTCTATCGCCTAGCAACGAACCCAGGCTACCCACTGTTCTGCTACAAAATGGCAAGAAACAGGCTATTGGCACTTGCATTGGCCCTAGCTGACGACGAGGAGAAGCATGTACCTACACGTTTGTGGTTGCACGATATCACTCCGGGAAGGCAGCAGCAAGGTGCCTACCATAATTTAGTCCAGGAGCTTCGTTTCGATGATGCGCGATTTGCGGCGTACTTTAGACTGAACAAATGTCAGTTTGAACAGCTGTTGCGGACCGTTGCGCCATCCATCGCGAAGCTGGACACCAAGTTCAGACAGGCCATTAGCCCAGAAGAACGGCTCTGCATTTGTCTACGGTGAGTTGTACTTGCTAACTTCCCTCTTTGATCTAGCCTACCATGTCATGATTATAGTGAAGTCAGTATCATTTTACAAGCTGCCCAAAACTGTACAGTAGCCTATAGGCCTAAAGTCAAATCTGAAATGCACAGCCTAGATTTACAAGGGCGTTTAAAATGTAAGTGTATTTAGTCTTTAAAATGTAAGAGAAATCATTACGTCAATACATGGTCAAGTACATATATAACAGAATTGCTTTTACTGTACAGGTACTTGGCAACATGAGATTCATTCAGGTCTGTTGACTTTTGCTTCAGGGTGGGTGCCAGCACTGCGGCTGAAATAGTGAACGAGGTGTATGCGGCGATTTGGAACTCTCTCCTGGCTGATTACATGCCCAGGCCAGATGCAGCAGAGTGGAGGAAGATAGCTGCTGAGTTCAGCCACCTTGCTTTTCCCAATTGCCTTGGTGCAATAGAATAGGATCGGCAGTAGCTCAGGAGGTAGAGGGGGTTGGCTGGTAACCTGCAGGTTGCTGGTTCGATCCCCGGCTTCTCCTAGCTGAGTGTCGAGGTGTCCTTGACAAGGTACCTAACCCTGACTGATGTCGTGATGTCGAAGACAGACATCCTGTCTGTCTTCGACAGCTGCTGCTGGAACAGAGACTTCCAACTCTCCAGCAGTAGCGCCCCAAGGCCAGATATGCTCCCAGCGGGAAAAACTGATGATGATGAATGGATGGGAAACACGTCGTCATCAAAGCTCCTCCATCCAGTGGTTCTTTGTATTACAACTACAAAGGAACATTTTCCATCGTGCTCCTTGCAGCAGTAGATGCAAAGTACCGATACAGGGTGGTGGATATCGGTGCCTATGGGAGGAACAGCGATGGGGGCACACTGTCGGCCTCAACCTTTTGGTACTGCCCTGGCTCAGAACACCCTGGGGATTCCTGCAGACTCCCCTCTCCCAGGCGCAGAACATCTTGGGCCAATGCCATATGTGTTCCTGGCAGATGAGGCATTTCCATTGCGCCAAAACATCATGCGCCCTTACCCAGGCCACAACACTGGGGAGAAGAACGTTTTTAATTCACGTCTTTCCCACGTGCGGAGGATGGTGGAGGGTGTATCGGAGGGTGCTGGGCGTGTCTCCTGAGGTAGCGGAGAACATCGTGAAGGCCACCATCTTTAGGCCTTCAGAGTGCACCCCGGTTTGGTACTAACAATGCCACCAGAGATGCAGTGGCTGTGAGAGAGAAATTTGCTGCATATTTCATGTCTCCAGCTGGGCGAGTACACTGGCAGGATCGCTGAGGCACACCAACAGCTTCTGCAAACCAACAGCTCTTTTAAGAGCTACCAAAAACCAATAAAGCTATTCCATTCCATCACCATCTAACACTTACACAAACATTTCACAATGTATTATTTTCTTTAATGCAGCTTGACAATTTATCCAATCTGAATTTACCTCATGTTTCCGCTTGTTGTTTGTCTCTGCAGGTTACAGAGGTTCTGACTGCACTGGAAGATAACCTGAAGACTACAAGCCGACCCTCTGATTCCTTGCCACAGCCCCTAGACCCCATCATGCTTACAATTGAGTTATTGGCATAATAAAATAGTGTTGCAATCTCAAAATGTTTGAAATAGTGTGATTCATATGGATACCATAATAGGTAGTTAAAAATCTATAAAATGTCTTGGGACAAAAGGAAGCAAATACATATATTACAGTGTTTTGATTTATTGCGATCGATGAATTAAACAATGTATAAATATTAACTTCATTGGAAAAATGTGGATGTTATTAATTTAATTCATTTATTTACAGCTATTTCATTACAACTAACTATTACTACTAATAAAATAGGGTTTGCATCCTCAGCCTTGGCATTGCCTGTCTGCGAAAATCAAGCCTTCGCAGTGCAGGGGCAAAACTTAATAAAAATTGCTTTTGCTCGTCCTGCTCCCTGTTAATAGCCTCCAGCACCCGTTGCTGGTATGGCGTCACAGTGCTCTCCTGCGACCTCCTCCTCCCTGGGACTCGTGTAGCTCCTCTTGGTGGTGGTGGTGGTGGTGGTGGTTGGGGCCTAGGACTTGCACTGCTGTGCACAGAGTCATCCTTTGCAGCCTGTCAGGGACCAGAAAACACAATTAAATAAATTAACCTTCACGGCTCATACTATTACCATACCAGGTGAGACTTGTTAACAGATATAACCCTTCAGTCATAGCATCACAGCAGGCTACTGTCTTAAAATCACCTACTGCAATATCCTACAGCTTCAGCTACATTTGACATCATGACTCTTGATTTAACCTACTTTACCTCACTCTCTCCTGCTGTTCCTTCTCCTCCACTCTCGTATATGGAATTTAATAAACTCTCTGCTGTCTCTGTAATTTCTTCCTGAAGTTTAGAGTAGTTAGAAGTTGTTTCTCTGTCCTGGACGTGGGGTTCCAAGAAAGACAGGATCCCCATATACTTCCACGGACGTTTGGTGCCTCCCTCTGATCCACTTTTTCTTTCTTTTTGCTCTTTTCTCTGCCCCCGGTACATGTCCCTCAAATACTTCCATTTAGCCTGACAGGCCTCCCCTATGTAGATAGGTAAACAACAGTTAGCTACGTCTGGGTCTAGGTCTGCTTGTTGTGCACTGTAATCAGATAAACTTTATTTCTTTAAACTATCTCCCAGAACACATTTATCAACATTCTCCAACGACATAACCTACCACTCTAAACGGCTGTCTAAGCTACCAACCGGAATAGTTGAAAATACTTTTTATACTTACATGGACATTCATGGATCAACCCGATCTGCTTCCATATCGACTTTTGTGGTGGGTGTCATGGTAGAGCCCATTAGACATGTCGTATATCTCGATATGTTATTACAACTATTAACCGCTCCACCGGCACTTTCCCGACTGATATTTCCGCCATTGTTTCTTGTTTTGACAGTTGAGTTTCCTTCGTGACAAAGTATCAATGTTCCGCTTGTGATTGGTCAGTTGCCCAAAAGACGCCTGACGTCAGCCGCTTTCTTCCTGAAAGTTGAACTTTTTTCAACGCTCCGTATGGCTCCGTACGCTGGGAGAGGCGTTTAATAAAACGGCTGGGACTTTTTCCAGAGGAATATAATGTCAAACAAGCGCTGGCAGATTAAAAAAAAACGCTAGATGTGAATGCGGCCTAACACATTAACACATTATCAAATCAATACATCTGGCTGTCGGGCTAATATAATATAACGTAACAACACAATGTCTTTACAATTACCGGTTCATACCCTCTAAATATCTATATGACCGTAGTTACTCTATGTGTTACCGTATAACAACTCATCACAACCACCATCCAAAGTGACTCTGAAGGTCACTTTGTAAAGTCAACGTGGTACGACCCGCTCACAGCAGGCTAACAGCCAACCAGTTTGAATCCTTGTTTTGTGCGTGTGCTCGGTCGTAGGAATGTGCAGTAGAACAGTGAACTCAGTGAACACATGATTGCAAGATGCCCCTCTTCGTGACCCCCATGGTGAGGGTGAGCGGCCCCAACTCCGCCCAGAGGCCTGGAAACGCTCCAGCCCTCTGTCACATTAATCAGGTGTTCCCACCAGGCTGTTTGGCTTCTTCCCTCTACTGCACATATGTCAATATCAAGGCCCCCGGGCCAGACACGGCCCTCCGCGACTTTTCATCAGGCCCGCCAATAAATTCTGACAATTAATCTAATGTGGCCGGTGTTTAGATTTGCGTCCATGACAATACAACATTTTTCTAAACACGCAGCATCTTGTTACGTATTTTAAGAATCTAAGCTACCCACACATAGACCCAATGATGCAGGACCAAACATATTAGCCGTAAATACCATACATAGCCACAAGGGGAGCAAGACCTTATTGGAGGCTGCTCCAGCCACAGATAGCAGCGCTTTTATATATACGAAGAAGCCGAAGCCAGTACGGCACCCCGGCCACGCCCACTAGGCCACGCCCACTTAACGGTCTCTTACCTGTGCACCCAGTGTGAAGAGACCAGAGATTTGCAGCAACACCCGCGAAGGGTCACGGGCCTTTGCCCGTGGCCCATAGTAGCCAGAGTTATTATCTCTCACACGTGTTCCACTCTTTAGCTACAATTCCCTCCGTATAGCTTCACTTACCATGCCGAAACATGCCGACAACTTTATAATAAATGAAGTGAGTTTAAAGCAACCCGGGATTGGACAACTTTCTTCGAGAATATGCAATAGATGGTGACCCCGACGTTTGGAAGGAAGTCCCGAGAAATCCCGGCGGCCGCGACACTAAAACAACTTCAACAGGCCCGCACGTCTGAGGTAAGTAGAACTCTTGGTCTTAAAGATTTAATCTGAAATAGGATTGGTTATAAGAACATTTAGGTGTAAGTTTGTTTTAGCCACCGTCCGGTCATGCTGCTCCAGAGGCTTAGACCTCGACTTAACAAAACATTTTACATTCAAGTCTGTTGGTATTTTGTTATTAAAGACGATGAATTATTAAAAGCCCCCCTGACCCCCTACACACGTGAAGTCCCCACCCCCCCCCCCCCCCCACCCTCTCTCTCTCTCCCTCTTCTACCCCCCCTCTCCCCACCCCCCCTGTTTACCTGGGCTCTCCTGGCTGTTTGATAAGGCAATGGTAGCCTGCACAAAGGGACCCCCGGTGTGTTATGCTGTCTGTCTGTCTCTGTCTCTGTCTCTGTCTGTCTCTGTCTCTGTCTCTGTGTCTGTCTGTGACGTATTACCTGTGGTTTTTGTGTTACATGATGAATGTCTCGAAGTTAAGCCGAGACCATCATAAGGTAATTGGTGAATGTCTCGAAGTTAAGCCGAGACCATCATAAGGTAATTGGTGAATGTCTCGAAGTTAAGCCGAGACCATCATAAGGTAAATAGTGAAAGCGCCGAAGTTAAGCCGGGCCACTATAAGGTTTATTTATTACCGACCATAAACTTCCAAACTCTTTACGGTGGGGGGAGGAAAGGTCAGGTTTTTAACGTTAATCTAGCTTAGTTGCATATTAAAACGGAGGCTTGGCCAAGGAGTTCAAATTGGATTGATTCCTCCCGGTTCAGTTAAGTCTAATGTGCAATTTTGATTAGTATAGAACGCAGCCGTAGAGTGTAACCATGTGGTGTTAAAGAGACGGCACGTCTTCGTGACGTGGGTTTCCTTTGTCCAGACGTCCGCCATCTTGGGTCTTGCAGAGACCAAGAGCAGCGGGGAGCCCAACTACAGTGTTACATTCTCTCCCTCTCTCCCCCCCCCCCTCTCTCTCTCTCTCTCCTCTTCCCCCCCCCCCCCCCTTCTCTCTCCCTCTCCACCCCCCCCCCTCTCTCTCTCCCTCCCCCTCCACCCCCCCCCCTCCCCAGAAGATCCTATCATGAAACCCCCCCACTCCCCTTGCCCCAGTCTTCCAGGTCCGGTAGTCAGACCCCCCCCCCCCCATCCCCCTGTCCACAGGTCCAGTCGTCAGATCCCCCCCTCCCCACCCTTTGTCCCTGCAAACATTCTCTTCCCCTACCCTTCCTTATTCATATTGCTTAGAGAAGATCGGGAGCGGTGGGACGGGGGCTTCGATTTAACTAACAATAGAGAGGCAAGTGGCCTCGCTGTTGTTGGTTGGGTTGAGGTTCTTGTCTTATTGTTTTCTTCCCCTTGCCCCCTCCCACCCTCACACCTAGCCATGTGTTGAAACCAACATGTAAATTGAGTTAAGTGTTTGTATATTTGAGGGTCTGTGTGTCTGGATGCTGAAATGCAGAGAGCCACTCCCTAGTTGATATCGGCAAAACACGCAAATATTTGTGTAGATTGTAATCAATGTTTTTTGATTCACCAACATTAATAGTTTAAACGATCTGTAAATGTTCACATTTGTACTAAATTTGTTCTTCCTCTTCAGGCCTTTGCAACCCAAGCAGTGATGGATGCCCGGCATTCATGGTTTTAACCGGTGCACAAGGCAGGAGTTAGCTCAACTGCTGTAGTTCAATTACAATAACATTTGTTTCAACCGATAACTTCTGAATTTTTCTTTTAGGTTCAGTTTTTGTTTAGTTTGTAGAATATCACCATATATTTAATACCCAGATGTGCATAATTGTTGTAAGTTTGAATGACTCTTTATTCTAACTAGTTTAGACGGTTTTGATTGACCTAGCTGAAGGTTCACCAGGTGTCAAGACGTAGGATTGTGGCACTTCCTGGGAGCCTCCGGGCCACACGTTAATCGACTAATCGTTCCTGCAGTGTTCTGAGGTGGTAACGGTGGGGCTCATGGGGAGGCCCCGGGAGAGTTGTCATTCGCGGGCTCACACAGGGAGAAATCGGGTAGGTCGGTAAGTCAGAAGGTTTAATTAATGTATCGATTTGATGTTGACCAACAAAAAACTAGATAATTATAATAATAAATACTGTTCATGTAATGGTATAGTTAGGTCTGGGACCTGCGTAGCTAAAAAAACTGTTTTGGAAATAGTAATGAACGTGTCCGGGACATGTATAGCTATAAAATAAGTCACTTTGCTAAGACATATTCACGTTTGATGTGGTATGCAGAAAGTGGCGATTTAATAAGGCATATTCACGTTTGATGTGGTATGCGATGTACATAGGAATGAATCAAAGTGTGGACAACATCAAATGCGAGCAATAGGTAGAATAAATGAAGATTAGGTCATCCAATATACATAGTTAGTGTAGGACAATCGGGTAGTATGATGAAGGTAACTGTTATTATGAGATACGGTTAACACAGAAGTGATGTTGCACATGCAAATTTTAACATTGTTATTTCCCTTTTACATCTTTCAATGCGCATGGCTGAAGCAATGCGCAAGGAGGGATGTAGTGTGAAATTAAATCAAAGTAGATACTGTAAAACAATTAAAATTAGAATTCATGGAAATATGTTTTTGAACAACTAACTGCTGTACATGAGTTTGTATTTCTGCAATAGAAGAAAAAAAGTTCCAGAACCAGATGCAGACACACCTGGAGCCTACAAACTACCACCGCCGAGCAAGGACCAACATTCACATGAGGAGATCAAATAACAGCAGGATTTGAATCGCTCCGGATGGGTTGGTGGCCAGGGCGCTAGTATGATTACAATCCCTCAGATTAGAATTGGCAGAGAACTCCGGCATTAATGACCCTTTCACAGGATGGATGGAGAATATGTTTGGGAGGTGGAAAGGCAGAATCCAGTAAGTGCCCGTCGCGGGAATAAATGCAGAGACCGTGTTAATTGTCACCGGCTGCCGTTGTATTCCCTGCGCACGAGGGCTACTGCATCTGCTGATCACCACAGCAATGGGCGCTACAGAAGTGCCAAGTGCCATTCAGGCTTACATTACCTGAGGGGCCCGACCCTATCCAGCTGTAATATCTAGAATAGTCACACCTATACTATTCTAGTAGAATCAACTGTATTTAAGATAATCAATATCCCGGATTTACTTGAATAACACATTTTAAAACAACCATACCAGACTATGTTTGTTATTGTGTAGTGTTGCTTGGTTGCCAGTGCAACCCGTTATTTCTGAATCGCTGCATTGATAATGGTACTGTTGATCTTCCTTGAGACGGTTGTTTTACAGGCCACCTGTTACTGACACGACGACGACGGAGAACCTGTTTGGAGGCTCCAATGATGTAGGAGTAACCTCTCTGAGTTGAGCCCTTGACAAGGAGGGACGAGTCTTGGGTTCATGAATTACAGGCCCGACGGCGTCAGAAGAAACAATGGCTACGATAATAACAACGCCCAAAACCACCCACATGCAACAGCGAACCAATGCACGAAGATCACATGAACCACCCGAATCCATGCTAGGCTATCAATAATCTTGAATTTTTTTAATTGTATTATGACTACCAATTTTTACTTTACTTTTGCACATGATGAAAATTGTATGACCTTGTAGCACATGACCAAAAGTATTAGCTCAGGATTTCTATGAATGGTTTTGTTTGTGTGCTGTTTGGCCATGCGATTGTATGATAACAAGATTTATGTTCATTGTTGTATTGTTAAATAATGACCTGTATTCCCAATGAGACCCACAAGGTGAATGACGTCTCAGTATTATGAGCGCATTGTGGTTTTTTTCCTCTATTCAAGAGTTTTCCACACAGTTGATGGTGTTGATGATTGATCCTAATTTGACTATGTTTTCGGTGTGGTAAATGGTGTTTATGATTTAAAATATTATTGTATGGTCATCTAAGATGACCAAGGAGGGATTGTTACGTATTTTAAGAATCTAAGCTACCCACACATAGACCCAATGATGCAGGACCAAACATATTAGCCGTAAATACCATACATAGCCACAAGGGGAGCAAGACCTTATTGGAGGCTGCTCCAGCCACAGATAGCAGCGCTTTTATATATACGAAGAAGCCGAAGCCAGTACGGCACCCCGGCCACGCCCACTAGGCCACGCCCACTTAACGGTCTCTTACCTGTGCACCCAGTGTGAAGAGACCAGAGATTTGCAGCGACACCCGCGAAGGGTCACGGGCCTTTGCCCGTGGCCCATAGTAGCCAGAGTTATTATCTCTCACACGTGTTCCACTCTTTAGCTACAATTCCCTCCGTATAGCTTCACTTACCATGCCGAAACATGCCGACGACTTTATAATAAATGAAGTGAGTTTAAAGCAACCCGGGATTGGACAACTTTCTTCGAGAATATGCAATAATCTCAAACGCTGGGTCCAGCTTTACATGGTGCATCCTCCTCTGCAGCGTGCAGATGTTAGGCATTGGAATCTGCATTTGCTGGAGGGTTTTATAACAAGTGGTCCATTTTACTTGTATTGCTTTTTTAATTGTCTCCTTTCCTCACCGTATTCCTCTCTTGTTAACACTTATATATACAATATTTATCCCCGTTCCTTCACTTTCTTCTTGTTTTTCAAGTTGGATACACACACACACATTCTTGTTGTCTTACCCATTGTTTAATAAAAAAATACTATTTCATTCATCCAAGCGTAATGATTTGTTATTCTTTAATATATGTGATACTTTGTGTAAGGCTTAGTCTTAAAAGTATCATGGTTGTGTGGTCAGCTCCTGGCTCATCAGAAGAAGTTGACTGGAAACTAAATTCTAAATGGACCGTTGCTACTCTGCTTTCTCAATCACTCTCTGACCACGGGTAAGTGAATAGGAATTACAAGCAAAATCAAGGAAATCCAATAGTCCAGTTAAATAATGAACGTCTTGAATCGTCTTTGATTTCAGAACAGATGTAAGGTAAAAGTTATGGTTAAGCCACTAAAGTCATTAGCCTAGTGCTACCCATGCAAACACAAACATGAAGCTTTCCCTAACACTTAAAAACGTATCTAAGTAGCTTGCAGTTGTCACCCTACCACTCCAAATGTAAAACTGACATTTACAAATATGCAACAATAGTCAGAAAAGTACTTGGGTATGTGTTTTTTAATTTATATTTACCATTCAATATTGCAATCGCTGCTGTCAGTCCCATAGAAGAACATGGCAGCGCGGCGTGTTTTGGAACTATACAGGCTATATATACATGAACAACGTGACCACCCTGCCGGCGAGACCTGAGTGACGCAACTCTTCTCTCTCTATGGCTCTGGGTCATTCCATCTAGCCTTGGCCAAGAAATTTCCCCCGATGGTAGTGGTATGGCCCAACTGGCCTTGATGGATCCAATTTCCTGTCCTTATTTAAGGGGTGTCTCATTTTATTGTTGCTCTCCTAAAGTATGCTATGCTAATTTATGCTGTGATTATGCCAAGCTTTTGAGCCGTGGATTTATTTTAGGTTTTGTTTGAAGGAAATTAAACTTCACTCTTTCCAAACGGAATTTCCACCCCTCGCTTTTCTATCCCAGATACTCGGGGTGAACACGTCGGTCCCTCACAGGGTCGTTGAAACTATGCTTTCAATGTAGATACTATTTATTTACTCATGACAAATCCTTTGCAAATTAGATGATGCATTCTGAATGCATTCCTTAAATATGAATTCAACATAATGTTAACTAAACCAATTAAAAATAGGTGATATAAGATAGATGCAACCCAGCCCATGGCAGTTTTAATTACATTCTTTGAAGAAATATTTGATCAAATCAATGGCAGATAAAGTGATAAAGTGGTTAAAGCCCTCTGAAGAAGCACCCTAAAGAACAGAGGAAACCAGTTTCCTCTGTTCATCCCCATCTCCTTATCTTTTTCCATCAATTCCTCTGACCACATCTTGTCTGTTTACAGCAATGTGTCAACAACACAGATTATTCATTACAGCCAATGATCTTTCAGGTCCACTGAAGTCTCAGAAGTGGAAGCTGTGCCAACACAAAGAGCAACACAAGGACCCCAGAGAGGAGCCTGCAGCAGGTGCACCCCTCTCCTCTAGCAGCCCCTCCACCCCTCTGACAAGGCCATCCTATAGCGAGCGTTCAACATAGTCACGTGGCGAAGATCTTTCTGGGATTGTTTCTTGTTAAGATCGTGACGTGGAGAGACGCACGTTCTCTCAGGCTCTTTAGTGCTTTTGTTTCTCCCAGGACATTTCACGCCAGGGGGCCAGTGGCCGACTTTGATTGGGGACTAAAATAAGAACCGTCCTTCCTGGACCTCAAGGAGAGGAAACTCAGGGAAGTGGTCAATAAATTGACGTGAGATAATCAGGGGGACAGACTGTTTAACAGACCCTAAGAGTCAATTCATGATTTAATGGAATCATCAAGAAAAATCAAAATGGTGTACAATATGGTTTTAACTGAATACTGGTGAAAGGAAACCCCCACTGGTTCCCTCACCAAAGCTTGGGTAACTCTCAAGTATTATGAATGGCAGGGAAGATAAGCCAATCAGCTTGTTCTAGGAGTAGTATCTGAGGGGATCTGGTCCATAGAGGACACACCAGGTGTCAGGAGAGTAGGGGCCAAGCGATGGGACATCATGGGTCAGCTGAACTCATGGAGCGATGGCCAAGGCCATGCTTCTGTTGAGTCCCTTTATACAGTTACCCTGTACAATTGAATACGATATTATACAGTTACCTTGTATAATATATGAACAGAAGCTGCTTTAATTCAAATAATTCCATTTTTCTGTCCGCCGGTATTGTTGAAGAAGACATGGATAGCCGTTTATTATATATTTCATACATAATGATGATATATATATATATAATGATGTGGCCCAGGCCTCCCTTCCCTCTTGATGAAGAGCTCATTATTTTGGTGTGGTGCTGTGTTATATACACAGCAGAAATATTCACCGCAAAATTGCAGTAAAGTACTGGCACCAGTTTCGCCAGTATGTTACCGTTTATCTACAGTAGTACTACTGTATCATATAAATATAGCTAGATTGCTGCAATCTAAATAAATAGCATGCCTCTGTAGTATTACAATAATTACAGCGGCCTCCTTGGAATTTTGCGCCCTCCATGGTCCTTTAGTCAAAAGGACCCAGGGGGGCGCTTAAAGACCAAGTAGGCCGCTAAAGGACCCAGGCATAGGCGTCGATTACGGGGGGGGACGGGGGGGACATGTCCCCCCCACTATTTGAAATACGAATTCTGTCCCCACCACTTTTAAAAATGTGCAAACCAATTGGAACTGAAAAAATCCCCACATACTCAACCAAAATCGTCGAGTCTAAAATCATGCGATAGGCGCGCACGAAGACATCATTTATTAAATAGGCCTACCTAATAAACCGTTGGAACACACAAGACCGGAACCCATAGCAACGCTATTATATATAGAGCTCCGAGAGTCCCAAACGGCAACAATCACTTTCTCCTCCATGCTGAAGTTCACCCCGGACGGCACTGCACTGAGTTTGACGGTTGAACGCTGATTGGCTGTTACGTTACACATGTCACTCAGTGGCCACGCTGTTGAACGCTGATTGGCTGTCATCACGCGAAATTCTTGTCAAAGTTGTAATATTTCAACTCGAGCGAATTTGTCGCACCACAAATCCTTGTGAACGCGCTCGCCTGTGCACGGCGAAAGTGTGGCGCGACAAATCAAAACAATTCGCCCGATACGCGTCTATAAGTTCACTTTGTATGGGATCTTGTCGCCCCGTTGCGTTTGGTGTGAACGCACGGGAGAAGTTTCAAGACAGACAACCAAAATTGTCATTTTTATTCAGAAAATAGCCGGTCCTTTTGCTTCCTATAAAAAGCATGTTTGAGACACTGGATAACGATATGGATACATCATCTAGCCTGCATGTGGAGGGCCACATAAGGTAAGAAATTGGTTTACGTAAACTTTGCTGCTGGTTCTGTTTGCTCGTGATGACCTGGCCAAAGGTTACCCACGGTCCTAAGAGATTGTGATCTGATTCTGGTTGGTGCTCCAGCTAGTATGCATTGTATATATAGATTGCAGCTAGTAGCAGCTACCAGTGGCGTCTTTGCATTAGGGGCCAGTGGGGCACGGCCCCACCAGAGAACGCTGCCGTGCAGGGCACGATTATACTTTTCATTTTTTTTTTCAAAAATGTCATTGAGCATAAGTTAATGATACATTAATTGTTAATAATTAATTACATGTCCGCAGTTTTAATTTGATGAACGCAATTGTTGTAGTGTAGTAGTTGTGTGTGAAATTGTTCGTTGCTCCGTCTCGTCATTTCCGCTCGGTGGGGCACAGCCGAGATGGCCCCGTCTGCTGCAGTGTAGAAAACTGGTGCTGTTGCGCGAGCAAGCGCGTGCGCAGCGCCCGCTTCTGTTTCGGCGGTGGGGCCAGAAGTTTAGTGCCCCAAGGCTCTTCTCATTGGCTGATTTGTAGAAAGGGCGGGGTTTACGGCGGGAGCCGATCAGATCTTGCTAGCTGGCTAACGTAGTTACTGTTACAGTAAATAACAACAAATGGACGTTTCATTCATTAAATGATGAATCGTGTTGAGTATCTGTCATGTGAGATTTAGCACTTGAACAGAAGTTGGAGATAAAACGTTTGGGACCACATCGCCGGACGGATTTAATCATTATTCAAGAGGGAAAGGACAAGAGTAGATCGTTCAACCAGGAGTTGTTCAAGTGGAAAAAAATGCTTGTGTTTCACCTCAGCCACACAAAGGAGACCAGACAGCACTGTCCTTAAAGCACAGGTAATTACCATCTTAGCCCAAACTTACTTAAATTTTCACCCAGGATTATCCAGGTCTGAATAGGCAACCACTCTATCAGGCTAGATTCATTGTTAATTGTACAGTATGGTGGCCTGCAAACTTAATGCAACTTAAACCATACTTCTTATTTTTTTGGTATATTGTCAGGGGCGTTGCTAGACCTAGAGTTTTACTGGGGCACAGGCCCCCAACTGCCAATACTTATTTTATTTTATTTTATTACGTGGGCACAATATGAAATAGATGGATACAGAAGGGTATGTACGAGCTTCAAAATCATTGTCACTGTCATACTGTAGGCTATATTAAAGCACTGGTAAAGGTAAAGATTCAAAGATAGATTCATGAGTACCGTACAATGATATGTATTTAAACACATACACATCTCAAAGATTTACAAATAAGGTAACTGACAAATAAACAAAAAGTCTCTTTATGACCTTCACCTCTTTATCAGGAGAAGTCTACACATCTATATTTATTTAGAAGCTGTGTGGAAACAGCATAATTTTGCCAGAACGACATGGACTATAAAGGCCAGAAACAAGGTTTAAAATATAATTTCTGACTTAAGGTGAGGTGGCTCATTGTCACCAATCAACCTGGAAAATGTTATAGAACATCAAAGATCTTAAATTTAACTAAATAAGGCCATACACTGCTGCATAGAGCCTTTTTAAATTATTATTTTTTCACTATTAAGCTGTATCGCCACGCCTTCATGGTGGCAAAGCGGTCAATAATTTGGCTTAGACTCACTTTGCATAGTTGCTCCCTTTCAATGGACAAAAGAGAAAGTTGGTGATGCCTTCCTTGCCCCATGGTTGACCTAAGCCAGGTGTGGAGCCTTCTCAACACACTGAAAGATTGCTCACAACTACAACTGTTAACAGGAATTGTGAGTGCAATCTGAATTATCTGTTTCAGTGTTGGGAACATTGTTGGATCCAGTATGTTAAAAACACCCTGTATATCCATAATTTCCTTTTTAGTGTTAAGGAAATTTTTGGCCACTAAAACTTCCTCAAATTTTGAAGATTATTCATTTTCCGTGTGTGTGTGTGTGTGCGTGCGCGTGCGTGCGTGTGCGTGTGTGTGTTATAAAACGACAGGCTACAGACGCTCAGTATTGAAAAACTGGTGCTATTTATGTGGGCAACATTCTCTAACAGCAATCAAGTTGTCATTGTTTGTGTCAAACAAGTTGTGCATTTGTTGTAACGTTAAATCAGGAGATGACTATACTCTGCGCTGTTTCCAGCTCCCGTGGTTTCCAACTAAACATTCAGAAGAGTCACGTGGACGAATCCGGAAATAACTGATTTTTTTCATTGGTTGTTGCGTTAAATCTTACCCAGATACAGTAGTGCTATTTTCTGATTGGCTTTTATGTGGCCCCTTTCGTTTTTTGATTGGCTGGTAAGTGGCAGGCTCGACTGAAGACTCCCGAGGCAGCAGGAGATGCACTTGATGAATCCTGCCGATTCCATAGCGAGAGCGGCGCTTCTGCAGATTAATTTAATGATGATCAATGGAATTTTACTGGGGCACTGGAGACTTTTACTGGGGCACGTGCCCCAGTAAAAAGGGCCTGACGACGCCTCTGGTTTGTGCGCCACCCTAAGGCGCACAAAAGCCTCCGTTTGCTGGGCTGACCCTAAAAAAAACGATTCAACACAAACATAAATAGGTATACATAAATAATTTAATCTTGTGAGCGAGTAAATTGACATTGGTGACAGTGGTGTTTAACACCAGCTACGTCCATGCAAAATATAGCAACGTATCATTAAGTTGCAAAAACGTTTGAAAAGTGGCACAGGTCTTTAGGCTTGATTATTTGCATTAACATGATGAATCTATAAAAAGCAATACGGCACAAAATATTTCTGAAAACTAATATAACTTCACTTCGTTTAACGTGTACTGCTCTGCCATTTTCAAGAACCCGCCCAGTGAACGCAGAGGATTGTGGGTCGTTTTGGCTCGTCTAGGATGCAGCGATGCATCCTTGAAAAATCTCGGAATTCTCAAAAACAAAGGACGCAAAAATGGCGCGGCTTTCGAGTGTCCTCAACATTGGAACAGTGCTTGTCGGCGTTCTATGACGTAGCATCCTTAAAAGGGCGGCCGTTGAGCATGCTTCCTTGACATTGGGAAACAGTACATACGATGTTCCCTACATGTTACTCCCGTATACCACAATGCAATGCGGTTGTATTTTTCCAGGGGAGAAGAAGCTGAATAACCGCGAAAACGAATACATTTACATCCGGCTTGTGTTTAGAAATGTCAACAATTTATTTGGGATTTAACATAGAATATTTAACATTCAAAATTCATTTAAAAAAACTTGAACAAGGAAATGTAACATTCAACATCAATACAACCTCCAGCCCGGTTTTTTTAGATGATGTCGGCGCATCAATTCACACAAATACCCGGCGCATTTACTGAGGCAAATGACGTTTAGAAATGTTCAGCGTAGTGTCCGAATTCTCGTTCCCTATTCCCTATATAGTGTGCACTATATCATGTACACTATATAGGGAATAGGGAACGAGTTTTCGCGGTTATTCAGCTTCTTCTTCTCCCCTGGAAAAATACAACCGCATTGCATTGTGGTATACGGAGGTAACATAATAATAATAATAATAATAATAATAATACATTTAATTTAGAGGCGCCTTTCAAGACACCCAAGGTCACCTTACAGAGCATATAGTCATCATTCAAAACTATGTAAAACAGACTAGGAATAAAAGGAAAACAGGTTAAACATAACACTCAAAGACGCCTAAAGTGTAGGGATGTAGGGAACATGTAGGGAACATCGTATGTACCCTATTTTAAGTCCACTATATAGTGCCCTATATAGTGGACCACTGAGAATTCGAACACCCTACAAAATGCTGTGCACCCTATTTAGTGCACTACATCCATGATAGGGAACGATTTCGTCCCGCTTTTCGTTTGTCTTGTCCTGCTTCTTCGCTTGTGTTCCCGCGTGTGCGTCAAGTACGTCTGGCGTCGAGCGCGCCCTCACGTGGACGGTTGGGGAATTACGGGTTAAAAATGCGATTAATTGCAAGTAATTTATTTTAATCGAGTAATCTCTTATCGACAATTAATCGATAATCGATTAATTGTTTGCATCCCTACTCTATGCTGCTCTGACACTATATAATTCATGTACAAACTGCACCTCACTGCTCTTTTGCACTTCTGGTTGGTCACAAAACCTAATTTTGTTGTACTCTGCACAATGACAATAAAGTCAATCCAATCCAAGGTACAAGGTAGGTACGGGGCAGGCCGTAATCTAAAGCAGTGTTAGTTCCCAGTTGTTACGTTTATTTACCTCCGACCAAAGTGGAGTCCAAAGGAAAAGCTCCACGCCTGGCTAAACTTAACAAGTTTAATTGGAAAGAGAGGGCGAGATAGGTGGCAAGAGGGGGTGAATAATGTATTCGCACATCAAGTTTATCTCTGCTCTTGCTAACGAAATGCACTTCTCTGCTCGCTGCTGCCTCTTTATGCAATTGAGCATTACTTTTTAAACCAGTATGTCCCATTATGCTAACTTATTTAGCTGCCATCCACTGAACACTGAATAGTTTTAAAGGGCAACATTTTTGCCCTTACAATTGTTCAGCTCACGAAGAGTTTAAACAGCTGAAAAATTCAGAGCATAAAATATGTAAAGATTTCTGTAAATACAAATAAGAGATGGTCAGGTGATGTGAATAATGTGATCTGAGGAGCAGATGACTCATCAGCCTGACCTGCAGTTGGTGTCATGGTTAACTCTGAAAACTTGTGGGGAGACCATGCTAGAGGTCAAAGTTATAGAATTCTCAGATAAATCCTTTGAAATACTTTATGTGCCTCATTGAAACTGACATATTTTTTTCACTTTGTGATCGAAAGTAAAGCAATATGCCATTAACGGGAAAGAAACACATTTACAAGTGAGGCTGATTGAAAAATTAAACATGTATGATGGATTAATTGAAAAGACAAGCGTGCCAGGGCACAGTGCCCAGTGCCCAGGCTGCCTTCCATCCTAATGTACCAGTGAGGGTCTCGATGATTTAGTAAGCACAGCGACAGCCCAGTGGTCTCAACTGAGACGTCTGATAGGACGGCTGTGTGCTGGGGACTCAAACAGGAAGGAGAGGGAACTCTGTGGTATCACACTGTATCCATTCTATGATACAAAGGTATATTCTATGTTCTGTGATGTATGATCCTACACTGTAACACTGTCATCTACTTTCATCTACTGTATTTAGGTTTTAAAGTACAATGCTGTGAAACACAGTGCATTGTGGTGGGAGTCTCAATGATCGTTCAAGCGATTCATCGGTCAATGTTTACTTTAACAGCAATATACTGCCAAGAGCAAAGAGTCTTGGGAAAATAACGTTTGCCTCAAATGTCGCCCCTTTGATTAAACTAATTTGGCGATAAGGGTTAGCTAATATTTCATATATAATTAGGTGAGTGCTGCAAGCAGTGCTCAACTATTGTTATTCTTAGGCTTTGTTCTCTTTCTTTCTTGCTTCATTATACCCTACACATTTTGATAGCTAACTACTATTTCCACAAGAGACTCCATTCCACTTTACACATTTTCTCGATTGTAAACACAAAAAATGGAACTATGCGCACAAATCTGAAAACTTGAAGCTCATCTATCAACTACAAGACTCCCGACTGCTATACTCTAAGTACTATACCACTGTTTTCACACATATAGAAATTCTAAATCACATTTTTGCTAAACTCTAAGCACAATTCTCATCATTTGGCACACTTGGTTCACCTGGAAACAATGACCTTCAAAACGCAACAACTAATTACCAATAAGTCTAACTCACTTCTCACATGTTCAAACTCAACTGGCAAACATATTTAAATAGCATTTAGATAGAAATGTTTTGAAATGATCACACCAGTCTTTAATTGATGCTCACTAAGAGATATTCATTGGATAGCTGTGTTTACTGTTTGGTAAACACAGCTATCTGTGTTTACTGTTTGGCTGTGTTTCTCGGTTTTGAGAAGAATTTGTTCTTTTTTGACAAAAAGATTAACCCTTCTCAGGTTTGTGTTTTGAGATATTGAGCTATAGTTTCAGAAAACGTGTTTAAACGATTGAGAGAAACTGCAAACTTTTCATATTTACTTTTAAAATTGTGGCCACCATGGGAGTGGATGCGGGTTCTGAGTGCCACAAAGGATCCTGGGAGGGTTCGGACTATTATTAGTCAGACCTCCTGGGTCCTGGGTCCTTCAGCTTTCTCCTGGGACCTTTAGCGCCTTCCTGGGTCATTGGTCTTTTAGCGTCCTCCTGGGTCCTTTAGCGCCCTCCTTGGTCTTTTAGCGCCCTCCTGTGTCCTTTAGCGCCCTCCTGGGTCCCGGATCCTTTAGCGCCCTCCTGGGTCCTGGGTAATTTAGGGTCCTCCTGGGTCCTTTAATGCCTTCCTGAAACCTTTAGCGTTCTCCTGGGTCCAAGGGCGTCAGTTTGTTTTTAGAAGTGGTGGGGACAATAACCATAAGCTTGAGTTTGGTTTGAAAAGTGCTGGGTACCCTTATGTAAGCTATTCATCCATTCAACGCTGCATTACAGTGTATTGTCAGGTGATGAAAATCCTATTCGAACAATAAAAGTTGAAAACCACAGTTTGTGTTTTGGCTTGTTTTGCAAAACGGCGTTGGAAACACCAGGGTATTGGATCGGGATATGTAATACTAATACACACAGGACAAAGAACAGTGTTGATGTCAA
The DNA here is from genome assembly GCF_031168955.1 of Gadus macrocephalus. Lineage (NCBI taxonomy): Eukaryota > Metazoa > Chordata > Actinopteri > Gadiformes > Gadidae > Gadus > Gadus macrocephalus. Next base: position 1,302,577 of record NC_082404.1, on the reverse strand, counting down.
CACTTATCTTGACATCAACAAAGTTTACCTGACAAACAATGCCAGACTGTAAAGGGGGTACGAAATGAAACGAGGTACTGAGCATCAGCCTTTTGAAGACGAGCAAGGGCTGCTGGTAGCATATGTTATGCTGCATTAAAAAAAGAAGCGCCCAGAGGAGAATTGCATCTGCCAAATCCTGACCACCAGTAAACACTTGCGAAGGACCGATGTAGACTTCACTCGTTACAACATGATAAGCAAATTGCCCGCAAATAAAATCCCCTACAGTTTAGGATAATCACACAGGTTATGCGAGAACATATTTATGTCAGGATAGGCCTACCAGGCTCCAAGTCGTCTCAATCAGACAAAACAACTATAACCGCATTGGCATAGCAATCGCACCATGTGTAGCTGCCAGTGGCGATTTTGGTTTGGAAACTCTGGTGGGGCCCATGCAGGAAAATATTATAACGCAATCCAGAAATACCACATATTACTACCATCACAAAAAAAACAGTAGCAAGTGACAGAGGGGACCAAAATTGCAGCTGAATAATGCCATCACTCAAACGCGAATCTGACAACATATATTAGGCTATTATAGCAATAGCACCACCAAATGGCAGCGTTCAAGATCTCACAATATCAAAACTCAAGAAAACAACAACGTGGCAACAATAAAAACACAACGGCGCACACCCTTTACACAGCAATCAATATACAAAGCCACCACTCACAATATACAGAGGCGTCGTCAGGCCCTTTTTACTGGGGCACGTGCCCCAGTAAAAGTCTCCAGTGCCCCAGTAAAATTCCATTGATCATCATTAAATTAATCTGCAGAAGCGCCGCTCTCGCTATGGAATCGGCAGGATTCATCAAGTGCATCTCCTGCTGCCTCGGGAGTCTTCAGTCGAGCCTGCCACTTACCAGCCAATCAAAAAACGAAAGGGGCCACATAAAAGCCAATCAGAAAATAGCACTACTGTATCTGGGTAAGATTTAACGCAACAACCAATGAAAAAAATCAGTTATTTCCGGATTCGTCCACGTGACTCTTCTGAATGTTTAGTTGGAAACCACGGGAGCTGGAAACAGCGCAGAGTATAGTCATCTCCTGATTTAACGTTACAACAAATGCACAACTTGTTTGACACAAACAATGACAACTTGATTGCTGTTAGAGAATGTTGCCCACATAAATAGCACCAGTTTTTCAATACTGAGCGTCTGTAGCCTGTCGTTTTATAACACACACACGCACACGCACGCACGCGCACGCACACACACACACACACGGAAAATGAATAATCTTCAAAATTTGAGGAAGTTTTAGTGGCCAAAAATTTCCTTAACACTAAAAAGGAAATTATGGATATACAGGGTGTTTTTAACATACTGGATCCAACAATGTTCCCAACACTGAAACAGATAATTCAGATTGCACTCACAATTCCTGTTAACAGTTGTAGTTGTGAGCAATCTTTCAGTGTGTTGAGAAGGCTCCACACCTGGCTTAGGTCAACCATGGGGCAAGGAAGGCATCACCAACTTTCTCTTTTGTCCATTGAAAGGGAGCAACTATGCAAAGTGAGTCTAAGCCAAATTATTGACCGCTTTGCCACCATGAAGGCGTGGCGATACAGCTTAATAGTGAAAAAATAATAATTTAAAAAGGCTCTATGCAGCAGTGTATGGCCTTATTTAGTTAAATTTAAGATCTTTGATGTTCTATAACATTTTCCAGGTTGATTGGTGACAATGAGCCACCTCACCTTAAGTCAGAAATTATATTTTAAACCTTGTTTCTGGCCTTTATAGTCCATGTCGTTCTGGCAAAATTATGCTGTTTCCACACAGCTTCTAAATAAATATAGATGTGTAGACTTCTCCTGATAAAGAGGTGAAGGTCATAAAGAGACTTTTTGTTTATTTGTCAGTTACCTTATTTGTAAATCTTTGAGATGTGTATGTGTTTAAATACATATCATTGTACGGTACTCATGAATCTATCTTTGAATCTTTACCTTTACCAGTGCTTTAATATAGCCTACAGTATGACAGTGACAATGATTTTGAAGCTCGTACATACCCTTCTGTATCCATCTATTTCATATTGTGCCCACGTAATAAAATAAAATAAAATAAGTATTGGCAGTTGGGGGCCTGTGCCCCAGTAAAACTCTAGGTCTAGCAACGCCCCTGGCACAAACATTTGTTTACCGGTGGAAGGGATAGTGCCACTATCCAATGTTGTAAAATTAATGCACAACCGATCATTTGCAATGTTTGTAATTTTTAATGAACGTATTTAATTGTATTTTATATGATATACATATGTGTTCAATGCACTGGTAGATTGTAGGCATATATGAATGAATGAATCAGATCAGTTATATAATATATCCAAATAAATATCATCGTACGTTTATCATCTCTTTCTTTGTCTTTTTCCCCCTGCATAATAGTAATCAACCGTACTGTAAATGTGATGCATGAATTAAGTTCTCAGACAATTTCACTTAGTTTTATAAAAATTGAATGGATTTTCCTTTTAATAAAGACAATTCGATCAACCACAACAAAGCTTTTGTGACTTCCCCAAAGAGGCTCCATGCGAAGGAGACATGACCGCATTCATAACAGACAAAAGTCAAATAAATATCGATCAGCTTGATTGCTGCCATGTTTTATTCATAAGCGCACATGTGTTTACAAGCGGACACGCAGTATTAAAAAGCGGAAGCGGAAGCGCTTCCACACTACCAAGTCGTTCCCAAAGTCCGACGTTACAAACGCTAGGAAGCACTCGAGCTAGCACTCTCGTCTCATCTCCATAGGACGCGACTAGCAAGGACGCGTCCTAGCAAGGCTGCAGCCTTCACTTTGGGAAACAGCCCTAGTATGTACTAGAGCCCGACCGATATAGGATTTTTAAGGCCGATACCGATACGAATATTTTGTGATTAAAAAATCCGATATGCCGATATATCGGCCGATATATATAAAAAAAAAAAAATCCAGAAACGCGCAACAAAACAAACAGATTTCCCTAACATTGGTTATTTGTAGTTATCCTTTAAATCCTTTTCACTCTCAACTAACACGTAGCAACAGCAAAACTGGACATGGTAGTCATGAATTAAGTCATGCTTATCGACTTTAGAGAATTGATGGGGATGTTCTTTTAATTGTTATTCAAGCAATGTATGTCTTGTGACAGTTGCCAACTTACCATGAACACACTTGCACACATGAGCTGTATTGGAAATCATTCCCTATTCACTCCCTCACTATTCCCTATATAGTGTTTATGATATAGTGCACACTATATAGGGAACAAACAAACGAGAATTCGGACACTACGCTGAACATTTCTAAGCGTCATTTGCGTCAGTAAATGCGCCGGGTATTTGTGTGACGCAGACAGATGCTCCCACATCATGTTAACAAACCGGGCAATCCCGAGGAAAGCTGGAGCTTGTATTGATGTTGAATGCAACATTTCCTTGATCAAGTTTTTTTTATTAATTTTGAATATTACATTTTCTATGTTAACTCCCAATTAAATTGTTGACATCTCTAAACGAAAGCCGGAAACTCCATCATTAAATGTATTAGTTTTCGCGGTTATTCAGCTTCTTCTTCTCCTCCGGAAGAACACTACCGCATTGCATTGTGGTATACGGAGTAACAATCCCACACAGCAGTAGACTCCTATGCGGATCCGCATAGGAGTCACCAAACCCGCGTTACTGTCACATCCGTTTTGGCGCCGCCTAGAGGACCCGTGTCGGATCCGCGAACCATAACGTTTGAAAGCCTATCACCAAGAGCCGAGACGATCATATCATTTGAGATTTTCTTTGCTGGAACACAGTTGCGTAAGTATGATTTATTATTGATTTATTATTATTATTTGATTTATTTGTTGATATATTGTGGATCCTGAGCGGACCCGTGTCGGACCCGTGTCTGATCCGCGAACGCGGACGCGCCAACACGTTGAAAGCCTATAAAGAGCAGATCATTCAGTTGAGATTTTCTTTCTTTGCTGGAACACGGTTGCGTTACGTAAGCATGATTTATTATTGATTTTGATTTATTTATGTAGGCCTAATTATTTATTGATAGGCCTATATTGCGACATTCACAGTAAACATTGGCCTTTGTGTTTTTGTAATCATCATTTAGACTACGTATGATTGTAATGACGTTGTTTGATATTAGGACTAGCAGTAGGCCTAAATAATTTTTCAATTAGGCTATCATTTTTTGCACCAGGCTATTGTTAGCTGAGAGGCGATAATCATGTCAGTCTGTAGCCTATTTGATTTAAAATGGAATAGCAATTTCGGCAGAATATGTTATGGTAGTTAAGTTAAGTTATCCTTCATTGGGTTAGGGTTAGGGTTGGTCTGTTCTGTTTTAATGTGTCGCTGTAATGTATAAAACGCCGGTCATCGGGAAAATAAGCCCCGACAGGGCGAACCGGCTTGCTTCACCCTGAAGGTGGTGCTTGTGGCTTATTTTCGATAATGACCGGTGACGTTCTATACATTATCCCGCTTATTACATGGCTACTTGCCAAAACGAAAAAAATAACTTCACACGGTGTGTCTTTTTACAATTTATCTGTTACCAGCATTCGTAGTGTTGATTAGCAGAGAAATAGTCCGCCAAAGACCAACGTCTTTGGCGTCGCCTAGCAACCGAGTACGCTTGGGTCACCGAGTACGCTGGGATAAAAAATATATATATCCCCTGTCCTTGACAGCGGTCAATTATACTTAAGATCGTAAGCGTTTCTGAATAAAATAGCTTTTGAGTAGCTTAGCTCTTTTATTGACCAAGTAGGCCTAATGCGGTATCTCCATAAAAGTTACATTTTTTCAAGCATTTCTGGACAAATAAAACTGCTTGTCCCCCAGTGTTGATAGATTGGGCCGGAATCTTGCAACACTGGCGACCCCCATGACGGCAGAGGGAGAGTTATTATCATTTTGAAATAATGTTAATTATGTGTAATTAAAAAATATATATTACTTAATTCTAATTCTAATCTTATAGACAATAATACAGTTTTAACGTTTAACAAAATTAAACAAATTCAACTCTTTCCTTTCAAAAAAGATTTGAAGAATTATCACAAAAGTGCTCTTCAAGATGCAGAAGTGTTAGACTGTTAACAAGGCGTTAATGCTTTGAGAAATGCATTTGTCTATTAGTGAAATCAAAATCATGTTATGGCCTTGATGCCCTGGCATGTGGCCTTTGTGCCCTCAAAAAAATTGCCCCGCTGCAGGCCAAGTGGCCTTGCCCCTCATATCACGAAATTCCAGGCATGCGTACCATACAAATAGATCGCAGCAAGTTAACATTTTGGCAAGTTTGGTCTCATATGTAGTGGTTATCTGCCATCCTCTTTATAATGAAAATTTGCCATTTTAATCACTGTTTAAGTCGGTTCAGACAACTAATGGGTATTTGCGCCTGTTTCTGATTTCCTATGCTACTGTATGGAACTTGGTCCCCATCTTCTATTTTGTGTGTTCTGCAGCATCTGGATTTGACTGTTGCCCATCCCCTACAATTGCCTCTGCTGGGTTCGCTTCATTAAGTAAGATACTTTCTGGTTTCTTGAAATGTAATGTTGCAGACACATTTTCTAGCAGTTGGAGCATTTCTTGCAGAAAATGCGGTTAAATGGCTTAAATCAAGTGAAGGGATTCGGTTCATACAACAAATGGGTATTTGCGCCCGTTTCTGATTTCTTATGCTACTATGGTACTTGGTCCCCATCTTCTATTTTGTGTTTTCTGCAGCATCTGGATTTGACTGTTGCCCGTCCCCTACAATTGCCTCTGCTGGGTTCGCTTCATCAAGTAAGATACTTTTTTGTTTGTTAAAATGTAATGTTGCTTACATATTTTCTAGCAGTTGGAGCGCTTGGCCATAGAACAAATAATGATACTACAACCCGTGGATTATCCACGGTGTCCGTGGGTATGAATGCACAACCGCGCATCTCTACTAGTCTTTACTTTAGGCTAGCGCGTTTCCACTGCAGGGTGCGGAACGGATCGGATCGCAAAGGTGCGGGTCGGGTCGCGTTTCCACCGCCAAAAGTGGGCGTGACCCGGACTTTGCCGTACCCGTTCCGGCCCCATTCTCGGGACTCCTCCGTTGCGGTACCCAAAACGAGACCAGACGCCTGAAAGGGTCCCGTGAAATTCTAGCTACACCCCCCCTCCGTTGATTGGTCGAAAGAATCGTCACTTCCGGGTGACGCGGGGATAAAAACAAACAAACAGTTGCCTCGAGGTATTATTCTGTACAATTAACATGTCGCGTAAAAAGCTTGCTTGGGCGAACAAGCAGGTGGAGACGTTCGTCTGCATTCTTGGGGAGGAAGACGTTGTTTACGATGTTTACGTAGCTGCCGCGGCGATCGACATCCGGCCTACCACCAAGGGTACTGTCGGCAGTGGAAACGCGACCTCGGAACTGAGCTGGGCTATACCGCCCCCTCCCTACCGCACCTTTGCGATCCGATCCGTTCCGCACCCTGCAGTGGAAACGCGGCACTACTAGTTTCTTTACTAGTTAGTAACACTTGATGCCCGTGAGCTCCAGCTGTTCACGGGATTCCCTCAAAGTCAACAATCATGTCAAGAGAAACGCACCCCAGGTGTGGGAAACAGGCCCATCATGTTATCGAAGTAAACGCACGCAAACGTATTGGCTGCCTGGTGGTTGCGATAGATTTCAATAATAATTCTCTGCCGTATCGATACACAAATACCAGCTGCGCTTTCTCGCTCTCTTCTCTCGGACAGAGTTAACAGACACACATCAGCGCCAACATAACCCCGCCTCCCCTCACTCCGGTCTCTGGCAGTAATTACTAGTCTCAATGCTGTGTGTTAGCTAAAGGTTAGCCAACAGAGCTAGAATGTCAAGTGCAGTGCCTCCGCGACCAGTTTAAGTAGAGAAGGAAAACGGCAGGAGTGCTGTTTAGAAATACTTTGGATTTTAGGCAAATTACCAAAAGACGCATGGGGGCGGCGGCTAAGGATCATCCTCTACATTAGGGCTCGTCTTATACAGTTTTAAATTATCAAATTATACCGGCTGCGGTTGTTCAGCTGGTTCTATTTGCCGTTTATTGCTTTGTTTTCGAAATGTTTCAAGGTGCTTGCTCCAGTAGTCTTCTCCTTGCTGCTACAGTAGGCCCAAAACAAAATACTCGGTTTATCGAAGCACTTTGCATGTTTGCATGCCTAACAGTTGCCATTAATGCACCCTGTAGTTCACCAAATGTGTGCATTCTTCTTAAAGTTAGTAAAAACCTATTACATAAAATCTGTCTGTTTGATTACAGGTGCTGTGAGGAAAAACGTGGTGATACGGTCAGCCACGGACGCGGAGGTCACCAAACACGCCATCAGGTGGTTCAACCTGGCGGCGGATCGGGCGGCGAGGAGACGTGTCCCTCCTCCATCCACTCCTCCACCCGAATAACAATTAAACAATCTTTTGATTGAACTTCTTGTCGTTCACCAGTTATTCATTTTCTGATATTTTAGCCGTATATAGCGCAGCATTTCATGTTGTAGCCTAATAGATAACATATTTTATGTCTGCACCGACCTATGCCTATAAAGCACTAAATTAGGTCCACAAAATGAATGTAAAGTAGCCTAGCCAACGTAGACTACTTACAGAATAGGCTATAACCTATAATTTTCCATAAATGTAAATGTCAGTTTTCTATTTTTCTATAGAGTAGTGATTACTTTTGTGCAGTAAATTGATGTCTTGACTTGAAGCTTTTCTGTTATTGTTATGCCTATTGACAATATTGTTAGGTAAAACATACAAGGCAATGCATATTTAAACGTATAGGCCTATATTGCTGTAGCCTAGGCTAGGAATGATAGTTTTGAGTTTTATCCTATAGTTTAGTTTATCCTATTTTATCCTACAGCAAGAACAGAAGGGATTTTGAAAATAAGATAAACGGGTCCAAAATGGACCCGGGCCAGATGAGCCAGGATCTTTATGAGTCCGTTGCGGTTCCGCGGCGGATGTCTGTATACATTTGCGGGTCCCAAACGGACCCCCAACGGACCCCCAGCGGGTCCCAAACGGACCCACCACGGAGGTAAGGTTTTAATCGCGGATCCGGAGCGGATGCGGCGCGGAGCCACTGCGGATCCGCGATCCGCCTTCGTAGCGGATCCGTCCCTGAGTGCAAGTGAACTCCGATACGGGTCCGTTTCGCGGGTCCGTTCCGGAAGCCGCAATACCTCCGCGGCGGATCCGCCGCGGAGTCCTTTTGCTGTGTGGGAAGTAGGGAACATCGTATGTACACTCAAATTTTAGTGCATGAAATTAACCACTGAGAATTCGAACACCACTGCAAAATGGCGAGCACCCTATACAGTGCACTATATCCGTGATAGGGAATGATTTCGAACACAGCTATGAACAATGATCTCCGTCGATCTCCGTCATTCACTCTGCCTGAATCAGCGGGTTTGGGGCGTTAGAGCGCCCTCTGGTGGACAAACTTTTTGTTTTTTTTATATTCATTTATCGGCCATTATAATGCCGATACCGAATAGTTTGAAAAATGCCTAATATCGGCCGATAATATCGGCCTGCCGATATATCGGTCGGGCTCTAGTATGTACCCTATTTTAAGTCCACTATATAGTGCCCTATATAGTGGACCACTGAGAATTCGAACACCCTACAAAATGGCGTGCACCCTATTTAGTGCACTACATCCATGATAGGGAACGATTTCGAACACAGCTACTGACACGATGAAGAGGGCAAAACGGAGTGCAGTATGGAGCCACTTTAAGTTGGTTAATGACGACAAAGACGCCAAATGCACAATATATATATATATTTTAAAGTACAACTAAACGACTTCGTTGAATTACCACCTAAATGTGTCACATTCAGAAGGAAATTCAGCTTCTCAGAAGAATTAACGCTTATCAATTAATCGATCATCGATCGATAAGATGAAACAACTATCGATTAATGAATTACTCGATAATTTGCATCCCTAGCATAGAGGTACAGTAAGTGCAGTATATATAAATATAATATAATAAAATAAATAGAGTACTATGGGTGTTGATACAGGGGGTGGGGGGGTAGAGTTTAGAAGGGTGACAGCCACAGGGAAAAAGCTTCCCCATAACCTGCTAGTCCGGGTTCGGAGAGACCTGTCTGTGGTTTGGGTGAGAACAGTCCTTGCAGATGCCGCGCGCCTTTCGCAGGCATCGCTTGCTCTGGACAGTCTCGATGGAGGGGAGTGAGGAACCGATGATGCGTTGGGCAGTTTTCACCACCCTCTGCAGTGCTTTCCGTTCAGATACAGAGCAGTTACCATACCATACTGTGACACACTTGGTAAGGATGCTCTCGATGATGCATCGGTAGAAGTTCACCAGGACCTTTACCACCTTGTACCCAGTATTACCCTGTAACTTGTACTACCCTGTACCCTGTACTACCCTGTACCACCCTGTATTACCAAGTAATAACCTGTACCCTTTACTACCCTTGGGTTTCCTGAAAGGCAGACAGCCCAAAATGACCCGGCTATTAAGCCACCCTTTCCCTCGTCACAGATTCATAACCGAACATGAAACCTGTTCAATCAACAATAAGAGTCCCAGTTGTGGCATGTGTAGGAATCCCTTCCACCTATGTAATCTCCATGTGCCCAGGACCTCCACCTCCACACTGCAGCCACACTGCCCTGCACCTAAGAAGTTCTCCAGCTACACAATGCACACTTCTTCTTCCTCTTGGATTCTTCTCTTTTTCTGTGGGCTGAATCTTGGTTTTCTGAACACCTTTCTTTGTGGTTTTCTTTTGTCAGATTCTTTTTTTGCCTTATGCAGCAGAGTTATCTCAAGTGCCTCCTTCTCAGGAGTGTCTGTAAGGATGACAGTGGAGGATAGATTTGTGGCCCTGTCGGAGGAGGTGGAGCAGGAGGTGGAAGAGGACAGTGCAAAGTCACATTCCTGGAATATCTGCCTATTAAATGGCCATATCCCTGTGCTTCTAAATCCTGCCTGTCCATGTTGCTGCCTGGGGCGGAAACACACTGACAATGCCGGCAATGTCATAAATAAAAATCGTCGACCCATGATCGGTTGACAATTTCATCAATCCCGGATGCAATGTGATTTTGTGAAGTCGTTCTGACGAGGAATTAGACGAGCTAACTGAACCTTCAGCTATGGTTACACCGCAAGCTAGCTTAGAATTGGCAAGCAAATCCAAGCCATGCAAAAAGAGCTGAAAATTGACCTGAAAACTGTCAAAGACGACATCACTACTCAAGTGAAAAACGAACTGGCTGAGTTTAAGGAGGACAATAACCAGAAACTTGTCAAAATAAACGCATGTAAAAGAGCAAAATGATAAGAGTAGTGGAGTACTGAAGCAAAACGTGCACTGAAGGACATACTAAAGGAACTGAAAATAATGATGGATAAGCTAGATGACTTAGAATCGAGATCCAGGGGGAACAACCTGCGAATATACGGCATTCTAGAAGATGCGGAGCTGAGAAGTGATTCAGTCGTGGTATTTATTGAAAAATGGTTAAAAGACAAGCTTTCAATTGAAACACACCTCCAGATTCAACGAGCCCCCCGAGCCCTGGCTCCGAAGCCGAAGAAAGGACAACCACCAAGGTCGATTGTCCTCAACTTTCAACAGTTTAATGTGAAGGAGATGGTTTTGAAAGAGGCGTGGGGAAAGAAAACGGTCAAGCTCGGAGAAAGTAGGATTTATTTTGATCATGACTACTCTGTGAGGATGCTGCAACAACGCAAAGCGTACGCGAACGTGAAGAAGATTCTAAAGGGGGAAGGCATCCGCTTTCAGACACTCCTCAACAAGATGCGTATCTACTGGGCTAGTGGAATGAAGGCGAGGAAGCAGTTGGTGACATGAGAAAAAGATATGAAGTGGATGACATCAGCCATACCAGAGGCGCTACAGCCCGTGATAGGCTCCAGCCAAGTGGAAATGGTGCCTTGGGCACTCGTCGGGAGGGAACGAGACCGAACCTCGCAGGCAGGCATACGAGCGAAAGGACGGCTGCAAGAATTCCAACGCGAGGACAACAACGCGAGACGAATACCTGACTCTAAGTATAAATGTGAATAACATATCCTTAAAGTTTAATAAGGTAAAAAAAAGAAAAAGGTTGGTGTTTAATTCGATGTGACCTTAAGGGATTTAATGACAGAATTGTTGGCTCAAAGGGACAATCCCTTTTTTTTGTAGGCACAGCTGCCTACAAAATCAAATCAAATCAAATCAAATTTATTGTCATTTTGTTGATTGAACAAAAAAACGAGAAGGCGTTTCTCAGGGATCAAGATCAAGAACACATACATTACAAACAAACGTCCCAATGATGAATAAATAAATAATAAATAAAGTCCAGTGGGAAGATTTAGGACGCTGCTGTATTGAGCATCCTGACAGCTTGAGGCAGGAAGCTGTTCCGCAGCCTGGTGGTGGAGCATTTTAAGCTGGTCAACATAGTCTAGTATGGGCAGATCTACCCCTTATGTGTTACATCTTACTACTCGCTGGGGGCCTGTCACAACTTCAGCAAGGCTGTAGTTTTTCATTTGTCTGTTCCCTGTTTTGCCACACTAAAGGCTCGATTCCACCGGACGCGTTACGGCCTGATTCCACCGGACGCGTTAAGGCTCGATTCCACCGGACGCGTTACGGCAACGTAACGGCAGCGGCACGTCTTGGCCGCGGTCACCGCAGCAGATAGGTTCCACTCTAATCAATGAGACCATTTCCACAGGGCGCGGCTGCGGAACGTCTCAGCAACGTCCCAGGAGCGGCTCGCCGTGCCGCAGCGCTATCATTCCGTAGCATTTCTATTTTTGCCGCAAGCCGTTGCTGAACCGCGTCAATTTCAACAGAGCAGATCGATCAGGGCAGGAAGTGAAAAAGTAAAAGCCATAGAGCATTCCGGTCAATTTTCAACATAAAACACAATAAATAAAACACCAACATAATTACGTCATGACCGGTGGCACCAGGTCAGCAGTCAATCAATCAAAGGGTCTCAAATCATCCTTTTTATAAGAACAATGTCAGAAAGGACTAGGGATGGGAATTGATAAGAATTTCACGATTCCGATTCTGATTCTGCTTATCGATCCGATTCCTTATCGATTCTCTTATCGATTCTCATTGGGTGAGAAAATAAGTATAAATGTGTTTGTTTGCATTACATCTCTTTAATATCTGATCAGAAGTGCTTCTAGTATTAGGAAATTGTACATTTTCAAATCAATTGGTCTAGACGAAAAAATATATCGCTTTTTAAGCCCAAATGCCATCATTATGTGCCATACAACTAAAAACACAGACTGAAAACAGCCAAGTAAGAGCTTGTGCCTTTTGGAATTCTAACAGTGCTCATTTGCATTCAACTTGTAACAAAATTAAACTGACATAAACAAAATGAAGCATTGATTAGACAGAGATTTATTAGATGGGCCTACCTAATAAACCGTTGGAACACACAAGACCGGAAACCATAGCAATGCCGGTAAACAAACCCCGAGAAGCCCAATCCCTATGAGAGCTCCCCACGCTACGGCCATCCGGAGGCGACAGAGCTGTTGGCCGTGATATTATATATACAATTATAATATAGTATATAATATATTATATACTATTATATATAGAGATCCGGGAGTCGCAAACTGCAACAATCACTTTCTCCTCCATTCCGCGGTTCACCCGGACTGCACTGCACTGAGTTTGACGGCTGAACGCTGATTGGCTGTTACGTTACACATGTCACTCAGTTATCACGCTGTTGAACGCTGATTGGCTGTCATCACGACAAAAACTTGTCGCCGGTTTTCTCCCGCGACAAACTCGCCCTTATACGCGTCTCTACGTTCACTTTGTATGGGATCTTGTCGCCCCGTCGCGTTTGGTTTGAACGCACAATGCGATTCTTCCTCGGCGGCGACATGTTTGCTGCGTTCTGAACCAAATCAAAGCAGCGTGTGTGTGACGTCACGACGCATTTGCCGCGACCGGAACCGATAAGCGGAATCGTTAAGCAGGCTTGCTAACGATTCCAAGGAATCGGTTGACTCGGAACCGGTTCTGAACAAGAACCGGTTCTCGATTCCCATCCCTAGAAAGGACAAAGCCTGGCATTTAATTGCAGTAGTTTTGGGAGTGGAAGGTGAGTACATTAGGTTTAGGATTATCGCGGGATCTCGTGATCTCGCGGGAATACGGCTGGCTCGCAAGGCAGCGTTGCGCTGCCGTAACGCGCCCGGTGGAAATGCAAGCAGGGCAAAGTCGCGGCCAAGACGTGCCGCAGCCGTAACGTTGCCGTAACGCGTCCGGTGGAATCCCCGGGTTACGGCAACGTAACGGCAGCGGCACGTCTTGGCCGCGGTCACCGCAGCAGATAGGTTCCACTCTAATCAATGAGACCATTTCCACAGGGCGCGGCTGCGGAACGTCTCAGCAACGTCCCAGGAGCGGCTCGCCGTGCCGCAGCGCTATCATTCCGTAGCATTTCTATTTTTGCCGCAAGCCGTTGCTGAACCGCGTCAATTTCAACAGAGCAGATCGATCAGGGCAGGAAGTGAAAAAGTAAAAGCCCTAGAGCATTCCGGTCAATTTTCAAAATAAAACACCATAAATAAAACACCAACATTATTACGGCATGACCGGTGGCACCAGGTCAGCAGTCAATCAATCAAAGGGCCTCAAATCATCCTTTTTATAAGAACAATGTCAGAAAGGACAAAGCCTGGCATTTAATTGCAGTAGTTTTGGGAGTGGAAGGTGAGTACATTAGGTTTAGGATTATCGCGGGATCTCGTGATCTCGTGGGAATACGGCTGGCTCGCAAGGCAGCGTTGCGCTGCCGTAACTCGCCCGGTGGAAATGCAAGCAGGGCAAAGTCGCGGCCAAGACGTGCCGCAGCCGTAACGTTGCCGTAACGCGTCCGGTGGAATCCCCGGGTAACACATGTCATTTCAGACTCTGCCACTCCCCCCTGCTCTGCATTACCTGCTGTTCCCATTCACCTGTCAGCCACCCTGATCTCTCCTAATTAACCAACCACCGTCACCTGTGCTCCCCCTATATCAGTCCTCTCCTCCCAAACATTCCCTGCCAGATTGTCTAGTGTGTAAACCTAGCTCTCCTGCGTCTTCTGATCCTGATCCTGAACCTGCCTGCCTGTGTATCGACCTGCCCTTTTGGACTTTGGACCTTCCTTTTGCCTGCTCCTACCGGATTGACCTGCCTGCTTGGACTTTGGACCTTCCCTGTTGCCTGCCCCTTGGAATAAACACTATTTCTTCACCTGAACTGTTTCCCGTGTCGTGCTATTGGGTTCTCGTCTGCCATTTGGTGAAACCTGACGGGGCCCTTCTCTTGTGGAAGGCATTTTCCCTCAAAACTAAATGAGGGTCAACATATGAGGGTTGTTGACATCTCTTTTTGGAGGTCGCTTTTTCTGTTTATAGTTATGTTACGTTATTTTTTCATATGTTTGTTTCATATGATGTTAAGTGCCTATGGTTATTGCACTGTTAGCCGGAGCGGGAGACACCACAATGTGAACAGACCAAAAACAGCCTATGAATACCAAACAAGAATGTATTAAACGTATGTCTCTAAATGATAAAGGCTTAAGAAACCCCCAAAAAATTATAGTTTAAATTAAAAAGGAGAGGACGCAGATTAACTTTCTGCAAGAAACCCACCTTTCACAAACAGTACATGAAAAGTTGAAAAGATTTGGATTTAAAAACACTTTCTATAGCTCCCATTCTTAAAACCGCAAAAGAGGTGTTGCAATACTAATTCCTAATGGCAGCAAATTTGAATGTCAAAAATAATTAAAAGATAAAGAGGGACGTTATATTATTGTAAAAGGAACAATTTACCAAGCTATGGTTACAATGGTGAACATATATATAAGCAGCAGGCAGGAATTACAGTCAATAAACTACGTGATCCTAATACCAACCAAATTAAATATGAACCAAAAGAAACTAAAAATATGTTCAGGGATTATATGTTTACGCCCAAACATCGACAACAAATCATAAGGATACCAAAAAATGTCTATACTCCTTGGATCTGCCCTCTATAGGTAAAGTGCAAAATGACCGCATAACAGCAAAGATATCTACAGATGAAATCCAAAAGGCAATAATAAAATTGAAAACAAACAAGACTCCCGGTAGTGACGGATTTCCATCTGAATGGTACAAAAAACTTGAAAAATAACTGTTGCCAGTATTACTTAGAGCCTTTAATTGGACCATTACCAAAGATAACCAGTGGCGTTTCTACATGTAAAAAACAGGTGGGGCGAGGCTAATATTTTTTATTCTTTTCAATGACGAACCAGTGTTCGCGACGTCACCCGTTTACTTTCACAGTCGTGGCGATCACACACACAAACACATATTTACAACAAGAACCACACAATCCCACTCGATAGCCTTCACCATCTTCATCATTTGTTTCCTCATTCCCTTCAGTCTCATCTTCTTGGTATTTTTGGGTATGTACATGTATTGTGAATGGGTTGCAGCAGCAGACCTCACCCCCTTCACACTTGCAGTAGTCAGTGCAACTGATACTACAGTTTCCTTTGCTGCAGGCCTTCAATGTGCTGCAGCTACAGCTGGTGACATCAAGCAGATTTATTGGAGCCACTGCCTGGATGGCAAGAGCGGGCATGACAGCCCCTTCTTTAGCAACCTCCAACCAAAACTTACTGATGTCTCTGGCCCCTGCAGGAGGCTCTCTCTGACCTGCAGCCTTCCACAACATGACCTGAAGATGAGCACGCAGTATGTGCAGCATCAGGTTGGCATCAGTTGGAGGAAGCTTCTTAAGTTTGGGAGGCTTTTTGCTGCGACTGTAGATCTGGTAGTGAGTGTTATTCATCGACTTGGCCTGCTTCTGCCCATACAGTGCGATAAAGAACTCGGTCCCAGTATCTTTTAGGTCACGATGAGTGGCATCAGGTTCCCCAAGCGATGTATTGAGACCAGGAATGTTTTTTCCTAGGAGTACTTTCAGCACAGATGTCTTGCCCTTCCCACAGGGATAGGAAGCAGTGTCACATCCCGACAGCGCATGCATCCCCAGGAGACCTTGACATCTGTCACCCAATCCTCTGATGGTGGCATTTATATCCAGGATGGTGCCATTCCACTTCTCCATCTGCACTGTTGATTGAACATTGGCCTTCCATGCCCAGTACACCAACAGAACAAATACGTCAGTGTCATCATTTAGGATACGTATTGTCAGAGCCCCTGCTTCAGCTGCTTGCAGCATGTAGCTAATGCGGTTGATGTCAGCCTCCTCATGCTTCACAATGCAGTGTGTGGTTCACAAATAAAATGTTAGTAGTGGTGAGGTCAAATGTGCACCGAAGGCGCGATAACTGTGTCTTAGTTGATGTGCTCTTCATCACAGCTTCTCGACAAGGAAGGGGTGTGTTGACTGTCAGCTTATAATCAATTGCACCAATTCCTCCTCGCCTTCTCCTCTCATGATCCTTAGCAGTGGGTTCATTGTACCGGTCAAAGATGACGAGGGTCTCATTAACTCCAACTGCAGTATAGGCATTGGAGAGTATTGATGCTTGAGGTAATGTCCTTAATCGTACCTGCCACTGGCCAGACAATGTGATAGAGCAACTGACTTCCATCAACTAGAACAACATTGGGAAGTGGAGCATTTTCATCAGGTACTCCCAATCTTTTGACAAGGACAGACTTGTCACCCTTCCTCAGGCAACCAAATTCATCAATGAGTGATGGTGGAACTGGACTGTGCTCATGATCAAAAACATATTTCAACTCTATGCCATGCTGCTGCCCCACGACTAAGAGTCGAGCAAAGAGGGCCTCCATGTATGTAATGTAGGTCTGCTCACCAAACTGGTCAGCAGGTACAGCAGTTCCACCATCAGAATGGCGACAGACGTGAGCCCCTGCTAAGAGGTTATCCTTGGCATCATGTGGAAGGTTCTTCGCCATCCTTAGGTACCAAGTGATATACCACCCATAATTATGGTGCCCAGCAGCAAAGAAGTACGGGATCATCTGCCCGAGACAGTGCTGCTGTAGGAAGAAGTCTCCCTGTCTCTCTGCACGAAGGAAATTAAGTGCGATGGAGGTGGGACGAATCAGGCAGTCCACCCAAAGCCTGCCTGTGGGGTGATCACGTGCCTTGTCCAGATATTCTGTGATAGCAGCATCAGTCTCTGGTCCATCTTGCAGAAGATCTTGCAGGAGTACAGCCATAAGCATCCGATATGCACGCTAGGGGTGGGAATCTCTTGGCACATTACGATTCGATTCCGATTATGAGGTCAACGATTCGATTCTGATGCGATTATCGATGCATCTCGATGAAACAATTTTTTTTATGTACATTTCCATGCGTGATTTTCAAAAATATATACATCTGGGTTTGCTACTCAGAGTTTGCTAATCACTTCCTACTTTTGTGATGATCATTAAAGACAACAGATGAATTAACTTATCTAATATTTCATAAGAGAGAAAGCTTTTGTCGTAAATATGACTTTCTATGAACAATGCAATAATCAATGCAGCTTGCATTATAACACAATATGGAAGCATGCAAAAAATAGGGTTCCGTTTTATTTTATTTCTAATCTTTCTTTTCTATGTCATTAAAGGAAAAGCTGCTCTTGAATTAGAAGGAGTTTTTGTGTCTGGCTGTGAGTTTGCGCGCATGCTATGCGTAGGCTGAATCGCAATCGTGTCAAGACAAATCAGATTGGCCAATACAGACTGAAGATAAATTCAATAATTTAAAAATTACAAAAATTACCCCTCTCTGGTGCAGCAGGCAAAAAAATAAATAAAATCTGATCATTAATTTATCTGCATCGAAGAATCGATTATTTTCCCCACCCCTAATGCACGCAGTGCATTTGTCCAGGATTTTCCATTGAGAATGTTGGCGATGCCACCAAATGCCACGGCAAGCAGTTGTTCCATGCCAGAACCCTTCATCAAGAATCCAATGCAGCCAAGGAATCACATCAGAGTGTGCATCATTCCGTTCATATTAAAAGATCCAGTAAACTCCTTTATGAAACTTATTCAAATTTTAGAACATTCGGGTGTACTCGGGTTACAAAATAAACATATCTAAAACTCAAAATGTATGTTTTACTGCTCTCCAAATGAAGAACTTGAAGAATTAAAATTAAATTGGAAAGCTAAATCAATTCAGCCTTACCGACAGGATGAATGCAGTGAAAATGACAACCCCCCCTTGCAAAAAAAGACAAGGGGGGGGGGGGGTTGGCACTTCCTAACTTCAGGGAGGACTTTATCGCAGCACAATTTCGGCCGCTTATTTACTGACGTAATGTTGATTATGTAGCTTGTTGCAAAGATATTGAAATGCCTACATCTGGGCCCCTGGTTTAGCCACACATAGGGCAAAGAGAAATTCCCGCCCATACTAAAGAAGAGGAGGAATTAGACCCAATAACAACTTTTACCTTAAATACATGGGTTATCAAACCACTTTTATCAAACTACTTAAAGTGGGAAGGGAACTTGGTCTATTAAAATGGGTAGCTTTTGATAAAGAATTCACACCGGGAACTTCTGATACAAGATTCAAACAGTGGACTGAGATGGGTATAACCGTGATGTGCAAGGTTATCCAAAAGGGTGAAATGAGAAACTTTCAAGATTTAAAAGAGACTTATGGCCTAAAAAATCAGGACTTATTCAGATTCTTACAAATGAGGGATTACTATATAAAAATAATTAAGAAGCATGCTGATGAGATACATCCTATGGTAAAAGTGGTTGTTCAATCCTACAATGGTGTCACTCCCAGAGCTGTGTCAACTCTTTATTCTTGTTTGATGGAAGCTAAGAAAGATTCAACATTATATGTCAAAGCTAAATGGGGAAAAGAACTGAGTGAAGAGATCCCGGACACCATGTGGAATGATATGTGGAAAATACACCAGACAACTACACAGTCACATGGATGGGGAGAATTCACTCGGAAAAAACAAATTTGTTTCTTTATTACGCCCAAGATTACTAGCAAACAAATGAATTCACAACAACCGTGCTGGAGACTGTGCAACTTTATGGATCCTAACCATACACATGTGTTTTGTAGCTGCAGTAAAATTCAACCATTCTGGGAACATATCCATGTCGTGCTGTGCGAGGTTCTAGGATACAAAATCCCCCGAACTTGTCTTGTCCTATACCTGGGACATATGGAAGGAACTGTGCACAAAGGTGACGAATATTTGATTAAGATTCTTCTTGCTGCAGAAAAAAAAGGTAATCACTAAGAACTGGCTCCAGTCGGTTGCACCTGACTGCAGACAATGGCTCAACATTATCGGTGACATTCAAACAAGAGACTCACATATAGACTAAAAACTAAGGAAGACTCATTTTCTAAAGGCTGGGATAAATGGTTAATGTACATTTAAAAAAATAAAGACATGTAAAATATTGTTTGTATGTACTGTGGATTGTCCCCATACAGGCACTGTTCCCCTTTAATTTCCCCACTTTATATCTTTCTCTCTAACTTTCTTTCTCTTTGACTATACTCTTCAAAAATAAAATAAAAAAAGGGTTATGATACACCCAATGATTCAAACTATTTCAGTTTTTTTCTTAATCTTACAATAGGTCAGGACAGTATGACTGTTACGTCCCCCTGGTAACTCATACCATGGCGGCGCTGTTTTCCCACTTGGGCCATTTGGCTCTTCCCTTTTATGCAGGAGGTGCGCCTGATTTGCCTGATTGGCCTATAAAGGAGGAAGACATCCAGCCTTTCGGTCTCTCGCTGCCTGGGTGAGAGCAGCTGCTGTTGCCAAACCCTCTTCTTTATTTTGGTTTTGTTGCACATTCTCACTACACCAGTCCATAACACACTACATATAGTTAAGCTGCCATCTACACTGATACTTAATTTCCTTGTTAGGGCTTATATTCTGAATAAATGTACAGAAACTTGTTCACTGCGTGTCTCCCTATTTGTTATGTCATGCTTGAGCCATGCGGTCATAACAAATTGGGGGCTGGTCTGGGATAGGACTTGGTAAGGTTTTTTTCATATTACACCAAAGCCCGTATAGTTAGTTTGAGAGTGATATTGTTGGGAGACTCGCAGTGTTTGAGTAGTTGGTTAATTGTTTTGCTTGGTTGCATATTTGGTTAATTGGTAGTTTTGATCTTTTGTTTGTTTGAATATGGGTTATTGAGTTGGCCTGTTTGTTTGCATTACTATTGATTTAACTAATTGATTTGTTTGGCTTGCGGATTGCAAAAAGGGAGAGCTTGTGGGAAGGATTGGTGGGAGTTTTCCTTCCTTTCTGGTGACCTGGTTACTGGTTATGATCCTCGGCTGGTCGGTGAGTGGCATGGGATTGTTTTGTTAAACGTCACTGAAGCGAGTTGGTTAGATACGAGCTAAGTGAACCCCCGTGTAGGAGTAGAGCGCTTAACGCTGTTTTTGTTTTGTTTGTTATTAGGTGTGTAAAACGCGCTGGGGTTGCTAGTAGGGGTGTAACGGTACACAAAAATCTCGGTTCGGTACGTACCTCGGTTTTGAGGTCACGGTTCGGTTCATTTTCGGTACAGTAAGAAATCTAAATGCTAAATAATAGAAATGTGCTTCATAACATGTGCTTCAAGTTGTTCATAACACACTTTTGTGCTTTTTACAATAGGAACATTAGACAATACAAAAATATAATTCTGCTCAAAAATATAAAGATTCTGAAATGTAGAAATAAAAATAAATAACATTGGCTCAGACTGTTTTTTTTTTTAAATATATTATCTAATGTGCAACAATGAACAATTGCAACACTAAACAGTTTCAATTTGTTGCTCAGATTAAATAACATGAATAAGGCTCAGACTGTTTCTTTAAAAACAAATCTTTTCTCAATCCAATGTGCAACAATGAACAATTGCAACACTAAACAGTTTCCAGTTGTTGCTCAAATTATTTTTTACTCCCCCCAATCTTTAGCCCTGATG
This sequence comes from Gadus macrocephalus, assembly GCF_031168955.1. Classification (NCBI taxonomy): domain Eukaryota; kingdom Metazoa; phylum Chordata; class Actinopteri; order Gadiformes; family Gadidae; genus Gadus; species Gadus macrocephalus. The sequence goes on along the minus strand of NC_082404.1, from coordinate 1,281,428 downwards.
ACTTTCTATCAGTTTTTTGCCAGAAAAATCTCCTTATCCACATTATCTGCAGGATAATGATACCCAAAATTTGAGTGTACATACGATGTACCCTACATGTTGCTCCCGTATACCACAATGCAATGCAGTCGTGTTTTTCCGGAGGAGAAGAAGCTGAATAACCGAAAACGAATAAATGTAATGATGGAGTCTCCGGCTTTCGTTTAGAAATGTCAACAATTTATTTGGGATTTAACATAGAATATTTAACATTTAAAATTAATTAAAAAAAAACTTGAACAAGGAAATGTAAGATTCAACATCAATACAACATCCAGCTTTCCTCGTGAGTGCCCGGTTTGATTACATGACGTGGGCGCATCTGTCTGCGTCACACAAATACCCGGCGCAATACTGACGCAAATGACGTTTAGAAATGTTCAGCGTAGTATCCGAATTCTCGTTTGTTCGTTCCCTAAATAGTGCACTATATCATGAACACTACATAGGGAATAGTGAGTGAGTGAATAGGGAACGATTTCAAACACAGCTACGGTGTGCGCAACTGTGCATGTGCGGCCGCAGCATGTTCCACACATGCGGTCCTCTACTTAATATGTCCGTATTGAAACTCTTTCGGTACGCCTCTGCACCGAACCGAGCACCCCGTACCGAAACGGTTCAATACAAATACATGTACCGTTACACCCCGAGTTGCTAGCAATCAAATTGCATGAGGGCACACCGAAGACTAGTTGGTAGCTAGATAGGGACTTCTACTTCCAGTTAGATACGGTGCAGCTCTGATAGTTATCCCTCACTGTTCTGAGTCGAGGCATTATAGCTGATAATAGGTTATTGGTTACTGTTATTGGATGTTATTGTCAGTATAGGCCTCTAAATGATTATTTTGATTGCTTTGAAGTTTGTGGCCTGTCAAGTGGTGGTTATTGGTACTATTGATCAAGCATTTGTGGACCGTTGATGTGTTTGGCTTACAGTAGAGAATGGTATGGAAAAGAGTTGGTTGGTTGGTATGGAAAAGAGTTGGTTGGTTGGTAGGGAAAAGAGTTGGTTGGTTGGTATGGAAAAGTGATGGTTGGTTGGTATGGAAAAGAGATGGTTGGTTGGTATGGAAAAGAGATGGTTGGTTGGTAGGGAAAAGAGATGGTTGGTTGGTATGGAAAAGAGATGGTTGGTTGGTATGTATGGGAAAGAGTTGGTATGTATGGGAAAGAGTTGGTATGTATGGTGATGAGTTTTGTTAGATTTCAGCTTATTTCTAAACTGTTCAGACAGACTCTGCGTTGTGTATTTTTCGTCGTGGTAGTAATTCTTGAAGTCGAAATCAAAGCAACTTGACAGGTTGGATCAGAGGGTTGAATAGATGGTTTATTCCAGGATGTAATACAGCGAGATACAGACTTAGGTTGAATAATCTATAGTGGACCCATTGAGGAGCCGTTTGATGACTTGTTCCTTGGCTGTCGAACCCTCTTCTCGTCGAACCAAAGGGTTGGGGCGAGTATTATACAAAAAGGGGATATATGAATAACACGAAAACAGACGCACTCTCAGCATTGATAAGGTATCTGGCCCTGGCTATGTCCCGGAGGACCAGGTCGGTTCAACCTTGTTGAGACATAACAATGGCAGAATGTTGAGGAACACCTTGTATCAGTAAGAGAGGCCCTGGCCTGTCCCTAGACTAGAAATGTGAACAACAGAGAGACACTAAAATACACCAACATTCTACAGTATGGAAAAGTGATGGTTGGTTGGTATGGAAAAGAGTTGGTTGGTTGGTATGGAAAAGAGATGGTTGGTTGGTATGGAAAAGAGATGGTTGGTTGGTATGGAAAAGAGATGGTTGGTTGGTAGGGAAAAGAGATAGTTGGTTGGTAGGGAAAAGAGATGGTTGGTTGGTATGGAAAAGAGATGGTTGGTTGGTATGTATGGGAAAGAGTTGGTATGTATGGGAAAGAGTTGGTATGTATGGTGATGAGTTGGTATGTATGGTGATGAGTTTTAACTAGGTATTTTGATTTAAAATATTTATATTTTAAAATCTACAAGCACATTGGTAGCCACCAGCTACTATTGCTTGCTAAGAGACTTGGATGATGTAGGTGTTGTTCTTGCAGCCATTTAGTCTGGATATTCGCCATATAAAAGGCTCTGAGGATATAATGGCTGACGCTTCATCTTGCGCGTCTTACTTCAGTTTTACTGTACATGCTTATATATGTTTCCTGTCTGTCTTAGTTGTTTGTCCTGATCTCTCTTAAATGCTTCTAGGTACCAAGTTGCTGAGGGGTTGAGATGAGGAACATGAGGGATTGGTATAGGGCTTGTACACAACAGATGCCACATATATTGAGCCTCTGTTTTAAGGGGGAGGGTGTTACGTCCCCCTGGTACCTCATACCATGTGTGGCGGTCCCCCACCACACCCTGTGGGGTGGGGGATGCAGCAGGTGCACCTGATTGGCCTATAAGAGGAAGACATCCAGCCTTTCGGTCTCTCGCTGCCTGGGTGAGCAGCTGCTGTTGCCAAACCCTCTTCTTCTTTATTTTAGTTTTGTTGCACATTCTCACTACACCAGTCCATAACACACTACTATTTGTTATGTCATGCTTGAGCCATGCGGTCATAACAATGACAAAAATACAACTCATACAAAAATGTACCTTCATTCCTTGATAACAAATGTTTCTCAATAAATGTAGCAGCACTTGTTCTGGACTTGAATCTGATTTTATTTATAAGAAGGGGTAAACATTGCCACCTAGAGGCAAACTGCTAAATACTTAACTAAACATAACCTGTGTGTGTGTCCTGGACCACACGGCCACCCCGGGCTCTAGACCTGTACCCGTGAGAAGAAGAGGAGAGCAGGCTCGTCTCCCGAGTTCTCAAGGCTGTAGGCTTGTCCTGTACACAACAAAACAACACGTCAACACAAGACAGCAGAGAAACATCATCACAACACAACTGAACAACATCAACACATCAAGACCAGTGTTTCCGCTAGGATGGAGTTGCAGCAGCAACTCCATTTTCCCGCTCGCAAATTCTTTGGTGCGCTCACAAAGCGCACCCTGCCGGGAGGTGTCTATGCATCTGCCGGCACCAGAAGGGCTCTTGAGGCCAAGTACTTACAAGACATTTATGCACACTAATGAGCAGGAGAAATATGCAGAGATTGAACAAGTATAATCTTTAAAACAATTTAAATTTATTTAACAAATATATTATATCAACAACCACCCTATACAGTAAAACCCCAACAATCAAACGTCTGTGCCACAAACCCATGCATCTTCCAACTCTCTCCACTCTCCCCATAACAAAGGTTGTATAGTAGGACCATAAAGAGGCCATGCCCATATCGAACAAGTTTTGGGTCTCGAGTCAATGGCGACACTATTGAAATTGTTGCTAAAGAAAAATGTTTGACATTTCTTTAAAAATAAATTCCTTAAAAATAAGTTGAGATATATTTTTCAAAACTAAAGGTTGCAGTAAGACCACAAAGAGCCCATGCCTACATTGAAAACGTTTTTGGGCTCTAGAGTCAATAATGGCAACGCTATTGAAATTGTTCCTAAATAAAAAAAACTCATAAGAAAATATATATTTTATAAAACTAAAGGTTGTAGGAACATAAAGAGGCCATCCCTCTATGGAACGAGTTCGGGGCTCTAGCGTCAATAATGGCGACGCTATTGAATATTCAGTTTTGCTATTTGCAGACGGTCCCTAAGCTCTTGTCTGAAAGCCGACAGCTCATAGAGCCAATGCAATTCACTGATCGCTAAAGACGCCTCGTTTGGATAAAAACAAGATTGTAACTGGTTCTCTAGGTTACTACATTTAGCTAGAGGTGTCAATTGTTTCGCAACGATGTTTCACTGATCTATTGAACCGCAAACTCAGAATCTGCCAATTTATTTCCAACCTTACAGATGTTCCTCTCCGTTTATATGCTTTAATCACAGGTGTGTGAATTGACCTGGATATGAAGCGTCTGTAGCGCATAATAATATTTGTTTCTGAAGAGAAGACGGAGCTCTCCTCTCTTCTCCATTCATATGCTTTACTACCAAGTGTGAGTTGACCTGGATATGAAGTGTCCGAAGCGCAAAATAATATAACATTTGTTTTTTAAAGAGATAAGACGGAGCTCTCCTCTCCGTTTATATGCTTTACTCACTAGTGTGTGAATTGACCTGGATATGAAGCGTCCATAGCGCAAAATAATATAACATTTGTTTTTTAAAGAGATAAGTTGAAGCTCTCCTCTCCGCTCAGTAGTTGCGGCATGTAGGCGGCCTATATTCACTTAGCAAGTGCATATTAGGGGAAACACTGGACCAACATCGACACAGCAAAACAAACGAACAACACAAAAAGACAACAGACCTAGGGGGTATTCCATCAAAGTCGCTAACGAAAGCAGCGCTTAGTTGATTAAGCCCGGTTAGAACCAACGCCAACTTCCACTTGAGGCTAAATCTGTTCCATCAACCCAGTTCAGCTTGCTCAGGTTAGTTCAAGCCAGGCTTACGTTATCGTGGATTACGCTCGCTCACGAGATATGTAACCAGCCAAGAACCGTGAATGTCGAATCATGGATCATGCTGCAATTTCCCATGCAGCAGTGTCTTTGTCATTGTGGCAAAGGCTTATCAGTAACATTAATATTAACATTAACTTTAGCATGGGTTTTTGCAAGTTATATTTGGGTTCTAGGGATATTGTAAGACATATTTATTATATAAAAAGTCAATTGTTGGGCCTAATTTCTCTGATATAAAGAAAATTACAAAACACCGCTCAAGTAAGCCAGGCAGTGGTTCTCAACCTTTTTTGAGCAAATGCCCCCCTGACCTTACCCTGATCCTCTGGCGCCCCACCCCCCCTCCAATAAAAAAATAAAAAATAAACTAACAACCCCACTCACACTCGTGTTATATTGCTTAAAGTTGTCAGTGCATCGTTTTTCATTGATCACTAATAGCAGTGAATGCCCTCTGAGTCGGTTTTGGTGCAAAAATTATTAATGAATGTTCATGACATGCAATTAAACTTTGAGAGAGAGAGAGAGAGAGAGAGAGAGAGAGAGAGAGAGAGAGAGAGAGAGAGAGAGAGAGAGAGAGAGAGAGAGAGAGAGAGAGAGAGAGAGAGAGAGAGAGAGAGAGAGAGAGAGAGATGGTTGGACTCCCGCAATGCCACTCCACAAAAACAGATCGCACGCAGAGGCCTAATAAGGCCTATATATTTTGTATTTGAAATGCAACAGCCTTTTCGTGGAGACTACGCTCAGAGCAGCTGGAACTGAACAAGAGGAAGAAAAACGGGCTATGAAACTAAATTTGATATTTTTTCTTGCTATCGGCCATGTTTGTGTTGTGTTGGTTATTGACCTGTTAACCCTCAAACTTGGGTTATGTTTATCAGCGTTACTATAGAGATCATGACGATACCTCGCTGTATTATCAATGTTCCACTGCGCATAGACAGTAAAAAGTAGCTGAGACGGTAGCGGGGTTAGAAACCAATAAATGAAAATAGGCTATTTATTTCAGGTAGCCTATTTCACCAAAAAAAAAAAAAAAAAAAAAAAAGTTTCAAACCCCCCCCGAAAATTGGAATCACGTTCCCAGCACCCCCCTAGGTTGTGCGAACGCCCCCATGGGAGCGGTACCGCCCCCGTTGAGAAACCATGATTTAAGGCAAGCCCACACCGGACCGAAAATCAGCGTTGGTGAGAAAATCGGCGTCGGTGACATGAGTCTATTTGGTGTGGTCGCTCAAATCGGCCACGTCGGCTTTCATTTCAGCCGATTCAACATGTGTAATCGGCCATTCTAGTCGGTCATTCTTTTACCATTCTGATTGGTGGAGGGCTAGCAGCTTGACTAGCAAATCAGTGAAGCCCGGAAGTGAGGATGGTAAACATACCAGATAAAAAGTGTAATCGAAGAAGATGTCGACACACTCTCTCAACGCATTGTTTGGCATCGTTTTATTGTTGACCTTGGATTGAATAATGTGGATCGAAGAGCTCGAGAAACAATTCATCGCCATGGTGGAGGATAGACCGTCGCTGTGCTCTGTGTTTTGGTCTAGAGAGGACCTGCTATTTCCGGTTTTCGTGTTTTTTGGCCCACAATACAGATTATCGCCGCCTGTTTTGGAGATATTACATCTTGCGCAACCGCGGAACGTACGGTTTCGGCTGTAATCCCGTAGGTGTGTGCCGCCCATGTCGGTGTTCGAGTCGGCCAGATTAAATAGCCCGACTTCATTTACCGACGCGATTTGGGCAGTTGGTCCGGTGTGTGGTTGCCTTTAGTCCGACAAATTGCCATTGTTACTTAGCGGAGATTCCCTTAAGTCACGTTGATGGATCAGGTCAGCCTGAGCCTCTCCGAACCTCTGCCAGACCATTCTATATTGCAAACAAAAATTTATAATGCAATATATCGCAATTTCATATTGCAAAATATTGCAATCTATTTTATAATTTTGTTTTGCTTGCACAAGTACAGGGAGAACACTGGATGGAATACGGCCTCACTGGAAAGCGGTGATAGGAAAAACTTGTGTGTGGTGGGCTGCCAAAGTCCAGTTTATCCACACTGATGGCTGGAGCTGCAACCAGGAGGTGATCATGCAGGAGACAAGACACTTACCACATGGGACCACGAAGGATTGGCCGCCCTTGTAGCGGAAGTCCACCGCGTTCAGGGTCAGAAGCACGTGGCTGGTCGACACGTAGAAGACCTGGAAAACACACAACAGAAATGTTGACAAGGGGCCAGAATTCAGATCAACAACCGAAATGCAAACAAAGAGTTATAATTTGAACGGTAATTAATGTTCTCCACTGAGGCCATTTTAAAACTTCTGCTACGGACCGTAATGTTATGCTGATTCTGCCACTGAGGAATTTCAACAGCAGCTGCAATCCAAGCATAAAAACCAGGGGGTTCCTGACCAAAGAATCCTGAAAACAACTATAAAGAGATGTCAGCGGACCAAACCAACTACAAAGAGAGGTCTGTAGACCAAACCAACTTTAAAGAGGTCTGCACACCATCATCAGCTACAAAGAGAGGTCAAACCAACTACAGAGAGGTCCTTAGACCAAACCAACTACAGAGAGGTCTGTAGACCAAACCAACTACAGAGAGGTCTGTAGACCAAACCAACTACAGAGAGGTCTGCAAGCCACACCAACTACAAAGAGGTCTGCAGACGAAACCAACTACAGAGCGGTCTGTAGACCAAACCAACTACAGAGAGGTCTGCAGACCACACCAACTACAGAGCGGTTTGCAGACCAAACCAACTACAAAGAGAGGTCTGCAGAACAAACCAACTTCGAAGAGGTCTGCACGCCATCATCAACTACAAAGAGAAGTCTGCAGACCAAACCAACTACAGAGAGGTCTGTAGACCAAACCAACTACAGAGGTCTGTAGACCAAACCAACTACAGAGAGGTCTGCAAACCAAACCAACTACAGAGAGGTCTGCAAACCAAACCAACTACAAAGCGGTTTGCAGACCAAACCAACTACAGAGAGGTCTGCAGACCAAACCAACTACAGAGAGGTCTGTAGACCAAACCAACTACAGAGAGGTCTGCAGACCACACCAACTACAAAGCAGTTTGCAGACCAAACCAACTACAAAGAGAGGTCTGCAGACCAAACCAACTTCGAAGAGGTCTGCACGCCATCATCAACTACAAAGAGAGGTCTGTAGACCAAACCAACTACAGAGAGGTCTGTAGACCAAACCAACTACAAAGAGGTCTGCAGACCAAACCAAATACAGAGAGCTCTTCAAACCAAACCAACTACAAAGAGGTCTGCAGACCAAACCAACTACACAGAGGTCTGCAGACCAAACCAACTACAGAGGTCTGTAGACCAAACCAACTACAGAGAGGTCTGCAAACCAAACTAAATACAGAGAAGTCTGCAAACCAAACCAACTACAAAGTGGTCTGAAAACCAAACCAACTACAAAGAGGTCTGCAAACCAACTACAAAGCGGTTTGCAGACCAAACCAACTACTAAGAGAGGTCTGCAGACCAAACCAACTACAAAGAGGTCTGCAGACGAAACCAACTACAGAGAGGTCTGTAGACCAAACCAACTAGAGAGGTCTGCAAACCAAACCAACTACAGAGAGGTCTGTAGACCAAACCAACTACTAAGAGAGGTCTGCAGACCAAAACCAACTAGAGAGGTCTGCAGACCAAACCAACTACAGAGAGGTCTGCAGACCAAAGAAACTAGAGAGGTCTGTAGACAAACCATCTCCAAAGAGGTTTGTAGACCAAACCAACTCTAAAGAGGTCTGCAGACCAAACCAAAAGCAAAGTGGTCTGTAGACCAAACAACTACAAAGAGGTCTGCATTTGTGTACCACCTAGTGATCTTGGCCCCCATGGCATTCCATCCAGAGGCTTAAACAGCCTGGCTACCCAGCTGGCTCCTGTCTCCTGAGACATTTTTATTACATCACTGACCCAGATGACTGGACCTCCTGCAATGATCCCTCTGAATTTGCCTTAAAGGCGGGAGGTGTCATGGTGTATGGTAAACTACCTATCCCTGAACGTCAGCACGTCAAAAGAGATGATGGGTTATATCAATAAAGGAACAAGGAGTCACTCCCTGATCTCAATTCATGGTAGAGGACCTCAGCTGCTTCAGTTTCCTATGGATGCAGCTCTCAGGCGACCTACCCTGGAACCACAATACAGAGGCCTCCTGAAGAAAAGAACGCCACTGCTCTCTAAGGGCTTAGGAAGATGGGGCTTGAGCACACTAACACTTAGGAACTCATACCGCAGCATCATTGCATGCGTACTGACCGGAGTCATCCAAGTCTGGGGCGGCAACAGAACAGCCCAGGACAGGGAGGCAATCCAGAGGGTTATCCTTTACCTCTCCCATGGCCACATGGGAGAGGCAAACAAACCACCCCAGCGGCATCTCGCCTTCCCAGTTTCTAGGACAGTTTCTTCCCCAGGTGCAGCAGTCTTCTGCAGAAGCTCACCTGCCCCATTGTTAGACTAGTTTCCCCATACCCTTGCATATCCACTCCACCCCTTCAACAACTTTACTCTGCCATGCCCACTTACTAAGACTGTCAATAGGACAGTAGCACAGACAATGACTATTCTCTGCCACGCCCACTTACTAAGGCCCAATCCCAATTCACCCCTTGGCCCTACCCCACACTTTTGAGTGAGCCCTCGCTTTTGAATGGGAATTCTTCCCCTACGAAATGCAACAACCCTTCAAGACCCAGTTACGTCAGTAGTCGTCTATGAAGTTATCGTAAATACACGCAATGAGTTTGTGGCGGTTGTTTTGAGTTTCACAATACCGGCTTCATTAACAAAGAAGCCGGTCTTTGTATTAAAACTTATTTTGGCAGTTGCGAATCTGAGAAATGTGAAGAAAAATTGGGAAAAAATCCTGTTCTCGGATTCAATATAACAGGTGGTCCTACTGGAGTTGACAGTTCCCTGGGAGGATCGCATGGAAGAAGCCAATGAGTAAGCATGCCAGGTATGCCAACTTAGTGGAGGTGTGCCGCCACCGGGGGTGGCGTGCCCGGTGTGTGCCATTAGAGGTGGGCTGTAGAGGAATCGCAGCGCGATCTCGCTGCAAAGCAAACAGCCTGCTTGGAATCACAGGTGCACGCAAGAGAAAGGCCTCGAAGAACACCACAGAGACAGCGGAGAAGGCCTTTAGATTGCTGTGGATCAAGAGGGGCGATCTGTGGGTACAAGCTTCTAAGACACAACCTGAGGCCCGCAAACGGGTTTAATCCGGCCCGCGAGATGATTTTGTGAAGTACAGTATTGTTAAAAAAAAAAAAAAAAAAAAAAAATGTTTTTTATAAAAATCCTTCCTAGCATTACATGGATTGCATTGACTGGCACTGATTAATTTGTTGTACATTGAACTACTGGACAATTGTGTGTAACTGGAAGTCGCTTTGGAATGTAACGTAAAATGATCTGCTATTTTTCAATGAAGGAAACTGCTGTTCTTAATGTGTCCACTAGAAGTCGCAATAGCAATTATGTTAAGCAAGCAAACTTTATACCGGGGCTGAGCAGGGAGCAAGTATAAACAGGTAGTGCAGCTAGCCCGGAGCTACCTTGTCGTTTTGCCTTATACTTTCAACATTATGCGCTTTGGCACTCTCATTGCCCCAAAATGTCTCTGTCAAAAAGACGAAAAGTGGACACAGAGTGCAGTGTTTTCTAAGAAAAATGGTCATCGTCCTTTTTATTCACGGAAGTAAATGGGAAACCTGTGTTTGGTGTGCTCACAGCATGTTTAATTTTACATAATTATGCCATATTTTTACCGGTCCGGCCCACTTGGGAATAGATTATCCTCCATGTGGCCCCTGAGCTAAAATGAGTTTGACACCCCTGTGCTAGATGTTGTAATGTTTCAGAAATATGTTTAAAAAATATGTTAAAAAAATTGTTTCAAATGTTTCAAAAATATGTTCCAAATGTTTTAAAATTATGATCGGAGATGTTTGAAATGTGTAAAATAATTAAAATAGCTTTCAAAACACAGGTATTTAGAAAAAAAAATTGGGGGGGGGGGGGGGGGGGGCTCAGCTGAATTTTTTTCTCTGAGGGGGGGCTCACTCTCTCACACTTTGAAAACCCCTGCTCTAATCCAACCTGTCAAGCTGCTTTGATTTCGACTTCAAGAATTACTACTACGACTGAAACTACACAACGCAGAGTCTGTCTGAACAGTTTAGAAATAAGCTGAAATCTAACACCTGCATACGTTCATTTATCACATAATTACTTTCTACTAACAATTCGATAAAAACATCTGCTAAATAACTTCATAACCAAATAGGATATGATTGATATGATGATATATTTGCAAATGGCTTCTTGTATGTGTGATGGGTAACAAAGGTTTACTCTGCAGTGTTACTCCAATACCAAGGAAAAAACAACAGCTAAATTATTATTTCCAGTTTCTAATACGATTTGTTTCTGTTATTTGTAGCGATGCAGACACAGGTGTCTCCGGTCAGTGCAGACTTCGGAAAAAACGCTCATTTGCCAGACTCACTGCTGACTTCAACACCAATAAAGGGCCCAGGCTGGCGACCTAGCAAGAGACCACGGCTTGAGTTGGAGGAAGGGGAGGAGTGACTCCTCAAATGAATCACATAAAGAACCGCTGGACTCGGCATACAACCCTGGAGACTCTGTTCTTACAGAGGAAACTGACGTCTCGTAAATTTTTAGCATTGGCTGCATCGTACTAAAAGCAGCATTGAATAGGGATTGGTAGTATGGCTTCCAGTTTTACAGTATTTCTAACATTATTCTGCCTTATGTTTTCTGCCTTATGTTAGGTATGAGACACAGCCCACACCGAATGAGGTATATTGTCTTTGAAAGTTGCCTCAAACAGCTGTTAGAAAACTGTCCCGTGTGTAAGGGAGGCTGCGAAGGATCGGTACCTACTGTATGTGGCTTTTACTCAGCAATGTCTAAACTGCAGTTACTTCAGACATTGGGAGAGTCAGCCCATGGTTGGAAATACCCCCATCGGCAACCTGCAACTTTCGGCTGCTACCTACTTCACAGGGTCCTCCTTCATCCAACTGCAAAAGGTAAACATTTTACAATTATACAAATATGTGAAACTCACTACTGGACTTTTCTTAAACACCGCTTATGTGCCTTTCATGTAAAGGTGTGTGAGGCCATGCAACTCCAGATATTTCAGTATGACACCTTCAGGAGGCATGCAAGGAATTACATGGAACCGGCTATTGTTATCACTAACTGTAGAGCCCTGACCCATCACTGTGAATTGTATTCTCGAGTGGGTTGGCCCTCTTTGTCCACCAGGAGGCTGGGACATTGGTGCACTTTTATTTATAAGGCCATGCTTGGGCTACTGCCATCATATATTTGTAATTTAATAACACAGAAAAGTATTGGTTCTTACAGTCTGCGCTCAAACAATCAGATGCTTCTGTTAGTTCCATTTGCCCGCACTGAATCAGGAAAAAGGGCATTCGTCCACTCTGCTCCCACCACATGGAACTGGCTGCAAAAAGATTTTAAATTAACCGAAATGATTTCTTTGAACGCTTTTAAATCTACGATGAGAGCATTTCAGACCACTTATTTTACTTGTAGATGTTTTTTATGAATTTTAATTTACTTGTAACTGTTTTTTATCATTTTAATTTCTGTCTATATGTTGTGAGTAGGGCTGGGCGATTTGGCCTAAAAATAAAATCTCGATTTTTTCTAACTAATGGACGATTTTCGATTTAAACCTTGATTTTTTTTTTCTGTTTTTCTCTAAACAAATTCCATTGAAACCCATGTACGTGTGTGGCGCTTATGGGGTGTCGCACCACACTCACCAACGCAGGGGTCTACAACCCGCTGATTTAAGAGTATAGCGATTATCAACAATCATGGAAAGCTGAGTAGGTTTATCAGTTTTAATAACAGTATGAACAAATAGAACACAAAAATGACAAGTTGTCCTTTGTATATCTATAGTAGCAATAGCACATGCTAAACAAGGACAAAATCTACTCAGAATAATTGAATGAACTGTTTACATCCATGGCTAACCAGTGCATGAGAAGGAGATGACAGGAGACTAATGTTTCACTCTTTCAATTGCTCTAATTTGAGCTCTTACTGTTGTTATCTAACATACCATACAGTAATTTAATTGTGTAAAAGTGTGAAATTACTGCACCTTAAAAATGACCATGAATTAGCTATACTCTCATTTGCATAGTGATTAACATTATGAATTTCAATTGTGTATACCAACTGTATGTTGGCTGACATTTACCTATAACTTTTTTTCCCTCCACTCTAACCAAGGATGCCTGTTTTTAAATTCCCTAGCCTGACACCCAGTCTGAAAGGCTGGCCAGGGGTTCTCATCTAAAAGTAACGAGGAGATATAAAGTGGGATTAAAACATTGTCTTCTGTTGACTACTTATTATGTGGTTTACACATTAATATGGGAGGACTGGACACACACACACACACACACACACGCACGCACGCACGCACACACACGCGAGAAGGAGGGGCTCGGCCCGCCAACTAACGTGCAGAGATGCAGGGGCAGCTTCGCGCTTCGTAACAGAGACGGCAGAGCGCGAGCGCACAGCGGGAATTTTATGAATGGTGAATGTAGGAGATAACTTCCCCTGCTTAAAGTATTTTATTGCAGTTATTATACCAACCGATATTTCCGAAAAATAAACACAGAAGTGAAAGATCTGTCACAAGACGATTGATACGTATCCGTGCACATTTTTAAGTGGGTATACGCAAATCCTGGTGCGTTCCTAGTGGGTATACGGCGTATACCTGCGTATCACGTAGACTACACCACTGCTTGTAACTAAGAGAACACACATGTGAGTTGTTGATCACAAATTATTTGTATACATAACGTCATCTTTGCAAAAGACGTTTAACTGAAAAGTGTTTCAATCGACCCGGCTCTCCCCCAAGTCTGTCGGGGGCGAGGTGAATGTGATTGCAGTAGGCTGAGTTTTGCGCGCGTTCTGGAAAGTGAGAGAGGAGGCTACTACAGAGTCTATTCAGCAAAACAAATCGGAAGAGTCTAGAACTGTTTTTAAATCGCGATTTTTCGGTTCAGCCATTTCACAAACCGTAGGAAAGAAAAAATGCAAATTAATCGATTAAACCGAAAAAATCGCCCAGCCCTAGTTGTGAGTGTAATATTGTGAGTGTATATATGTTATTTGTTGCTGCCTCTTGGCCAGGACTCCCTCGAAAAAGAGGTTTTTAATCTCAATGGGACTTTCCTGGTTAAATAAAGGTCAAATAAAAAAGAAAAAAAAATTGTTCACAAGTGGAAGATGGATCAGCAGCATCATTTCCAGCAACAGTTGCGCCTTGGTGGGTCAGTTGCAGTGGGAGGAGATATGAGGGTGGTTCTCCAGGTTTGTAGAAATGGGAAAGTCTGACAATTGAATTAGTAGTTTACACTCTGAAACCTATGTTGTCCCTTGAACGTGTGCTGTAAAGCATTCTGTAATAATTTTTTTTTTTTAGGGCACTCAGCTAAGTTTGGCAGCTACTCATTAATGAATCTGGAGAGCAACACCATTATGGACATTCAACTTGTTCAGGTCTTTCTCTGACATAAATATATTTGTATTATTTGAACATTACACGTGTGTGATTTGTCTCGTATTTTTTGTGTTTGTGATGCCCACTCACTACCAGAGCAATGAAGTAGGCGGCAGTTACCACATGGAGAAGGAGTGACTCAAAAGATGCCTAGATCATCTGGAGGCAAACGGATTTAAGGCGGATTACATTGTTACGGACCGCCATCCACAGATCCAGAAATATCAGAGGGAACGGAACATCACGCAGTTCTATGACGTCTGGCACTTTGAGAAAGGTAAAGTGTTTCACTAATTCATAGCCTACACTTTTAGTTAGTTACTTACAAATCTTCTAGGAACATGATTGTGTTGCGTGTTGTAAAAAGGTTTGTCTAAGAAACTGGAGAAAGCATCGCACAAAGAAGACATTCTTAAGAAATGGCTGCAGAGCATCAAGAACCATGTGTACTGGTGCGCTACGTCATAAACCACTGGACCGGAAAAAGTGACGAAGTGGACATCGCTGCTAAATCACTTGCAAAATATTCATGATCATGAAGACCCCCTTTTCCCCAAATGTCTGCATCCTGAACGAGCCTCGAGGGACCCCAACAAATGGCTACAACCTGGTATGTGCCAAATTAACATTACTCAGAAAATCCACAGTGCTAAAATTATGCCACTGATATTTCACCATGTGTTATTTTTTCACTCAAGGGTCAGTTGCACTTCACAACGCTGAGAAACTACTGCTTAACAAACAAGTCCTGAAGGATGCAGCCCCCTTACCAAGGCTGTCGATAGGACCGTAGCATGGACAATGACTTAAATCTGCCAAGCCCCCTTAGACTCTCAATAGGACCGTAGCACGAATAATGACTTAACAACTAGGGATGTGAATAACTCTAATTTTTCATGGTTGAATAATCGGTGGGTGGTATGAACGAATAATCGATTATTCGATGTGTGCCGACACATCGAATAATTACCATCCGCCGCTAATTACCACCGCAACTGCAAATTAACCACACGGAGATAACCATGGCAACTGGTCAAACAAATTCTCTTTTTGCGGTCATTCTGCGCACGCATCCGCCGTGTTGATAAACAAATAATCCCCCTATAAATGAATGGTCTTCATTTATTTGGAAAAAATGTTAACGGTCCAAATGTTAAAAATCGACTTTGACCCTCGGGAACGAATAATCGAATATTCTGACCCATCCCTATTAACAACTGACCAGAGAACATGGTGGCTCCTTACGGGGGTAATAGTGCACTAGAACCTGGCACCAACCACAGAACATGGTGGCTCCTTACGGTGATACTAGTGCACGAGAACCTGCCACCAACCAGCAGAGAGAACATGGTGGCTCCTTACGGTGGTGCTAGTGCACCAGAACCTGGAACCAGAAGAGGACTCCTTACGGTAGTGGCGCAGTGGTCCACCCAGAGGGGCTTCTTCATGGAGGAGGACAGGATGATCTCTCCGTTGCACATGGACTCTGACCACATGTCCATCCGGAGGCCAATGACCCGGCCTTGATGGCAGAACCACTCAAAGGCCTCCGAGCCCGCCTGGCTCGACAGCTCTGAAAGCAGAGAAGAAGAAAGCAGATTTAGTCCTCAGCAGACGCTTTAAAAAGAAAGATGGTATTTAAGGCCTCAACATGATTCTGTTTGTGTGCATATGCCCATAGCAACAGAGGTCACACCTGGTAATCAACAAATGTTTTTTTAAATTGTAAAGCACTTGGTGGCAGTAGGTTGTGATGCTAGTGAGTCGGTAGATAGGCGGGTCCCTCACCCTGGGCGGGGGCGGGCCACAGCATGGCCAGCCACTCCTCCAGGTTGGCCGCATCTTGGTCCTGCAGGACCATGGGAACCAAAGGGGCCGCGTAGAGCCCCAAGGACAGCCAGTAGGAGGACTGGGTTCTGGTCCACTGGGGAGCTGCAATACAACAGCACCCTTGGTGTCAAGCTGACCTTGAAGCACAGCACTAGGAAACTTCAACAAGGGTTCAGGTCAATGGATGGTGTACCATGTGGTTTTGCAAGAGACAAGTTGCTAATGGTTATTGATCAGTTACTGAGTATTATCTCAATAAGGGATAATGTAAGGGATAATGCCCGACGAGGTGTCCATTATCAGGAATTAATGGACGATGGACTTCGGAGGACACTGTCCTCCGCTGCGCTTCGGACGGTTCACGCCTCCGCGAAGACCATTAATTCCTGATAATGGACACCTCGAAGGGCATTATCCCGCTTATACCACGGCCACTAGCCAAAGAAAATAAAATTAAGACCATTCATTTATTTTCATGCTGTTACGGCCACTGTTCGTTTGTTGCTGCCTTCTTGTTTCCCCCTCTGTTATGTGCAGGTGCGAGTCATTAACAACTCATCATCATCCCGCCTCTACCAACCAGCTTCCAACAATCACCTCATCAGTTTCCAGCCAGGGGAGGCATGCCACACACATAAAAGCCGGTTTAACTTGTCCCTTATCCTCTCTCCTTTTTGTCTCGTTCGTGGTTCGTGGACTGGTTTTGCTGTGGCATGGTTAGAACATTTAGATTATATACATATCTAAGAGATATACATATATTGTCCCCTAGTTTTCCTTTCTCCCCCTGCTTGCACCAATTGTGAGCCCCTTTGTTAGCTTCCCCATGTTTTTTTGTCTTTGTGGTTACCTTGCGGCCTTGGGACAGGTAAGACAGAGGCCTCTATACATTTACACGTAGTGCTCTTCTTTGTTAGTAACACTAGGCTAGGAGTGTTGCTACCCACTGTACTTTTGGCTTAGTTTAGTTAGGTTAGCGGGCGTGTGGTCCGCTGTATTAGCTGTTAGCTTAGCTTGCATTGTTGGGTTCTTTTCTTTGGCAACACTCAAGTCCCAAGTTCCGCTGGTTGTGTCATATGTTACTGTTGTGTTTTTGTAATCAGCCCCATTAAACCTATGTTCAACCTTATCCGTTGCTGTTGTCATTCCTTTATTGTTTCACTCACCAATTGTTTCTTCATCTACACCCATAACCCGGTTAATTTTAACATCCGTTACCTCCCCTGCTACCCCTAGACATTGGGAGTTTTAACATATTTTGGGGGCTCGTCCGGGATTTGAAGAACAATTGGAGTGTGGGACAATATCGTGTCTGTAAACAGAATAGGTTAGCTGCTAGCTAGAGCGTAATGGCTACCTTTGAGCTAGAAGAGTTCATCAAGGAACCTTCCATTATTGTTTTTGACCTCTGCAGGAAGGCAGATTTGTTGGAAATTGCAGAGCATTTTGGTGTGGTTGTGTCGAGGTCTCGCACAAAAAAAGAGATCAAGGCAGCGGTGTGGGAGAGGCTGATAACAATCAAGGTCTTTCGACCTGAGTCACCTGTTCATTCCCTTGGGGATGAACCCAAGTCCCCAGTAGTTGCCGGTATTTACGAGGGGAAGGCAAAGGCCCCGGCTACCCTGCCAAGGTTTGAGGCTTTCACCCCAAGCTCCTCTGGGTTGTTGGGTGACGCCAGATTGAAGGTCCGGCTAGCCCGTCGTCAATTGGAAGCACAGGAGAAGGCTCAATTATTTGAAGCACAGGAGAAGGCTTGATTGTTTGAAGCACAGGAGAGGACTGAGAGGTTGGCACACGAGTTAGCTCTGCGAAAGCTTGAGATTGAGGCGGAGATGGTGAAGCTGAGGCAGATGGAGCTGCAGAGTGCTGAAGTGCGCGCCACTCGAATATCTTCTCCGGGTACGCACACACACCCGCTACCTAGTGACTATGATGTCAGGAGTTGATGCCTATTTCACTACATTTAAGCGTCTTGCTGCTGCGCTTCAATGGCCCAAGGACATTTGGACCTTATTGTTATAATGCAAGTTTACTGGCAAAGCACAAGATGTGATAGCTTCTCTTTCTCTAGAGGAGCTATCTTTTTTTAAAAAAGTAAAAAAAAAAAAATAATAATAATAATAATAATAAATCGAGTTACAGAAAACTCCGTCAAAAAAGATCCGAAGAATTCATAGAATTCAAAGGCAAACCCATGCGTCTAGTTTGCTTAGAAACGATATCAGTCATTAAGATTTTTTAGGTAGTGGCCATCCCCAAAATGCACCAGAATACAGGAATCGTATCTACCAAATTCAAAAGTGTAGCTTCTCTCAGCTCAAGTTTGGTTGAAGTGTGCCCTCTGATGGTTATGATGAAAAATGTGTCCCTCTTTATCATGAAAGTTGCCCATCCATGGTCTAGATTATGATTTGGTGAAAACTGCTGTTATGCAGGCTTATGAGTCGGTGCCAGAAGCCTATAGACAGAAATTTAGGAACCACAGGAAGGTCTCATCCCAGACCTATGTTGAGTTTGCGAATGAGAAGAGCACTCTATTTGACAAGTGGTGTTCTGCTAGCAAGGCTACAGCTTATGATACTCTTCTGAGTTAGTCCTTCTTGAGGAGTTTAAGAAGTGTGTTCCTGAGCGTGTTGTGTATTTAAACCACTCATACATTTCACTTCATAGATATATATTTGCACAATTTTAAAAACTTTTAACTTATCCTTAACATTTCTTTTTAACTTATTCTCTATTCACACTTAAATTGCTGCTAGCCCTTCTACTGTGCTCTAATTGTTGAATGTTAATGTTATATGTTATATTGTTATGTCATAGTGCTATAGAGTTTCATGTTATTTTTGTTATATGTATGACGTCTACTGCGTAGATGAATGATGCTTGCCAAGTCGTAAGAATTTTGCTGTGCTGAAGCAATTTGGTACATGCAATAATAAACACACTTTGACTTTGACTGACTAAATGAACAGAAGATTGCAGACATGGGGGACTCGAGTCACATGACTTGACTCGAGTCAGACTCGAGTCGCAAATTTGAGGACTTGAGACTTGCTTGACGAACACTGATAAAAGACTTGACTTTGACTTGGTCTTCATGACTTGAGACTTGACTTAGACTTGAGACAGATGACTCGAAATGACTTTTCTAAAGTTAGATTATAGGTTGGATATGTGATTTGCGATACGCCAGCAGATTTTGAAAAGACGCAACTCAAATGGTCCTACCCCCTCTCCTTCAACGCTGACTCTGACTCCACCCATTCCAAGTACATGGACGCGCAATCACAGATGCGTGAGAGTGGGCCAGGGTAGCTAGCTAGGTTGGAGTTTAGGGTTGTATTCTAGCACTAAATCCAAATGTGGATTAGCAAGTAAACTAGCTCCAGTAGCTACCGCAGGATAACAACAAACAGAAGCTTGCTCTGGCACGAGCTTTGAGTACGTGCACGTGCACGTGCACGAAGAGGTCACGCGCGGGGGGAGGGGGAGTGCAGTACGACCGTTTGATTGACTTACTTACTGTCCAATGCCACTCGGTGTTTCTGAAAATCATTGGCTGGAGTTTTTCGAGCCCTGCCCGTTCCACAGATGATTAACTTGTTTAATTTTCATGTCAGTAGGCTACTTCTAACTCAGTGGTTTTAAGTGTCTTTTTGTTCAAGGTGGAGGTACGAGTTATAGCAGTCCCTGCATCAAGTGCACCTCTTGAACGTGTGTTCAGCCATGGTGGGGTGATAATGTGACCGCATCATTCAGACCTCAGTTACAAAGTACTGTCAATTTATTTTTTTTGCAAATGCAATGCATTGTAAGTCGATGTATGTTGCAAGGCAGCAAGATTGCTGCCAGCTTTCAGGCTTGTGTATTACTATTTCCCCTTCCTACAGTATGTGTATGATATTACTTTTGAAATATTCTTTTTTTTCATGTCTGATGCCATGTGTTGCAAATAATATTCTACAACATGTAGGGAGATTGAGTGATTGACTTGAACTGTTGTCGTATACAGCTACCTAGAGGTTATATTTGATTCTGTTCATAGGTTGGAGGTAATGATCATAAAAAACATTTTCAAACTATGCACATAATGGTTTTGGAATGTTTTGAATAGTTTGAGTTATAGTTATTGTTAAGACATTGTTATTGTTAATGTTAAAATAAAACTCAACTTATGAACCACTCTCTTTACCGATTTTTAAATGTGGAAACTGGGTTAGATCATCAGATTTTTGTATGACTTGCTTGTGACTTGCTTGACCTGAGCAATGACTTGAATTGTGACTTGCTTGATTCTCACCACAGTGACTTGGAACTTGCTTGAGACTTGAAGGTTATGACTTGAGACTTGCTTGTGACTTGCACATGAATGACTTACCCCCACCTCTGGAAGATTGTGTCAATGACCAAGGCTGCTGTTTTTGCGGAAGAGTACACCCTTACCCATAAAACTGCATTTATGTCCCCCCGTAGTGAAAAACAAACTGGTTCACTGCCTGCTGACTCTTCCTCTGTAACCCAGTATCAGACTAGGAAGATGTCTCCCACACATCACAAGGAACAGCGGGAGTGCTACTACTGCCATAAGGGAGGTCATGTGATGGCTGATTGCTATGCTCTGAAGAGAAAGCATTCAAGTCAGAGCCCACCAAAGCCAACCACTTTTATCAGGTCTGTTCCGCAGACATCCCAGTCTGTGGGACGTCCTGGTCCTGCAGTTAAAACTGGTTATGAGCCATTCATTTTTAATGGTTTGGTTTCGCTCACTGGTCAGCCGAATGACCAGAAGTCTGTTCGGATGTTGAGGGATACTGGTGCATCCCAGTCGTTTCTGCTGACCGATGCATTACAATTATCTAAGGCTACTTCATGTGGATCTAATGTGTTGGTGCAAGGTATTGAAATGGGGTTTCTCACTGTTCCATTGCACCGGGTGCACGTCCAGACTGATCTAGTTTCAGTTTGTTTTTAGGTAGCTGTCCGCCCTGCGTTACCTGTGCCAGGCATAGTATTTATCATGGGAAATTATGTAGCAGGTGGTAAGGTACGACCGGTACTTGCTGAATCAGCCCGAATATTCAACAACGCCGGAGATGCCTCATTCAGTCCACATTGTGTTCCCTGCATGTGTGCTTACTCGAGCCCAGACAAGAAAGTGGGGTGAAGCAGTAGATCTCTCAGAGTCTGTCCTAGGTTCCTTGCTTGCCTCTGATGAGGCTGAGGTCTCTAAAGGCCCTCTTGGCCTGAAAGTGGAGGTAAAGAATAACGAAACACTAGTTGATCTGGACCCGATTAAGTTGCCCATTACCCGTGAGCAGCTTATTAGCACCCAAAGAGGTGACCCGTCACTGGAACCATACTTTGATCTAGTTGCCAATACTGAAGCTTCTAAGACAAAGTCTGTGGTTTTCTTTTTAGATAATGGCTTGTTAATGCGAAAGTGGTCTTGTCCTGCTGCTGATGGAATGGATTGGGGTGTGGTTAACCAGGTAGTGGTTCCAGCAGCTTACCGCAACCAGGTGCTGGCTTTAGCCCATGAGAACCCTTGGTCTGGTCACCTAGGTATCAGAAAAACCTATGATAGGATTCTGAAACACTTCTTCTGGCCTAGACTAAAGACCTCTGTGGCACAGTATTGCCAAACTTGTCACACCTGCCAGGTTACTTGGAAACTGAACCAGGTCATTCCTCCTGCCCCTCTCTGTCATGGATGAACCATTTTCCCATGTGATTGTAGACTGCGTGGGCCCACTTCCCAAGTCATAGACTGGCAACCAATTTGTACTCGCCAACATGTGTGCGGCCACTTGGTTCCCTGAGGCGATTCCCTTGCGGACGATAACCTCAAAGTCAGTGATCAGAGCTCTGACTAAGTTCTTCTCTACCTTTGGGTTCCCCAAAAGTTTGCAGACGGACCAAGGCACAAATTTTCTTTCTCGAATATTTAAGCAAGTGTTGCAGTCACTGGCTATAACCCACAAGGTCTCAAGTGCTTACCACCCAGAGTCACAAGGCGCCCTTGAGCGCTGGCACCAGACCTTTAAGTCAGTCCTGAGGAAGTATTGTTTAGAAACAGGCAAATGTTGGGATGAGGGGGTCCCGTTTGCCTTGTTTGCCCTACAGGAGTCACTTGGTTTCAGCCCTGCAGAGTTGATTTTTGGGCATACTGTGAGAGGTCCCCTGAAGGTGCTCAAGGAGCAGTTTTTGGCTGAGGTTCTTCCTCCCAAAGTAAAAGTGCTGGACTACGTTCGCCAGTTTCGAGAGCGCTTACAACAAGCTGGCTCCCTTGCTAAGAAAGCTCTTGCCTCAACCCAGAAGACAATGAAGCGTTATGACCAGAAAGCTGTCGTTCGCTCTTTTGAGCCAGGAGATCAAGTTTTGGTTTTGTTACCCATCCCTGGTTCAGCTCTGTCAGCTCGCTTTGCTGGTCCTTATTAGGGATGGGTATCGTTTGGGTTTCATCCGATTCCGGTGCCTATTCGATACTTTTTAAACGATTCCGGTGCTAAAACGGTTCTCGAACCGATACTTACAAAAACAAAACTGCACACACTTTGTCAAAAAAAATACCCTTTTATTTCCAGGGCCAAATTAAACACAATATTACTTTAAATCTTTAAACAATATAAATACAAGTAACATTTGGTAATAATAAATAAAGCAATATAAAATAAAGATTCACATTTACATCAAATAAAACAATATTGTATCAAACAATATAAATACTGGAGATTAATAGAGATACTACCAGGGTAATCTAATCTCCATTTTCTCCTCCTAATGACCTGAACTGAACACGAACAGTGCAACACCTTAAATATTAAAATAGATACATAACACAAGTATAGAACAAGATATTGCACAATTAAAGTAGCTTTTGTGACTGGTGAGGACACTTTACAGTATATTTCTTAAAAACAATTTCTTATTTCTTAACATTTCTTTCTCTAACAATTCTTCTGCAGGAATATCACCATATTGGCCTTCTCTGGTAATATTCGACATCTTTCCTTACTTATTGCATGCCCAGCACACGAGAAAACCCTCTCAGAGGGGGTTGATGAGGCCTGCACACACAAGTAATTCTCTGACAGGAGAGACAAATTAGGGAGGGTATCCCTCTTACCCCCCCACCAGGCCACAGGGTCTTGTCCAGATGGGATCGCTGGCAGGCCTTTGTAGATCTGTAGCTCTTTCTGGACTTCTTCTCTAATGGAGAGGGCACTGCTTGTGGTCAGAGTTGCATGGAGAAGTTCTCGGTCTTCATCCTCAAACAACTGCTCCAAGGCTGACATCTTGTGAGCTCTTCTTGGCTGGAAAATACAAACAGGTTTAGTTTAGCACAAAAAACAACTATTCATTGTAGACTAGATAGATAGTATGTGGTTGAACTTACATTTCTGCCTGCTTGGTCCTCCTCCACCTCATTACCCTCACCTTCTACCTCACTCTGAAGAGGGTCCTCTTTTGGAAGCTGTAGACACAAACAGATTGTCCATACAACAGCAATACTTAATTACAGAAACTGTAGCTTAGGCATGGACATAATGCACATGAAAAAAGATGAGGAATTTAGTACACTGTCCCTGACAAACATGCAGTATAGTACCTGAACTGCCATGGCATTGTCAATCCCTGCTTTCTCAAGCCTGTCCCAAGCTTCCGCAACACCAACTTACAGCCTGCCTTTAAAGCGAGGGTCCATCAAGGTGACCTCTCTAAGGAAGTTCTGAATGTCTTGAGCCTGTAAAGAAAACATGGTTTAGTGTCTAATAGTGTAAATGGTGTAGTTTGCCTTCTTTCTTTGTGAACATGGATATTGGCTGTAGATGGATAGTACCTGGTATCTTTTTTCAAGATCTTGCCAGACCTTCTCTTTTATAGCAGCCATAAATGGATTGTCATCATCGGAGGTCGAATAGTGTGCCTCCAGCTTCGTGAGGATCGGGATGATTTGGCTGCATGTGGGGGTCTTGTCGCTTGACACGCAGAGGGTTGAGGTGTACAACACTTTCATGGCTTTCATGAATTCCTCTGCCTTCTCAAAATCTGTCTCGGTGAGCCTTTGTAGTCTGTGGAAAATAAACAATAATGTTAAGAACAAAAGGTAAATTGACATTATTACAAATTACCCTCTTGTCCATCAACTCACCTGTCTCTCTCCCTTGGCTTCCTTAGCCTCTGATCGAGGCAGGCTGCCTGGATTGCAGGGAATTGCTCTACAAAGCGCTCCACCATAAGGTATAGAGAATTCCAGCGAGTCCTCACGTCCAGGATAACATTATGCTCTGGCAAATCTAAAGTACAGACATTAGAATTACAATAAACAATTGCTTACATTTAAAAGTATTACTTTTCAAGATTTATATGGTATTTACTGAGGAGTCGCTGCTTCTCTCTTAGAACCGTTTTGCTCATAGTGGAGCGCTTCAGCCACACCACCACTGAGCGAATCTTTGCACAACAGTTGGTCACAGCTGGAATGCCATACACCTTCTGTGCCGCCAGGTTGAGTGTGTGGGCAAAGCACCCAACTTTCAAAAAATGCAGGTTCTTCAGGGCAACGTCCATGTTGCTTGCATTGTCTACTGTGGCAGCTATGACTTTTCCAGTCAACTTGAACTCCTCAAGAATACTGTGGATTTCTTCTGCCACCACTGGCCCTGTCTGGGACTCGTACACTGCTTCAGTGCTTAGCACTTTCTGCTGTATGCTGCCCTCGTAAATGTAATGGGCAGTTAGTGTTAGATAGTGGTCCTGGGCAACGCTGGTCCATCCATCGCAAGTTATTGCAATTTTGTTGACCTGCGCCAGCTGCTGGATGAAATTCTGTTTTGAAACAGAATACCACGCAGGTATCAAGTTATTGGAGAGGTCATCCCTGGATGGTGGCCGGTATCTAGGATTGAGGGCAGTGATCATCTCCCTTTATAAAAAAATATAAAATACATACGATATTAGTCTTGTACACAGAATGTCTTCATGGTACAGAGGTGTGGCCTACACATCCATCTAGGAAATTATATTTTGATAGCATAGCCGCTACACATTTTCACCTGAAAAATGGCGATTCCACTGTGGCAAACGGATGAAGCCCCTTCACCACAAATTTGGTGACTGCCCTGTGGATTTCCTCCACCTTCTCTTGGGTTATTTCAGACCTCTTAGCCAGGGTGAAAGGTGTCACTGTGGTAACTTGAAAGGCAGAAATAAAAGTACTACAACATACAACTTATTCAGGTCACTAGCCTATTCTGCTCAACAGCTCATTCCCCCCACTCCCCCTCCCCCTCTGGATATATAGTAGAGTAGTGGCCTCAAACAACTGTTGTCCCCATCCCCCTCTAGAAATAGCCTCAAACACAGGTATAGCTATACGTTTCTGATTAAATGGGCGATTGCGCCGTTTAATACTTATGTAAAAAAACATTTAAGTTCAACATTTTATCTTCACATATTATGACTTTTACTTTAAGCAGAGAAATATCTTCCATACAATCTTAAGCTTACCTATCTGTTTGCGTCCCTGTGTAATTGCAAAATTGCGCATTCTGAATCTAGTGTTGACATTTATTTTAAAGATTTGAATACTTGGTATGAGTTTTACATTAAGCAGAAAGTCAGCAGACACCGAGTTCAAGTTTAGGACATAGCACACGTTGTCACAAACGCTGTTGAATGGCAAAGTGGTTTATATTAGCCTACTTTATATTCAAGATTTGCGGTTGTCATTAAATTACTCGACTTACCCGAAGTGGAAAGGCTGCTGTGAGTGCTGTTACTGTCAGATTCATCATCGTCTGTGTTGTCCACCACCACACCGGCAGGGCTGGGAGTCTTTATTTGTCCGGCTTGTGCTGCTGAAGTGCTTGGCCTTGCGTAACGTAAATGATCGAACACGGTGCATTTTTCGGCTTTTAAATAAACACTGAGTCGTCAGATGTTTTGTAAGATTTGTCGTGTTACCTCCTTTGCTTGATATTACTTTATTGCATCTGTTGCAAGTCGCAGAGTTTAAATCTTTGGATGTAAAATGTAGCCAAACCTTGGAACGTTTTGCCTTCGGCATCTTCATTGATCAACAAGATCGCACTCAGTAGCGTCACTGACGTCACGCAAATTGACGCAACAACATAAGGGCGGGGGAGGGATAAAAAAAATATATAATAATTCAGGAACCGTTATGAGGAACCGAAATGTGCGTTCTCATTCGATCTCGTTAGAACCGTTTACGTCGGAACCGGTTCCCTACTGGAACCGAGTTTCGGTGCTCAACCCTAGTCCTTATGCAGTGGAGGAGAAGCTTTCTGCAGCAATTATGTGATTCGCACCCCAGATCGCAGACGTCAAACACGGGTATGTCATGTAAATATGTTGAAACTGTATCATGTCAGGGAAGCAGACATTAAGTTGCCAGAGGAGAAAAGTCTCCCTGTTTCTACTGTGGGATTGTTCTCGATGGTTTCAAGTACTGGTGATGATGGCCTAGAGCTTAGAAATGCCCCACAACAATGTGCTCGGTTGTCTAATTCAGAAACCATGTCTAACCTGCCTTCTCTTCTTGTCCACTTGACAGATGGACAGTGTTCTGATATTGTCCAGTTCATTTCTGATTTCCCGAATCTATTCAGTGACACCCCTACTCAAACAACTGTCCTGACCCATGACATAGATGTAGGTCAGTCGCCACCCATTAGGCAACATCCCTACTGGGTCAATGCTATGAAACGGACTGCCATGATAAGGGAAGTAGAGTACCTTTTGGGTAATGGGTTAGCTAAGCCAAGCTGTAGTCCCTGGAGTTCTCCCTGTTTACTTGTGCCTAAGTCTGATGGAACACTTAGATTTTGTACTGACTTTAGAAAAGTTAATGCAGTAACTGTTCCTGACTCCTACCCCCTGCCGAGGATGGAGGATTGTATTGACAGTCTGGGGTCAGCCACACATGCAAGTAAACTTGATTTGTTGAAAGGCTACTGGCAGGTCCCGTTAACCCCACGTGCATCAGAGATTTCGGCTTTTGTGACACCAGATGATTGTTTACAATCATCTGGTGTGATTGTAAACAAGGTTGGTTAATGTGGTTTTATCCGGCATCCCTAATTGCACCGCTTATCTGGATGATTTGGTGGTGTATTCTAGCACTTGGTCAGAGCATATGCAGATTCTGACGTTGGTGTTCGAGAGGTTGGCGAAGGCCTCTTTGACTCTCAATCTGGCCAAATGTGACTTTGGGAAAGCGACTGTCACCTACTTGGGTAAGCAGGTGGGTCATGGTCAGGTTCGGCCAGTTGAAGCCAAAGTCATGGCCATCACAGGTTTCCCTGCACCCACTACCAAACGTGAGTTGCGCCGGTTTCTTGGCATGGCTGCCTACTACAGAAGCTTTCGTCGGAACTTCTCCACAGTGGTGGCCCCATTGACCAGTTTGCTCAGTGCTGCTAGACAGTTTGTTTGGTCGGTGGATTGCCAGCATGCCTTTGATTGCATTAAAGCTTTAATGTGCAGTGCCCCAGTGCTCGCCGCTCCTGACTTTGCGGTACCGTTTAAGTTAGAGGTAGATGCAAGCGCCCTGGGAGCTGGTGCTGTTCTCTTGCAGGAAAGTGGGGATGGGATTGATCACCCCGTTTGTTTCTTTTCTCGTAAATTTTCAACTAAATGATTCTACCATTGAGAAGGAGGCATTAGCCATATTATTGGCTTTGCAATATTTTGAAGTTTATGTTGGCTCTAGCTCCGTTCCTGTCACTGTTTATACTGATCACAATCCGCTAGTTTTTCTGTCACGGATGTACAATTAGAACCAGCGGCTGATGCGCTGGTCCTTGATTGCCCAGAACTACAACCTGCAAATCAAACACAAGGGTACGGATAATGTATTGGCCGATGCCTTGTCTCGTGCCAATAACCCTGACGCTTAGTTCCAGGGGGGGTTATAACAGTGTCGTTGAAATGTCGTTAACAAACTTGCCAAGTTTGTTCTTATGGGTGGGAGTGTTATGGCCACTGTTTGTTTGTTGCTGCCTTCTTGTTTCCCCCTTCTGTTATGTGCAGGTGCGAGTCATTAACAACTCATCATCCCGCCTCTACCAACCAGCTTCCACCAATCACCTCATCAGTTTCCAGCCAGGGGAGGCCTGCCACACACATAAAAGCCAGTTTAACTTGTCCCTTATCCTCTCTCCTTGTTGTCCCGTTCGGTGGTTCGTGGACTGGTTTTGCTGTGGCATGGTTAGAACATTTTGATTATATACATATCTTGTCCCCTAGTTTTCCTTTCTCCCCCTGCTTGCACCAATTGTGACCCCCTTTGTTAGTTTCCCCATGTTCTTTTGTCTTTGTGGTTACCTTGCGGCCTTGGGACAGGTAAGACAGAGGCCTCTATACATTTACACGTAGTGCTCTTCTTTGTTAGTAACACTAGGCTAGGAGTGTTGCTACCCACTGTACTTTTGGCTTAGTTTAGTTAGGTTAGCGGACGTGTGGTCCGCTGTATTAGCTGTTAGCTTAGCTTGTTTTGTTGGGTTCTTTTCTTTGGCAACACTCAAGTCCCAAGGTCCGCTGCTTTTGTCGTATGTTACTGTTGTGTTCTTGTAATCAGCCCCATTAAACCTATGTTTAACCTTATCCGTTGCTGTTGTCATTCCTTTATTGTTTCACTCACCAATTGTTTCTTCATCTACACCCATAACCCGGTTAATTTTAACATCCGTTACCTCCCCCGCTACCCCTAGACAGTGGGAGTTGTAACACATGCGTTTTACAATCCAAATATAAAGTTTTTCACAAGCCATAACTTTGTTTCCCTGGTAATGACTGTGGCTTTGACTAATTCCTGGAACAACCATTACCATCCCGTAAGGCTCTTATGCTACGGATCTTTGTTCACTACTCCAGTAATTAGGACGAACCCTAGCTACGACCTGGCAACGGGAGGTATTGTAGTCCGTCGGCTTTGACTGCGTTCCCGTTGCTATGGTTACACATTTTTGAGACAGGCTGATACGATACGCCAGCTAGCGCATTAATTAAGAACGGTGAACAGACAATTTGACTGGAACTACTTAGTAGGTGTCCGTATATCAGGAGTTAATACACAGTGCACACCATGCAGCCAATCAGAATCTAGCATTCCCCCAGGCCGTGGTATAAAGTTCATTAAGGTGCAGGTAGGGTGAGGGCATCTTTCTACAGGAAGCTGGTGGACTTTGTGGAAGAAATACATTTTCAACTACTAAAGGACAAAATACATAGAAAAAGGGATTGTATATCATATGTATAAATATCCTGAATAAAACCTACATGCGAGTTCATCCTCTTCATGCTGTTCCAGGTCTACGAAGGAGGACGGGCCGCTCTGGAAACCCTTCAACCTGCCCAAAAACACACAAATCAGACCCATCAGCGCCAGTTAAAGGAGCATTTCACCGTAGGAAACGTGAATCTTTATTGAAAGTCAGTCATTTATGCAGTCGAATAGTGACTACTAGTTTCTATTTCTTCTCGACCGAGAAAGGCAGAGTGACATTTTTGGCGCTTGTGGATTCAAGACAACAACTCCCACAATGCACCACAATGGGGCTGCTCCGCCGGAGCGCCGCAGCGGGGGCTTCGGGAGCTCTGCTCCAGGAGAATTTTGGTCCATATCGTCCAGCCCTAAGATCGAGTACCTTCCCCTATTGTCGATACATGTTAGGTTCTGCAGGTTTCTGCAAGTGAAGTCCCACCCACTGGCACTATAGATCTGTAGCGTCAGTGGGTCCCACCCCATATAGGCGGGTTTGAAAATTAGGAACTATGTGCTTGTAGTCTTACTAGAATCCCCACCTCTTACACAAGTGTTAGAGGTAGATACGGATCTCTCCCGGCTCAGGGGAAAATTAGGGAATAATGCATTACCATTCAAAATTATGAAAATTATATAAAAGTTTCTTACGATACACAGCTTAATGCAAATGGATGAAGTGTTCCTTTAAAGGGTACATGGGGAAGAAGCAGGAATTCATCTCAATATTGGCCCCTCTGGCCGCTAAGATAACAGCAGCCTGCTAGAGCTTGTGCTTCAGAGCACTGGAGCGAGGTACCAACCCCTACCCCCCTGTGTCGGAACCAGGCTGGCTGAGGGTCCACCCCTACCCCCCTTTGTCTGAACCCGGCTGGCTGAGGGTCCACCCCTACCCCCCTGTGTCTGAACCCGGCTGGCTGAGGGTCCACCCCTACCCCCCCCTGTGTCTGAACCCGGCTGGCTGAGGGTCCACCCCTACCCCCCTGTGTCTGAACCCGGCTGGCTGAGGGTCCACCCCTACCCCCCCTGTGTCTGGACCCGGCTGGCTGAGGGTCCACCCCTACCCCCCCCTGCGTTTGAACCCCTGCTTACATGCTGGATGAGGGCCTCTTGGTGGGCTGGGGGGGTGCGATATTGGGGGGCCAACTAAGCCTGGTGCTGCAGCTGGGGCCTGCAGGGGCCTCTATGATCAGCGGTGGCCCGCTGCTGTTCAGGGCATCCAAGGGCCCGATGGGGGAGTCCCCCATGGGCCTCTTCCTCCGGCTCCTCTTGCCGCCCTCAGCCTCTTCCCGGGTGTTGTCCGGAGGAGAAACCACCGCTGACTGGCTAAAGATGTCGTGGAACGTGGCCAGAGAGCGCCGGATGGTCTTTGGAGCCGAAAACATTTTGCCCTGTTTGAAGGGCTTGGACTCAGCCGTGGTGGAGGATTCTGGGGCCTTTGGCGGTGTGGGAGGGTTGAGAGATTTCCTCTGCTTGGACTGCGGTCTGCCTCGCTGCTTGGACTGAGGTCTGCCGGGTGGTGGTGGTAGTGGTACTGGTGGCAGGATATCCCCGTCTGGGAGAGCGTCGGAGACCTTCCACAATTCCCCAGGACAGTTTCTGATCCTGGGGAACCTCCCAGTCCCGCAGTCTGGAGCCGGTTCAGGGGAGCCTTCAAAAGACCACATGAAGAATGATTCAGTGGCTCAGCTGAAAGGCACTCTTTTATATACAGTTCAATATACATGTTGCATGTCAACATGTGTGGACCTTATGCACCATGCTGCCCACCATACATTTATTACATCCGCTAAATCAAATGTATCTCCCTGTCATCAAGCCACTTTAGAGAGAAACTAGGCAGGTTGAAGTACAGCAAATAAATAATAAGTAGGGTTAGTTTAATATGAATGAATAATGATGAATAATGATTTATTCTGGTCATCTGAGGGGTGGAGGTCCACATACACTTGTTCTTCTCCTCGGGGCGCAATCTTTGGGGATTTTACCTAGGAGGGGTTTGGGTCTCCTGGGGTTCTGCTTGTGGGCCTGCTTTTTTAGAGCGGGCAGTCCCCCTGGCTCCTCTGGGCTGGAGGGGAGGCTAAGGCCCCGCTCCCAAGGCCTCTTCCTACAGGGATGGCTGGAGACTTCAGAGGTCAGCAGGGGTCCAACCTTAGGGATTGCCAGACCTTATGAGGGTAAAATAAGTTAGAGTACCGCCATCACTAAGACCAACCAAAGGTCGAACAACAAAGTCACAACTCTTCTCTAATTTGGCACCGCAATGGTGGAACGAGCGCCCTGCCGATGTCAGGACCGCAGAGTGGCTCACCAGCTCCTGCAAGAGCCTCAAGACTCACTCGTTCAGAGTTCACCTGGTTTCGCCCCCCACCGCCCCTTCTTCTCCCTTACTCCTTAAAACACCCCTCTTACGCACTTATTGTATGTTGCATGTTCTGAGGGGTTGATAATAAATGGTCCCCAATCGTATTTTTTTTTATATTCATGACAATAATTATAACATCATCATGATAGTATTATCATCATCATGATCATTGAGAATAAATTAAAATCAGGAAAGTTAAAGATTTAGGGATGAAAACCCTTAAGAAACTGAATGGATGTAATAATTATTATTATTATTAATTAGTTGTTATGGTGATGGCGCCTCGTATGGCTGCTTCGGTGTGTTGGTGCACACTTCTGTGTTTGTTTTTAGTCTTTAATAGTGTTTAATTTAGTTTATTGCGAATCAAACCGGATTATTTTGTTCAATTGTCTTATTGTCACAGACTGTTAGTTTTAATTCTGTTTATTACGGATCAACTCAGACTTTTTTAGGTTTTTCCATTTTTGTTATTGTGTTGCTATGGCCATGTCACGGATAATTTTTACGAGAGATGAGATCCTTAACATCAGGGACTCAACACCATCGGATTTATGTCCCAACTTTCTCGCCTCTCCCGTGGACTTACAAGACCTACCTATCCAAGGCCCTGGTCTCACAGTGAGACGGAGAAAGATAGGAAAGCGCGCAGGAGCCCTGGTGCGATTTAGGAAGAGAGGAATGCGGTCGCCTTTACCGAGTATAATCCTCTCCAACGTCCGCTCACTCTGCAACAAAATTGATGAACTACGTCTTCTCATCAGGACTAATAGGGACTTTTCTCTATCTTCTGTAATGTGTTTTACGGAATCCTGGCTGACTGAATCTACACCGGACTCTGCAGCACAGCTGACTGGCTTTCAGCTGTTACGTGCAGACCGCGATCCAACTCTTTCAGGCAAATCAAAAGGCGGAGGTATTTGTTTCTATATAAACCAGTGCTGGTGCAGTGACGTGAAAGTGATCTTACAATCCTGTTCTACCGACTTGGAATCTTTTTTTTATCACCTGCAAACCGTTTTACTCCCCCCGTGAATTCACTTCTTTTATTCTTGCTGGAGTTTACATCCCACCGCAAGCTGACGTGCGAGAGGCTCAACGTCAACTCGCTGATCAGATATTAGGAGTGGAGAGTAGGAGAGAGAATACATATTCTCCGATTATTGTCATTGGAGATTTTAATAAGGGCAACCTCACTCACGAACTCCCGAAATACAAACAGTTAGTCAAATGCCCGACCAGGGAGGAGAATACTTTGGACCACTGCTACAGCACCATCAGCAGGGCTTATCATGCAGTTTCACACGCTGCTCTGGGGCTATCCGACCATGCTCTTATTCATCTGATCCCAGCTTATAAACAAAAACTTAAAATTTCGAAACCTGCTGTGCGGACTACAAAAAACTGGAACAACAGAGAAGCTGTGGATGAGCTGCGGGACTGCCTGGATGACACAGACTGGGACCTTTTTAGAACTTCTTCCAGCAGTCTGGATGAATATACAGATGCTGTGATGTCATACATCAGCTTCTGCGAGGACGTATGTATTCCAACACGCACCAGGGTGAGCTACAACAACGACAAGCCCTGGTTCACTGCAAGACTCAAACAGCTTCGTTTGGAGAAGGAGGAGGCTTTCAAGAGTGGGGACAAGGATAGGTTCAGACTGGCGAAATACTCTTTTGGCAAGGAGATAAAGGAGGCAAAACGACAGTACTCTAAAAAGCTGGAACATCAATTTGCAGCCAATGACTCCTCGTCAGACTGGAAAGGCCTTCAGGTGATCACAGGCTGCAAAACCAAATCCCCCCACTCTATGGAAGATCTTAGACTGGCAAATGACCTGAACGACTTCTACTGCAGATTTGACAGACAATGGACTGGTCCTAACCCTGTCCCCACCACAGCTATCACACCTACTCTTCCCAGCCTGGACATAGACACCACCCTCTCCAACAAAATGGTCCCAGACAGCCCTCTCCCCCCCATCAAACCTCTCTCCATTCAGGAGAGGGATGTCAACAGGCTGTTAAAAAGACAGAACCCCCGCAAAGCAGCTGGACCAGATGCTGTCTCTCCCTCGACAATAAGGTACTGTGCTGACCAGCTGTCTCCAGTGTTCACAAGCATCTTTAACACCTCACTGGCTGAATGTGTGGTACCTGCCTGCTTTAAAACATCCACCATCATCCCCGTTCCGAAAAAGCAGAGGATCTCAGGCCTTAATGACTACAGACCAGTCGCCCTGACCTCTGTGGTAATGAAGACCTTCGAGCGCCTCGTGCTGACCCACCTCAAGGCCATCACCAACCATCTCCTTGACCCACTGCAGTTTGCCTACAGAGCCAACAGGTCTGTTGATGACGCAATCAACATGGGACTCCACTACATCCTCCAACACCTTGATTCCCCGGGCACCTATGCTAGGATCCTGTTTGTTGATTTCAGCTCGGCATTTAACACCATCGCCCCAGCTCTCCTCCAAGACAAGCTAACACAGCTGAACGTGCCTGAGCCCACCTGCAGGTGGATCACTGACTTCCTGTCAGACAGGAAGCAACGAGTGAGGCTGGGCAAGCTTGTCTCGGAGCCTCGGACCATCAGCACTGGAGCCCCCCAAGGCTGTGTGCTCTCTCCTTTACTTTTCTCCCTCTACACCAACAACTGCACCTCCAGCCACCCCTCTGTCAAACTCATAAAATTTGCGGATGACACCACCCTCATTGGATTAATCTCAAATGTGGATGAGGCCGCCTACAGAAATGAAGTCGACAGTCTGGCTTTCTGGTGCAGCCAGAACCACCTGGAGCTGAATGCTTTAAAAACTGTAGAGATGGTAGCAGATTTCAGGAGGAGCCCAGCCCCAACCATCCCCCTCATCATGTGTGACTCCCCAGTTAAAATGGTGGAGTCTTTCAGATTCCTGGGAACAGTCATGGCACAAGACCTAAGGTGGGCGGAGAACATCACCTCCAAAATCAAGAAGGCCCAGCAGAGGATGTTCTTCCTTCGACAGCTAAAGAGATTCAACATGCCGAAGAAAGTGATGGTGGAATTCTACACAGCCATCATTGAATCCATCCTCACCTCTTCTATAACCATCTGGTTCGCTGCCTCTACTGCAAAGGATAAAAGCCGACTGCAGCGGATCATTCGGTCAGCCGAGAAGGTAATCGGCTGCGACCTGCCATCTCTTCTAGACCTGTTTCAGTTAAGGACCAGCAAGAGAGCCGGGAAGATCATCGCTGATCCTTCTCATCCCGGTCACCACCTATTTCTGCGTCTCCCATCCGGCAGAAGGTTCCGGGCTATTAAGACCAAAACCTCTCGCCACTTGAACAGTTTTTTCCCCACGGCAGTTGGGCTCACAAACAAGCCCCCTGCATCACAATGACTCTGGGTTTACGTACTCAAACTAACTTGCCCTTCTATGCCCAATTATTTATTATTATTTATTATTATCTTAAAAAACATTTGTCCTTTGTTCTTGTTTATGTTTTTTTGTTATGTTATGTCTCATGTCTTATGTACCAACCACACCAAGTCAATTTCCTGTATGTGTGAATATACTTGGCCATTAAAAGAATTCTGATTCTGATTCTGATAATGATAGATAATACCGAAGTCTTTAACTTGGCTGTAACATCACCTGACACAACACGCGTAACAGCAACAGCTGACGCTTCTGAAGAAGACTGCAGGAAGTAGTCGAAACATATCGGGTACAAACAAATGAATACTAGTCTGTTTACATGAACATACAAGTTAATACCGAAGTGTCTTACCAATACTGACATATTCTGCCTCATTGTTCATGCCCTCCTGCTGGATCTGCTCCTCCTGAGTGCTTCTGGCAGGAGACTCAGACAACAGCATCTCTTCCATCTTCCTCCTCTTGACAAACTTCCCTGCCTTTGTCTTATTTTTTCTCTTCTCCATCTCTTGTTGGGGGCCCTTGGTAGATTTGGACTTCTTCAGGGCAGAAGAAGAACTTTGCTCCTTGTTTTCCCAGGTCTGAGCCGTTTTTAATTTGACTGCTTGGCTCGGGCTGCTGTGATGTGGGGGTTGAACCTTTGGCCTGTTGTGAGATGGCACGCTCTCCTTGGTCACCTTCTTCCTACCCGGCTTCTTTTTATCACAGTCCTCTACGTTGTTCACCACATCCCTCAAGGGCGAGGGCTCCTGCTCTACCATCTCCGTTGGGCTGTCTGTCCCCTTTGACTTAGCCCTCTTCCAAGCGCTCTTCTTAGGTGAAGGCTGTGATGGAGCAGCAGCTTTCTCCTTCTTCTCCTTCTTCTTGTTCCGAGCCCTGCCCTCCTCCAACCCAGCGGGTTCCCCTCCGAGTTCGGGGGCCCGTGTCTCGTCCTTCTGCCCTGTCTTGCTCTCCAGTGCCCAGTCCGGAGAGGACGGCTGGCCAACGCCGTAGTCGTTCCTACCTGGTCGAGCGTCTGGACATTTCTGTTTGTAGCTGCTTGGATTCTTCTTCCTGAGGAGGGTGATCCAGGCAGGGGGGTCCTCTTCACGGATCAGGAACTCCTCCTCTGGCTCCCAGGGAGGTTCTGAGGGGTTGATAATAAATGGTCCCCGATCTTATTTTGTTTTTATATTCAAGACAATAATTATAACATCATCATGATAGTATTATTATCATCATCGAGAATAAATTAAAATCAGGAAAGTTAAAGATTTAGGGATGAAAACCCTTAACCCATTTAGGCCTAAAACGCCTGCTAAAAAAGGCCTTTTTATGCCTAAGAACTTTTCTGTAAACCCCCTCTCAAAACCTGAGGGTTTTCAGAACAATATTCAAAATTTGTCGACGCCTACTAAAACCTTAATTTCTCAGGCTCTATAGCAGATACAGGCAATTGAGAGATTAATTCTTTGGCTGTCAGCTTGACTGACTTGCTTGGCCATAAACGTCAACTGCATATTTTTTAAAAAATCAATAAACATCAAAAACATAAAAAGAAATTGAAAATCAATACAGATTTTATTTCATCCTTTTAAGGAACCAAAGTGACAAGTGATAGACGCTGAAACACAGAACATAGAACAAAACAAAACAGAGGGTTACTTCTTCTTTACCTAATCATTTCAGAAACCATATAATCATAACTTCTTGAGTGTACAGATGAACAGAACGGTACAGTCAAGTCTAAACACAACTCATAAATTTACTTTCGAGTGCTGCGGTAATGCTTTCCAAAGCACTCAATGTGCAGTGGCACATTGCACTTTCTGCAGCCATACACTGTTGCACCAGGACGGGCCTCAGTGCCACTCTTCGACAGTGAACATTCCCTGCAGATCTTTCTCTTCTCGAAGATCTTTTCACAGTCGTGCTTGGCTGAGGCTGTCACAGGTGCTGCAGCGCACTGAGGAGCACTCTTTGCTGTCACAGGGGTGACCAGTTCCTGTGCAAGGTCCTCCTGCCACTCTTTGTAGCAACCCTTGTAGGCTCCAGCACTCCTTGCAGCAATGTAAGAATTGTAGCAGCTGACTGACAGGAAAAAGAAAAAAAGCCTCCGCCACCATTTCTTGGACCGGTGCTGGAACTGATAATAGCTTACCATCTGATCCAGTAGATCGACCCCCTTCATGTGCTTCTGATAATCAGAGACGCACGCTGGCACTCTGACCTCTCTCTGGATGTCTTCTCCTGACAGACCCTTCTGCCATGGGCTCATGGTAGTTTGACAGTACCAAAACAACCTTTGTATCCTGCCAAGCACAGAAGGTCAGGTCATCCTTCTGAGACACTTGGTACCGATGCTTCTCCATGGCAGGCGGTTTTGGGGGGATTCCCTTTCTGTTGGATCGAACAGTGCCACTTGATTCAGACCATGAGCCTTCAACTCTTCAAAAAGCGGCACCCCAGAAAAAAAGTTATCCATAAAAATGGAGAGATGGGACCCGAAGTATGGTCCAGCCAGATCCATCACTATGCAAGGCCCTTTTCACTACTCCCTCCCTCACGTCCGGTGTAGACTTGGAAGTTTGATACATACCCGGTGGTGCTCTCAGCCATCACCCACACCTTGATGCCCCACTTGGTAGGTTTCAGAGGAAGATATTGTCGGAAAGCGAGTCTCCCCTTGAATTTCACCATACTATCGTCGACACTCACGAACCCATCCACCTCATACAATTCCTGGAATCGATCTTTCAGGTACCATCTGACTTTCCAAAGCTTGTCTGACTGCTTCACATCATTGCTTTCGTTGTCTTGCAAGTGGAGATACCTGAAAATACACATAGCAAGTCGGACAGTGAATTACACATTATTATCATCATGAGCTTTCATTGTCATGCGTTTGTATAATTACACTTTATCAGTTCAAACATCATAATTATTACTGTCATCCATCATGAGGTATTATTTTCATTTGTATTTATGTATGTTTTATGTATTATTATCTATCATCAGACATCATCATTATTAATGTCATCCATCATAAGCTAGCATTGTCTATTGCATATTACATTTTTATTGTTGCTATCCATAATCATCAATTATCAATCATCACCTTTAGACATTTATTTATTGGCATTAGTATCAGCAACAAATCATTATTACCGTTGCAATCATCGTTGCAATCATATCCTGTGACATTCCCATCATCATTACAAAAAGCTAGTTGGCTAGTCATCTCCACAATCAGTATAATAAATTATTCTTGTCATTGATATTGATAGTATTACGAGCCTACCTCCAGATGATGTCAAATCTGTCTCTTGAAATGGCTTGGGGGATGGTCGTTCAAAAAAGCCACTTTTTCTGACGCCAGAAATCTCTACGTGATGGCAGTCTTAGGATGCCCATGGCAAGACACAGTCCTACGAAGGTCTTAATTTCTTTAACTGACGGGTACCCACTTGCTGTTTGATGGAGTTGCGCTCCGTGTTTGATCCGCATACAGATTTTTTTCGGTTACAAGTCGCATCCACAACTCTTCCGTGAAAATATGGGAGAATACCTGTATTGGTGTAACAACATCTGGAATTTCTATCTTGGCACCTGGTTTGCGATTATACGGGATCTTCTCACGTGAGTGAAAGTTGTTTGTTTTCCATTCTTCTTGGAAGCCAACGAAATCACGCATTTCCCCCTCTTCCTCTCGAAACATCGCTTGGATCCACTGCTCTCTAACTACGCGATCGGCTGGTACATCTACATCATCTGGGATATCATTTAATTCATTAAAATCATCCTGCCTAATTTCATTAAAATCTGAATAAATGACTTCGTCAATATCGCTTCCTTCACTTGAGTCAGACATGACAGATCGCTCGCAGTGTTTACAATTTCGAACCAAAACATTCTCCACGTGTATGCTAATTTCGACCAATTTCAGAGCATTTTATTAGTCAGTTAAAAATCCCTAATCATCTCTGTAACTCATCCCAAGAGTATTTCAGCCAATCACAGTGCATATTATTGGCCACTTGTCTCGGAAAAGACGACATCGCTCCAAATGACACAGACGCGTTTGCCGGCATTAATGGTAAATACGCATTGATGCGTGATCCGGTCTTAAAGGTAAACACGCACACATGCGTGATCCGGTCTGAATGGGTTAAACTGAATGGATGAAATAATGATAGATAATACCGGAGTCTATAACTTGTCTGTAACATCACCTGACACAACACGCGTCACAGCAACAGCTGACGCTTCTGAAGAAGACTGCAGGAAGTAGTCGAAACATATCCGGTACAAACAAATGAATACTAGTCTTTTTACATCAACATACAAGTTAATACCGAAGTATCTTACCAATACTGACATGTTCTGCCTCATTGTTCATGCTCTCCTGCTGGATCTGCTCCTCCTGAGTGCTTCTGGCAGGAGACTCAGAGAACAGCATCTCTTCCCTCTTCCTCATCTTGACAGCCTTCCCTGCCTTTGTCTTCTTTTTTCTCTCCTCCATCTCTTGTTGGGGGCCCTTGGTAGATTTGGACTTCCTCAGGACAGAAGAAGAACTTTGCTCCTTGTTTTCCCAGGTCGGAGCCGTTTTTAATTTGACCGCTTGGCTGGGGCTGCTTTGATGTGGGGGTTGAAACTTTGGCCTGTTGTGAGCTGGCACGCTCTCCTTGGTCACCTTCTTCCTACCCGGCTTCTTTTTATCACAGTCCTCTACGTTGTTCACCACATCCATCAAGGGCGAGGGCTCCTGCTCTACCATCTCCGTTGGGCTGTCTGTCCCCTTTGACTTAGCCCTCTTCCAAGCGCTCTTCTTAGGTGAAGGCTGTGATGGAGCGGCAGCTTTCTCCTTCTTCTCCTTCTTCTTGTTCCGAGCCCTGCCCACCTCCAACCCGGCGGGTTCCCCTCCGCGCTCGGGGGCCCGTGTCTCGTCCTTCTGCCCTGTCTCGCTCTCCAGTGCCCAGTTCGGAGAGGACGGCTGGCCAACGCCGTAGTCGTTCCTACCCGGTAGAGCATCTGGATATTTCTGTTTGTAGCTGCTTGGATTCTTCTTCCTGAGGAGGGTGATCCAGGCAGGGGGGTCATCTTCACTGATCAGGAACTCCTCTTCTGGCTCCTCTTCTGGCTCCTCCTCTGGCTCCCAGGGAGGTTCTGGCTCCTTGACCGGAGACTCCCTGAGAAGTGAGAAGTGGCATAATAATGATGATAAATAAGTGGTCTTCCTGATAATAATCATCATTAGAAGGACTTTATTACCACGATTAATTATCTGATTTCTTGATAAAAGGATCTGCAGTAAAGTAAAAAGAGATCAAATACAACTGCAGGGAAACTAAATACAAAGATTAAGCCTGCACTAGGGATGAAATGGTTAACGGTTCCATGATCAACCATGGTAAAACTCACAACGGTTATTATTACCGTGTAAAATCGAATTATCATTAAATCCATGGTAATAATCCAACTGCGGTTTACCGTTGAAACTGTACTGTAACCTTTTCATCCCTCATCCCCTTCAACCAAAGTTAGCCAGTGTCCCGGAAACTGGCACAGCACGGAACGCCAGGCTATTTGCATTCAATGAAAAACATGGCCGAAGGTGGTGACAGCACTACAGGGATTTATCAGCCTTCCAGAAGGCCCTCTTATCTGTAATGTGCACCAAGTGTAGCTACCTTAAGGACACATGTGGCACATTGTGCCAGATCTCATGTTTAATTCATCCCAAAGTGTCCGGGTAGAGCGCAAAGACGATTTAAGGTATTTAAACACATGAGAAGGTTGTGTGAGACACCCCTAGAAAGCTTAGATTATCAACTTTGCGCCTATCAAAGCCAGTGTAAGCTACACAAAAAGACAATTCCAACCCGAAACAAAAAGTAATTGTGTAACAAAAATGTCATAACTTCATGCAGAGAGCAATATTCATGTGATTTGAGCTACACCAATCATGTGAAATATCATATATATATACATTATAAAAGCTGAGACGCCGAACTAGAAGCAAAAAACAATTAAGAACAATTGTGTCTTTTTCTTTACACAAACAAAGCTATGTCCTGCATTTGTTATTTTTGTCCTCAAAATGTGTCTGATCACATAAAACCACCATAAACAATTTTACAACTGAACATGGTGATTACAAACAATGTTCAGTAGCTAACAGAGGGTTTCAAGGGAAATAGGTACATTTACTTAAAAAAATAACACATACATTGGGTTCTCAATATATCTACAAGTCTACCTTTTGTCAAAATCTTTTTTTTTTTTTTTTGGATTGTCTGTATGTATTCCTTTCTTACTTGTGAAGCATCTTTGAATACTTAGAAAAGCAATATAAAAAACTGATCAATTATTATTAAATGTTAGGGGTGTGAATCTTTGGCTTCAGACGATTCGATTCGATTAACGATTCAGTAGTTGGCGATTCGATTCAAGGACAATTTTTTTTTTTTGGAACGATTCGATTATGTAAACCACGATTCGATTCAGTAACTTTAAACCAAAATTCTATATCCGTGAAATAAACATGCAATAATGTGACACCCCTTGTCAATTTTACCATTATTCTTTGCAAAGCCAAATTGCTGCCACACTTTGGATTTCAAGTTTGCTGGTGCATTAACAATCTCGCTGCCGCTCTCTGCCATGTTTGAAATGCACCAGTAGAGGGTGAGGGAGAAAAAAAACTCTTGTGGGACTTCCTTGCAAGCTGACTAGCTGATGACAGAGTTACAGATTACCGAGCTGCACTTCACAAAATAAACGTGTAAACTAAGTCTTAAAACATTACCGTATTTTCCGCACTATAAGGCGCACCGGAGTATAAGCCGCAGCAGCTAAATTGAATGATGTGTACATATACAAGCCGCACTGGACTATAAGCCGCAGGTGTTTTAATGTTTAATTACCATTAGGAATTTTTCTGGCTTTGAATACTCGTTGGTTTTTCCAAGCGAATATTCGAATACTCGTTCCAGAAAAAAACACCATCAAAAACATTAATAATCCCTATATACTCTGGAACCGATTTTGACAGTATCTGCATATTTTGTTGAATATTTAATAGCTTTTGAACGTTAATTAGTAGGCCTAAGTAGGTTGAAGTTCCTTAGTTTTTCCCCGTGAAAGCGAACAGCTGTTGTTCCGTTCAAAATCAGCGGTCCTCTGCCATCTCAGCCCTTACGGGAGCTTTTCAATTCATCCTGGAAAGTGCATCTTTTCAGGGAATTTGTACAATAAATCCATAACAAATACCGAATATTGATTGTCTTATGTGTCCATATTATATCCATTATATTGTCTGGGTATTCCCAAGGCGCTCACGCTCTGCAGCAAGCCAGTCACAGTTGATTGGCGCGGCGCTGTACAGCGAACGTAAACAAACAACTAAGCTAAGGTTAGCATTACGTGGGAGCGTGTCTATGTTCCCCGGGTCCTATGTTCCCGGGTCCTATGTTCCCGGGTCCTATGTTCCCGGGTCCTATGTTCCCGGGTCCTATGTTCCCCTCTTCGTATGAGACTGGGGAACATAGGACCCTTTTTTAAAAAAAGGGTCCTATATTCCCCGCTTTTCCCAAAAAGGGTCCTATGTTCCCCAATATGTATGTGACCAGGGAACATAGGACCCTTATTCAAAAAAAGGGTTCTATGTTCCCCAGTCTGTTACTTTTTCCACCATTACTGCCAAATTCCGGCCGAGATAACTACCATTGCATGTCTTTACCTTTTGTGGAAGAGGGAGAGACGTCGGAGAACCTGACACAGTCTATTCATACGCCGGTAAACAAACCCCGAGAAGCCCAATCCCTACGAGAGCTCCCCGCACTACGGCCATCCGGAGGCGCACAGAGCTTTTGGCCGTGATATTATTATACAATTATATTATATTATATAGGCCTACTATTATATAAAGAGCTCCGGGAGTTGCAAACGGCAACAATCAGTTTCTCCTCCATGCTGCAGTTCACCCCGGACTGCACTGCACTGAGTTGGCCGGTTGAACGCTGATTGGCTGTTACGTTACACATGTCACTCAGTGGCCACGCTGTTGAACGCCAATTGGCTGTCATCACGCGAATGTCGCGTCAAAGTTTAAATATTTTTAAGGATCGAAAAATGGGGAAAAAGGCGCGGCTTATAGTCCGAAAATTACGGTAATCATAATCGATTCATACGATTTAAAGCATTTATATCGATTATTGGTGAAGCCAAAGCGATTCATTCTATTTATTTATTTTAGCAGATCGATTTAGTTGAATCGGTAGGACTGACAATCGATTCATCGATGCATCGCATGAATCGTTACACCCCTATTAAATGTGCATGGGTTTGCATTGGATTTATTTTGATATGTCACCTAAACCTACTAAAACCCCTTTCTTTACTCTACTTCACTTTATTGGCATCAAATAAGATATACTGTATTCAGTATTCACTTTGGGTGTGTTAATCAGTTATTTTTAGAAATGTCAGAACATTTGAACAATACCGGAATAATACTGATATCATGACCATTTTGGTCCCGTTAATCGTGATATGAAATTGTCATACTGTTACAACGCCATCCCTCATTATGCAAGTCTCCCATTAGCAGCCTCTGGTGGCTGGCATTTGAGCTGCAGTTACAGCCATATCATTTTTCAGGTGACAGTCACTGCTTCCCTGCGCTGGGAGTATACTCCAAAAGATATGGAGAGCAATACCATGGATGGATTGTTTCGTGGACAGGCGGAAAAAATGAAAGGAGTCTGAATCT
Source organism: Gadus macrocephalus (assembly GCF_031168955.1). Classification (NCBI taxonomy): domain Eukaryota; kingdom Metazoa; phylum Chordata; class Actinopteri; order Gadiformes; family Gadidae; genus Gadus; species Gadus macrocephalus. Next base: position 1,237,543 of record NC_082404.1, on the reverse strand, counting down.
GAATCAAAGAGCTGATCAGTGAGCTCACCGCGGTGCTCTAGAGAGGCCGGTGGCTCTGAGCTTCTGGATGAAGGAGGCCCTGGACCCCGAGGAGGTGGACGGGAGATTAGGCCCCGGTCTCCACACTGGCGGCTCTGAACTGGCTGCTCTAGATGTGGTTTGAGATGGAGGAAGGAGAGCGGTAAGAGCATCGAGGCACACTCGAACACAGTTGTAATTAAAAGTGGACCTTGTTTATAGTGTTGACCATACACAAACAGACAAAGTACGTTCACAGAAAAACAGTGCTAAGTAGACAATATAATGTGGGTTTTTTTTATAAGAAAAAAAACATAAAAAAGAAATGTTAACTAGTAGCCAAGCTAAATCTACTGTTGAATCTTATGAATGATGAATTATTTTTTTATTCATTATACTACCGGTACTTAATTATATTCATTATATAATCTCCTCAGGTTAGGTGCACCCTCAGTTATCAACACACTGAAAACACAAATGTTTAAAACCTTCTTATGAAACAATCATACACGTTCCAAATAGACATTTTATAATTTACTAGGTTTCTCAGGAAAAATGCATCTGTTCAATTAATTAGGGGTCCAAGCCAACAGGTTGGATCCCTATTGTTTTTGTAAGGATTTTTAGGGGTCCAAGCCAACAGGTTGGATCCCTATTGTTTTTGTAAGGATTTTTAGGGGTCCAAGCCAACAGGTTGGATCCCTATTGTTTTTGTAAGGATTTTTAGGGGTCCAAGCCAACAGGTTGGAACCCTATTGTTTTTGTAAGGATTATTAGGGGTCCAAGCCAACAGGTTGGATCCCTATTGTTTTTGTAAGGATTTTTCTTATTAGGGGTCCAAGCCAACAGGTTGGATCCCTATTGTTTTTGTAAGGATTTTTCTTATTATTATTCCCCCCTAGAAGTGGGCCCACAGCCCAAACCGTAAATGGTGCCGACACGCCAATTGCATGACTAGATCCAGGTCCCTGAGTTCTAGGCAGACGACAAAATCCAGACACGCCGGCCACTAGGTGGCGCTATACCAAGGAAAGACGCGTTTGGGGCTATAACTCCCACACCGAACCTCCCACATTCAAAAACTTGTACCCACATATCCACTGGAGTCTGCTGCATCTTTTGGCATAGGCCACGCCCATTTGCGTCTATGAATATTTTTCGCAAAATCGCGAAAACCGCAAAACTGTTTTTTCGCTACTCCTCCCACATTTCTTGACCAATCAACACCAAACTTTGCACACAACATCTTCAGACGCACACGCAAAGAAATCCTCGGAGACTTTTTTGATCCGACCTTCGACGACGAAACGGTAGCGTTTTGAATATTGGTTTATTAGCTAAATTAGACGTGAAAAATCCAAAATCCAGAAAAAATCCAAAACTACACATCGGATCGAGTCCAAATGTTACACAGATGTTGGTGCTAACCATAAAGACGTTCGATAAAAAATTTGGAAAATTTCGCCATTAGGGGGCGCAATAAACGAGGAAATTGTATATCTTCTAATTGGCCTAAGGAATGTTGTTCAAACTCGAGGGAAACCATCAAGGGGCAATCTCGAGTCTATATAGAAAATATGGCCAAGAATTATTAATGTGGGCGGGAGTTATTTGGCAAAGGAAAATTGTCTTCGGAAATTTCGCCACAAGGCGGCGCCAAAAAACTAAGACATTGTATGTCTCTTAATTTGCCAATGGAATGTTCTGAAAACGCGTTTTGGGCTATAACTCCCACACCGAACCTCCCAGAGTCCAAAAACTTGTACACACAGATGCACTGGAGTCTGCTGCATCTTTTGGCCTAGGCCACGCCCATTTGCGTCTATGAATATTTTTCGCTAAATCGCGAAAACCGCAAAACAGTTTTTTCCCTACTCCTCCCACATTTCTCGCCCAATCAACACCAAACTTTGCACACGACATCTTCAGACACACACGAAAAGGAATCGTATACAGTTTTTTGATCCGACCTTCGACGACGAAACGGTAGCGTTTTGAATATTGGTTTATGAGCTAAATTAGACGTGGAAAATCAAAAATCCAAAGAAATCCAAAATTAGACATCGGAACGAGTCCAAATTGTACACACATGTTGTAGATAACCTTATTGTCGTACGATAAAAAAATCGGAAAATTTCGCCATTAGGGGGCGCAATAAACGAGGAAATTGTATTTCTTCTACAAAATCTCGCCGCGAAAACGCTACACTGACTTCTCGCTACTCCTACCACAGTCAAATCCTTTGTATCCACAGGTTCAGGGTAGCGTTTTCAACACATGCTTCGCGTTGTGCCGGCGAAATGCACATTTCTTGTCGCGTTGTGCCGGCGAAATGCACACTTCTTGGACCCCTGCATAACTGCTTGCAGTTCTAGTTATTATTATTCCCCCCTTGAAGTGGGCCCACACCCCAAACCGTAAATGGTGCCGACACGCCAATTGCATGACTAGATCCAGGTCCGTGAGTTCTAGGCAGACGACAAAATCCAGACATGCCGGCCACTAGGTGGCGCTATACCAAGGAATACGCGTTTGGGGCTATAACTCCCACACCGAACGTCCCAGAGTCCAATAACTTGTACACACAGATGCACTGGAGTCTGCTGCATCTTTTGGCCTAGGCCACGCCCATTTGCGTCCATGAATATTTTTCGCTAAATCGCGAAAACCGCAAAACCGCCTTTTCCCTACTCCTCCCACATTTCTTGACCAATCGATACCAAACTTTGCGCACGACATCTTCAGACGCACACGAAAATAAATCATGAAACACTTTTTTTATCCGACCATCGATGACGAAACGGTAGCGTTTTGAATATTTGGCCCTTAGCTAAGTTTTAAGTCGAAAATCTAAAATACAGAAAAAAAAGAGATTAGACATCGGATTGAGTCCAAATCTTAGACACATGTTAGTGGTACCCTTACTGACATTCAAAAAGAAAATCGGAATATTTCGCCATTAGGGGGCGCAATAAACGAGGAAATTGTATATCATCTAATTGGCAAAAGGAATGTTCTTCAAACTCAAGGGAAACCATCAAGGGGTAATCCCGAGTATATATAGAAAATATGGCCAAGAATTATTAATGTGGGCGGGAGTTATTTGGAAAAGGAAAATTGTCTTCGGAAAATTTCGCCACAAGGCGGCGCCAAAAAACTACGACATTGTATGTCTCCTAATTTGCCAATGGAATGTTCTGAAAACGCGTTTTGGGCTATAACTCCCACACCGAACCTCCCACAGTCAAAACCTTTATATCCACAGATTCACTGGAGTCAGCTGCAACTTTTGGCACACGCCGTGCCCATTTGTTTTGAACACATGCTTCGCGTTGTGCCGGCGAAATGCACACTTCTTGGACCCCTGCATAACTGCTTGCAGTTCTAGTTAGGGGTCCAAGCCAACAGGTTGGATCCCTATTGTTTTTGTAAGGATTTTTCTTATTATTATACTATACGCCTTAGAAGTGGGCCCACAGCCCAAACCGTAAATGGTGCCGACACGCCAATTGCATGACTAGATCCAGGTCCGGCACCGCTACTCAGATAACAAAATCCAGACATGCCGGCCACTAGGTGGCGCTATACCAAGGAGAAAAACGTTTGGGGCTATAGCTCCCACACCGAACCTCCCACAGTCAAAGACTTGTACCCACATATTCACTGGAGTCTGCTGCATCTTTTGGCATAGGCCACGCCCATTTGCGTCTATGAATATTTTTCGCTAAATCGCGAAAACCGCAAAACTGTTTTTTCCCTACTCCTCCCACATTTCTTGACCAATCAACACCAACCTTTGCACACGACATCGTCAGACGCACACAAATAATAAAATTCGGACATTTTTTTGATCCGACCTTCGACGACGAAACGGTAGCGTTTGGAATATTGGTATATTAGCTAAATTAGACGTGGAAAATCCAAAATCCAAAAAAATAAAAAATCAGACATCGGATCGAGTCCAAATTGTACACACATGTCGGTGCTAACCTTAATGTCGTTCGATAAAAAAATCGTACATTTTCGCCACGAGAAAAATTCTCTTCGGAAAATTTCGCCACAAGGCGGCGCCAAAAAACGACGACATTGTATGTCTCCTAATTTGCCAATGGAATGTTCTGAAAACGCGTTTGGGGCTATAACTCCCACACCGAACCTCCCACAGTCAAAACCTTTATATCCACAGATTCACTGGAGTCAGCTGCAACTTTTGGCACACGCCGTGCCCATTTGTTTTGCACACATGCTTCGCGTTGTGCCGGCGAAATGCACACTTCTTGTTATACTTACCTCCTTGAAAGTGGTACCACAGCCCATACCGTAAATGGTGCACACACGCCAATTGCATGACTAGATCCAGATCCGTGTAGACTACGCAGACGACAAAATCCAGACATGCCGGCCACTAGGTGGCGCTATAACTAGAAAATCGCGTTTGGGGCTATAACTCCCACACCGAACCTCCCAGAGTCCAAAAACTTGTACACACAGATGCACTGGAGTCTGCTGCATCTTTTGGCCTAGGCCACGCCCATTTGCGTCTATGAATATTTTTCGCTAAATCGCGAAAACCGCAAAACTGTTTTTTCCCTACTCCTCCCACATTTCTTGACCAATTGACACAGAACTTTGCCCACGGCATCGTCAGACGCACACAAAAAATAAAATTCGAACACTTTTTTGATCCGACCTTCGACGACGAAACGGTAGCGTTTGGAATATTAGTATATTAGCTAAATTAGACGTAGAAAATCCAAAATCCAAAAAAATCTAAAAGTACACATCGGATCGAGTCCAAATTTTACACACATGTCGGTGCTAACCTTAATGTCGTTCCATAAAAAAATCGGAAAATTTCGCCATTAGGGGGCGCAATAAACGAGGAAATTGTATATCTTCTACAAAATTTCGCCGCGAAAACGCTACACTGACTTCTCGCTACTCCTACCACAGTCAAATCCTTTGTATCCACAGGTTCAGGGTAGAGTTTTGAACACATGCTTCGCGTTGTGCCGGCGAAATGCACATTTCTTGTCGCGTTGTGCCGGCGAAATGCACACTTCTTGGACCCCTGCATAACTGCTTGCAGTTCTAGTTATACTTACCTCCTTGAAAGTGGTACCACAGCCCATACCGTAAATGGTGCACACACGCCAATTGCATGACTAGATCCAGATCCGTGTAGACTACGCAGATGACAAAATCCAGACATGCCGGCCACTAGGTGGCGCTATAACTAGAAAATCGCGTTTGGGGCTATAACTCCCACACCGAACCTCCCAGAGTCCAAAAACTTGTACACACAGATGCACTGGAGTCTGCTGCATCTTTTGGCCTAGGCCACGCCCATTTGCGTCTATGAATATTTTTCGCCAAATCGCGAAAACCGCAAAACTGTTTTTTCCCTACTCCTCCCACATTTCTTGACCAATTGACACAGAACTTTGCACACGGCATCTTCAGATGCACACGCACAGAAATCCTCGGACACTTTTTTGATCCGACCTTCGACGACGAAACGGTAGCGTTTTGAATATTGGTTTATTAGCTAAATTAGACGTGAAAAATCAAAAATCTAAAAAACCCAAAAATTAGATATCCCATCGAGTCCAAATTTGACACACATGTCGGTGCTAACCTTAATGACGTTCGATAAAAATTTCGGAAAATTTCGCCATTAGGGGGCGCAATAAACGAGGAAATTGTATATCTTCGACAAAATCTCGCCGCGAAAACGCTGCACTGACTTCTCGCTACTCCTACCACAGTCAAATCCTTTGTATCCACAGGTTCAGGGTAGCGTTTTGAACACATGCTTCGCGTTGTGCCGGCGAAATGCACATTTCTTGTCGCGTTGTGCCGGCGAAATGCACACTTCTTGGACCCCTGCATAACTGCTTGCAGTTCTAGTTTTTATTATTATTTGGCTCCCCCTAGAAGTGGTACCACAGCCCAAACCGTAAATGGTGCGGACACGCCAATTGCATGACTAGAACCAGGTCCGGCACCGCTACTCAGATAACCAAATCCAGACACGCCGGTCCCTAGGTGGCGCTATACCAAGGAATACGCGTTTGGGGCTATAACTCCCACACCGAACCTCCCAGAGTCCAAAAACTTGTACACACAGATGCACTGGAGTCTGCTGCATCTTTTGGCCTAGGCCACGCCCATTTGCGTCTATGAATATTTTTCGCTAAATCGCGAAAACCGCAAAACTGTCTTTTCCCTACTCCTCCCACATTTCTTGACCAATCAACACCAAACTTTGCACACGACATCGTCAGACGCACACAAAAAATAAAATTCGAACACTTTTTTGATCCGACCTTCGACGACGAAACGGTAGCGTTTGGAATATTGGTATATTAGCTAAATTAGACGTGGAAAATCAAAAATCCCAAAAAAACTAAAAGTAGACATCGGATCGAGTCCAAATTCTACACACATGTCGGTGCTAACCTTAATGTCGTTCGATAAAAAATTCGGGAAATTTCGCCATTAGGGGGCGCAATAAACGACGAAATTGTATATCTTCTACAAAATTTCGCCGCGAAAACGCTACACTGACTTCTCGCTACTCCTACCACAGTCAAATCCTTTGTATCCACAGGTTCAGGGTAGCGTTTTGAACACATGCTTCGCGTTGTGCCGGCGAAATGCACATTTCTTGTCGCGTTGTGCCGGCGAAATGCACACTTCTTGGACCCCTGCATAACTGCTTGCAGTTCTAGTTAGGGGTCCAAGCCAACAGGTTGGAACCCTATTGTTTTTGTAAGGATTTTTCTTATTAGGGGTCCAAGCCAACAGGTTGGATCCCTATTGTTTTTGTAAGGATTATTATTCTACCTCCCCCTGAAAGTGGAACCACAGCCCAAACCGTAAATGGTGCACACGCGCCAATTACATGACTAGATCCAGAATCGGCACCGCTACTCAGATAACAAAATCCAGACACGCCGGTCACTAGGTGGCGCTATACCAAGGAATACGCGTTTGGGGGTATAACTCCCACACTGAACCTCCCACAGTCAAAGAATTAGACATCGGATCGAGTCCAAATTTTACACACATGTCGGTGCTAACCTTAACAGCGTTTGCTAAAAACATCGGAAAATTACGCCCTAAGGGGGCGCAATAAACGAGGAAATTGTATATCTTCTAATTTTCCAGAGGAATGTTCTTCAAACTCAAGGGAAACCATCAAGGGGCAATCCCGAGTCTATATACAAAATATGGCCAAGAATTATTAATGTGGGTGGGAGTTATTTGGCAAAGGAAAATTGTCTTTGGAAAATTTCGCCACAAGGGGTCGCAAAAAAACGACGAAATAATATATCTCCTAACTGGCCAATGGAATGTTCTGAAAACGCGTTTTGGGCTATAACTCCCACACCGAACCTCCCACAGTCAAAACCTTTATATCCACAGATTCACTGGAGTCAGCTGCATCTTCTGGCATAGGCCAGGCCCATTTGCGTCAGTATTTTCTTTATGTAATGTAATGTAATATGTGTGTAATGCTGGAGGTTGTATGTATAGCCAGATGAAATAGTCTGATGACTAGTTGAAAATTTCGCCGCAAAAACGCTACACTGACTTCTCGCTACTCCTACCACAGTCAAATCCTTTGTATCCACAGGTTCAGGGTAGCGTTTTGAACACACGGTAGCATTTTGAACACATGCTTCGCGTTGTGCCGGCGAAATGCACATTTCTTGTCGCGTTGTGCCGGCGAAATGCACACTTCTTGGACCCCTGCATAACTGCTTGCAGTTCTAGTTAGGGGTCCAAGCCAACAGGTTGGATCCCTATTGTTTTTGTAAGGATTTTTCCTATTATTATTATTTCCCCCTAGAAGTGGTACCACAGCCCAAACCGTAAATGGTGCCGACACGCGAATTGCATGACTAGATCCAGGTCCGTGAGTTCTAGGCAGACGACAAAATCCAGACATGCCGGCCACTAGGTGGCGCTATACCAAGGAATACGCGTTTGGGGCTATAACTCCCACACCGAACCTCCCAGAGTCCAATAACTTGTACACACAGATGCACTGGAGTCTGCTGCATCTTTTGGCCTAGGCCACGCCCATTTGCGTCTATGAATATTTTTCGCTAAATCGCGAAAACCGCAAAACTGTATTTTCGCTACTCCTCCCACATTTCTTGACCAATCAACACCAAACTTTGCACACGGCATCTTCAGACGCACACGCAAAGAAATCTTAGACAGTTTTTTGATCCGACCTTTGACGACGAAACGGTACAGTTTTGAATATTTGTTTATTAGCTAAATTAGACGTGGAAAATCAAAAATCCAAAAAAAAATCCAGAATTAGACATCGGATCGAGTCCAAATTGTACACACATGTTGGTGCTAACCTTAATGATGTTCGATAAAAATTACGGAAAATTTCGCCATTAGGGGGCGCAATAAACGAGGAAATTGTATATCTTCGACAAAATCTCGCCGCGAAAACGCTACACTGACTTCTCGCTACTCCTACCACAGTCAAATCCTTTGTATCCACAGGTTCAGGGTAGCGTTTTGAACACATGCTTCGCGTTGTGCCGGCGAAATGCACATTTCTTGTCGCGTTGTGCCGGCGAAATGCACACTTCTTGGACCCCTGCATAACTGCTTGCAGTTCTAGTTAGGGGTCCAAGCCAACAGGTTGGATCCCTATTGTTTTTGTAAGGATTTTTCTTATTATTCTAACCCCCCTAAAAGTCCGACCACAGCCCAAACCGTAAATGGTGCCGACACGCCAATTGCATGACTAGATCCAGATCTGTTCGGACTCAGCAGACGACAAAATCCAGACACGCCGGTCACTAGGTGGCGCTATACTAAGGAATACGCGTTTGGGGCTATAACTCCCACACCGAACCTCCCAGAGTCTAAAACCTTGTACACACAGATGCACTGGAGTCTGCAGCATCTTTTGGCATAGGCCACGCCCATTTGCGTCTATGAATATTTTTTGCTATATCGCGAAAACCGCAAAACTGTTTTTTCCCTACTCCTCACACATTTCTTGACCAATCAACACCAAACTTTGCCCACGGCATCGTCAGACGCACACAAAAAATAAAATTCAAACACTTTTTTGATCCGACCTTCGACGACGAAACGGTAGCGTTTGGAATATTGGTATATTAGCTAAATTAGACGTGGAAAATCAAAAATCAAAAAAAATCCAGAATTAGACATCGGATCGAGTCCAAATTTTACACACATGTTGGTGCTAACCATAATGACGTTAGATAAAAATTTTGGAAAATGTCGCCATTAGGGGGCGCAATAAACGAGGAAATTGTATATCTTCTAATTGGCCAAGGGAATGTTCTTCAAACTATGAGGGAACTATCAAGGGGCAAACCCGAGTCTATATAAAAATTATGGCCAAGAATTATTAATGTGGGCGGGAGTTATTTGGAAAAGGAAAATTGTCTTCGGAAAATTTCGCCACAAGGCGGCGCCAAAAAACTACGACATTGTATGTCTCCTAATTTGCCAATGGAATGTTCTGAAAACGCGTTTTGGGCTATAACTCCCACACCGAACCTCCCACAGTCAAAACCTTTATATCCACAGATTCACTGGAGTCAGCTGCATCTTTTGGCACACGCCGTGCCCATTTGTTTTGAACACATGCTTCGCGTTGTGCCGGCGAAATGCACACTTCTTGTTATTCTTACCCCCCTGAAAGTGGTACTACAGCCCAAACCGTAAATGGTGCCGACACGCGAATTGCATGACTAGATCCAGATCTGTTCGGACTCAGCAGACGACAAAATCCAGACACGCCGGTCACTAGGTGGCGCTATACCCAGGAATACGCGTTTGGGGCTTTAACTCCCACACCGAACCTCCCACAGTCAAAAACTTGTACGCACATATTCACTGGAGTCTGCTGCATCTTTTGGCATAGGCCACGCCCATTTGCGTCTATAATTTTTTTTCGCAAAATCGCGAAAACCGCAAAACTGTTTTTTCGCTACTCCTCCCACATTTCTTGACCAATCAACACCAAACTTTGCACACAACATCTTCAGACGCACACGCAAAGAAATCGTAGAACAGTTTTTTGATCCGACCTTCGACGACGAAACGGTAGCGTTTTGAATATTTGTTTATTAGCTACGTTTTATGTCGAATAGCAAAAAATTTAAGAAATACCAAAACTCGACATCGGGTCAAGTCCAGATTTTAGACACATGTCGGTGCCAACCTTAATGGCGTTCAATAAAAACTTCGGAATATTTCGCCATTAGGGGGCGCAATAAACGAGGAAATTGTATATCTTCTAATTGGCCAAAGGAATGTTCTTCAAACTCGAGGGAAACCATCAAGGGGCAATCCCGAGTCTATATAGAAAATATGGCCAAGAATTATTAATGTGGGCGGGAGTTATTTGGAAAAGGAAAATTGTCTTCGGAAATTTCGCCACAAGGCGGCGCCAAAAAACTAAGACATTGTATGTCTCTTAATTTGCCAATGGAATGTTCTGAAAACGCGTTTTGGGCTATAACTCCCACACCGAACCTCCCACAGTCAAAACCTTTATATCCACAGATTCACTGGAGTCAGCTGCATCTTTTGGCACACGCCGTGCCCATTTGTTTTGAACACATGCTTCGCGTTGTGCCGGCGAAATGCACACTTCTTGGACCCCTGCATAACTGCTTGCAGTTCTAGTTATACTTACCCCCCTAAAAGTGGTACTACAGCCCGAACCGTAAATGGTGCAGACACGCCAATTGCATGACTAGATCCAGGTCTCTTCGGACTACGCAGACGACAAAATCCAGACACGCCGGTCACTAGGTGGCGCTATACTTAGGAAAGACGCGTTTGGGGCTATAACTCCCACACCGAACCTCCCACAGTCAAAAACTTGTACCCACATATCCACTGGAGTCTGCTGCATCTTTTTGCATAGGCCACGCCCATTTGCGTCCATGATTTTTTTTCGCTAGATCGCGAAAACCGCAAAACCGCCTTTTCCCTACTCCTCCCACATTTCTTGACCAAGTGACACAAAACTTTGCACAAGACATCTTCAGACGCACACGAAAAGAAGTATTCAAACACTCTTTGGATCCGACCATCGATGACGAAACGGTAGCGTTTTCAATATTTGTCGCTTAGCTACGTTTTAAGTCGAAAATCTAAAATCCAGAAAAAAAAGATATTAGACATCGGATCGAGTCCAAATCTTAGACACATGTTAGCGCTACCCTTAATGGCGTTCGAAAAAAAAAATCGGAAAATTATGCCCTAAGGGGGCGCAATAAACGAGGAAATTGTATATCTTCTAATTGGCCAAAGGAATGTTCTTCAAACTATAAGGGAACCATCAAGGGGCAAACCGGAGTCTATATAAAAAATATGGCCAAGAATTATTAATGTGGGCGGGAGTTCTTTGGCAAAGGAAAATTGTCTTTGGAAAATTTCGCCACAAGGCGGCGCCAAAAAACGAAGACATTGTTTGTCTCCTAATTTGCCAATGGAATGTTCTGAAAACGCGTTTTGGGCTATAACTCCCACACCGAACCTCCCACAGTCAAAACCTTTATATCCACAGATTCACTGGAGTCAGCTGCAACTTTTGGCACACGCCGTGCCCATTTGTTTTGCACACATGCTTCGCGTTGTGCCGGCGAAATGCACACTTCTTGGACCCCTGCATAACTGCTTGCAGTTCTAGTTTTTATTATTATTTGGCTCCCCCTAGAAGTGGTACCACAGCCCAAACCGTAAATGGTGCGGACACGCCAATTGCATGACTAGATCCAGGTCCGTCACCGCTACTCAGATAACCAAATCCAGACACGCCGGTCACTAGGTGGCGCTATACCAAGGAATACGCGTTTGGGGCTATAACTCCCACACCGAACCTCCCACAGTCAAAAACTTGTACGCACATATTCACTGGAGTCTGCTGCATCTTTTGGCATAGGCCACGCCCATTTGCGTCTATAATTCTTTTTCGCAAAATCGCGAAAACCGCAAAACTGTTTTTTCGCTACTCCTCCCACATTTCTTGACCAATCAACACCAAACTTTGCACACAACATCTTCAGACGCACACGCAAAGAAATCCTCGGACACTTTTTTGATCCGACCTTCGACGACGAAACGGTAGCGTTTTGAATATTGGTTTATTAGCTAAATTAGACGTGAAAAATCAAAAATCCAAAAAAATTCAAAACTACACATCGGATCGAGTCCAAATGTTACACAGATGTTGGTGCTAACCATAAAGACGTTCGATAACAACTTTGGACAATTTCGCCTTTAGGGGGCGCAATAAAAGAGGAAATTGTATATTTTCTAATTGGCCAAAGGAATGTTCTTCAAACTATGAGGAAACCATCAAGGGGCAAACCCGAGTCTATATAAAAAATATGGCCAAGAATTATTAATGTGGGCGGGAGTTATTTGGAAAAGGAAAATTGTCTTCGGAAAATTTCGCCACAAGGCGGCGCCAAAAAACTACGACATTGTATGTCTCCTAATTTGCCAATGGAATGTTCTGAAAACGCGTTTTGGGCTATAACTCCCACACCGAACCTCCCACAGTCAAAACCTTTATATCCACAGATTCACTGGAGTCAGCTGCATCTTTTGGCACACGCCGTGCCCATTTGTTTTGAACACATGCTTCGCGTTGTGCCGGCGAAATGCACACATCTTGTTCTTATTATACTTCCTACCAAGAAAGTGGTACCACAGCCCAAACCGTAAATGGTGCCGACATGCCAATTGCATGACTAGATCCAGGTTCGTGAAGACTATTCAGACCACAAAATCCAGACACGCCGGCCACTAGGTGGCGCTATACCAAGGAATACGCGTTTGGGGCTATAACTCCCACATCGAACCTCCCAGAGTCCAAAAACTTGTACACACAGATGCACTGGAGTCTGCTGCATCTTTTGGCCTAGGCCACGCCCATTTGCGTCTATGAATATTTTTCGCTAAATCGCGAAAACCGCAAAACTGTTTTTTCCCTACTCCTCCCACATTTCTTGACCAATCAACACCAACCTTTGCACACGACATCGTCAGACGCACACAAATAATAAAATTCGGACATTTTTTTGATCCGACCTTCGACGACGAAACGGTAGCGTTTGGAATATTGGTATATTAGCTAAATTAGACGTGGAAAATCCAAAATCCAAAAAAATAAAAAATCAGACATCGGATCAAGTCCAAATTGTACACACATGTTGGTGCTAACCATAATGACGTTAGATAAAAATTTTGGAAAATGTCGCCATTAGGGGGCGCAATAAACGAGGAAATTGTATATCTTCTAATTGGCCAAAGGAATGTTCTTCAAACTATGAGAGAACCATCAAGGGGCAAACCCGAGTCTATATGAAAATTATGGCCAAGAATTATTAATGTGGGCGGGAGTTATTTGGAAAAGGAATATTGTCTTTGCAAAATTTCGCCACAAGAGGGCGCAAAAAAACGACGAAATAATACATCTCCTAATTGGCCAATGGAATGTTCTGAAAACGCGTTTTGGGCTATAACTCCCACACCGAACCTCCCACAGTCAAAACCTTTATATCCACAGATTCACTGGAGTCAGCTGCATCTTTTGGCATGCGCTGTTTCTCAATTTCGAACACATGCTTCGCGTTGTGCCGGCGAAATGCACACTTCTTGGACCCCTGCATAACTGCTTGCAGTTCTAGTTAATATTTATTATTACTAACAAATCCTTTTTTTAAAAAACAATGGTTTTGCTAAAAAAATTAAACTGATTTTGTTTAATACCTCCAGTGCCCAATCCAACACAGTGAAAACCCCAATGCCGAACCCAACATGCTGCTTACGGTTGCTGGAAAGGCTCAGAGGAGTGGTCCCTTGCCATGGAGGGCCTGCTGGTCTTTGGCTGGTCTTCAGGGTCTCCCTCATGGTCCCAGAGGAAGCGATCGGGGGAAGCCTCCATGACCCTTTGGTGCTTCGCCTCTAAGGGACTGGAGGTGTTGATCGGGTAGTGCTCTACCAACAGACTGCTGGCCTCTAGACCAACTAGGGGAAGAGCAATTCAATACAACACTGAAGACAGCTTCCATCCACATACTAGACAATAATCAGTAGAAGACACATGCTCTGTTCTGCCATGTGCAATTGCTTCATAAGAAAAAGTAAAACATTACCAACAGTGTTAGTAATGTAACTTCCTACCCAAGTTATGTTCTTTGTTCTTCACCGGTCCCGCTGGTGGTTGAGGTTCTCCTTTGGGACCCTATAAAGACCACAACAACAGGTCACAGAAATGAAATCAGACAGCGCAGCACATGAAGGCTAGTATAGGGCTGTAGTCAACCAAAGAAGATCTTGGTTAACTCACATTCTACCAACATATTCATCCAACCCATTGGTCGATGGGGGTGAGTCCAGCTGGGTTCAGACCCACTCTGGGTCTTAGTCCAGCTGGGTTCAGACTCATTCTGGGTCTGAGTCTAGCTGGGTTCAGACCACCTCTGGCTCTGAGTCCAGCTGGGTTCAGATCATCTCTGGCTCTGAGTCCAGCTGGGATCAGATCACCTCTGGCTCTGAGTCCAGCTGGGTTAGGGCAGAGCTTCAGTGTGAAGCAGCTCCCAGAACCAGAGGAAGAGCACTGAGCCGGACAGTGTGGTGGACGGACATGTGAGACTCTGGTTACCAGATGCCCGAACCACCTCATAAAATATATATGTCTGCATATTTCCCTCCAATTGTCCAAACAATGTGATTTGGTCGAACAAGTGCATAACGGTCAACAACGTATATTCACACATTTCGAAAGCTCTCAGATAGGAACATAAAATACGCTTTTTTCTCCAGACTGCTGTGTGGACAGTGTCCTACCACGGAGAAAGGTTGGATATTTCCTGAAGAAGGGGCCTCCTCTTTCTCTTCCGCTCCAGAAGTGGTGATGGGCATCGGAATTATGATATTGAAGCCATCCAAGGAGGAATCTGAAGAATGGCAGAAAGTCAGGCAGGGGTGAGTAAAACTGTTAATGCAGTGACTCCCCATGGCCCATCAATCAAATAGGTTGTGCAGTAAAATAAGTCCTTACTACCACTTAGTCTTCGGGCCATTTTTTTGTTTTTGCACTGCGCCTACTCTAGAGAGCACTGCTCCTAAATAGTATGACCTCTAATCACATGCTTGGTCACTTTGGAAAGCTGAGAACCTGTAGAATTTTATGACATTATCAGAATAACTATCATGTACTCTCACAGTGCTGGGAAGACCACAATATTGTTTTTCCTCCCGGCCGCATACACACAACTCCAAAACCAAGCTGATTGTAGTACCCTGGGTAACTCCATATCCCTTGGAAACACTACTGAGCCCTAGCCCTAGGTCTTGTGATGCTGTGTGTAAAAGCAGATCAACAAAGCATAAAAGATGAAGTCTCCAGCTCCTTTTATGTAATGATATGTCCATTCGTTCTGTTCAGGGTCCTTTTGGAGACTCCAAAAAAGGGCTTTGGCTACCCAAAATGCATACTGTAAACAAAAGTGAACCCAAAGATGTAGAGGCATAATCTTGGTCTAAAATGAAAGGTTACCCTGTGGGCTTTCTTGTGAACCATTTAAATATCATACCAAATGTTCTGATATGTAATGAGACAGGTATAATCAGACAAAAATTCACAACGCGAAGCGAGTGTGGATACCGTGAACCTGTGGATATAAAGGTTTTTACTGTGGGAGGTTCGGTGTGGGAGATATATCCCCAAACGCGTTTTCAGAACATTCCTTTGGCCAGTTAGGAGATGAACAATTCCCTCGTTTATGGCGGCCCCTAAAGGCGAAATTTTGTAGAAGATATACAATTTCCTCGTTTATTGCGCCCCCTAATGGCGAAATTTTCCGAAATTCTTATCGAACGACAATAAGGTTAGCACCGACATGCGTGTACACTTTGGACTCGATCCGATGTCTAATTTTTTATTTTCCACGTCTAATTTAGCTAATAAACCAATATTCAAAACGCTACCGTTTCGTCGTCGAAGGTCGGATCAAAAAAGTGTTCGATAATTTCTTTGCGTGTGCGTCTGAAGATGTCGTGTGCAAAGTTTGGTGTCGATTGGTCAAGAAATGTGGGAGGAGTAGGGAAAAAACAGTTTAGCGGTTTTCGCGCAAAAAAAATATTATAGCCCCAAACGCGTTTTCCCTTGGTATAGCGCCACCTAGTGGCCGGCGTGTCTGGATTTGGTTATCTGAGTAGCGGTGCCGGACCTGGTTCTAGTCATGCAATTGGCGCGTGTGCACCATTTACGGTTTGGGCTGTGGTTCCACTTTCACGGGGAGGTAGAATAATAATCCTTACAAAAACAATAGGGATCCAACCTGTTGGCTTGGACCCCTAAAAATCCTTACAAAAACAATAGGGATCCAACCTGTTGGCTTGGACCCCTAAATAAAACCACACACGAGTGCGCAAATCAACCACTTGCTTCACACTCGCACTCTGGGGAAGAGCCTGCTAGTTTACGCACACCCCTTGCGCATTTGTTTTCACAACCACACGTGAGACGTGGTTTGACATGCTGGATATCGTCAGAAAGGTCTTTTCATTGGCTATTAGGATATCTAAGGCCCGTCCCCGACCCTTGCTGTCTGCTGGTGAAGCTGTCAATCAAAGTATACATGCCCCGTGTTGATAGTGATCGCCTCATTGGCTTGTAAGGCTTGTAAACAAGGAAGTATTACAGACATGTGGGAGGGCTCCATGCAGTGTTAATTTCGTTAACGAAAAATATGACGAAAAATGTTCGTCAACTACCTTTTTTCCGTGACTAAGACGAGACGTTGACGAGCTAAAAATAGATCTGTGATAATAAAAACGATGACGAAATGTCATTTTGTTTTCGTTGACGAGACGAGACAGGACGAAAACGTTATTGGTGTGCTATTTGGACATTCAAAATGCATGATATTTTCCAATCAGTACACTCCCGTAAGGTTCTTATGCAACTGTTCACTCCTCCAGTAAATAGGACGGACCTTAGCTACGACTTGGCAACGGGAGGTATGGTCCACTCAGCTATGAGCTAACGTTATGCATTGTACATGATTCGAAATTCTTCCCAGCTTTTATTCCACAGATACTAGGGTCTATAGCATATAACCGTTGTCTGATTACAGTTTAATTAATTTTTCACAATTTACCGGCTCTCGTTTTGAAGAAAATCACCGCGCCATTCGTTTCAATGGGAATCGCCACGGTCTATACTTCAACATAAGGTGGACTTTGACATTCGTCCCAGCCTTTATACCCAAGATACTATAGGGTTTATAGCATATAACCGCGTTTTCTGATTACAGTTTAATGCATTTTTCACAATTTACCAGCTATCGTTTTGAAGGCTGAACAGACAAGAGTACTAAAGTGTGACGTCACGTTTCGAGAGCAACAGATTTTCGGTTCTACACAAACCAAATTAAAAAGGGGAAATCCTATGCCACACAAACCTTTTATAGAAAAGGAACAATCTTTTTGCGAATTGATTTGTGAGTTTGCTTTACCAATGATGTAAGTAATATTGAGAATAGATTGTCTTCATATTAAAAAAATAACTAAACTAAACTAACGTTTGCAAACTTTTCCTTTTAATACCCCAGGGGAATACATGAACGCCTCGACATTTTTCGATTGGTAGTGATTTTCACCTCTTGAAATTGATTTATTTTAATTTTGAAAGAAACAACACATGGAAGCAATGGAGAACGCCATCTCTCATTCGGTTGTTTAGAACTGAAAATCTGGTTGCCAGGACAACGTAAAGTTTTCACTTTAGTACTCTATTTGAGTGGAACAACTTAGCATATAGCCATATAGCCTATATAGGGTTAGCCTAATTGAACTAGTTTAAAAAGAGAAAACATTTTGACTAAAAGTAATGACTAAAAAGTTGACTAAAATGTAAGGACTTTTCGTCGACTAAAACTAGACTAAAACTACAAAGGAAAACAATGACTAAAATGTGACTAAATATACTAAGCATTTTCGTCAAAAGACTAAGACTAAGACTAAATCTAAAATAGCTGACAAAATTAACACTGGCTCCATGTCACCGCGAGACCCTGGCGAACACAGTGGATTCAATGAATCAGACGACAATAGCTGAATGAATTCAAACCCTGAATCGCAGTTTTCTACAAAAAAACATTGCAGCGTTTCGGTTTTCTATTTTTCGGCTGCTTTGTATAAGATGGCTTGTGCATATACATAATGTAATTAGACTAAAATAATATTGATATTCGATTTCTGCGGACTCTTATGAACATTTCAAGACCCAACATGAAGTATCAACTCATTGCTAAGGATATCCACAACGACGATAAAGTTAGAATGCACCAAGGGAGGAGGAGGGTGAGGGGGGCTATTTTGACCTAACTGTACGTCCACACCAGAAGCGAATTGAGCGACCAAATCGCCGGAAGTCATTCACTTTCTATGGGCAAGAGCGACCAAAGCGACCAACGCTACCAGCGGCCAAAGTTGAGCGACCAGAGCGTCAAAGAAAAGTTGAAAACGTTTTAACTTTATGCAAATGACTATGACGCGCTTCAGCGGCCAAACACTGACAGCCAATCGGAATGTAGACGCTCTTCGCTTGCGTGGATCCCAGGGAACACCGGCAGGCACATTGGTTCCTACCTACCTTTATTCACTCACTGAACAAAATGTCGGCTGAAGTATTAATCGCGGCTGTAACTGGGCACCCGGTGTTGTACGACCCAACCCTTTTTCAGTTCAGAGATCGAAACGCCATAGTGGTTTGGATACCAAGTGATGATAAGCGGGAGTATTTATACATCTAGAACGTTCGTATTTAAGCGGGAATCATTTTCATTTGCTTTCCATGCCACCAATCTAACCAACCAATCCCGTGTAGCATGCTTTAAACAAAACCCAAAAAGTTTTTGAAATCGTCACATAAACAAACTAATCGACAAGACGAGGGATAAATGACAATATATCTCTTGTCTTTTATCCCTCTATTCCCCACTATTCACGGAGCCTGAGGTGAATAATTCTTAATTAAATAGTCTAGATAGATAGATAGCCTAGTCAAGTCTTTATTAATACCAAACGACACAAATCGTCGGGAATCCATTTAGGTGGTTCGACCCACACAGGACAGTAGCCTACAAGACCACACAGAACAAGTCTGACTGGACATACACACAATACATCACATTTAAAATAGACACGCGTTGATAGATAGATAGATATTAGAGCCCGACCGATATAGAATTTTTAAGGCCGATACCGATACGAATATTTTTTGATTTAAAAATCCGATATGCCGATATATCGGCCGATATATATACTGTATATATATATATTTTAAAAAAAATCCAGAAACGCGCAGCAAAACAAACACATTTCCCTAACATTGGTTATTTGTAGTTATCCTTTAAATCCTTTTCACTCTCAGCTAACACGTAACAACAGCAAAACTGGACATGGTAGTCATGAATTAAGTCATGCTTATCGACTTTAGAGAATTGATGGGGATGTTCTTTTAATTGTTATTCAAGCAATGTACAGTGTTTCCCGCAGGATTTTTTTCAGCAGCGGTGGTGTGGTCCCCGATATCCCTAGGGGGGTCCGGGGGCATGCCCCCCCTGCCGAAATTTTTTTGTACCCTTTACATTGGAAAGCATGAATCTGGTGCACTTTGAGAGGAGAATATGCACTTAAATCCTATTCAAACAGTCCTGTGTATTACTGTAGATGGGATTATTGGTGTTGTAACTTTGCCTTTTGTGTCTTCATTTACAGATTTTTATATTTTTGTATAGTAATATTTAAACAAAAAATGCCACAACGCAAATATAATTTGCACAATTTATTTACAGATTTTTGCCTAATGCTTAAACACTAAACATGGTTGCTATGCCCAAAGCATAACTGTTTTTTACATAAGACACTTTGTTCAAAAATGAAATCCCCTGCAACAATGGGCAAAACACATCTTTTTAAATTATAAACCTAACTAAAATTTGAAAAGAACACAGACTCACACACATGAAAAATAAAAAATAAAGCTAATTGAATACCAATCAGTGTGAGCCTTAGCACTACAAATAGACCTCAGGTGAGCTCAGCTCCTTTGTGAGACAGTGAGAGTCAGGGGAAGAGGACAAGAGAGCGATGATAAGCTTGTTATTGCTTAAAACACTTCTTCTTAGTCTTGGGAGTCAAAAAGTGATGAGAAAATTATAAAATAAATATAAGTTATACATAATAGAAACTATTCATGATCTTTTAAGAAGTCCTTAGGTTTTTTCCCTGCATTTATGCTAATGACCACATGCTTACAGGCGATTAGCCTAAATCCCTAACTAAAATACGCGATGAAAACAGATTTTATATGGCAATAAAGAACAACATCGGATCCAACAGTATGGATTCATTTTTCAAAGTTCCCGAAAATACCTAGGCTATAAATTCCTGACTGGATATAAGCTCCTGTAAAGGCTATGAGTGATCCCAAAAAGAGCGACAACACGCACACACATAGGCCTAAGCACACACACACAATACTAGAGGAAAAACGGCACGGAGGTTGCGGTTTATAGATACAATAAAATGATTGGGCTCAGAGGGTTTTTAACACTGGTGGTCATGTAGCGACACATTTTAGCGACTGACTGACTGACTGACTGACTGACTGACTGACTGACTCTTTCCTTCTTTCTTCGATCTTCCGCTTCACTCGCTACTGCTAGAATCAATGTAACTTTGCAACCGTGTAGGGTAGCCTACTGCCAACAACTGCCACACTCGCTGTGTATTTTCCTTCTTTGATGTTGGTTACGTGACGATGTGCCGCGTGCTGCGCAATTGACGTTACGCGCTGTACATTTTCTAAAAGGAGCTACGTAAAAAAAAAAAAAATGAGGAGAAGGATTTTTATTGCAGCGGCGGAGAAAATTCAGCAGCGGCAGCGCGCCGCTGCTGTGTGAACGTGGGGGAAACACTGATGTATGTCTCGTGACAGTTGCCAACTTACCATGAACACACTCGCACACATGAACAACACCGATGATCTCCGTCGATCTCCGTCATTCACTCTGCCTAACTCTGGCTGAATCAGCGGGTTTGGGCGTTAGAGCGCCCTCTGGTGGACCAATTTTTTATTTATTTTTTATATTCATTTATCGGCCATTATAAATGCCGATACCGAATAGTTTGAAAAATGCCTAATATCGGCCAATAATATCGGCCTGCCGATATATCGGTCGGGCTCTAATAGATATGTTCCATTATTTGCTTTGCGGAGCCAACCAGTCCTGTGCACTAGGGCTGTAACGATACGCGTATCAAACCGAAAATCGCGATACTCAAAGCCACGAACCTGTCTCGCGTGTGAGAAGGCAGAAGCGCGATATGCCCTTTCTAACTCTTCGGTCAAATTGTCCGATTGAAATTTGCTAATAATTTGTCTAAATAATAGTCTGCTGACAGCGCCCCCTCCTATCGATGCCGTAAATATGTGACGAGATGCCCTCTCTGTGATCACAGCTCTCCGTGGCTACGGAGGATTGCATTTCTCCACAGCCGTCGAAGTCCTCATATGCGATATGAATGACATTTATCCAGAGTGGGCCAAGCGCGAAAAAAATTGCCTGTGTGATCCTGTCTCTATTGTTTTGTGTGATTTCACTGGCAGTTTGTCTATAGGTCGGAATGAAGCGGCCACCGATTATTGACAGGATGGGTACTTTATTCTACCGGACTCGTTCGCTTCTTCACTAGACACACGGGCTGTTTCCCAATGTCAAGGAAGCATGCTCAACGGCCACCCTTTTAAGGACGCTACGTCATAGAACGCCGACAAGCACTGTTCCAATGTTGAGGACACTCGAAAGCCGCGCCATTTTTGCGTCCTTTGTTTTTGAGAATTCCGAGATTTTTCAAGGCTGCATCGCTGCATCCTAGACGAGCCAAAACTACCCACAATCCTCTGCGTTCACTGGGCGGGTTCTTGAAAATGGCAGAGCAGTACACGTTCAAACGAAGTGAAGTTATATTAGTTTTCAGAAATATTTTGTGCCGTATTGCTTTTTATAGATTTATCATGTTAATGCAAATAATCAAGCCTAAAGACCTGTGCCACTTTTCAAAGTTTTTGCAACTTAATGATACGTTGCTATATTTTGCATGGACGTAGCTGGTGTTAAACACCACTGTCACCAATGTCAATTTACTCGCTCACAAGATTACATTATTTATGTATACCTATTTATGTTTGTGTTGAATTGTTTTTTTTAGGGTCAGCCCAGCAAACGGAGGCTTTTGTGCGCCTTAGGGTGGCGCACAAACATTTGTTTACCGGTGGAAGGGATAGTGCCACTATCCAATGTTGTAAAATTAATGCACAACCGATCATTTGCAATGTTTGTCATTTTTAATGAACGTATTTAATTGTATTTTATATGATATACTTATGTGTTCAAAGCACTGGTAGATTGTAGGCATATATGAATGAATGAATCAGATCAGTTAAATAATATATCCAAATAAATACACGTTTATCATGTCTTTCTTTGTCTTTTCCCCCTGCATAATAGTAATCAACCGTACTGTAAATGTGATGCATGAATTAAGTTCTCAGACAATTTCACTAATGCCACTTTTCCACTGCATGGTACCAGCTCGACACGACTCGACTCGCATTTTTTGCGTTTCCACCGCGGTACCATGGTATCTGGTACCTGAAGTGGCTGCTTTTTCTAGTACCTACTCGCTCTAGGTTCCAAGCGAGCTGAGCCGATGCTAAAAGGTGACGTCGGCAGACGGCCGGCGACTGATTGGCCAGAGAGTGTGACGAAGTCACGAGAGCGACATGGCAACCATGCTGGTAACATCCATAGCAGCGCCGCAGCCAACATGTTCCACTTCTCCAACTTCTTCAACATGCCAGCTAATAATAGTAATGCGATCGATGTCCTCCATTGTTGTTATGTGGGTTCTGTCCATGTGTGGGTTGCGTATGTGTTGTTTGCGTCGCGTACACAAATACGTCACGGCCCTTTCGCGCAGCCGACCCCGCCCACGTCCAGGAGGTACTATTTGCGGTGGAAAAGCACCCGTGCTGCTACCGTGTCGAGTCGTGTCGTGTCGAGCTACATGGGCGGTGGAAAAGCGGCATTAGTTTTATAAAAATTGAATGGATTTTCCTTTAAATAAAGACAATTCGAACAACAACAACAAAGCTTTTGTGACTTCCCCAAAGAGGCTCCATGCGAAGGAGACATGACCGCATTCATAACAGACAAAAGTCAAATAAATATCGATCGGCTTGATTGCTGCCATGTTTTATTCATAAGCACACATGTGTTTACAAGCGGACACGCAGTATTAAAAAGCGGAAGCGGAAGCGCTTCCACACTACCAAGTCGTTCCCAAAGTCCGACGTTACAAACGCTAGGAAGCACTCGAGCTAGCACTCTAGTCTCATCTCCATAGGACGCGACTAGCAAGGACGCGTCCTAGCAAGGCTGCAGCCTTCACTTTGGGAAACAGCCACGCGCTACCGCTCGCTCTCCTCGCTCGTCCACTCACTCGCTGACGTCACTCACACACGCATACGCACACTGCCATTCTCCCGCACACACATATGCTACTCGTAACACTATGCCTCGTTATTGCGACGTTCATGTTTTTCCTCATCTATTGAAAGGTAGGCTATTAAACATGTTGCATTCTATACGGCCTGATTATGTCATTATTTAAGCTACATAGCCTAATAAGAAGCACTAATAAGGATATTTGAATAAACCAACCAAACAGTTAAAGGGGCCCTATTATGCCTACCAGCAAAAAGCATCCTCCAACTGCAATCTTTGGTTATTTCTTTATTAATTTAGCTATACTTTAATAGTATTCATTCGGTTCAAATCTGTTCAGTGTTCCAAATTATTTGTTATTAAATGTTACATTAAGATAATTGGTATTTAAGTGTTGTTTAAATAAAATGCTTTTTAAATTTAAAAGAATCGTGGGATGTATCGAACCGTGGGTCAAAAATCGTGATACAAACCGAATCGTGAATTTGTGTATCGTTACAGCCCTACTGTGCACGTATGCAAATTAGCCATGTGCGCCAATGTCTATTTGTTTTGAGTGCGACGAATGAGTGCAGATGGAGATCAGTGAAACATATTTTAACTAGCCTACTACAGCACGCAGGTTTTTTTTGTTCTCGGTTGTAATTAGCCTACATTTTAGGAGTTTTTTTATATTGGGGGGAATCACTGTTGTCGAAGCACTTTATCCAACAAGCAAAACCGTCTCGGCAATATGGCCAAAGTGTATGGGAGTTAACTCTTTGATATGGCTGTCTGTACTAAAAGCAGATGGCTCCTTTAAATGCGTCTGCATAATTGAATTGTACGTCATGAGCGACTTGAGCGACCAAAGCGAACAGAAATATTCGCAGCGAAACATTGTGAGTGTCGCTCCTGGTGTGGACGTACGGTAAGACACTAGGATATTTTTGATCTATATTCGCTAAACATATTTATTCCACCACATGGTTGACATTGGATGACTTTCCTGAGATTCTAAGCTTTCAAACGGTGTATGAAATGACTATACTTTGCTCTCTAGTACTTTGTTTGTTTTTGTCCGTTTATTATGCTTTCGGTGGTATTTCACCAGCAACTTTTTCCAGAGAGGAGCTCTTAATCATCCGGCATACCTCTACAGGATTTTTTTCTCCAGTTTTTACTAACTCAGCAAGTTTTATTGAAATCCTGGTCGGAGGAGCAACGGTTCTCCTTGGAATCTGCCGGAGACGCAGACGGGGGATACGAGCAGGAGCGCTTGTGAAATTAAGGAAGCGGGGACTACGCACCTCGCTTCCAGCCATTCACCTGGCAAACGTCTGGTCCCTGGTAAATAAGATGGATGAGCTGTTGCTTCTCAATCAAACCAACTCGGACTTTTACAGATCCGCTGCCCTGTGTTTCACCGAAACCTGGCTCTGTGAACGCATCCCGGAAAGCTCACTTCAGCTGCCCGGTTTCCAACTCATCCGGGCGGACCGCAACACAGAGCTTTCGGGGAAAACGAAAGGCGGAGGAATCTGCTTCTACTTAAACGTTGGTTGGTGTACAGATGTTACAGTGCTGGAAAAGACGTGTAGCCCTCACTTAGAGTCTCTTCATAAACTGTAAACCCTTCTATTCTCCGCGGGAGTTCTCCTCATTTGTTATGGTTGGTGTTTACATACCACCACAAGCGTGCGTCGCAGACGCGCTGCAACAGCTGGCCGACCAGATAACGGACAGAGAAAAAACACCCGGACTCTCTCGTTATTATTGTTGGGGATTTTAACAACGCCAAACTCAACCAGGAACTCCCTAAATACAGACAGCATATCAAGATTCCCACCAGAGACAAAAACACGTGACTGGACCACTGTTACACAGTCTTGAAGGACGCCTATCACGCTGTTTCCCGGGCAGCTCTAGGACTGTCCGACCACTGTCTGCTTCATCTCATCCCAACCTACAGGCAGAAACTAAAAACTTCTAAACCTGTGGCAAAGACTTTAAAAAAATGGACAAGGGAATCAAAGCTGGAGTTGCAGGCTTGCTTTGACTGCACCAACTGGAGCGTTTTTGAAGCTGCAGCTACAGACCTAAACTACCTCACAGACACTGTAACATCTTACATCCGTTTTTGCGAGGACCTCTGTGTGCAGACCAAGACCTTCTGCACATACAACAACAGCAAACCTTGGTTCACTCCTAATCTTAGGAAGCTGCGTCAAGCTAAAGAGGAGGCCCATAGTAGTGGGGACCGGGACCTATATAAGCAGGCCCGGAACAAGTTGACAAAGGAGATCAAGGTAGCCAAAATAAGCTACAGTGAGAAACTAAGATATAGCCTCTCCGCGAATGACCCTGCATCAGTTTGGAAAGGCCTGCAACAAATTACAAACTACAAGAGACCATCCCCCCACCCTGCAGGAAATCCCAGACTGGCAGACGACCTGAATGACTTTTACTGCAGGTTTGAAGAGCACCCTTTGTCACACCCCTCACGCACAAAAGGTTTTCCCTCATCACCCATCCCCCTCCCCCCACCTGCACTAACTATCTGCGAGAAGGATGTGTGCCGGCTCTTTCAGAAGCAGAAGATCAAGAAGGCTCCAGGACCTGATGGTGTGTCCCCCTCTTGTCTGCAAGTCTGTGCTGAACAGCTGGCGCCAATCTTCACGCGGATCTTTAACTGGTCCCTGGAGCTGTGTGAAGTGCCCTCCTGCTTTAAATGCTCCTCCATCATCCCAGTCCCCAAAAAAACCTCCATCACAGGACTAAATGACTACAGGCCTGTCGCCCTGACGTCTGTGGTCATGAAATCCTTTGAGAGACTGGTGTTGAGCCACCTGAAGGACATTATAGGTCCCCTGCTGGACCCCCTGCAGTTTGCCTACAGGGCAAACAGGTCGGCGGATGATGCTGTCAACATGGGACTACAATACATACTGCACCACCTCGACTACCCAGGGACGTATGCCAGGATCCTGTTTGTGGACTTCAGCTCGGCGTTCAACACCATCGTCCCTGAAATCCTTCATCAGAAGCTCACCCAGTTCGAAGTGCCTGTCACCACCTGTCAGTGGATCATCAGCTTCCTGATTGACAGGCAGCAGCATGTCAGACTGGGGAGCATCTCTTCCAAAACCCGGTCCATCAGCACTGGCGCCCCACAGGGGTGTGTCCTCTCCCCGCTGCTCTTCTCCATCTACACCAATGACTGCACCTCAAAGAACCCGTGTGTAAAACTCCTGAAGTTTGCAGATGACACCACCATCATTGGTTTGATCCAGGATGGTGATGAGTCTGCTTACAGACAGGAGGTGGAACAGCTGGTCCAATGGTGCAGTCAGCACCACCTGGTGTTAAACCACAACAAGACTGTGGAGATGACAGTGGACTTTCGGAGAAGTCCCCCCCCACTCCCCCCCCTCACCATCCAGAACGACGTCAACTGTCGATTCCTTTAGGTTCCTAGGTACAACCATTTCACAGGACCTAAAATGGTGTCCCCACATTTACTCTGTCCAGAAAAAGGCCCAGCAGAGGTTATACTTCCTGCGACAACTAAGGAAGTTTAATCTGCCTAAAGAGCTGCTGACCACCTTCTACTCAGCCATCATCCAGTCTGTCATCTGCACCTCGATCACTGTCTGGTTTGGGTCAGCCACCAAACGGGACAGGGCCAGACTGCAACGGACAATACGGGCTGCGGAGAAGATCATTGCAGCTGACCTTCCCACCATTGAGGACCTGTACCAGTCCAGGGTCAGGAAAAGGGCAACAAGAATCGCCCTAGATCCCTCACATCCTGGTCACAAAATGTTCAACCTCCTACCCTCGGGCAGGCGATACAGGGCACTGTTTGCCAAAACCAGCCGACACAAAGTCAGCTTCTTTCCCCAAGCAGTCTCTCTGTTGAATGCTCAGAATTAGCCCCCACCCTCTATTTTATTATATTATTATAATTATTGTTATTTATTGTATTGTATTGTTATTCTGTATACTTAACCATTTATATTTATTTATTTTTTGTACTGTTTTCTGTTTTGTACTGTTTTCTGTTTTTTTTAGATATTAACAATAGGTTAAATGTTGTGTGTTGTGTAGGTTAAGTGTTGTACATAGAGAGCTAAGGGACCGAAGTCAAATTCCTCGTTTGTTCGCAAACCTGGCCAATAAAGCCGAATCTGAATCTGAATAACACTCAACTGTATGTAAATTGACCCAGCATGTTGGGGGGGAAGGGCTGGTGTAACGAAAACTTGACCGCCGGCGGGATTTGACGATTAAGTGGTTAAAACGGTACGGTCGTCAGTTTGAAAACCACTGCAATTCTAAAGGACCGCTGGTCTGGTGTAAGTGCACACACACACACCACACTTACCCAGATTGTCAAGCAGCCCATCTAACGCGTCCAGAGGGACTCCCCTCCCCCGTTGCTTGGGTGATCTGAAAGCCAGGTGGGGAATTAGGAAAGCCCAATTACTAGGACGGCCTGAAATTACATTTGACCAGAACACAAGGAAGCAAATCAAAGCATACATTTCCTTGTTGGGCAGGAAGTTGAGTTTCCTAGATGCTCCGCTCTGTGAACACACATGTGTAGAGAGATGAGACACAGGGTATGATAGTGAACTGAGTTGACCCTTCATTGCGGTCGTGATGCTGGACCGTCAGCACGTTTAAAATGTTCGACTGAAGACCCTCCCATTCACTGTTGTGGTGAAGTTCACAGAATAGTCCTGCAAAGACCCTTTCGTCTCGTTTCGTTGTCATATAGTCCCAATTTAAGTCCGTTTTGCCAAATTAGGGCAAGGCTGATAACAATCCAATTTAAAACAGTAAGTAGAAAGGCATGTTGAGGTTTCCATAGCTGTTGTGGTTAAAGTTTGTTAGTTCAAGCGGTACCGTAATGACGGTAATCACAACAGAGGACATGCTTTTGGTGTTCAACCAGTACCGTTATGACGTTAAACACAACAGAGGACATGCTTTTAGTGTGGATGAGCCACCTCACATAGTCCTTCTTTCCTACACGTACAAAAAGGTGACGCACACATTGCACATTTACTTACCGATTTGAGGTGCTTCGAATCCATGAGTTTAACGGCTTAAAGTGAGCCGCCGCACCAGCACACTGCTGAAGGGCTGTGGATCCATCCGTTTACCCTCATACACGTTACACTGAAACAAAGCTACTCATCGACGTTCACGTTGTAAACGGATCCACTTGTTGTTAACTTTTGCGATTAATGTTTACGAAACACAAAAAACCCGCCCATTCGACACCAGTGTCTCTATGG
Organism: Gadus macrocephalus; assembly: GCF_031168955.1. NCBI lineage: Eukaryota > Metazoa > Chordata > Actinopteri > Gadiformes > Gadidae > Gadus > Gadus macrocephalus. The sequence goes on along the minus strand of NC_082404.1, from coordinate 1,208,622 downwards.
TGGTCGAGTAATTTTAGAACAGTGCGGTTGGTTCTCTGCCCCCTAGCGGTCAGGAGTTTGGAGCCTCCTAATGGTTCTCTGCCCCCTAGCGGTCAGGAGTTTAGAGCCTCCTGATGATTCTGTGCCCCCTAGCGGTCAGGTGTTTAGAGCCTCCTGTTGGATCGCCTGCCCCCACATGCGTCCATCGACGGATCTCATTAGGCGTAGCCTATTTCAGATCGTCTGCATTGGAGCGCATGCATGCATGAGACTTCAGAACATCTGCCGGAACTGGTCAGAAACACATCAAGTTGTAATTCCAACCGGGCAATGTTTTGATATGTTGTGGGGAGTGTCTTATGTCCGCTTTTATTTGAGACCGGCAGAGCCCGTGTACGGAGAGCCTTGGCACTCACTATAGAGTACTAAAGTGTAAAATCACGTTCCATGGCAACCGATTTTCGGTTCTACACAAACCTAATTATCAAGGGGAAATCCTATGCCACACGAACATTTTAAAAAAGGGACGATATTTTTGCAAATTGATTTGCGAGTTTGCTTTACCAATGATGTAAGTAAAATTGAGAATAGATTGTCTTCATACATGTAACGGGTACAAATAGACTGCGCCTTTTAGGCGCATGACGGACACGGAAAAGGATAGAGGTGGGAGAGACAACGAGCAGAAAGGGGTGAGCAGAAGATATGGGATCATAGGATCATAGACATCTTATAGCATAAGTATAAGATGTAGCATAAGATGTCTATGGGAAGGATCCCGGCGGTATGCAAGGTGAAGGAATATGGAAGTAAATCTGTGCCATCGGATTTTGAAAATAAAAAGCCATTGAATTCTAAGCACTGAATATTTATGCATTGAAATAACGTATCTGGATGTTTTGCCTCTGAATTTAACTCCTAATTTTTTTTAATAAATCATATTCTGCTTTATTTTTCAATGTTAAAAATTCATAATCAAATATTCAACTCATCCGAGTGATCGATGAGTGACATGCAAACGTTAAGTTTTAAGCTTGGGCATGTTTCCAGGCATGAACAACTTCATGCCTGTCTACGCTTCAAACTCATGCATGTTGCAGAAAATGTGCAACAGTGCCCCCGGGTGACACTTTTTGGTGTCTTATCTCCCCATAAAAAGCTACAGTCAGTGTTTAATGACGTTGATTTACCTTTGAGCATTTCCTATTATAGGCTTCTGGGTAAAATGCTGTTTAGAATTAACGTTTAATATCAAGAAAGAAGAATCGAGTGACGCTCTTATTCCCGCTCGCCTTGCATGACGCAATCTAGCATTTAGGAACGATTGCTCTTCCTTGGGTCCCCGGATGTTAACGCTGAATTTTCCGACATTGAATTTTGCAGCTGAATTTGGCATGTTGAATTTGGGGATGTTGAAAATATGAATATTTGATTTTGAATTTTTTAACAATTCAAAAAGCTATTTTTTAGCTGAATATGATTTATTGAGTTAAATTCAGAGGCAAAAAATCCAGATATGTCATTTCCATGCATAAGTATTCAGTGCTTAGAAATCAATGACTTTTTATTTTCAAAATCCGATTTACTTCCATAAAGGAAGGCGGTTGCATGCAGGTTTTTCGTTTTGTTTTATTAGTGCTGAGTTAGGTCTGGTACGGTTTTGCTTCAACTCGGTCGCTGGGAGTGCATGGTGCGGCGGTTTTGAGCGTTCGTTGTGGAGTGAGGCTGGACGTCGGTGGAGGCGACGGGGGAAAGAGGCTCTCCACCAGTGGCGACTCACCTATAGAGGGCGCCCGGGCACCGCCCTCCCACCGACCTGCCTCCCTGTTATTTTTTTTCCGTTTTTCTTTTCATTTTTATTTTTAATAATCTTTCTCATTTTGAGAAAGAATCTATGTTAATTGCATTCCAATAATGCATTTACTTTAGAATATCTTTAATAATAGTAATAATGGATTGAATTTATATAGCGCTTTTCTTGACACTCAAAGACGCTTTAACAGGGAAGGGGGAACCTCACTAACCACCACCAGTGTGTAACACCCACTTGGGTGATGCACGGCAGCCCATCTGCACCAGAACGCTCACCACACACCAGCTTGAGGTGGAGAGTGAGGGAATTAATGAGTCAACCAATTATACAGGAGGGTGATTAGGGTGCCAGATTGAATGAGCCCGGACAACGGGGAAACCCCGACTCTTTGCGATAAGTGCCCTGGGATCTTTTTATGACCTCAGTGAGTCAGGACCTCGGTTTTACGTCTCCTCCGAAGGACGGTGTCCCCGTCACTGCACTGGGGCATCGGGATTGATGAGTGAAGGGGCCAGAGGGAAGAGTACCACCTAAAGGCCACCACTTACAGCACCTGCTATTCCCAGGCGGTCTCCCATCCAGGTACTAACCAGGCCCGACCATGCTTAGCTTCCGAGATCAGACGAGATCAGGCGTGTCCATGTTGGTAAGGCAACCTCAATAATTCAGAATCCTCCATAATTATATCTTCATTCACTTTCATGTTCAACTTAGCATTTTGGTGAAGTAGGTGTCTTCCCTAGGGTGCTGTCACACCAAAATTGTGCCGGGGGCGAAAATTGTACCGCCTACGTAATCTGCGTTCGAAAATTCCAAACCTGCCTGGCAACAGACGATCGCGTCGAACGTTGCCTAGCAACGGACGATCGCGTCGAACGTTGCCTGGCAACGGACGTTCGCGTCTTCGTGAGCGTCACAAGACGAAATAACATTACACAGATTAAACTTATTTTACAAATTACATTTATTAGCGTTGCTAATTTTATATTTGTATTGTATTTAATTGTCGCATTTAGCTAGACTATGATACACTTTAAACACTCAGTTTACTAGTTAAATTCAATACAATACAAATATAAAGTAAAAACAAGTGTTATCAGTATTACGTTATTTCTTCGTTGGCAACATTAGCGTTAATGTTTTTTGAAACCTGCCTGGCAACTATGAAGGTATTATATGAAGGTATGATTGTAGCAAAAGTCTTTAGCACCTGTAACTGCAGAATTTCAATGAGTACACTAAAGTCACAGTAAATTTGAAGTCGTATATATTTATTTTGCATGTGTACTCTAAAGTCACAAATGTGTAACAGTACATTTAGTTAGTTAGTTAGAAATTTATTGTCCCCTTGGGGAAATTGTTCTCAGTGAAAAGACAGATACACATGACCGTTAACAACAACGACAAACAAACAACAAAAAGTAAATAAAGATAAACAACCACTGACAGGACAAAACCCCCAAATCATCATATTTTCCACATAGTTCAGGGACACATCTAAAGATGTTGGCATTTTAAACCAACAATTAAAACCTTCTTTTTAAATGTTTGTTTAAAAGGCTGATGGATTGTGGAATGAATGACTGTTTTGTTCTATTTTTGGAGAGGGCTGGGTATCGAAACCTGCTACCTGGGGGTAATAGTTCGAATGTGGAGAAAAGTGGGTGTTTTGAATTTGCTAAAATAATTTCTGCTTTACTCTGAACTCTCTCTCTGTAGGTGTTTTCCAGACTATTTAAATTAGTACCCAACAGCTTGCTGGCAGTAGTCACTATTTTCCTAAGCCTACTCTTCTGTGCTTCTGCTGCGCTGCCGAACCAGCAGATTATGCAGAAGGTCAAAACACTCTCCACATAAGCAGTGTAGAACATCTTAGCCATTTTACGGTCTACATCAAATGAAATCAGCTTTTTTAAAAAGCTTTTTTTTAAAGCCTTTGCTGTCCTTTTTTCTGAATGAGTTCCGTGTACGTATACTCATGGACAGACTGTATGGGCTGCCCTTGGATAATCGTTGAACGAAATGCTTTGTCTCTCCTAAAGTCAATAGCCATCTCTTTAGTCTTTGAGGTGTTTAGGAGGAGATGGGATTGTTCACACCAGTTAAGGAACTCATGCAGGACTGGGCCATGGTCCTGATCAAGCGTCAGGTTAGGCGCGTTACTCGCGTTATCCAACGCGAGTAACGCGGTTGGTGTGGCCGTACCATAACGTTGATGAAGTCGTAAATATTTTTTCTACCATTGTAAACACAAAATAGGGTCTACGAGTACGCAAATCTGTGTTACGCCTCGTGCCCACTGCCTCCGTCCGTTGACTGATCCCCATTGACTTTGAATGGGGACGGACGGGCAATGCATTGTGGATCCGTGCTGTCGCGTCCTGCTACGCGGTCCAATACCGCCATCTAGTGGCTATGGGACGCTGGTGGGCCTCGTTCTCCTGCACCTGGACGTAATTATCCGTAATGATCGTCCCTTTTCAGCCGGGGATTTCCTATTAGCCGGCGCCAGTTCGTCGTTACGTCTACCTAGGTAGTATCGGTCCAACCAGCATTCTCGAGCATTAGCAGTAGCCTGTCCTTGTAGTAACCCTCTCCTTCCCTCTCTAGTATTCTCCGGTCGCCGAAACCCTGCCTGCCTGAATAACCGCCTGCTGTCGTCCCCTTGCCTGCCTGTTACCGAACCCCTGCCTGCCTGACTACCCGTCCATCGTCGAGCCCCGCCTGTCTGACTCTCCTGCCGGTTCCTGATCCCTGCTTGTCTGACTACCTGCTTATTACCGGACCCTTGCCTGCCCGACTACTCGCCCGTCTACGGAATAAAACCCCTTTCCTTTATTCCGTCTCCGTCTCCCTGTGTCCAGCATTTGGGTCCCCAAGTCTGTTCCTTAACAGTACGAACTAGCCAACATGGACCCAGCTGACGCAGAGGCATTCCGCCAGGTCGTCTCCCGTCAGGTGGATCTCCTGATGCAGCACGATCGGACCCTGCAGGAGATCACTTCCAGCCTCCGGGATTTAACCATTTCGATTCACTCCCAGCACCCCGTCTCTCCGGCACCACCACTCCCAGCGCCTTCGTCCCAGGAACCGTTCATTCCGGCCCCGGAACGCTACGAGGGGGACCTGGGAACCTGTCGGTCCTTCCTGCTTCAGTGCTCCTTGGTCTTCGAACTTCAGCCCCAGACGTACCCCACCGATAAGTCGCGGATCGCTTACCTGATCGGCTCCCTGCGAGGGGAGGCTCTCGCGTGGGCAGGCTCTCGCGTGGGCACGTGGTTCTGCGGTTTCGTGCAACTACTCCGCCTTCACCGAAGAGATGCAGAGGGTTTTAGATCATCCGGTCCGGGGAAGAGAGGCTTCTCAGCGTCTTCTGCGCCTTCACCAGGGATCCCGCAGCGTCGCCTCCTTCGCGGTTGAGTTCCGCACCCTTGCTGCTGAGAGTGGCTGGAACGAGGAGGCTCTACAGGGGGTTTTCCTGGGCGCGCTCTCCGACGAGGTTAAGGACTAGTTGACTTCTCGGGAGGAGGAGGTGGGTCTGGATCAGTTGATCGCTCTCTCCATTAGAATGGACAATCGCTTACGTGAGCGCCGCAGAGAGAGAGGCTCACGTCCGTCACCCACGCCCTCGTTCGAGTCAGCGGCAACGCCTCGGTCCTCTCCTTCGTTCTCCGCTCCACCTCGCCGCGAGCGGGGGCTCTCTCCCGAGCCCATGCAGATCGGACGCACACATCTTTCCTCCGAGGAGAGGGAATGCCGTATGCGCTCCGGAGCCTGTCTCTACTGTGGCCTGTCAGGCCATCTCCGGTCTGGCTGCCCCGCTCTCTCGGGAAAAGATCGGGCTTGCCAGTAACCCGAGGGATCCTGGCGAGCCGCTCCTGTAACCCCTCGGTGTCCCTTCCCCTCCTGGAAGCCGTTCTCCTGTGGCAGGATCAGACACTTCCGCTCTATCCTCCTGGACTCCGGAGCGGACGAGAGTTTTATTGATCGGGAGCTGGTTCTTCGTTTTGGGATCGACACTGTTCCTCTGGATCCTCCTATCGAGACCCAGGCCCTGGACGGGAGGACCCTCACGCGGGTGGAGCGCCCCACCGTTCCGGTCAACCTGCTCGTTTTGGGGAATCATCACGATACCATCTCGCTTCTAGTGATTACCAGTCCCTTCTCTCCGGTGGTTCTGGGTTACCCCTGGCTCAAGACACACAACCCCCAGATGGATTGGGGAACCGGTCGAGTGGTGTCCTGGAGCACACACTGTCTGTCCCATTGTTTGCGGTCCCCCCTGTCACCACGGGCGCCGGAGCTCGAGTCTGCCGCCGTTCCTCCTGACCTGTCCTCCGTTCCGGAGGAGTACCACGACCTTGGGGAGGTGTTCAGTAAATCCCGCGCCTTGTCCCTGCCCCCCCACCGTCCTTATGACTGCGCCATCGACCTCTCTTCCGGGGAGTCGTCTATTCAATCTCTCCCGGCCCGAGCGTGAGTCTATGGAGGAGTACATCGGGGAGTCCCTCTCCACTGGGATCATCCGCCCTTCCTCTTCACCGGTTGGAGCGGGGTTCTTCTTTGTGGGGAAGAAGGACGGTTCGCTTCGTCCCTGCATTGACTGCCGGGGGCTGAACACTATCACCGTGAAGCAGTGTTTCCCCTAGAATTTTTTTTAGGCCCGGTGGTAAGAGCTGATAGTGTGATTTGTTATACATTTTTCATGGGATGCTAGAGTATTTGTTGGTTATTTCCATATAAAACACTTGCTTCGCCATCACAAGTTGATAATGATTCAATAAACACGTTATAAACAATAAACAAATTTTATTTACAATACACTAATTTTATTTACAATACACTAATTTTATTTACAATACACTAATTTTATTATGAACACAGTGAGCATGGCTGGTTGCTACACTTGATCTTTCTTGGCTTTTTGAAGAATTGCTCCATGGCCTCTTGATAAGGGAAGTTTCCAACAGGCGGCCCATTTATGGATATTTTCAGGCAGTCCCCCAAGTGCTCTCCCTGCAGCCTGTTCCTGAGGTCAGTTTTCACCTACCAAAAGTGAAGATTTGTTTTTGTCTTTGTTCATTAGATTTTAAAATTTTGACTAAAGGTAGAAATTACTTTGCTAAAATTATTAATGAGTTGTGTTACTTACCCTGTTCATAGTGGAAAAATCTCGCTCACAGTTAACACTGCTGAGCGGAATAGTGAGCCCAATTGCAGCAAGCTTGCTCAGACAGGGGTAGAGCTGACTGAGCTCATCGTACTGTGAGGTCAGCTCCTTCATTACATCCATCTGGTTCTTGTCCTATAGTTTGATAGAGCAGTTGACAAGGAACATTAACATAGGATGAAATTTGATAAAGGACAAAGCTAGCTCTTAAAAAAATCTTTCACCTTCAGAATGCCAGTAGTGAGATGTTCTCTGAATGAAGACCACTCTTCCAGCAGTGTCTGCTCATCCATTGGGTGGAACTTTTTTGCGAGAGTCTTCATTTGGCTCACAGGCACATCCTGATCCAGCTTCCTGGCTGCTTGTGGGCTCAGCACACTAAATGCCCCAAGGATGTGGAGTTCCTGGAAACGCCCGTTCAACTGCTCCACAAGTTGCAGCAGATATGGCTCCATCACCTAGTTTGTTAAAAAAAAAACTTTTTATCCTATGATAATTGTGGTACAAAATAGTTGTATCTGTCAGGTTGCAATTAGCTAATATAAATAAATATAAAAATAAATACCTGAGTGCAAAATCGACCCCAAAATGATTGCTGGTCACTGCTGCCAGAGGACTGCTGCCCTCTCCTCTCTCTCTCCTCTTCAGCCCTGATATTAAACATTCCCAGCCCCCTGGGATCATTCAGGTCGTGGTGGAGTTTGGCCAGGGCTGAGCCAGGAGGTTGGTTGTGACCTGCCTCCTTAATCCTTTGGATTGAGGCAATTGTGACTGGTACCTGAGGGAAAAACAAAGTTACATTTAGTATGCAGTGTGACAACTGCACAACCAAATAGTCTTAAAATATCAAATCATTTGTTTGGATTAAAAAAAAAGTTATAACAAGGACAGTGGATAATCTAACCTGGTCTTTCACAGCGAGGAAATTAACGTCCTCCTTCTGGAAGATCTTTGACAATCTCGCCAGATGAGGAAGCACATCAGCCTGAAGGTGCAATGCAGCTACAAAACGATAAGTGGCACAAAAGGAGTAGAGTCCTTTTGCCACAGGGCACTTATTGTGTTGTACCTCCTCTGCAAGGGCCGTCAGCACTGCAGGGAGATTTCTCTGCAGGTTTGCCACTGCCTGGTGCTGAGAAAGCCAGCGTGTGTCCTTGACCTCCTATACATTATTGCAGGGAAAATATTATGAAATATCTGGTGCAATGAAAAAAAATTCTGCAATCTTTCCTCCTTGTAAAAATTAAGGTTTGTTTTACCTTAACTTTCAGATTAGCGATTCCCAGTGTTGTGGCTGCTGCCTTCAAAACTTCTGTCCTGTTGCTGCTGTTACAAAAATACAGGTGAAGATGCTGCAGGTGGTCCCTGAAAGTCTTCATGTAGGCTGTTTTCTCTGAGGCATCTCTGCAGACCAGAGCCAAACGATGGGCAGCACAGTGCACAGCGACTAGCCATGGCATGGTGTCGCAGAGTTGTTTCGCCACTACATTATGGCGTCCTATCTTTAAAAAGAAAAAAAGATTTGAGGGTATAATTGCAAAAAAAACAATATATTTAAGTCCAATAATCGTATACCTGTCATGACTGCTGCACCGTCCGTCCCAAGACCAAATATTTTGTCCTTGGGAATGCCCTTCTGATCAAGGATTTTATGGATGGCAGTCACAATGGTGTCAGCCTTCCCATCAGGAAGGGGAACCAAATCCAAAAACTGGCTAAAAAGAACTCCCTCTTTATCAAGGTATCTAAAATAAAATAGTTTTAAAATTAAATAAATACACATAGCTTGATCTTGCAATATATTTTTCAAACTATGTTAAATTATTGTTACAAGAAAACATTATCTTTTTACCGAACATGTACATCCAGCTGTTTAATCACAGCAACATCAGTGCTCTCATCCAGTTCGATCCCGACAGCCTGGGAGTTTCTAATGTCCTGCAGGATTGGTGCTTCTATAACACCAGCCAGTATTTCCAGCATTTCATCAACCATGCGGTGGGACCTATAGTTGGTGGATTTCCCTATCTTTGAAAATAAAAGAGATATAGAAAAATACAAAAATTAAAATTATATAAGTCTTATTATAATACAGTTGACAGTTTACCAGTTAATATTATACAGTTACCTTCAGTTTGGCAAAGTAGTCACAACCCAGCAGCTCAGCTAGCTCAAGCAGAGCTGGATAGTTAGTGTGGTGGGCAATTTCGTGTTTTACCAGCCAGTACAGACACTTGAAAGCACCCACCACAGCCTCATGCTCAATAACGACCACAGGCTCGAAAGCTGCTGTGACAGAGTGACCTGGACAAAGAGCAAAATAAGCCCTTACACATCAGTTTCACATTAATGTGATTAAAGTCTAGTTGTTAAATTCTTTCACTGAAATCAAATCATTAGATTAAATCTTACCTTTAACCAAAGTTGTGTGGGCCTTAAAAGCTGCACTGTGATGTTCTGACCTCAAATGGGTATCCAAGACATCCTTTCTGAACGTCTGAGAGGGGACCTCAATGAACACCCTTTGGGGTGATCCTCTCTTTACAGCCTGCTTATGCTGGCGGCATATGCGACAGAACATTCCTGTAAATGAAAAATATTTCAATTCAGAAAGTCTATTATTATTTTATTTTAATTTTATCGAAAAAAAATAATTCTCCTTCAAAACCTCATTTGAAAATGTTCATGGTAACGGCGGGCTGAACCAATCAGACGTCGCATTTACGCGATCGGTTCGTGGTATAGTTCTTCTGCCGGAGAATAAACAGTGTTTTTCTAAAAACAAAGTTGATTTAATATAAACTAATTTCATGTACAGGAGCATAACGCACCAATACATATTGAGATAGCTGGTGGTGAGCTTGGATGGTTATGATATTATGGCTAATAATCCAATTCTCAATGGGAAAAATGAATAGGGTTTTTACTTCCAGAAACAGACTTTTGAGCCCTTTTAATGAAAGCACAGCAGGAGAGAGCTTTTCTCTGCCTGCTCCTTCAATTAAGAAGGAGCAGCACAGCGCAGCAACGTCAATTTCTCGTCAGATCTTTATATTTACCCTAAGCTCCGCCGCAAACAAGAGGAATTTGGATGCGAGTCCGCAGCCAAGACTGGTGGGAGAGAGTGGTCTTACGCGAATTTAGTGACCAGGAATCCTCGAAGGTCCAATTGCACACTACTGCAGATGCCATCTCTCTAAGTTAAGAAGTATTTTAACGTTCAGCCTGCAAAAGTACTAGTAGTAGCCTACTCATTTACAGTTATTTCGGACGCGCGCGGACACTACGATACGCAAACACGTCATTAATAAACACCCATATCCCCTCGCTAAGCAACCGGACACGCTTACCGGACTACTTTTAAGGAGTGATAACAAAGACGTGAATCAGGCAATAAATCCACTTTCCTTGACAGCGGTTAAGTTCGGTGTGCTTAAAAGTACAGACGGAACTCAGTGGACCAATGGCGAACTACTGCGGCTGCTCTAAATTTAACCCCAATCTATTCGGAATAAGTGCATACATGGCGATTAAAACGGACTACACCACCTCTTCTATTCGGCATAGAATCTATGCCGAACAGATAATTGTATTCCGAATGAGGCGTATACATGATCATTTTCTGTTCCGCATAGAAATCTATGCGGTCAGATGTGTCCATGTAAACGCGGCTAATGTAAGCTATATATTTCCTTTAAATAAAAAACAAACAAATGACAAGCAAATTGTAACTTACCATGTTGAGTCTGGTATAGCCACTGGCTATATTTGGGATTTTTAAGCCAGTCTGGGTCCCAGCCGGATTTTCGGTGTTTGCTGCCCCTATCTCGGTCACCGATGCTATTGCAAGCGCTCGGTTGGTTGCTCTCGCTGACATCTCTCACCTCTGCCCCTCCGACTTGTTCCTCCACACCTGTCACTCGCCCTTCTTCCCCACCTGTACTCTCGTTTGGCACCGTGTTTAGGAAGAACCTTGAAATATCTTTTTGTCCTTCATCCCTTTTAAGTTTTTTTGGTGGTGCCATGCTAATGATTATCTAACTTAATGCTGTCAGATTGACCGTTAGGGGCATCATCTGCGCACGCGCGACACCCGCGCGCAGTATTTTATTATTATTATTTATTTTTTTTGGCCGGTTGTTGGCCTGGCGGGGGCGCTCGTTGGCCTGGCAGGCCTGAACAATGGTAGGGGAAACACTGCCGTGAAGAACAGGTATCCTATGCCTCTGATTAGTTCTGCCTTCGTTCCCCTCCACGGAGCCGTGGTTTTCACCAAGCTCGATCTGCGCAACGCATACCACTTGGTCCGCATCCGGGAGGGGGATGAGTGGAAGACCGCGTTCAACACGCCTTTGGCTCATTTTGAATACTTATTCCTTTCGGACTCACCAACGCCCCCGCTGTCTTCCAGTCTCTGGTTAATGATGTCCTCCGGGACATGTTGAACCGCTCCGTATTCGTATATATTGACGACATCCTGATCTTCTCGAGATCCGTGGAGGAGCACAGGATTCACGTCCGGCAGGTGCTTCAGCGGTTGCTGGAGAATCGACTTTATGTCAAGGCGGAGAAGTGCGACTTCCACGTCTCATCCGTCTCCTTCCTGGGCTACATAATCGGTCAGGGCCAGATAAGGATGGATCCTTCCAAGGTCTCAGCGGTGGCCGAGTGGGCCTCCCCTCCAACCCGCAAGAGGCTGCAGCAGTTCTTGGGATTCGCAAATTTTTATCGACGGTTCATTCGGGGCTACAGTCAGGTCGCGGCACCTCTCACAGCGCTGACCTCTACCAAGAGCCCATTCTCGTGGACGCCAGAGGCGGAGACCGCATTCCGGGGCCTCAAGAGACGCTTTGTTTCCGCTCCCTTCCTCGTCCAGCCCGATCCCGCCCTTCAGTTCGTGGTGGAGGCCGACGCTTCGGACACTGGAGTGGGCGCGGTCCTCTCCCAGCGCTCTCCCTCCGACCACAAGCTCCACCCCTGTGCCTTTTTCTCCCGCCAGTTGTCCCCGCCGGAGAGGAATTATGATGTCGGCAACCGCGAGCTCTTGGCCGTCAAGCTCGCATTGGAGGAGTGGCGGCATTGGCTGGAGGGTGCGGCCCTTCCATTTATAGTCTGGACCGACCACCGCAACCTGGCATACATTCAGTCGGCCAAGAGACTGAATTCACGACAGGCTAGATGGGCCTTATTTTCCGGGCGATTCGATTTTTCGTTGACCTACCGTCCCGGTTCCCAGAACGGCAAGCCGGATGCTTTGTCCCGCCTGTACTCCCGAGGACTCGAGTACTGAGCCCACGACCATCCTGCCCCCGCTTGTCTGATCGCCACGCTCACCTGGGAGGTTGAGTCCACGGTGCGCCTGGCACAGGGGCAGCATCCGGACCCTGGTTCCGGTCCCCCGAATCGGCTGTTCGTTCCGGACGCTGTACAGTCCAGCGTGCTGCTCTGGGGCCATTCCTCCAAGCTCACCTGTCACCCAGGAATCACGCGCACCCTGGATTTCATCTGCCGGTATCGGTCCAACCAGCATTCTCGAGCATTAGCAGTAGCCTGTCCTTGTAGTAACCCTCTCCTTCCCTCTCTAGTATTCTCCGGTCGCCGAACCCCTGCCTGCCTGACTACCCGCCTGCCATCGTCCCCTTGCCTGCCTGTTACCGAACCCCTGCCTGCCTGACTACCCATCCCTCGTCGAGCCCCGCCTGTCTGACACTCCTGCCGGTTCCTGATCCCCGCCTGTCTGACTCTCCTGCCGGTTCCTGATCCCCACCGTTCTGACTACCCCGCTGGTTCCTGATCCCCGCCTGTCTGACTATTCCGCCGGTTCCTGATCCCTGCTTGTCTGACTACCTGCTTGTTACCGAACCCTTGCCTGCCCGACTGCTCGCCTGTCTACGGAATAAAACCCCTTTCCTTTATTCCGTCTCCCTGTGTCCAGCATTTGGGTCCCCACGTCTGTTCCTTAACACGTGCGCTGAAGGCTCCGTCAAAAAGTGGAAAAATGTTCAACTTTTTCGGCAGCGACGGATCCGTCAACCAATCAGATCACGTATGCAAATGTAAGCACTGTGACACTACTCGGGCTCTGACGACCCTGGAAACCTCCCCCATCCGTCAGCCACTCCTTCCCAGTCCTTTGACTGATGGTGCAGTGGGCATGAGGCGTTACAGGTGCACAAATCCTTTTGCTACAATTATTGCAGCGCAGTTGGTGCAAAATACATTTGCACACCTATGTTTTTTAATCTGAGAACATGCCCAAAATGTGCATTCGTAAACCCAAATTTGAACTAATGCATCAGAAGTTGGACATCTGTGAAAAATTTCCTCACAAATAAAATGATAAAGAACGCTATGTTGATTCAGCATTTTAATGAGTGAGCACAAGTCCATCGTTACAACTGCTCGAATCTGCTCCTGCAAGTCTCAGCGCTGGGATTTTTTGCAGGTCGTTTTGCAACACGTCTAGGTGGTAAACGTGTAGCAAAAGTATTCGTATCCGTAGATGCCAGAGCGTCCGTGGGCGGAACAAAATAGTTCCGCCCATAATTTCCTAATCCAATGAAAATCGCCTGGCAGGGATGCATTTCTCAAATTACACTGGGACCCACCGCGTGCCAGCCATGGACCTATAAAGATCGCAGCATACTCTGCGCGGTATACGTTCCTTTCTGGAGAAGTTAAGAGGGCGTCCTACTGAACAGAGGTGGGTATCCTACATTATGCTAAATTAAATGACAGTTCAAATTAATTCCCCACAAAGTATTGCATTAGCATGCTGCAAATGTCCTTCAATGTAATTTAATTGTCGCAATAACATAAGTTCAGAAATGTCTTGGATGCTGTGCCTTCTGTCTGAAGTTGTCAAAAAAAATATTAGAAAAGGAACAATTTTTTTGCTTTACCAATGATGTAAGTAATATTGAGAATAGATTGTCTTCATATAAAAAAAAAACTAAACTAAACTAACGTTTACGAACTTTTCCTTTTAATACCCCAGGGGAATACACGAACGCCTGGACATGTTTCGATTGGTTGTGATTTTCACCTCTTGACATTGATTTATTTTAATTTTGAAAGAAACAATGGAGAACGCCATCTCTCGATCGGTTGTTTAGAACTGAAAATCCGGTTGCAGGACAACGTGACGTTTTCACTTTAGTACTCTATTTGAGTAGAACAACTTAGCAGGTGTCCATATATAGGTGGTTAGCCTAATTGAACTAGTTTAAAAAGAGAACATTTTGACTAAAAGTAATGACTAAAAGTTGACTAAAATGTAAGGACTTTTCGTCAAAAAAAAACTAGAAAATTAGACTAAAACTACAGAGGAAAACAATGACTAAAATGTGATTAAATCTAACAAGCATTTTCGTCAAAAGACTAAATCTAAAATAGCTGACAAAATTAACACTGTTCATAGGCAACGGGCAATCACGTTGAACGATGACGTAATGTTTCAAATGCAGATTACGTAGGCAAAATATAGCCCCCAAAACAGTGCACCGTCCACTGCACGTAATCGCGCATTTGCCATTACCTCAGAGATCAGCAACATGGCGACTTTGAGTACTGCAACCACTGTTTCCCTGTGAGTTCAGCTAGCCCCAATTTCAGTTAAGACTTTGCTTTTGAATCCCTTCGAAAGAAGAACATTTGCAGAAAAATTGCAAGTAAAATAACTCGGACCACAAAAGCCAGAATTGAACGTAACCCAACAAGCAAGAGAAAAGGATAGAGCCTACAAGAGAAGTTTTTCCAGAGTTTGGTTCAGGCTTGGCTAACTGGCTGTGGGTATGCCAATGCAATTTTTTGCTTTCCTTGCATACTTTTTAAAACAAGTGTGTGCGTGTGATAGTTCGTGGACACAGACAGGGTTGACAGACCTGAAACATCTGTCAGAACGGATTAAAAAAACACGAGCGAGCAAGAGTGCATATGAACAACTATGTGAACCATGCTAGAGGTAAGCAACTTCTATTTATTCCACTATCCTATATGTATTTGTTTGCACATTTTTGTGTTCAGAGTTGTCATTATTAGACATACTATGCATACTGTTTATCTACTGGAGAATGCAGTCTTTTTTCCCCACATTTATGCTTTTTAATTATTACTGTAAGCTTCACTAAAAAACGAACTGGTAGGAGTATGATGATTTTATTGTATTGTTGGAACTGAGGCAGGTTTTCTGTGGTTATTATTACCCACAACACAGCAGAAAGTTCCCAGATTCAGTGCTGGAAACCACAGTGGATGCCTATCCCATGTTGGAAGAAAGCCAGACTTAAAACAGAACTGTCCCTGATCTACGAGCATGAGGACTTCAAGGGCTGCAGTGGAGCACCGGCTCCGTTTCAGGTTCTAATGGGAAATAACCTGCAAGACACATTTAACAAAACTGTAAGTCTTGTCAAGATCCTCATCACCCCACCAATGTCAACAGCAGAATCAGAGAGATGCTTCTCCACTGTAGTAAAGAGTAGGTTCTACTGGAGCCACGAACCACCAGGAAACGAGGATTCATTTACTTGAATTTATTTTGAAAGCAAAGTTGTTTTCTCATGATGATTGCCATGATGAATGCCATGATGAATGCCATGGTTCTAGACAGAAATAAAGATGAATTATAATATCTCTCTTGACAAACTGGCCTAAATATGGCCTTTAAATCAAATGAAATACTTTGACATTGCAGTACTTCATAACATAATTTAACAAGTAAAGATTAGCCATTAAACCATTACTTAAACAAACAATAATCCAATAAGTAAAGGGGAACTTACAGTGAAGGGAATTCAAAAGACACACGGCAAACACCTTCAAACACTCAGTTGTGGTGAGGATGTGGTGAGAACAAAGGGGGGAAGGCCTAACTAGGCCTCTATTTATAGTGGGAGGAGCTATTGATTACCCTGAATCACCACTTGGTGTCCCTTGTGGAGGGGAGGTCAAGCTGAATAAACTTGCGGTTTCTAACATCCACCTTTAAAGAGAATAAAGACTCCTGTAACGGTGCGGCTGCCCGTTACCACAGGAAATGGACACAAACAGGACTGACACCGGGATTTACAAGTACAGTGGAATCCGCTTATAGTGGTCACGGATATAGTAATCAACCGCTTATAGTGTTCAAAAGGCTTGGGACCGAATCATTTCTATACAAATGCTGTTTAAATAATTCGTTTATAGTAATCAAGAAATCCGCTTATAATGTTCATTTTTGGCCATTTTATGAATGTAAACATGTGCAAAAATAATTTTAAAATTATTAAAAATTATTACGTGTAGTTATTGTTATTTTTTACCATGTTTCCTTTCTGGACGTCTGCTTCTGCCTAGCTAGCTAACGTAAAGAGTTGACGACCAGGCAGCTAGAACTAGCTTGCGAATCATGGCTGGAAAAAGGAAATAATTTTCTATGAATGAAAAACGTAATCTCCTCGAGGCATATGATAAGTTGCCAAAAATGAGCCAACGAGATGCTGCGGCGAAGCTTGGCATTCATCAGGCTACCTTGTGGAGTCTAATTAAGCAACGAGAGACAGTCATGAAGGCTAACGACGGAGACCGAAAACGACGGCGCCCGGGCAAAGCACCAGCGGTTGAGGCTGCCCTGGTGAAGTGGATTGATTATGCCCGGTCTCGCAACGCTCCGCTGAGCGGACCCTTGGTCAGGGAGAAGGCCGAGTCATTAGCAACAAGTCTCGGAGAGGAGAGTTTCAAAGTTTCTAGCGGCTGGTTTGAGCGATTTAAAAAGAGGGAGAACATTGTGTTTAAGAAGCTGCACGGAGAGGCTGCTGAGGCTAGGGTTGCCAACTTTCAGAAATTAAAATAAGGGACGCCCACCACGGGCCCGACTCCTGTGGGGCGGGGCGCCCGCAGCAGTGGTATGTTTTATTTTGTGCTGGTGTTTTTAGTAAAGGGTTGATCAAGAAAGGAATTGGTCATACTTAAATCTTGAAATGCTTTATTACCACATAACATTCTCTTATAAAGTGCAGTCAATTAAATCTTGAATGAAATCTCTGTGTGGCGTGTGCAGCAATGAACTTTTAAAATATACACTAAATAAACGGAGAACTTCATGTTACTTTTTAAGTGCATAACTATAGGGACTCTCTTTGAAAATTTTTACAAAAAAAAACAGTACAAATAAACAACAAAAACACTTATAAACTTATGTAAAAAAAGAAAGTGCAAAACATTACTCCTTCCCTCAACATTACTCCTCCCCTCAAAACTGTTACTTCTTTTTCCAGGTGTACTTCTTGTTACTCCTTGCAGCACTGAGTAACTCTTTGTCTTTCAAAGCGCTGTTGTAAAACTCTGAACAGGACTGCTCAAAGTTGAGAGTGATCAGGAGCTCACTTCTCATGAGCTCTGTGGAGCACCTGTTCCTGCAGTCACTCCATTTGTTGGCCATTCTGGAGAAGATCCTTTCCACACATCCAGTGGATGCTGGGATGCTCAGGATGTGTCTGGTGATAGACAGCATGTTTGGCAGGTCAGCTACTCGAAAGAGAGCCACCCACCTGGCAGCCACACCTTTGGACTTCCATTCATCTTCAGCATCTTCTTTGAGCCTCTTCAGAATGGGTTTTGCTGTGGAGCATTCATCATAAAGTTCATCCATGTTGACTTTATGGATGAGGTTGAGCTTGGTGGTCACCCTCTCAATGTCAGTAAAGGTCATGGTGCCATGGTGCAGAGAGAGAGGTTGCAGTGAGAACAACCAGTAGTCTTCAGAAAAGTTGAACCATTTCTCAACATATGAGAGTGCTGTGTTGAGGAATGCAGTAAAATCTGCCCTTGCCATGTCAGCATCAAGTGGACGGAGACGCTGCAGCTTCAATTTAGTTAAGTAGCCATAGCACTGTTAATCTCGTCTCTGTGTGAGCTTTTGCTTGAAGTTTTCCATGATGGAATATAACTCAACACAGGTGGTTTCATCACTCTCCAGCTTCTTTACAACTTCCTCAAAGAGAGAGAGGATATTATTGCAGAGAAGAAGGTTGCATGCTGTCCTGTTGCATGCTGTCTGATGTCAGACAGCCCACCGTGCGCCACTGAAAACACTCGCCGACATATTTTACAACTTGCCTTGTAAACATCTCCACTGACGCTGTCCAGCCAAGGATGTGCGTCTTCCCACTCACGTCCGTACTTCTGCAAGCGTTTACGCTTTTGAGGACGTGGTGGAGTATCGGGTGTAGCGGACATTTTTAAAAGGCGCAGGTTTTGTGAGCAGCGCCGGTGTGTGGTGTCTGTCGCTAGGCAACCGTGACCACCACACGCATGCGCAGACACACAGATGACCGGAGCGGGTCTTGCGTAGATCCCGCCGCGACAATTTTGCTGACCGTAGTATTCCCTGTGTTTTGTTTTGATCATTATTGTTAGATTTAGTATTTGTGTGTGACAGACATGTGTATTGGACATTTATGGAAATACGGAACAAATTGCGTCCCGTATTGGTTCAATACGGGACGCAACATTGAATTGCCAAATAAGGGACGATTCCGTATTTTACGGGACGGTTGGCAACCCTAGCTGAGGCTGACACTGTGTCACGCGACGAGTGGCTTGAGCATGATACTGTAATAAAATTCAGTAAATGTGGAAGCTATCCGTTTCATTTCATTGTTCTCATTGAAAAACCATACAAATTATATTCTGCATAAAAAATAAGTGAAATAACGGTAAATTCGGTTTTAGTAATCATCCGCTTATAGTGTTCAAATTGGCTCTGGACAAACGTGACCACTATAAGCGGATTCCACTGTACCCTTTTATTTAACACACACAGAACATTCAAACACTTTCATGACGCCACCTGCAACACACAAAAAAAATACGTTATGAGGAAGCCGGTCAGGGGACACGGTACAAACAAGGACATCGTAAAAACACTCACGTTACGGTTGCGCTGGCTTCCGGGTGCCGGGGGATGCGGGAGGACCCGACGGGAAGTCCGGAAGAACATTTGTGCGGTGTGGGGGTGACGTCAGACGGGCGAGACCAAGTGTGTGAGAGGAGAGGGGTGTGTTGGGGTACTTGGGGAATATTTAAGGTGTCAGGGAAGTAGAGGGTAAGGATGGGTTTTAGACGAATAGGTCTGGAGTAAGGTGGGTAACTAGGGGTGGGGATAGGTAAATCGGAAATGTGTAGGGGAGGGTTAATTGAATTAAGAGGGGAATGGGTCAGGCCAAGTAGGATATATTCAGGTCCAAATCATGTAGGTGGGGCAGAAGGGTCTGAGGTGAGCGGGTGACAACACCTGGCTCTTAGATCAGCCAAGGGCTTTATTAGTGTGACTGATTAGTGACTGTTGTTTTTTCGATTATTGAAAGTTTCGATTATTGAAAGTTATTTAGAATTATTGATTGTTTTTTTTTGTGTTTATTCATTATTCATTTTTTTTGCCTCCTGATGGACATTTTTGTACCGGAATAAATTCAGGCCAACGGCCTTACTAACATCGTTCATACTGCCTCCAATCCTTCCACCGCCGCAAGGCTCATCCTGGTAACACTCCTTAAGAACACTATGGCAGAAGATCGCCTCAATGCTCTGGCTATGCTATCTATTAGGGCTGGGCGATATGACGATATCGTACCGTGGACGATATGAAAGTGTCTACCGGGAGAGATTTGGCCATATCGTTTATACCGAGAGAGAAAAAAAATAAAAGAAATAAAAAATAAATGGCGGTGGAAGGAACTGCAGTTAACTGCAGTTGCGCCACAACGGGGCCCTGCAGCAGAGTGCTTAGCTGTAAGACATTTCACTATTCCCAGAAGAAGAAACTTCACCAGCCAATGTGCTTTCAGGTAACGTAACCTGCACGTAATTTGAGGTGAGGAAGGCAGGAATCATGGCGGAGGAAAGTGAAAGTTTTGCCACTATGCCTACCGAGCAGGCGGAGCCGGAGGCATCCCAATCATTGCAACACGAAGAGGAAGAACTCATTTCTAAAAAGGGTGCGTCTTCTGTTGTTTGGAAATTCTTTGGATTTAAAAAGACAGACAATGAACAGAAAACTATAGTTTGCAAAACATGTCGCAGGGCAGTTGGTGCCACGGGAGGAAATACAAGCAACCTCTTCCATCACCTAAAGATGAAGCACACCCAGCAATATTATGAAAGCCAAAAAATGCGCGGCCCGTCCACCACTCCAAAATTAAAAGCAGCACCTCAAGAACAAAAGAAGTTGGAAGATTCGTTTGCAAAAGGCACACCATACGACAAATCAAGAAGGTGGAAGGAAATTACGCAGGCCATCTCGACACATGTATGCAAAGACATGGTCCCGATTTATACAGTTGAGAAGACGGGATTCAAAGAATTAGTCTGCACCCTTGACCCAAGGTATGTAATACCTAGCCGCAAACACTTTAGCGAGGTTGAGTTGCCACGCTTATATGGAGAACCCCAGGGCGCAATTGAAAAGGAGCTACGTAGTGTTCTCTTTTTTGCTACAACAACATACATGTGGTCAAGCCGCACCACACAGCCTTACATGAGCCTAACGACCCATTATATTAAAGACTGGACACTGTGCAGTAAGTGCCTGCAGACCTCCTATTTCCCGGAGGACCACACGGGCGAAATGATCGCCCAAAACCTCAGGGAAGCGCTAGAGTCGTGGGGATTGCAAGAAGACCACCAAGTCTGTGTAACGACAGACAACGCCACAAATAACATCAAAGCACTCGAACTGAACGATTGGACAAGGTTACAATGTTTTGGACATCGTCTTCATTTGGCCATTGGTGAGTGTCTTATTATTATAATAATAATAATAATAGAAAAAAAGCATTTCACCACTTCTGCTACTTCTACACATTTCCTACTACTACTGCAGCATTCATTTTAATTCAGAAACATCACATATAATTGTATAAATAGAGGAAACATTTTACTTTACATTTAGCTGATATTACATACTTTGACTGCTTGTAATGCAGGACTTTTACTTGCATTTAATTTTAGTATTTTCACACTGGTAAAAGTACTTTTTACTGAAGAAAAGCATCAGAAAACTTTGTCCACCACCACTGATTGAATAATATGAAAATGATCATTTATATACATAATGACAAATTGATAAATGCATGTCTGCTGTCCTTAATGTGTAATAATTGAATAATTTACTTAACTAATCTCTTCCCCATTCTATGTTCACAGAGAGAAGTGTGAAAGTGCCACAGGTTGAGCGTGCGGTGGGGGTCTGTAAGAAAATAGTAAGCGCATTCTGCAACTCTTGGAAGAGAAAGCGTGAACTTGCAACTGCACAGGCTGAGCTGGGCCTGCCTGCACACCAGCTCATTACAGAGACTCCGACAAGATGGGGATCTCGGCAGCAGATGATCAAAAGGGTCCTTGAGCAGGAGAAAGCGCTTACACAGGTCCTTCGAGCTGACAAAAAGACGAGGCATTTGGTTTTAACATGGCAGGACATTGAGGTGCTTGAAGCTGTCAGCAAAGCGCTTAGCCCTCTTGTGGACTTCACTGATGCCTTGTCCGGGGAGCAGTATGTCAGTGTGTCATACTTAAAACCTGTACTCCACCTTTTCAATGAGCAGGTTGTGAAGGTACAGGAAGATGACAGCGAGCTCACCAAGAGCATCAAGACACGCATTCTGGAGTACCTGAATGAAAAGTATGCGGATCCAGTCACCCAGGAGCTACTTGACATGGCTTCTCTTCTCGACCCACGGTTCAAAACCAAATATATAAAGCCAGCGACGGTGGACTACATCAAGACCAAAGCTGCTGCAGAGATTGAGAACCTGGTTGCCAAGCAGGAAACGTCTGCTAGGGGAGTCTCCGTTCCACCACCTCAAGCTGCAGAGATTCCTCCTTAGAAAAAGAGAAGTTTGGGCAGCTTCTTCAAAACTGCAGCAGGCCAAGACCAAGCTGTCCCCGACAGAAAATCCATTGAACTGGAGTTAACCAGCTATCTCCAAACAGTGGAGGCTGATGGGGAGACCAACCCCCTGGATTGGTGGAGGCAGCACGAGGCCAATTTTCCCAGAGTGGCAAGTCTGGCCCAAAAGTATTTGTGCATTCAAGCCACAAGTGCCCCATCAGAGCGGGCTTTTAGCACAAGTGGGAACATTATAACATGCCGCAGAACAGCTCTGAAACCAGAGAGGGTTGATCAGCTGGTATTCTTTGCACACAATCTGTAGTTACTCCTTGATATACAAGATTGACATTTGCACACAGTTTATTTTTAAAGTGTTTATTTTTCTTTAAAATGTTTTTCATATTTGTATAAGAAGTTCAATGTTTACCTGCTATTTGCACAGCAGACAATTTTATTTTAGAAGTGTATATTGTATTTTCAAATATTTTTCATATTTGTATTAGAAGTTCAATGTTTACCTGCTATTTGCACAGCAGACAATTTTATTTTAGAAGTGTATATTGTATTTTAAACATTCTTGTGATGATGTGATTTATTTTTTATATTGCACTGCACTGACTGAAGCAAGGCAGGTGTGAGACTCACCTGTTTACTTGAAAAAAAATCTCATTTGTATTGAAGAAACAGTTCTATTTTTACCACCAGCTATTTGCACAGCACATAACTTTATTTTATAAGTGTATAATTAATATTTAAAATATTTGTGTGATGCTGTGATTTTTTTTTTACATTACACTGCACTGACTGACAGCAAGGCAGGTGTGAAGCACACCTTTAAAAAAAAGTTATTTGTATTGAAAAAACAGTTAAATGTTTACAAGATGTTTGCACTATATGACACAGCAGTTAATGACAGATTGTTCGCTACTTACTCCTTTGTAAGCATGGAAATTCAAGTTCAAAATAAAAGAAAAAACTGATCAAATGTGAATTATGGTTATTTTAAGCCATTTATTATTTTAATTTACTTCAAAAATACCATATTGTGATATAAAATTACTCATATCGTGATATAAGATTTTGTCCATATCGCCCAGCCCTACTATCTATAGAGAAAAAACTCACATGGGACATTCCATATGAGGTGGACACTGGTTGCAGACCCTCACAACCCCTCCCACCCCCCTCCTCCCCGTGAGGTGGACACTGGTTGCAGTGCAGACCCTCACAACCCCCCCACCCCCTCCTTCCCGTGAGGTGGACACTGGTTGCAGACCCTCACAACCTCCCTCCACCCCTTTCAAGTGTACTGTATATAGTTATCTGCAAACCAGTGTTGTTTTCGTCAGGCAAGACGAAAACGAAAATGACGTCGTCAGACCCCTTTTTTCCATGACGAAAATGAGACTAAGACGAACGTCACCAAAGCCATATAAAGACTAAAATGTGACGAAAAATGTAGACATTTTCGTCAGACGAGAACTAGACGAGACTAAATTGTTAGTGAGTGGACGAACAGTCACGCTTGTCCTAACAGTCACGCCCCCATCACACACTAAAAGCCTCGCTCGCGCGCAGCTGCGCCTGCACGCACACGGCACACACACACTACAGAGAGAGGCTGGTGGACGAGGCACACACACACTCAGTCATACACTACAGAGAGAGGCTGGTGGACGAGGCACACACACACACACACACACACACACACACACACACACACACACACACACACACACCATGGCAGCAGCAGCGGTGCCGGGTGCGGGTGATCGTAAAAAGTTTTGCGACGAAAACTTTTGAGTTTTCGTCGGACTAAAACTAGACTAAAACCTTTGGAGTTTTCGTCGGACTAAAACTAGACTAAAACTTTCAAAGATAGAAATGACTAAAATGGGACTAAAACTAAGAAGCATTTCGTCAAAAAGACTAAGACTAAAACTAAATCTAAAATGCCTGCCAAAAACAACACTGCTGCAAACTTATGGTGGCATCAGGCCTTCAGTGTGCATATTGTGTATAGTCCTCTGCAAACCTATTCAGGATCTGCATGTGCTCCTCCCAAGTGGTAGTGTACACAATCAGATCATCAAGATATGCGTTAGTTAGCCACTCCGGCCAAAACCAAGTTTACTAACCTCTGAAAGGTTGCTGGGGCGTTACACCAAACGCCAGTATACCGTCATGCCAAACGCCATGACGGTATACTGCAAGAAATGATCTGGGGTTACGAAGGCCGAGATTTCGGATTCGCGATCCGTCAGTGGTACTTGCCAATAGCCTTTGAGTAAGTCTAACTTACTAACATATTTAGCTGTACCCAAGTTATCCACGCAGTCCTCCATCCGCGGAAGGGGATACGAATCGGGAATTGTGACGGCATTCACTTTACGGTAATCCGTAATGAATTGTGGTGAACCATCGGATTTAGCCTCTAGAAGGCACGGAGAACTCGATACGGATGCTGTTTAATCGGCCTAGCGTTGTTAACGGCAATGTGATGCTTGTTGGGAAAAATAACCTGATGAGCACATCATATGGCAGGCACATTAATATATAGTCGACTCTTGCTCTAAACCCAACGAACACATAACACAAACATGATAATATATAGTCAGGTCAAGGCCGGAGCTGAAGGCCCCATCTCCCAGGCAGGCAGATGGTGGACACTCAGACAATGCACCAGTATCATCTCCAGAACGGGAGAGCCACATTTAATTTACCACACAGGAGACACCTCGAAGCTCTCCCCCACTAGAAGGAACACATGCAGATACTAGGGGCCTGAGAGCCACATTTAATTTATCACACAGGAGACACCTCGAAGCTCTCCCTCACTAGAAGGAACACATGCAGATACTAGGGGCCTGAGAGCCACATTTAATTTATCACACAGGAGACATTTTGAGAGCTCTGCCCCGTTAGGAGGAACCAAGAGATACACCTGCCCATACCAGGGCCTCAGAGCCACATTAAATTATCACACACAAGACATTTCAGGGGGGCACTCCCCCGTTTTAATTTATCACACCAGAGATACGAGGAACTCTCCCCGTTACGAAGCTCTCTCAGGGCCTGGGAGCCAAAACACACCGAACCGCACACACCTCAAACGCACACACCTCATCGAGAGGAGGATACAGCATAAGACTGTATCACACAGGGACTCTTCACCTTCTTCTGAAGCAGACCTTCCACGGAGGCGAAGCTCCAGACGAACCATCAGCGCTGATTAGGGACTTAGACATATTCGATTTCTCACGCTTTATGACTCTGTATAACCGTTGCCACTTTACTTAATAAATCCAAGGTCCTCGTGCCGATAGACTTTATTACCTCTCCGTCTCATTTTATCTGGTCCAGTAGCTAGACAGACCGTTTTTCCCAACAATTTGGTGACCCCGACGTGATTTTTTCTGAATTGAACACGCAACTGGGAAACGAGAGACGGAGAGCGGCACGACCTCGGGACCCCGGAGCACCGGACCGGTTCCTGCAGTCTCACCTCGGGCCCAACAAAAGGTAGGCAGAACCTGTTGATAAAATCCAAACTCTGCATAGTTATATAGGAATCACATTAGGAGGTGAGACTGTGAGAGCGGTTCGCTACGGGATATCTCGTGGGGACGAATAGGACTGCATCCCAGTATTTCCCCCTAAATCCGATTGACCCTGAACGCGTGACACATCGAATATCGGCTCGTTGCATGGTGAAAGAATACCCTCGAGACCATAGGGCCTATAATAATCGGTCATAGTGATACAAGACTACCGATGGCCTAGTGATAAATGCCTGGGCCAAAAGTGGACCCGGAGGGATGCCTGGACCGCGGGTGGAATCCAGAAGGGAATGAGAAGAAGAACACTAGGGCCTATAATAATCGGTCATAGTGATACAAGACTACCGATGGCCTAGTGATAAATGCCTGGGCCAAGAGTGGACCCGGAGGGATGCCTGGACCGCGGGTGGAATCCAGAAGGGAATGAGAAGAAGAACACTAGGGCCTATAATAATCGGTCATAGTGATACAAGACTACCGATGGCCTAGTGATAAATGCCTGGGCCAAGAGTGGACCCGGAGGGATGCCTGGACCGCGGGTGGAATCCAGAAGGGAATGAGAAGAAGAACACTAGGGCCTATAATAATCGGTCATAGTGATACAAGACTACCGATGGCCTAGTGATAAATGCCTGGGCCAAGAGTGGACCCGGAGGGATGCCTGGACCGCGGGTGGAATCCAGAAGGGAATGAGAAGATAAAACTAGGGCCTATAAGAATCGGTCATAGTGATACAAGACTACCGATGGCCAAGTAATAAATGTGTATTAAATAATTCTGTGTGGTAAGAAGGTTAGAGTCCCTTTGCAGAGGGAACCGTATGCCTGGGGCACGAGTGACACACAGAGAGACTGTGTGTGTGTGTGTAAGAGGCCCAGAGAGGTTGAGACGGAGAGACTGTGTGTGTGTGTGTGTGTGTGTGTGTGTGTGTGTGTGTGTGTGTGTGTGTGTGTGTGTGTGTGTGTGTGTGTGTGTGTGTGTGTGTGTGTGTGTGTGTGAGAGGCCCAGAGAGAGAGAAAGACAGAGAACAAGCGTATTTGTGGGCCGGCTAAATATAGAAATAAATCAATTAATGATAACCCGGCTATGTGTGCAGCGCTTGCTTGCTTTGTTGTGCTCAACGCTATTTTGCCGTGTCTAATGATTGTGGGCGCGGGACACAGAATGAGAAGTCTGTTGATATGTTTCTGTGTGCGTCGGCGAGAAAGAGGGAATCTGTGAGTGAATCAGTGGGTGTGTATGCGTGGCCTGCTCTATCTTTACCCGTTAAAACGGGTAAAGGAAAGAATAGATAGATTGATAATAATGAATAATGTCTCTCTGACGTATTGCTTCGGTCTATGGCTTAACCAGCGGACCTAGATAAATTGACAATGATAAATAACTTTTTCACTGTGTGGCTACAATCTACCGTTTGACCCGCTAAAACTAGACCTAGATAAGTTGACAAAGATAAAGGATATCTCTTTTACTGTGTTTCTTTGAATTACTACTGGACCTGTCGCATAGATAAACTACGATACTAAACAACAACTCTTTGTCGCGTTGGTTGACGATTTAGTCTGTTGAAACAGATTAATCAATAAGGAGAGATAACGATTATTGGCTATGAGGAATATCTGGATGTATTGAATAACGACTCTAGGCCCTGTTGTTGTTTTTTTTGCTCCCCCCCCCCCCCCTGTTTTTCCTCCTTTTCTCCTCCTCCAAGAGTGACAAGAACTACCCCCTAGTCTCTCATCCGCTCTCGTGTGTTAGACAGGCCACACAGAGTTATAGCATCACGGCCGCCATTTTTTGAGTTCTCTCACTCAGTCCCAAGCCCCACCTCCCCCTCCGCCTAAACTGGACAACTCCAACCCTGCCCTTCCCCAACTACAGCGCCCCCTACTGGACCACTCCGACTCTGCCCTTCCTCAACTACACCGCCCCCTACTGGACCACTCCGACTCTGCCCTTCCTCAACTACACCGCCCCCTACTGGACCACTCCAACCCTGCCCTTCCCCAACTACAGCGCCCCCTACTGGACCACTCCGACTCTGCCCTTCCCCAACTACAGCGCCCCCTACTGGACCACTCCAACCCTGACCTTCCCTGACTACAGCGCCCCCTACTGTACCACTCCAACTCTGCCCTTCCCCAACTACAGCGCCCCCTACTGGACCACTCCAACCCTGACCTTCCCAGACTACAGCGCCCCCTACTGTACCACTCCAACCCTGCCCTTCCCCGACTACAGCGCCCCCTACTGGACCACCCCAGCCCTGCCCTTCCCCAACTACACCGCCCCCTACTGGACCACTCCGACTCTGCCCTTCCCCAACTACAGCGCCCCCTACTGGACCACTCCAACCCTGACCTTCCCTGACTACAGCGCCCCCTACTGTACCACTCCAACTCTGCCCTTCCCCAACTACAGCGCCCCCTACTGGACCACTCCAACCCTGACCTTCCCAGACTACAGCGCCCCCTACTGTACCACTCCAACCCTGCCCTTCCCCGACTACAGCGCCCCCTACTGGACCACTCCAACCCTGCCCTTCCCCGACTACAGCGCCCCCTGCTGGACCACTCCGACTCTGCCCTTCCCCAACTACAGCGCCCCCTACTGGACCACTCCGACCCTGCCCTTCCCCAACTACAGCGCCCCCTGCTGGACAACAACAACCCTGCCCTTCCCCAACTACATCGCCTCCAAATAGACAGCATCAATACCAATCCAACCCCAACTCTCGATCACCCCCTGCTAGAAGAATTATCCCAGTTACTAATAAAGACAAAAAAGACAAACCTCCCCGCATCCGGCCTTCAGTGTAAAGGCGTCCACAACCCCGACCACCCCATACCAGGCTGTTGTCAGAAGAAGCGGCGAACGCGCCCACGATGTCAGACGAGCAACGGACCAGAGCGCTGGGCTGGTTGTGCCTCAACGCCGTACCAGGGAAAATATTGAAAGGCCAAGACCGGAAGAAATGGGAGGACCGATGTGAGGTCTACATCAAAACCTGGCAGAAAGAGGGCGTGATCCGAATGGGACCCCTCGACCAGACCGGCCGGGCCGCCATACGTGCGCACATTGGCAGCCAGTATGAGCAGGCGAAGGTCCGCCGCAACAACGCTGGAACCAAGGCGGGACGAGCGGATGCACTCGAAGCCCAAGACCGGATACAACAAAAGAGAATCTTAGTATTAAATGCATTGGCCTCTTGCCTCCCGCCCCACACCCTAAAAATAGCCCCCTCCGCTAGGAATCCCTTCCTAGCGGACCTTACAACCCCTGCCCAACCGAACCTGATAGCCCCAGTCTATCCGGCACCTACCCAATCGAGCCCGACAGCCCCGCTCTATCCCTCCCTACCGAGGGCCGATGTACAGGCCCGCCCACCTCCGTACTCCTTCCCCTATGCCCCGACCGACTTCCCGCCCCTGCCCACCCAGGTACCCGCAGATGGAGTAAGTGACACCGAGATGGGTCGTACCCAGGTCCCTGCGCCCCCCCATCTCATGTACCCAGTTATCGAAATAACCCACGCCACACCTCATTCCCCGGTCACTGTGACCTGGCAAAACCCCGCCCCCCTGGAGCCAGAACGAGCCAAAGAAGGGATCCACTTCACAAAGAGAGACCATCCACAAAGCAAGGACAGCCTGAAGCCGACGATAGCTTCCTCCCCATGCCCGATGATACCAGGAAGAGCCGGGCCATTGGGGCAAGAACCACCCAGCGCCAAGAACTGGACATCCCCCTCCTCAAACTACAGCCAAGCCCCCGAAACCAGGCTACCTCCACCAGAGCGACCCCAGCCGAAAGCTGAAAGGATACAGACGCGGATCGGCACCCCTGGCGCCAGCACATTGGACCTGGACTCCTTCCTGATCAACCTATCGTCTAGAGAAGATGAAGCAGAAGTGGCAGGAGCAATAGAAGAAATGAGAAGACACTCCGGGATCCCCCAAGGGAGACACACAAGACACGAAGAAACAGATGATGATGACGCAGACACCTTGGAATGGGACCCACTGGGAGCAAAATGGAAAGAGGAAGCGTTGGAAAGAAGGACCCACAGCATCGAGACAGAAGTCCATCTCCTGTCTCGACAGCTGCGGGAAAGGGACGAAGGCAGAGACCAGAGGTGGGGAAGAGGCGCAATCCGCGGGACAATTGGCCCGGGCAGATCACGAGCCCGAAGTACCGGAACCTCGATCACGACCACCAGCACTCCACAAGAGTCCGGGTCCCAAAGGAGCCGAGCCCCCAGCCACCGGAGGAACCGCGATCAGAATGAAGGCCCAGAGTCAATGTACCCACTAATGGACACCCCTGCAGGACGAGCAATGTACGTTCCCTGGACCCACCGTGACCTCAAGGGACTAGTGGAAGACCTTCCCTCGCTCAAACTGGGGGCGGGCAAGTGGATCAGGAACCTCGAGCGACTGACCACAGCCGACCGGCTCACCATGGGGGACATCCGAGCGGTCCTCATGAGAGGAGAAGGACCCCGAGCAGTCAACGACGTGGAAAACGCGGCCAGAACCACCAGA
This sequence comes from Gadus macrocephalus, assembly GCF_031168955.1. Lineage (NCBI taxonomy): Eukaryota > Metazoa > Chordata > Actinopteri > Gadiformes > Gadidae > Gadus > Gadus macrocephalus. The sequence goes on along the minus strand of NC_082404.1, from coordinate 1,178,684 downwards.
GAGCCGGACGACTCCCCCTTCGACCCCTTCCGCCCCCTATGGTGGGAGGCCCTGAGGGGCCTCTACCCCCCCCAGAACTCAGCAGCATGCATGACCGGCCTGAAAAGAAATCCTAGTGAATCAGCGGGCGAATACCTTACAAGAGCCACTGAACGATGGAAAGACGGATTCGGAACCCTTCCAGGAGCCTCCGAGGCCACCGAAGCCATGTTCCGGATCGCGGTTGAGACGGGTCTCTGCACCAAGATCCGCGAAGGCCTCAAGACGGTGATTGGACTCGGAAGAATGAACGCCATGGACTGGGAGGAAGCCATTACACACCACGTGAACCTGGAGCAAGACCGGGAAGACGAAGACGTCAAAGAAGACCGCGACCTGAAGAAACGACTCTTGCGCATGGACGTGAAGAAAGCAACCCAGGAACACAACTGGGACAAGAAAGAGTCCAACAAAGACCACGCCTCCGAGATCATGCCCCTCGAAGTGGCCCAGCCTCTGGCCCCGCCGCCTACCCCCAACCCCTTGGTACAGCCAAGCGGACCTCCTCCGACCCAGGTGCAAGCCCCTCCCGCTCAAGCATGGGAGCCCCAATCCCCGCCGTACCCATACCCTTATCCCCAATACCAACCCCCGAACCAATACCAACCCCCGAACCAATACCCACCCCCGAACCCATACCCACCCCCGAACCCAGCGACACAGACGGGACCCGGGATGTACCAGAACCAACAGTCCAAACATAGAGGCGGACTCAAATGGAGAGGAAGGGCCCGGGGCCAAAACACAAACCCTACCCGGTCCTACCCCTGCTTCGTTTGTGGGCTCCTAGGACACTGGGCGAAGGACTGCCCCCAGACGGGACAGCCAGGGATGCAACACGACCAACAACCGCAACCCAGTCCGCCCTACGGTAACCCTGGTAATGGATCAACACAGGCCTCAAACCCCGGAACCCCGATGTACCCTCTCTGGAGGGACCCGGGATACGACAGCCAATACTGACGGGACCCGAGGACCTCGAGAGGGACCCAGGTGGTGAACCTGGGAACGGGAGCCCCAATGGTGGATGGACTCGTAAACCAGACCCCGATTCGATTCATGGTCGACACCGGAGCCACAGTTTCCACCATCGGGAACCTGAACCATGAAATCCCACCCCTCTCCACTCGAACCCTGACTACCATGGGGTTCTCGGGAATAGAAAAGAACAACCCCCTCACCACCCCCTTGCCGCTCACCATCCTGGGGCAAACCTTCTACCACTCCCTCCTATATGCCCCCGAGTGTCCCACCAACCTCATGGGTAGAGACATCCTGAGCAAGATCAACTGCCGCATCAGCTGCTCCCCCGAAGGAACTACAATGACGACAGAAGCCGACCAACCCCTCCAGATGATGCTAGTGCATGAACCCCCGCCCCTGAGCCCCCTGTCAGATATATATTGGATCCGGAACATGACTACCCCGGACGGACTCAAGCCCCTAGAAGAAACGTATCGAGAGTGGGCCCCCTGGATCCATCAACAAGGGGACTCCTACCCACCGCACGACCCCCTCCACACGACCCTTAACGTCCTACGAGACCCAGACGAAAGCTACGACGAACAATGGAGACGCACAATGGAGGGAACCGGCCAGAAGTGCTTCTATGAAGCAATGTACATCGGACCTGAGGGGGTGGCGGCCCCCACCCTTCTCACCCCAGATCAACAATACTGGTACCGTCTCAAACCCGAGTCCCGACCACACGTGACCCTGGCAGTGGCCAAGCACCACACGGCCATGAAGCTGGGGCCCATGGTCTGCCGAGCGGCTCAAGTACGAGAGTGGGCCCCCACCGACAACCCACGCATACACATAGCCCCTGGCGCAGGCTTGATCCGAGTCTCCTTCCCCCGGACGGCCTCCTGGGGGGTGGCAGAACGAGTGGAGCGCGAACGACCGCTCGCCCCCGAGGATGTCAACGCCCCCAGCCTCCTGGAAGCCGAAGACCCCGACGTAAAGATCATGCTAGACGACCTCCCTCCGGAGCTCTGGGCCACCGGCGCCTACGACATGGGGTTTACCCCCCAGCACAACATCCAAATACCTCTCAAACCCGACCAAACCCCGATTCACCAGCCCCAGTACAAGGTCAGACCCGAGGCAGAAGCAGGGATCACAGCCACCATACAGGGACTCAAAGAGGCAGGAGTCCTCCGACCCTCTCAGTCCCTTTGGAACACCCCGATTCTCCCAGTAAAGAAGGCGGACGGACTCACATGGAGGATGGCCCACGATCTCCGTCTAGTGAACGACGCCACAGAAGGACCCCCAGAGAGGGTGCCGAACCCGCAGGTGGCGCTCCACGTGGTTAACCCCGAACACCTCTGGTTCTCTGCAATAGACCTGGCCAACGCCTTCTTCTGCATCCCCCTGAACAAAGACTCACAAGACATCTTCTCTTTTACCTGGAAGGGAGAGAAACTCACCTACACCCGAATGCCGCAGGGGTACCGATCGACCCCCACCATATTCAACGACTGTGTGCGGAAGGACCTCAAGGACACTGTACTTCCCGACGGAGTGGTTATGGTCCAGTATGTAGACGACATCCTGCTCGCTGCGCCTACCAGACAAGCCTGTGTGGACGCTACCAAGACCCTGCTCGAGACCCTAGGGAAAGCAGGGTACAAGGTCAAGCGGCCCAAACTACAGGCTGTCCGGCCCAGGGTGAAATTCCTGGGGAGGTTGGTCGGAGGAGATACCAGAGACATGACCCAGGACACCCGAGAAACCATCCTGAATTACCCAAAACCCGCCACGGTTCAGCAAATGTTGGCCTTCCTGGGCCTGTGCAATTACAGCCGCCAGTACCTCCCGGAATTCACAGAGCGGACGTCCGAACTCCGCCAGATGGTCACCACAGCCGGGGCCCGACACCTACGGGCCCCTCTGGAATGGGACCCAGGAAAAGACACCGCCTTCCATCAGCTGAAGCAGGCCCTCCACTCAGCCGCCGCCCTCCAAGCCCCCGACTATACGACCCCCTTCCATCTGGACGTCACACAGAGGAACGGAAATGTAGCGGCCACCCTCTGGCAGGCAAAGGCCGGCACCCGAAGGATCCTCCTCTACCACAGCTCGGCCCTACCCACTCCGGCCCTAGGACTCCCTCACTGCGCCAGACATCTCATGGCCATCGCCATCGCCCTACGAAAAACACAGTTCCTCACCATGAACAACCCCACGGTGGTGCACACCACCCACGGAGTTAAGGCTGCGGTGGAGAGCTCACTCTTCACCCTGTCGACCGCCATCACCCAGATCCGGTTGACCGAGGCCCTGACAGATCCCTCGGTGAGCTACTCGACGAAAGGAGTGAATATGACCGGAGAGTATCCCGCAGACACGGACGGCACCCCCCACAACTGCACGCCTCGCATCCTGTCGGAACTCCGAGCACGACCAGACCTCCAAGGGTCACCCCTAGAAACACCCAAAACAGTGTGGTACACCGACGGCTGCTGCTACAAGGATGCCCTGGGAACCAACATCGCCTCTTGGGCGGTGGTGGAACAGGGGCCGACAGGGGTCTGCCACACCAGACACTCGGGGATACTCCCGGAGTATCCCTCGGCCCAAAGGGCTGAACTCACGGCCATGGTCGTAGCCCTCAAAGCCGCGAAGGGCCTACGCCTCGACCTTTACACCGACAGCAACTACGTGTACGAGCTCTGCCATCTGAACGCTACCCAAGCAGAAAGGCGGGGTATGTTGACCTCTACAGGGGCGCCCCTGAAGCACAGGGACCTCGTCGTCCGCCTGCTCCTCGCCATTCAGCTACCAGAGTCTGTGGCCATCGTCAAGTGCCAGGGCCACACAAAAGGAGACTCCCTGGTCACCCGCGGTAACAACGCCGCCGATGCGGCCGCCAAGAAGGCGGGGGGCTACACACCGCCGCTAGTCCTGTCCCTGATGAACCCCCTAGGAGAGGGGCCACACCCAAGGAGCATGAGCGACTTCCTGATATGCCTTGGCGAGATGCAAGAACACGCCGGTCCTTATGAGAAAAGCACCTGGATCACACGAGGATGCACTAAGGACGAGTCCGAAATCTACCGCTACTCAGATGGCAAACCGGCACTCAGCTCCCGAGCTCTCTCTCTCATGGCTCGGTCACACCACTCCCGTACCCACCAGTCCACCACCGCGACAATGGAGACAATCCGGCGAGACTGGTGGCACCCCGAAATGAGAGCCAGCATCCAGGAAGTGATCAGAGACTGTCACGCCTGCCAAATACACAACCCACGCCCAGCCCACAAACCCCCTAGAGGAGTTTTCCCTGTTCCCCAACTACCCTTCCAAGAACTCTACATAGACTATACCGACATGGGGCTGGACAACCGCACCCAGGGGAAACGCTACCTCCTGGTGATCGTCGATAGATTTACCAAATGGGTAGAGGCCTTCCCCACCAAACGTGAAGACAGCGCGTCCGTGGTCAAAATTTTGCTAAATGACATCATTCCCCGTTGGGGCTACCCCAAGCTACTCTGCTCAGACAACGGGTCCCATTTCTCTAACGCCAAATTGCAGGAGGTAGAGGCCACGTTAGGAATAGCACACCGGTTTGGCTCCGTCTACCATCCCCAGAGCCAGGGACTGGTGGAAAGGGCGAACCGGACTCTCAAAAGCGTGATCGCGAAGGCAGTTCACCCTGGGGACACAGGTCCCCAGCAGCAACAATTGCTGCAGGAAGAGCTAGCGGGCTACGCCTCTAAGAAAAAGATGAGCTGGATAGAGGCTCTCCCATTGGCGTTGTTCAGCGTGCGCTCCCATCCTAGCTCCCGGTGCGGGCTTAGCCCCTTCGAGTTAGTGACAGGTAGGCCCATGCCCGGGCCACATTCTCCCCCCAGGGGCCCGGTACTAGACCATTATGATGAAGCCCTCTTAGAATATGTACAGGCCCTGACTCTCGCCTCCCGAGCCTTGTACACACAGGTCACCTCCCTCCCGACCCCCGCAGATCCCAACCCCGTCCTCGTTAATCCCGGGGATTGGGTCTGGGTCAGGGTCCACAAGAGACAGTGCCTTCAGCCACGATGGGAAGGCCCCTATAAGGTACTTCTGGCCACCCCCTTCTCTGTCTCCCTTTCAGGAAAGAGCGGCGCCCGCTGGCACCATCTGTCTACCACCCGCAAGGCCGACAACCCACATGACCGCACCCTGGCTACCGTTCAACGCGACCTCGCACGGCTGCATCATGAGGCCACCACTGACGCCACAGGAGGCCCGGACCAATAGACGTTGCATCATCGGCATGGTAGGAATAACTGGAGTCATGATGGGTTTCTTCATCCTGTGGGGAATGGACTTCCATACAGCCATCCCGGGGAAGTTCTCCACCATCGAGCCCCCGTCTACGACGATACAACCCTCATCGGAACCCCCAACCCAGGGTCCACACCGCCACAAGAGACAGACACCCCTGCAAGCCGTCAGGTCCCCCAGCGACCCCTGCCTCAGCCGATACGGTGGGCTATCCTTAACCTATACTTACGGTTCCAGCGCCGCCTATACCTTCCTCCTATGCGACGTCGTTTCGTGCGTAGGCGGACCCGCAGCCTGGGAAAAATACGATGCATACATCTGCGATAAACCCAAGGGTTCCTTAGCGGGAGTCCAGGGCAACGGGGTAATGAGGTCCCCGGACAACAGCATAAGCCAGCGCTGGTGTAGTGGGTGGGGGAATGTACTATGGATGACAGGGAAGCACCAGGGGTACTATGTGACTAACCGCTCTCAGACTCTCCACAGGCCTGACGCGACGGCCGCACTACAGGCGAATGGCTTCCTCTCGGGAGGCAACGGCAGAATCACCCTTACCCTCAGGAACATTACCAGCAACCCGTACCAAGGATGGGGTAAACCCAAATTCGGGTCGATTCGGGTGTGCGGGGTGGACACTGACTCTGCCTATCTCGCGTTCGGGGTGTCCCATTCCGGCCCGGACACGCTGGCCTTGTTGAAAGTAAATTTCAGAATGGCCCCCACCACACTCACCGCACCAGCCTCCAGGGCCAACACGACAACTCCTACACCCCAGGTCCGACCCATAATGACTCGCGACGGCCCGGTCACGATTTTTGATTTAGATTCCGTGGGGCGGCTCCCCACCCACGATTCCATCGCGCTCGCAACCGGCTACGCAGACGATAATGCATGGCTCAGCTGGATTGCTGCTACGATCCGATTCCAGGGGCTGTCCGACTGCGTAGCCTGTGCGTCAGCTCGCCCCCATCTAATCTCGACCCCGGTACTGTTCGATTTTACCAGCGACCCCATCGGCTCTCATTGCATGTTAGCTCTGTTTGTTACCCGCAAACCGGCCGGCTGCGGCCTCCTTAGCTCTCTGTTTCCACCCGGCCTTAACAACTCACTTCCCCCGGTGTACTCCCCTGGGGAGTACACCCACTCTTGCATCACCAGGGTCGGTACGGTAAATGTTGGGGCGGTACCACCGTTGTGGTGCCACTCCATCACGAACGTTACGCTTTGGCCCAACATGACCAAACCGGGCCTAGGACGACAAGACCTATTCTGGTCCTGTGACAAATTCACCCTTAGACTTACACTCCCGGCACAATGGTCCGGAACCTGCATTATAGTGCGGCTACTTATGCCCGTCACGCTCTTTACCCGGGGTTCGCCCGGGCCCGATAACCAAAATACCTCTCGACACCGCCGCGACACCGCTCTCACCGACCACTTTGACCTAACCAAGAACACCCCCACGTACATGGATAGCATAGGCATTCCCCGGGGCGTTCCGAACCAGTTTAAGTTAGCAGATCAGATAGCCGCGGGTTTCGAGAACATACCCCTTATCTCTGCCATATTTCCAATCACCCCCAACAAAAACGTAGATCGCATTAATTACATTCACTACAACGTCCAGCGCCTATCCAACCTGACTCGCGACGCGGTAGAAGGGCTGGCCTCACAACTGGCCGCCACCTCTCTAATGGCGTATCAAAACCGTCTGGCCCTGGACATGTTGTTAGCCGAGAAAGGGGGGGTCTGTTCGATGTTTGGGGCTCAATGCTGCACCTTCATTCCCAACAACACGGCCCCTGACGGGTCAGTAACAAAGGCCCTGGCCGGCCTTCGAGCTCTTTCCGTCCAGATGGCAGAGGACTCTGGGGTCGACAACCCAATGGAGAAATGGATGACTGACATGTTCGGCAAGTGGAAGGGCCTTCTCATGGCCGTCCTGTCGTCCCTGGCTTGCTTTGTCGGGATTGTGGTCTGCTGCGGGTGTTGCTGCATCCCCTGCGCCCGCACCCTCTGCTCGCGCCTCATCACCACGGCCCTCGAAAAGGAGAAACAACAGCCCCCTCCCTACTCCGAAGCAGCCCCCCTCATGCCCCTGCTGGATTTCCCGGACCAGTTTCCCCTGGACAACCAGATAGCGCCTGCAAACTTTGACTGTGAGTATGGCCTCCCTCACCCTGCAACCTTTGACTTTGAGTATGAGCTCCCCTACACACTCCCAACCCCCGCCATCGACTGCGTCCCCGCCGAGCCGGACATCTACCCGTGAGTGCTAGTGGCCTCTCCAGGTGCACGGCCCCGGCGTCCTGTTTCCACCACCGTATGCTGAAACCCCACCACCACGCCCCTCCCCCCCCGCCTGTGATGTGCTGGTAACCTCTCCAGGTGGGCTGCCCCATTCCCGTCCCCGCCAACGGCACCACCCCCCTCCCACCTGATGCACCCACGTCGCCCGGACCAGGGATCTGCGTTCCGGTACCAGGGGCTGCGGCCCGTTCCCTTAAGGCTTGAGGGCGCCCCTGGCTGTATTCGCTTCTGTACGCTTCACTGTTTTTAGCCGCTCCCATATCTATGTCCGCGTCTACGCAACCGACGCCGGGAACGCAAATGTTGTTGTTTATATCGCTGTCCCACTAGATGGAGCTCGGGGATACACACGGGCGAGATTCCAGGGGCCTTGATTGCCCGTTTATCAGATGAGGTCCTGAGCGCAGTTGAATAAAAAGGTCTAATGCTCAGGTGGCGCCTTGCGACCACCTGCCCGTGATGACGCTCAGGACTATTCTGTAATTTCAGTTGTTCCCGTGCCCCGGGCCTACCCTGCATACCCCATGCGTGTGATTGCTTATTGTTACACGACCAGTTACCTCCTCCTCACATCCTTAGTGTGCGGTCATCTAGGGATGGGTTGAGGGGGATTGCCATTCGTTGTTTACCTCATATCTTTCTGATATTATTATTATTATTTAGGGACACGTTTCAGGGTTGCATTTCTTTCCTGTGATTGTTATTGTGTGGTGTTTTGTGTGATTGTTGCATTTTTGTTTATATCGTTATTGTTTACTGTTAGTTTTGTTGTTGCATTTTGTTGTTGTTGTTATGGTTTGGTGTTGGTTTTGTTGTGTATCATCTGCTGCCAGTATTGTTGGTATTGTCTGCTCGCGATGTAAGGCCGGGGTGGATGCCACCCCCTAGGTGGGGTGTGTATGGCATACCCATGTCTGAAGCATGGGTAGCGTTTCTCCCACGTGGTTCCCCATACGCCCGGTCCAGCGAGTTGTTTTAATCCCATGCTCATGGTTGTTTGTTTTTATGATCATTTTGCCTTCTTTCTGTTATTTCTAAATGGTGTTATAATGGTAGTCCCGCGCTGGAGTCCTATCCCTCGTACCCCTAATGAGTAAAAGTCGTCTTGCGACGACTTGAGGGGGATATGTTGGGAAAAATAACCTGATGAGCACATCATATGGCAGGCACATTAATATATAGTCGACTCTTGCTCTAAACCCAACGAACACATAACACAAACATGATAATATATAGTCAGGTCAAGGCCGGAGCTGAAGGCCCCATCTCCCAGGCAGGCAGATGGTGGACACTCAGACAATGCACCAGTATCATCTCCAGAACGGGAGAGCCACATTTAATTTACCACACAGGAGACACCTCGAAGCTCTCCCCCACTAGAAGGAACACATGCAGATACTAGGGGCCTGAGAGCCACATTTAATTTATCACACAGGAGACACCTCGAAGCTCTCCCTCACTAGAAGGAACACATGCAGATACTAGGGGCCTGAGAGCCACATTTAATTTATCACACAGGAGACATTTTGAGAGCTCTGCCCCGTTAGGAGGAACCAAGAGATACACCTGCCCATACCAGGGCCTCAGAGCCACATTAAATTATCACACACAAGACATTTCAGGGGGGCACTCCCCCGTTTTAATTTATCACACCAGAGACACGAGGAACTCTCCCCGTTACGAAGCTCTCTCAGGGCCTGGGAGCCAAAACACACCGAACCGCACACACCTCAAACGCACACACCTCATCGAGAGGAGGATACAGCATAAGACTGTATCACACAGGGACTCTTCACCTTCTTCTGAAGCAGACCTTCCACGGAGGCGAAGCTCCAGACGAACCATCAGCGCTGATTAGGGACTTAGACATATTCGATTTCTCACGCTTTATGACTCTGTATAACCGTTGCCACTTTACTTAATAAATCCAAGGTCCTCGTGCCGATAGACTTTATTACCTCTCCGTCTCATTTTATCTGGTCCAGTAGCTAGACAGACCGTTTTTCCCAACATGCTGGAGGACGTTGGTTTGAGTCGGAACGTCGTTGAAGAGGCTGGGAAAATGGTTTATTAAGTTAGTCACGTCACCTTGCTGCTCGGTGGACAGGTGATCTAACCGAGAGGATAACACCTTTATCATCTCCGAGTTGGGCAACCGGGCACCCTGACGTGTGGGATGCCGCATCAGCTGTACCTCATCATCAGTAGGTTCCGCAGCGTCCTCTGCCACTATTAGCGCGGCACAATCACCAACAACAACAGGGATTTCGGCGGAACTCCTGTTGCTCTCTTCCCTGGAAAAATACGTTTTCAGCATGTGACACACGCGAGTTTTACGCCTTCTTTCGGGAGTTTTAATGACGTAGTCGGTGTCGCTGAGATGATCGCAGACTTCATATGGACCGGAGAATCTAGCGGAGAGGGCCGACCCGGGGATTGGCAATAGCGCCAAAACTCTATCGCCCACCTGAAAGTGTCGAGGAACGGCGGAACGGTCGTAATGACGCTTCATGGTGGACTGGGAGATAGAAAGACACTCTCTTGCCAGGATGTTGGCCTGATGCAGTCACTCACGGAAACGGCTGGTGTAATCTAATACGTTCTTTCCGGGCGAAGAGTCATGCGACAGAAACGCCCCCTGTAATGACTTCAGAGGTCCGCGGGGCGTGTGACCAAAAACGAGCTCTGCCGGACTGAATCCTAGGGATTCCTGGACGGCTTCACGGGCCGCAAACAACACGAAGGGTATTCCCTCGTCCCAACCTTTCTCTGTTTCCAGACAGTATTTGCGGAGCATTGACTTTAGGGTCTGATGCCACCGTTCTAGCGCACCTTGAGACTCCGGATGATACGCGCTGGAAACGGCATGATGTACATTCAAGGTTTTGAGAACCTGATTAAAAAGGTTGGACTGGAAATTTGTGCCCTGGTCAGTTTGGAGCACACGGGGAAGGCCAAACGTGGAAAAAAACTTTGTTAACGCCTTTACTGCAGAACCAGCGGTAATCGTCCGCAGTGGGATAGCTTCGGGGAACCGAGTGGCAGCGCACATGATGGTGAGTAAATACTGGTTTCTAGGGGTGTGACGAGATCTCGTACCACGAGATCTCGCGAGATTAAACTCGACGATATTACCCGTCGCGTTAAAAATCTGTCTCGCGAGATTTCTGAGTTAGCCAAACTTCTATTTGTGGCCTGTAGGGGCAGTAATGCGCCTTTGATACGTCTAGCCTGCCAGAACCTTACGAAGGAGAAGGAAAACAAGAAGAGGAGGAGAAGGAGGGGAAGCAGGGGAAGCAGCCATAGGCAGCCAGAATGACGTCGGAAAATACCCGTATTACCGTCGAAGATGCCCCCGCCACTTTTAAATGATTTGTTTGGCAGCATTTTGGGTACCCGGCGGAAATTATGAATGGCAGTAGAGTGACTGATAAGACACGGACAATACCAAGTTCTCAGTGACATACTTGGTCAGACTCTGTTTGCACTATTTGCACTCTGTATTGATGGAGTAGAACTTTGATTTGGTTTTGCACATAATATTGTTTGCACTTGAAAAAAAAGAGAATTATTTAATTTAATTTATTTTACTTCAACTTTTATAAATTTTAGTTTTAGTTTCAATTTCATGAATGTTAAGAGTTATAATAAAACATTTCAAAATGCATGTGCAACTCGGTTAAATAAAAGTCTGTTGCTCCAGTCATATATTTTGTCATTGTAGTTTTTTTAAAATCTCGTCTCGTCTCGATCTCGTGAACCGAATATCGTGTCTCGTCTCGTGAGCTGAGTGTATCGTCACACCCCTACTGGTTTCCACTTTTAGTCCGGGGTAAGGGACCAACACAATCAACTATTACCCGCTCGAACGGCTCTCCTATTGCAGGTATTGGGTGCAGTGGCGCCGGAGGGATAACTTGATTGGGCTTACCCGCGATCTGGCATACATGGCAACATCGGCAATACATAGCAACATCAGATTTAAGCCCGGGCCAAAAGAAGTGTTTGAGGATTAGCTGATAGGTTTTCGTTACCCCTAGACGTCCTGTCCACTGACTTTCATGCGCTACAGACAGAACGTGCTGACGGTACACAGAGGGTACCACTACCTGATGTGTAACACTCCACTCCGCATCGACAGCTAGAGGAGGAGACCACCTACGCACCAAAACGTCTTTATCAAGCAGATAACACACCTTTTGTTCCCTTGCTTTGTCGGCACTCACCACATTATTGAAGCATTTCCTTAGTGTCGGATCCGCCTTCTGAGCAACGCAAAGGCGTTCTCGAGTTACCGGGAGGTATTTGCCGTCAGGTGATGGCATTTCGGGGCTGGCGGAGCGCACCGGCTCGGCGGCACTCTCACATGAGAACGCAGCAGAGACCCCCGTCCCATTTTCCATGCCAGCTTCCTCTAACAAACAACACCGGCTTAAGCACACTATCAAACAGAGAGCCATTGTACCCTTTTTTCGCTTCTGCACGGGTTATCACGCAAGTAGGAAACAACCCCGAAGGTGCCTGTGCTACATCAATCTCCGTGCGGTGCGGAAGGTCCAATACTTCCAGTGCAGGAATGAATTTACCGCCGGCTATATCGTTACCCATTAAAAGTGTAATACCTTCAATTGGCAACGCGTGGCAGACAGCAATGGGAAAGAAACCAGATATTAGCTTTGTTTGTATATGTACTCTGTGTACTGGCCGGGGGCTGTACCTAGGGTTGCCAACTTTCAGAAATTAAAATAAGGGACGCCCACCACGGGCCCGACTCCTGTGGGGCGGGGCGCCCGCAGCAGTGGTATGTTTTATTTTGTGCTGGTGTTTTTAGTAAAGGGTTGATCAAGAAAGGAATTAGTCATACTTAAATCTTGAAATGCTTTATTACCACATAACATTCTCTTATAAAGTGCAGTCAATTAAATCTTGAATGAAATCTCTTTGTGTGGCGTGTGCAGCAATGAACTTTTAAAATATAAACTAAATGAACGGGGAACTTCATGTTACTTTTTAAGTGCATAACTATAGGGACTCTCTTTGAAAAATTTTACAAAAAAAACCAGTACAAATAAACAACAAAAACACTTGTAAAAAAAGAAAGTGCAAAACATTACTCCTTCCCTCAACATTACTCCTCCCCTCAAAACTGTTACTTATTTTTCCAGGTGTACTTCTTGTTACTCCTTGCAGCACTGAGTAACTCTTTGTCTTTCAAAGCGCTGTTGTAAAACTCTGAACAGGACTGCTCAAAGTTGAGAGTGATCAGGAGCTCACTTCTCATGAGCTCTGTGGAGCACCTGTTCCTGCAGTCACTCCATTTGTTGGCCATTCTGGAGAAGATCCTTTCCACACATCCAGTGGATGCTGGGATGCTCAGGATGTGTCTGGTGATAGACAGCATGTTTGGCAGGTCAGCTACTCGAAAGAGAGCCACCCACCTGGCAGCCACACCTTTGGACTTCCATTCATCTTCAGCATCTTCTTTGAGCCTCTTCAGAATGGGTTTTGCTGTGGAGCATTCATCATAAAGTTCATCCATGTTGACTTTATGGATGAGGTTGAGCTTGGTGGTCACCCTCTCAATGTCAGTAAAGGTCATGGTGCCATGGTGCAGAGAGAGAGGTTGCAGTGAGAACAACCAGTAGTCTTCCGAAAAGTTGAACCATTTCTCAACATATGAGAGTGCTGTGTTGAGGAATGCAGTAAAATCTGCCCTTGCCATGTCAGCATCAAGTGGACGGAGACGCTGCAGCTTCAATTTAGTTAAGTAGCCATAGAACTGTTAATCTCGTCTCTGTGTGAGCTTTTGCTTGAAGTTTTCCATGATGGAATATAACTCAACACAGGTGGTTTCATCACTCTCCAGCTTCTTTACAACTTCCTCAAAGAGAGAGAGGATATTATTGCAGAGAAGAAGGTTGCATGCTGTCCTGTTGCATGCTGTCTGATGTCAGACAGCCCACCGTGCGCCACTGAAAACACTCACCGACATATTTTACAACTTGCCTTGTAAACATCTCCACTGACGCTGTCCAGCCAAGGATGTGCGTCTTCCCACTCACGTCCGTACTTCTGCACGCGTTTACGCTTTTGAGGACGTGGTGGAGTATCGGGTGTAGCGGACATTTTTAAAAGGCGCAGGTTTTGTGAGCAGCGCCGGTGTGTGGTGTCTGTCGCTGGGCAACCGTGACCACCACACGCATGCGCAGACACACAGATGACCGGAGCGGGTCTTGCGTAGATCCCGCCGCGACAATTTTGCTGACCGTAGTATTCCCTGTGTTTTGTTTTGATCATTATTGTTAGATTTAGTTTTTGTGTGTGTGACAGACATGTGTATTGGACATTTATGGAAAAACGGAACAAATTGCGTCCCGTATTGGTTCAATACGGGACGCAACATTTAATTGCCAAATAAGGGACGATTCCGTATTTTACGGGACGGTTGGCAACCCTACCTGTACCCCATCACAATGCCATGCAACACAGAACTATATCCACAAGCAGAATGATCGGAAAACGGCAGCGCAGAGGCGAGAATTACCGATTGAGAGCACGCGGTGTCTCTCAAGATTTGTACCGGGTGCTGATCAGCAGACTCGCCCGTTAACGACACTAGCCCATCGAATACAAAGGGTTTAAAACAATCAACCGGTTTTCTATCACCAAACCCATGGTTGGTGCACGGATCTGTTTTAATTAATCCAATGCCTTTAGGCTGTGCCCCACTAGAAGACGATTGTTGTTCCCTACGTTTTCGGGTAATACAGTTGGCTATGACGTGCCCAGGTTTGTGACAGTAAAAACATTCCCTGTCCTCCCTCCTTGGGCTTTGCGGCTACGGCAAACTATTTTGTGAAGCCGGTATATAACGCGGCTTCTCAACACTTTCCGATGGAAACACAACCTTGTGAGTTAAAACATACTCATCGGCTAACACCGCAGCAGAGGAAAGTGAATTAACCTTCTGTTCACTTAGGTACACCACGATCCGGTCAGGCAAACATTTCTTAAATTCCTCCAGCAATATTAACTCCCTCAAGGAATTAAAATCATTGGCCTTACATGTGGTGCTCCATTTGTCAAACAAGACCCCCTTTTCCCTGGCAAACTCAACGTAGTTCTGAGTCTGGGCTCTTTTGTGATTTCGGAATTTTTGCCTGTACGCCTCAGGTACTAATTCATATGCTCGCAAGATGGCAGCTTTAACAGAGTCATACTTTAGGCTGTCCTCCAAGGGGAGTGCAGCGACAACTTCCCGTGCTTTCCCATGAATTTTGCATTGCAACAGAAGGGGCCAGACCTCAGCCGGCCACTGCAGAGCGGAAGCAATGCGTTCGAATGCACTAAAATATGAGTCGACCTCAGTTTCACGAAACGTAGGTATAGGGCTGGGCGATATGGGCCAAAATGAATATCTCGATATTTTTTTACTATATCTCGATACACGATATATATCTCGATATATTTTGAATCTCCTCTAGAGCACATCATAATTGCTCGATTCAACCATGTCTGGCATAATGTTACGTCAGTAATAATTCTTGCATTACTGAAACATAAGTCTGCATGTAGATTACATGAAACAACATACCGAGAAGCCCAATCCCTATGAGCTCCCCACGCTACGGCCATCCGGAGGCGCACAGAGCTTTTGGCCGTGATATTATATAAGCAATTATATTATATTATATATCATTATATATAGAGCTACGGGAGTCGCAAACGGCAACAATCACTTTCTCCTCCATGCTGCAGTTCACCCCGGACTGCACTGCACCGAGTTTGACGGTTGAACGCTGGTTGGCTGTTACGTTACACATGTCACTCAGTGGCCACGCTGTTGAACGCTGATTGGCTGTCATCACGCGAAATTCGCATCAAAGTTGAAATATTTCAACTCGAGCGAATTTGCCGCGCCACAAATCCTCGTGAACGCGCTCGCCTGTGCCCGGCGAAAGTGTGGCGCCTACGTTCACTTTGTATGAGATCTTGTCGCCCCGTTGCGTGAAAGCACAATGAGTATGCTGGCGGCGGCAAAAAGAAACATTGTGTGCCAATTTGTATTCGATGTTCGCGACAGGGGCATTTTATACATCCCCTGGAGAACATCTCGCGATACATCGCATATATTCGATATATCGCCCAGCCCTACGTGGGCACTAAAACAGTATGCTTGCTGATATCAAATGCTTTACCGAGTGCCGGAGTTGGTGACGAAGAGATAGCCTCGGCAGATGCCCTCAGCGCATGCACCTCCTTCTGGGACTCGAGCTCAAGTCGTCGCAACTGGACGGCTTTGTCAGCTTCAATTTCCAGCTTCTTAATTTCTAGCTGGAACTGGGCTTGCCTATTCTCTGCCTTTTCCTGAGCTTCTAGTTGGAGGCGGGCAAGGCAGACTTTTAGCCGAGCAACATCCATGGATCCAGTACCAGCGAAGAGAGGGGATCATAGCGAGGCAGAGTAAACAGAGTTTTGGTCAGCTCATCTACCTCAATGTCCACTCCAAAGTCTGCTCGAGCACCGTGAGGTTCAACCTCTACCTTTTGGCGACCCACCTCCTTAGCCAGGGTGCCATCCTCAGGCACAGCAGAGTCTGCTTGCGCTGGCAAAACTATCAACGCCAACTCCACCAATTTGCAAACCACGATAGCTTTTAGCTCCCTTTTTAGCATTTGTCTAGAATAGAACACACCGAAATAATCCGCTATCTGTGCCAAATCATCCTTCCGACAGCGGTCTACTTGACTAAGCGAGGGACCGGCCAAGAAGGACTCTAAATCGAACAGCGACATTTCAATTAGATTACGTCCAACCACCAAGCTATGTACAACTTCAGTTTAGTTATGGGATCCGTTTAAGAGATCCCGGACGAGCCCCCATTTATGTTACGTCCCCCGCTAGGGGAAGGGGTGTCAACATAAAACCAGATGTCTTTGGTTAACTGGAAGTTGTTTATGTAGCCCAGAGCATGGGATAATCAATTTAACACAAACAGGAGGCAAAACTACAAAAGGAAAATGACCATTGGGTGCTGTCCAAATCAAAGAAATTATTATAACCAAGAAGAAGCTCCCAAAATACATGAGTGGAACAGCACCCCTGCGTCTAGTGCTTTTAACAAAAATATAGCTGCGAGTCGGTGTTCGATAACCTCTGACAAAACTCTGGCCCAGTTCCCGTGTAGCAATTAACAAGAACCTCAATCAACCAACAAATAACCATTCAAAGACCCAATATGACAAGCTGCATATCCAAGGCCAGCTGCCATGAAGGTTGGGCTCGCCCGTCTTTTATCCTCCCGAATCCTGGGCCCTCCGATGCAGCAGCCAATCACGTCCGGGGAAAGGCACATCAAAATTAACATAATGGTAAACAAATCACACGCGGGGAAACACATGATCATTATCATGAGTATCGACAAACTGAGGATTTTACCCATGAGGGCGGGTCGTCAGTCCGCAACCGTAAGGGCCCTTACATAGTCGACGCGAGCGACGCGCGTAAACGACGTGAGTGACGCGAGCGTCGCGCTTCCTTTCATAGTCTACACAGCATACGCGAACGTCGCGGGCAATGCATGACATGCAATACACCACTCACGCCATGGGTGGCAGCAGAGTCACCGGTGTTTTCGCGGGGGGACGTTCGAGGTGACGTTCCGATCAAAGTGGCTACGGAAGAAGAGTGATGAAGCGCAGAGATAGGCGGTGGTATGTGCGCCCTTTAAATACCACACGAGATCAGGATGGGGAATTTGTTTCTCTGGTGCTTCCAATGCGAAGCATGGACGAGGAGAGGCATTTCCAGTATTTTCGGATGTCGGCACCAAAGTTTGATGATCTCCTTTCGCGAGTCATCCGATATCTTCCCGACTCTCACCAAAACCGGCCCTTGTCAGGGAGCAGCTGGCAGATTATTTTTTGTCAGATGCTGCCGTGTTTCCCCACCAGTACAATGTGCTACGATTGGGTATGCGCACTGACCAATAAATGTATATACATTGGTCACTTGGAAGCATGACTTTTGATTCATTAGTTATGTTACACAAGTTACCTAATTTGGTTTACGTCAAACTCAATTAATTCATATCCATATAAAATGTTTATACAACAAGCTATTGCCTTGACGGATGAATGAATTATTTAAGTGTAGGCCTATAGCCAAAGGCTTTAAGCTATAGCGCATAATGTCCACAGAAATTATATGGTAGCCAACATTATTAGAGAAAAGGGGTTTATTTATCAAATACAGAAAATAGTCCCACCATACACGCACACATTTTTCATTCACTACACACTCACGCTTTCAAATTTCATTCACTCAAAGAGGCTACTGAACTTATGTTTCAAATTGAACGTGAACACAAAACATTACGTAATTAATTCAAATAGGCTAACAGTAAAACAAATAAGGCCAGTAATAGAACGAATATCGGGTGACAAGAAGATCATTAAAATGGCTCACAATCCCGCATCAGCTGTTTGATGTCGCGCATCAAAATAGCACTTTGACCCTGTGGAAGGGTTCGCATAAATTGGCACAGATAATTAGTAAAAGAGACGTCAAGTCATTCTTATCACGTTCCCGCATCCTCTCATATATTCTTCTGTAAATATAACCTATAGTAGTAATAATGTACAATATTTGCAGTATCGCCCCCACCGACTACGCTTGGTATTGCATGGATCGGCGCGTCGCGTATCAAAAATTTGGAGGACGCGTTTTGCTACGCTTCGACGTTAATGGCGGCCGAAGCGTCGCGTCGCGTAGCCTTTTGGACGCGTAAGCGTAGCGTTGCGTCGACTATGTAAGGGCCCTAACAGTGTACATGTCATAGTCTGTCTGTTTCCTTGTCTTGTTTTGGTGTGTTTCCTGTTTTACTTTGGTATCTGTCTTGTTTCTCCCCATGTCAGGTTTCCCTCCTGTGTGATTACTGCTCCCTCCCCTAATGTGTTTCAGCTGTTACTCGTTGCGTGCCCTGTGTGTTTGGTATTTAAGCCCTTGTCTTTCCTTTGTTCCTTGTCGGATCATTTTAGTTCGTGGTGAGTGGTGTCCTGTGTGTTCCCGGTGTTCCCTGTGTTACCCGCGTCACCCGTGTTCCTTGCCTTTTGCATAAATAAATTATCCTTTTATTGAACTGTCTTCTATTGGGTTCTACCTGCCACCCGCCAACCGTGACAGAATGATCCGACCATCATTGGACCCAGCGGACGCTCTTTTTGTTGGAGGCTGTGTTGGGGCGTATGTGCAGCGCTGTAGCTTCAAGCTCCGGGTTGGACGGTGCCTTACGGACTATCAGATTGGGGGTGGTGAGTTGTGAGTGCCATCCGGTTCCACATTTCTCTCCAGCCCCTGAGCTGCCTCCGGTCTCCAGCCCTGTCCGGTTCCTGAACTCTACTCCTTCCCGAGGGTGCCCCTCTTCCAGACCTTCGAGAAGGGGCCCGCCCTCTACCTTGCCTTCCAGAGGGGTCCCGCCTTCTAAACCTTCCAGAAGGGGCCCGCCCTCTACCTTGCCTTCCAGGGGAGTCCCGCCTTCTAAACCTTCCAGACCTGCCAGAAGGGGCCCGGCCTCTACCTCGTCTTCGCCGCTGCAGGCCTCTGCTTGCCCCCCAGGCCATCCGCCTGAAGCTCCCTGCCATGCCCTGGTGCATTTTTCTGGCCGCCCGCCTGACATCCCTCCGTTCTGCCCCACTACAGTTCCCTGGCCAGCTGGTCACCTCGTGCTCTGCCCCAGTCCATTTTTTTTATTTGTTCCCTCCTCCTAGCTCCCCTACACCCACCCTAATTGGATTTGACTCTTTTTTTTGCATGTCGTGGGTCGCCTGGTAGTCGAGGGGGGGGGGGGGGGGGGGGTACTGTCATGGTCTGTCTGTTTCCTTGTCTTGTTTTGGTGTGCTTCCTGTTTTACTTTGGTATCTGTCTTGTTTCTCCCCATGTCAGGTTTCCCTCCTGTGTGATTACTGCTTTTTTATTAACGCCTTTTGCATTAATAAATTATCCTTTTATTGAACTGTCTGCTATTGGGTTCTACCTGCCTGCCTGCCACCCGCTAACCATGACAGTACATACTGTATATAGTTCTCTGCAAACCTATGGTAGCATCAGGCCTTCAGTGTGCATATTGTATATAGTCCTCTGCAAACCTATGGTGGCATCAGGCCTTCAGTGTGCATATTTTACTGTATGTTGTCCTCTGCAAACATGTATGTTGGTATCATGCCTTAAGTGTGTCTTGAACAACCACACACAAGTTTGCACATTTACGTGAATTTTGTGGAATTCATATTTCATTGTTGTCATGGGTAGATGTGTTGGAGCGTCTCGAACTAGGTGGAAATCACTCAGGAGCCGAAGAGAAGTATGGAAAAAGATGGGATCTTTTATTTTATTTTATAAGCCAATAAAAATAAAACAAATCAAAAAAAAGAAAAATACTTTTCACTAAACAAACTGAATGGGCTTGAGAGTCACAAAAACATCAATTCGAACTTAAGCATACTGGATAGGGGTGGGAATTTATACGTTTTTATCAATATCAATGCCATTGTCGATTCTGCCTATCAATCCAATTCCTTATCAATTCTCTTACCGATTCCCGAGTAGTTAATTGAGTGGCAAAAAAAGAGTTCTACAGTCTTCTGCACCAAAAGTAACCATTTTAACCAACCAACCTGACGCAGTCTATTCATACGCCGGTAAACAAACTCCGAGAAGCCCAATCCCTACGAGAGCTCCCAGCGCTACGGCCATCCGGAGGCGCACAGAGCTTTTTGCCGCGATATTATTATACAATTATATTATATTATATACTATCATATAAAGAGCTCCGGGAGTCGCAAACGGCAACAATCACTTTCTCCTCCATGCTGCAGTTCACCCCGGACTACACTGCACTGAGTTGGCCGGTTGAACGCTGATTGGCTGTTACGTTACACATGTCACTCAGTGGCCAGGCTGTTGAACGCCGATTGGCTGTCATCACGCGAATGTCACATCAAAGTTTAAATATCTTTAAAGATTGATAGATTGCGGGGAACATAGGCTTTTCCCAAAAAGGGTCCTATGCTCCCCGGTATGTATGGCTACAGGGGAACATAGGACCCTTTTTGGGAAAAACGGGGAACATAGGACCTTTTTTTTTTTTTAAAAAGGGTCCTATGTTCCCCGAGCGGGGAACATAGAACCCGGGGAACGTAGGACCCGGGGAACTTAGGGATGACCCCCTTAAAGGCACCCAGTGCAACTTTCGAGGCTTAAAAATAAACATTCAATTTCTAGTCTTTTTTACACGTAGTAAGTTTCAATAACTCCATACCATTACATACCGACATTTAAGCAGCAAAGATGAGACGTCGTTGTGTGGTGAGAACTGATACAAATTCGATAACAACAACAATGCCGCCATTTTCTTTATTTTTTGTAACCTACAATAAATAAAGCAGGCTTCCAGTCAATGGAAAAATGGCTTCTCCCCACCGGCGATTGTTGTTGTTTACGATTTTCTATCAGTTCTCACCACACAACGACGTCTCATCTTTGCTCCTTGAATGTCGATATGTAATGGTATGGAGTTATTGAAACTTACTACGTGTAAAAAAGACTAGAAATTGAATGTTTATTTTTCATTGAATGTTTACATAAAGTTGCACTGGGTGCCTTTAATTCCATGCTTGGTAGACAAATGCTTTAGCACAGTGGTTTTCAAACTGTGGAGCGCGCCCCCCCTGGGGGGCGCCAGAGTTCTTCAGGGGGGGCGCGACGTGAGAAAAAAATAAACCCGGAAAAACCCCTGATAGTCGATGATTCAAATCATCAGTCGTACTTCAAATGTAGAAGTAACATAACTAAATCAATTTTCAACCGTTTATCTTCGTGGAAACCATTTAACAAATCTACACACTTGTATCTTCAATAATATCTAAACGGAATTTCGATATCATTTAGAATTTCTTCAGAATCACAGTTTTAGTTTCATACCGCTTCGTTTTCAGCTGTTTTCATTGAAGACGTCTGGCCATTCTGATACACCTACTTCTAGACATCGTAACTCATTCCTTTTTCAACCGTTTACCATCGTTCAAACCATTAAACAAATCTACACACTTGTATCATCAATACTATCGAAACGGAATTTTGATAGCATTTATACTTTTTATACTTCAGAATCACAGTTTTAGTTTCAAACCAGCATCGTTTTCAGTTGCTTATAATAATTTAGGTCACCATAGCAACGCCGGTAAACAAACCCCGCCGAATAGTCGAATCTCTGGACTGAAAAGGCAGATCTGATTCGACTCAGAAAATTCGAGAGGGGTCTGGCTGCAGACATCCACCCACACGCTCCAGACCATAGATATATATAGAACACTAGATACGCCACGCCCCTCTCAGCCGCGGCAAACGGAGCCGCCATCTTCACCGAGGCCCTGCTCATCGGATCCAAATCCACCCTCACTAAATCACAACACACCCCAGCTCCACTCATAATTATCGATGGATTCCCAGTACCCTTCTCCTCCAAAGTCAAGAGCCTCGGCGTCATCCTGGACAACACCCTCTCATTCGCACCCCATATTCACAACATCACCCGGACTGCATTCTTCCACCTCCGCAACATTGCCAGACTCCGCCCATCACTGACCCAATCCAGCACTGAAATCCTAGTTCACTCATTTGTCACATCACGCATAGACTACTGCAACGCCCTCCTCACCGGACTCCCCACCAAACTCATCAACAGACTGCAGATCATTCAGAACTCAGCCGCCCGGATCATCACCCGCACCAAATCATCTGACCACATCACCCCTGTCCTCATTCAACTTCACTGGCTCCCAGTACACTACCGCATCCAATACAAAACCCTACTCCTCACCTACAAAGCTCTCCACAACCTAGCCCCCAGTTATCTCTGCGACCTCCTCCAAGAATACACTCCCTCCCGCTCCCTCCGCTCAACCTCTGCTGGACTACTATGTATCCCCACATCACGACTCACTTCAATGGGTGCCCGGTCATTCAGCTGTTCAGCACCCAGGCTCTGGAACTCCCTCCCCCCACACATAAAACAGTCAGACACCATTACAACCTTCAAGTCACAACTCAAAACTCACCTGTTCAAACTCGCACACAACGTCTAACTGATCACTGTTTTGATTGTTTTTTAGTTTTGTCCTGTTTTTGTTTTATTTATTTCTTATTGCTTATGTTTATTTATTTATTTATTTATCTTTTTCCACAATGTCTTGTTTTTTAAAAAATTGTATGATGACTATATGCTCTGTAAGGTGACCTTGGGTGTTTTGAAAGGCGCCTCTAAATTAAATGTATTATTATTATTTATTATTATCTTGTGTGGGTCTTGAGTAGGCATTCTCAGACTGTCAGACAGCCACAGATACATATGGTCACAGCTAATTTCTCAGCTCAAAAAAAAATGCCAGTTCATTGTGCTGCTTTCGGGTGTGTACACCGACGTTCAGTACACACCAGACGAGAGGGAATCACTTTCCACCGGTGAGATACATTTTTTAAGTACATTTTTTAGTCATCATTAGCTAGCTTACATTGTGGAGGAGGACTACGGTGAAAGTGAATCGTTTGCGCTAGTAACACTATCGCTGGTTAAACGTCTGCTTACTCTACTATTTACACAATTCAATTTCCCCTGTAACTTAAGTTTGGTAACCTTATTCCAATTTAACTATTTAGGGTTCAGGGGTGTGAACGTTTACAAACTCGTCTAACGGTTACACGACTGCAATGTTTTCATATAGGCCTACACGTTCAACCGTTTCGTATGGCGGGGGCGATGTTTTTTTTCGTCTGGCAGACAGTCAGACTTATAGACAGAGTTAGACCGAGAGATCTTTATTTATTAATATTACTGTTTGACTTCAAAGTGATCATCTGACTTTAGACTCCCGCTTTCACGGAGACAAAAGTAGCCAATAGTGAGAGTGAAATGATTTGCCCCCCCCTTAACCCTAGCTTGAGTTTAAATGTAAATTGGTTTTGGTAAATGCCATCACCTAAATTGTAACTGCTCTTGCCTTTTTTCTTATTCCTTAAGGTTTCCCAAAGCCGGTGACCAGCGAAGAAAATGGGAAGTCGCTCTTAAAAGACAGGGTTTTTGCTGCCAATGACGATACCATGCTCTGCAGTAAACATTTCAAGCCAGAGCATTTTGACCGGACTGGTCAAACTGTCAGGATCAGACTTGGTGTTGTTCCATCCATCTTTGCCTTCCCCCTCATCTTCTAAAAGTAGGTATACTATTTAGGCTTTCTTGTATGTCAGTGAAACTTATTGATTTATTATGTTATTTCACTAAAGTCAACAGCCAGCACTGACCGGACCACCTCAAATTCAAGGCGAGCTAAGGAGAGCCTACCAATGGACATCCCTCAATATGCCCCTGTTGAACCTGCAGCTCTGCCTCAGTCTCAGCTTGTTGTGAGTAGGGTTCAAACGATTATTTACGCCCCCTACATGCACTGTGCATTCCTTCATCACATGGGGTTGGGGGGTTGACATTTTACTAGATGTTTAATAGATGGGATCAGGCAGATGAGTAATACTTACCTCAACATTCATCTTTTTGTTGTTCAGTGACATTATTCATTGTTCATAAAATAATCAAAACTTGATAAAGCTCTGCTTACAAATAAATCTGTCTGTTTTTAATTGTATTATTGTGCTTTGATGTCTGCCTATGACAACATTGTTAAAATTTCAGGGTTAAACATTTCCCAGTTGAATTCAACTCCAAAAGTATTATTTTAATATGTGTTGGGGTAGTAGTAATAAATACTTTCACATACAATGGGGAGTTTTCGAGCCAACAGAAATAACACTTGGGAGTATGACAGCAGGTGTTTTTTCCTCCCTTTTACTAGGACCACACTTATGCTCTGTCCAGTTGCCCGTTGGCTCTTAAAGTGTAATTCCGGCGCAAATTGAACCCAGGATCTTTGTTTTGGCATTAAAACCCATCAAATAAGCCTCCCAGATACCTTTTTCATTGAAAATCGAGTATTATAGTTTGCCGGGCGCAATGTTTGGCGTCCATGTTGTTGACTTGGGGCATAGTGTTTCGCATTTTTGAACCACTAAATAGCACCAAACCTCTGCAGTAGCATGACTAGGGTCCCTACACATAAAACGAAGCACAAACAACTTAGTTTGCGAACCCGGAGTTTATTTAAAAATACAGTTTAACAAGCATTACCGGGAGGTCCGTGTTTACAGGAAGTCCACACAAGTCGATTGCCGAATGCGCCGGAGTTCAGTTCAAGGAGGAAAGTTTTGGAATTTATAATTTATATAATATATATTTATAAATAATATATAGCAAGTGTTGACACGTAAATTAAAGGAATTGCATATGTAAGTTACAGTTACAAAATAATTGTTCGCTACAATCAAGCATGGCACGTTGTTGACGGAAGACGCACTGCACACGTGATTGACGCATAGAGTGAAGGACAGCTCATGCACCGGAGAAGACGACCCATCCACAGCTTGAAGTCAAGAGAGAGATGGTTCGTGTTTGCGTCAAGAAACAAAGTTATAAGCCCTAACTTCATTCGAGGAAGTGAAAGATGATCTTGTGAGTTGTCCAGGTAGGTTAACTTCGATTTATTGTGTATAAGGATTTGTGGTGGGAATTTACGGACCACGTCAATCGTTTTCTGCGTCAACCGGGTAGAATAAAGTCATCAGAACGTTTAACAATTGCTCTCATATTTGTGTAAAAAAGGTACAAGACCATACAACAAACAATTAAACAAACGTTGCAAGGAGAACTCCATTGCATTGGCTAAAGCCAGGAATTCACATTGCCAAGACAGCATTGCCCTCCAATACTACCTTACCATTTGGTTAATAAAATGGTAATCTATCAGTGGAAGCTGATAATGGACTTCTCCTTGCAACGTTTGTTTTATTGTTTGTTGTATGGTCTTGTACCGTTTTCACACAAATATGACCGCAATTGTTAAAGGTCCCATGACATGCTATTTTATGTATTCTTTAATATAGGTATTAGTGGGCAACTAACACAGTATTCAAAGACGTTCCCTAAATTCAGCCGTGGTGCAGAGTTACAGCCACTCCGAGCCAGTCGCACATTGAGCTTCCCCCAAATGCGCTGTTTCGGTGGGCGTGTCAAGGAGGAGGGTGGGGGTGTGGCCCTGAGCAGCTTGCAGCCACCATGCGCTCTGTTTACAGTGGATGTATCGCAATGGCGAGCCGCACACAGCCTTTAGCCGTGTTCTGTAAATATTCTAGAACACACGGGAGTCCTGGAGCTCTATATCTAAATATTATCATATAGCCTACACAGATATCTATATCATATAATATATATTATCACGGCCAAAAGCTGTGTGAGCCGATATTATGAATCTCAAACGACCGCGTTGGGTTCTCCGACGTTCCTGGTTCTTCAACGTCCACATCAATGTGAATACACACACTGTAACGCAAGTGTTTCTTGTCGGTTCTTTGACGTGTCTTGTATCTCCACAACGAGACTGTCGTGGGGGTTATCTGAGCCATGGTTGAGAAGAAATTGGGGGAAAGGAACTTTGATTTGACTCGCTGAAGTACATGAACTGCGACATGCCGCCGGTTGCCGCGAGGCACCATCGCCCGGCAGCGGGCAGCCGGCAGCAGGCAGCGTGCGGTTCAGTCGACTTCAGGTTGATGTGAAAGTGGAAGAACCAGAGACGTCGCAGAACCCGACAAAGTCGTTTGTGATTCATAATATCGTCTGGAGGCGCACACAATATGTTATATGATATAGATATCTATGTATATGATATTATTTAGATATAGAGCTCCAGGACTGTAACGCAAGTGTTGTACACTTCCTTGTTATTTGGATAACCGTTCTGCTGTTGGTGTGATGGCACATAACACGTCGGACTCTCGTATCTGGTATTTCTACAACGAGACTCGTATTGGGGGTTATCTCTGCCAAGGTTGGGAATGAATTGGGGGGAAGGAACTTTGGCTTTGACTCCCTCAAGAACATGAACCACGACATGGAGGAGAAAGGGATTGTTGGCGGCGAATGTCTCCCGCTTGAGCTCCGCTGAGGGACCACCGCCGGAGGCGGAGGTGCATAAGCGCTGCCCGGCTAAGATCCCTTTCTCCTCCTTGTCGTGGTTCATTTCTTGAGGGAGTCAAAGCCAAAGTTCCTTTCCCCCAATTCCTTCTCAACCATGGCTTAGATAACCCCCACGACAGTCTCGTTGTGGAAATACAAGACACGTCAAAGAACCGACAAGAAACACTTGCGTTACAGTGTGTGTATTCACACACACACAAGTGGCGCTCGCACGGTCGAGTCTCATTGGCGGGCCAACGTCTCTGGGCGGGCCAGGCAGAGTAAGGGGAGGAGCTGAGATTCCTCATGACGTCATGAGCACAGATTTCCAAATCAGCGCGCTTGAGCCTCCGTTTTTTCAAAGGCGAGCAGAACAGCTAGTGCTCGTTTTACACCAAACGCAAGTTTTAGCCACTGGGGGACCATAGGCAGGCTAGGGGAACTCATATTTATGTTAGAAAACCTCATAAATTGAGATTTTCATGTCATGTGACCTTTAAACGTTCTGATGACTTTATTCTACCCGGTTGACGCAGAAAACGATTGACGTGGTCCGTAAATTCCCACCACAAATCCTTATACACAATAAATCGAGGTTAACCTACCTGGACAACTCACAAGATCATCTTTCACTTCCTCGAATGAAGTTAGGGCTTATAACTTTGTTTCTTGACGCAAACACGAACCATCTCTCTCTTGACTTCAAGCTGTGGATGGGTCGTCTTCTCCGGTGCTTGAGCTGTCCTTCACTCTATGCGTCAATCACGTGTGCAGTGCGTCTTCCGTCAACAACGTGCCATGCTTGATTGTAGCGAACAATTATTTTGTAACTGTAACTTACATATGCAATTCCTTTAATTTACGTGTCAACACTTGCTATATATTATTTATAAATATATATTATATAAATTATAAATTCCAAAACTTTCCTCCTTGAACTGAACTCCGGCGCATTCGGCAATCGACTTGTGTGGACTTCCTGTAAACAAACACGGACCTCCCGGTAATGCTTGTTAAACTGTATTTTTAAATAAACTCCGGGTTTGCAAACTAAGTAGTTTGTTCTTCGTTTTATGTGTAGGGACCCTAGTCATGCTACTGCAGAGGTTTGGTGCTATTTAGTGGTTCAAAAATGCGGATTTAGAAGCGAAACACTATGCCCCAAGTCAACAACATGGACGCCAAACATTGCGCCCGGCAAACTATAATACTCGATTTTCAATGAAAAGGGTATCTGGGAGGCTTATTTGATGGGTTTTAATGCCAAAACAAACATCCTGGGTTCAATTTGCGCCGGAATTACACTTTAAGGAGGGGTACATTAAGGCAAAGGACAATGTAAGCAGACTGCAGAGGGAAAAGGCGAATACAAGGAAGCGTGAATTGAGGGCAAAGAGTTCCTTGCAGGATGTGCTGATGGAGCTGAGGGAGAAAAACTTGATGACTGAAGAACTAAGTCAGAGGGTTAGATTTTATGCAGGTAAAATGACGTATGGTCTGATTCCTTAGATACATGTCTACAGTATGTCCCGGAAACATGTCCCTGTTATATTAATGCGTAATCTATGTGTTCAAAGTAGAATTTGTGCTCATGTGGCCGATTTGTTTGGAAATTGTATTTGTTCATTTTTAACTGCTCTACACTTTGGGCGAGATGACATCTACACTAGGCTATGAATACCAACACCAATCATAATAAATATTGGTAATTTATTTGATAACCGGTGGAAATAATTATTTATTCATTGTTAGATCTCCCACTGCACCTTTTCGAGAAAAAGGCCAGTGAATACAGCAAAGAACAGAGGGAGTTTGCCATCACATTACACCTGCATGGACCCAAGGCATACCGCTACCTCAGAAGCACGCTGCAACTTCCTCTCCCTCATCCACGCTCATTGCAAAGGTATCGTATGTTTTCTTCGAGAATGAAATAAAACCAACCTCTATTAGTTCTAAACAACAATTTTATATGGTCCGGGCTAGAGAGGTTAAAATGAATTGCCAAGTAGTCAAAATCTAAAATCATAATGAATTGCTTGAGGAAAATGAGTGATGATTCCTTGGCCTGATAATATGATAGGTACTTTACTTTTTAATTTTTTTAAAGGTGGTTGTCATCATTGGATGAGAGGCCGGGCCTGAATATAATGATGCTCAACATGTTGGGGCGTAAATTGGAAGAAGACCCTGACAAGCATGGCCATGTGACATTAATGCTGGATGCCATGTCCATAAAGAAGCATCTGCAGTACAATCCTCGGACTAAACGGATGTCAGGATATGTGGACCTAGGCAACGGCTGTAACGAAACGGATCCTGCCACAGAGGCTCTAGTGTTGATGGTCGTTGGCCTTAAAGGCCATTGGAAGGCACCGATAGGCTACTTCTTTACTGCAACACTCACAGCAGACACACAAAAAGAGCTTGTTGTCCACGCTTTGGAGGCACTACATGACCGTTCCATCAAAGTAGTGAGTGTTACCATGGATGGACATGCCACCAACCTGGGTATGTGCAACTTGCTTGGAACTAATCTTAAGGGAAACCCGAAAGACCCCCTGAAGACCAGCTTTACCCATCCCTCTTCAGGTGATGAGGTATTTGTCATAATGGATGCGTGCCACATGCTCAAGCTCGCACGCAATATGCTTGAGGTAATACATTTCTCTTGGTATTTGTGGTGGTCTTTATATTCCCATCCTCTGTATGCACTATCATCATATATCATGACATATACTATTCTTTCGCATATCTTCATGCAGTTGCTGATGGGCGTATCCCTCTGTAGCTGCCAAAACCACGTTTACATCGTGGTTGTACTCGTGCGACTAATAATAAATAATAATTCTGATTACATTTCTGTAGTCATACCGGACTATCAAGAGTGGCAGTGGCAGGATCGAGTGGAAGCACATTGTTGAGCTCAACAATGTGCAAAAAAAGGCAGGGCTGCATGCAGCCAACAAACTGACAGATACTCATGTCAGTTTCAACAACCAAAAAATGAAGGTGTGTTTGTGTTTGTGTGTGTGTTGGGGGGGGGGGGGGGGGGGGTTAATATACTGAGATTTGTTTTAAATGTGATATGCAATACAATTAAAATACATTTCTTATTATTAAGGTTTCCCTGGCGGCACAGACATTAAGCAACTCGGTTGCAGTGGCCCTCCGGACACTGAAAGATCTTGGCTACGAACAATTGAATGACTGTGAAGCCACAGTGGAATTCCTTCAGGTACTGCAACACTAGGTTATGAATCCCTTGAACCCAATTGTCACTCCGTGCTATACTTGCATGGCAGTATAGCATGTCAATGTTTTTTCAGTATACAAAACGTAATTACTGTATTGACAAGCAGGCCTCTCCCACTCACTTCCTACTTTCAGCCTCATATGTTCACCACCTTTAAGCCAATATGTATTGAATTTTGACTGAAAGGCAATTAAGTTGGATATCTGATACCTATAGATCATCAGATTTTTCCCTCTAGTTGCCAAAGCTCTAGCATCGAATAACTTGTTACAGTGATTAAGATATATGAATTAGGGCTGTCACTTTTTATTCGAAGTTCGAATATTCGTTCGAAGGTGGGGTGAAAAGTTCGAATTCGAAGTGTAATTCTCCATTCGAACTGTGTGTGCTGCCGTCTCATAAGAACTTCAGACCATTTTAAGTAGTCTGCTTTCGATCCAGCGCTAACATTTTATATCAGTTTGACCTGTTGCCGACCCTCTTGGCCTAGCTATCTGTATCGAATGTTGAATCAACATTCGATACAGATAGGCCAAGAGGGCTTTGAAACAAAACGTAACTGAAGAGAACGTGAACCGAGATACGGCTATTAAAAAACTGCTATTAAAAATGGAGAATTGCGAGGAGTACAATGCTGAGCGGACCATAACGACACCATCACATTTAAAAAGCAGCGTATGGAAGCATTTTGGCTTTTACACCGTGGGTGGAAAAGTCACAAACAAAGACAAGGCCGTTTGTCGTCTTTGTAAAAGAGAGCTGTCGTACTTATCGACAACATCAAATTTGCGCACTCATCTGCTAGCTTACCACCGAAATGTAGCAGCAGAGGAACAACTGCAGAGCGGAGCAGCACAGAGTGTACAGCCGCGCGAGTTATTGTTAATGTGTAAAAGACAGCCGCACTTGTGTGTCGGAGCTTCCTTTTGTTGTGTTTACAAATGTGTTATCAAAGATGTGTTTTTATCCTGTGCTGTTATGAATTCAGTAGGTATACGTGATTTCCACAAGAAATAAAATGAGCAACATAAAAAATCAAGACTGTTGTCGTGTTCTATGGGGGGGGGGGGGGGGGGTCGAATGTATTCAAATTAATTATGGACATTCGAAATTCGTTCGAATTTCATTTTTGGAAAAAGTGACAGCCCTAATATGAATAAACCCAAACATTTCTTTAGATGATTGACAGGCTCTTTGACGTATTGAATAGCCGAAACCCTCATGCTAGAGGATACAAAGCACCGATTGGGAACCTCAATTGGTGTTACAAGTTTGAGTTCCTGTCAAAGGCTAGGAAGTACTTGCTAGATTTGGTGATGATGGATGGTAAACCCCTTCACCAGTCAAAGAGGTTAATTTTTAAATACTTATTGCATGTTGTTCTGAATGGAGTTCATGATATGCTATTATGCACAGAGTTCACAATGTGTTGTTTTGCACGGAGTTCATGATATGCTGTTCTGCATCAGGTTTAAAAGAAGTTCTGTATATTTGTAGGTGGAGTTGGTAATATAATGAGCAATGTTGATAATTTAAAGTTAATGTAGTCTCCAGCATGTCTGCCATGATCAGTTCTACAAAACATTTTGGAAATTTAAGGTACCTGTCTGTCATGGGGTTCGTTATAAACATTGACACTCTGATGGGGATGATTCCTCAACTCCTGGAAGAGCAACAATATGTCCTGACCTACCGCTTCAGCCAGGATCATTTGGAGCTTCTCTTCAATTCTATCAGAGCATCAGGTTTGATATATAAGATAAGATAAGATATTATCTTATTCATCCCAGCAGGGAAATGTAGGTGTTCCAGCAGCTAGCATACATACATACACACAACACATACACTCGTACAGCGGTTCAATTTCTTGTTATCTCTTATTTCACTCACAACCATCTCTAGGGTTTACAGAGAATGGTCAAATCTAAATATTAAAAAAATAAAAGGGAGCAAGACAATAGGTCATATCCCTTTGTGGCGTTTTTGTGTGTGGTCTACTATAACTATGGAATAAGTTAATTGCCTCAATGTTAAGTAGCCCTGTGTTTGGTTTGATATCCTTCCTACTTTTTTTTTAAGTTGATTTAAGTTGTATATGTATGGATTGTAAATATCAAATATAGTGTCATAAAGAAAATTGTATATAGATAGATATATAAAAAGATGAACACAGGAAGTTAATTGATTAAATATTTGTCCTTTTTGTTTTGTATTTTTCACATGTTTAATTTGTATTTGAATGTCTGAAATCAATTCAATCAATAGTTCCAGTTGTATCTCAGTCTGGAGGGTTGCTGGTTCTAGTCCACAGTGATGCAGTGTTAGAGTGGTTTGAGAGTTATAAGCTAAATGGATAAGATATTTACTTTTTGAGAAATAAAATGTTAATCTGAGGCCAGCAGAAACATTTCTGATAGTAGATATAATCAGTGGCAAGTTAAATGTCCTGTGTTAAAAAGTGTGTTTCTTGTATAACAGAGGAAAAAAATCTGCCTACCACTTAAAATCAAACATGGAATATCAACTATGATTTTTTTAGTGAGCCATCACCGCTCAAATGTGCTACATGTTTGCATGAATTTTCCATAAGGTGTAATGCACTAGGCAGCGGGTTGACCCATTCAAGATGGCCGCCGCGGTGGCCGTCAGCCGACCGGAACTCAACATTGCCGTGACGTATCTAGTGTTCTATATATATCTATGCTCCAGACATCCACCCACACGCACTTCCGCTGCAGACAGAAACATCCACCCACACGCCGGAAATTGCGTGCTGGTGGATGTCTGGAGCGCGAGTTGCACATTATTCAACAGCGCCCCCTCGGGTCACACTTTTCGGTGGGTCGCAGAATTCGGTGTAACAACGGGACTCACTGCACGAAGATGTGATGTTCGGCTCAGCTGCACTTGGAGGTTATGGTAGGTGACTATTCAAAACACAGCGATACAATTATAAATGCACGAGACTTGCATTTCTTTACCGATCTATTAGTTTCATTAAGTTTAGATTTTTTCATCAAACAAATAACAACGTTACACCAATATGAAGCATTTGTTGTTTTATTCCACACTGACGGTGGCAAACGCTAGCTAGGTGTCATTTTTGCAAGATAGGCAAATGTTTTTTGTAAACGTTGTGTAGCCTATAGTCGGTCTTATTAAACGATTTTAGAGATTTGTAGATGTGTTGGGAGCATAAACGATTTTAAGATTTGGACTTTTGACAGTCATCTGTAGTCCAAAACAGAGTTAAGTTGTAATAAAAGAATTACCACGAATTTAATTGACGCAGCTCGTTTCGCTTTAACTAGAGTTGCACCTATCAGCTGTTCATCTCCGCAGCGGTGGCTGAGAAGTGTGATATCATTCAATAGACAAAATCGATCGTTCAATATTCGATCTGCCTGTTTAGTTCATACAATCTGTTTATAACTAAGAGATCATAGCACTTAGTTCAGTTAAAAGGGGTAAAAGAGATGAACAATTTAATAAAACATAAAAGTTAATGAATTACTGTTATGTAATAGCCTACTATCCTGTCTCAGATTCTAAATGTTCAATGTCCCCCAGTCAATAGGGTGCTGGGGCTCAGACAGTTCATAAAACATATAATGACAGAGAGAAACAGATGTAAAGTACAGTATGAGGTAGAAATATATCTCATCATTACTTATATGCCAATAATAGTTAAAGTTGATGCTCTGAAGGGACAATAATTGCTGTGCACACCCCTAATAAATGTTAAGTTTTTCTATTTCAGCCTTTTTCGTCTAGACTACAACCACTACTGAATTACCGGCCTTTAAATAGTTTGCTGTGCTGTGAGAATTTATCGTCTTTGATCTTCATTTTTTCTACAATTACAACATCAATTGTAAAAAAAAAAATCTGTCTTTTGTAGATGCATCACTCGATTTTTAGGGATGATTCAAAGCCAGAAGTCAAACACTGCACAACTTGCTGCACACTTTTCCACTGCCCCCTATGGCCAACTTTTAAACCAACCGTAAACACGAAGCTTCAGTGCCACCTGGAATCCCACATAAAACATTCCATTACATTTAAAGGTGATATATGTATGTGTGTAGAAAGAATATAAGAATGGATTGTGTATATGTCTGTAGACAATATTTATGAATGTTTGTCTGCTTACTTTTATAAGTCACTGACTTATTTTCCTCTATCTTTTGCCTGCATTGATCTTAGACACAAAGATCAATGATAATTTCCCTGAATCTTCCACCATTCAGTCATGACAATAATCTTTTGTAAAGAATGTGCCATCCTCCTAGGTGTGATGGTCTTTCATTATTTTAAGTATTTAAAGAGGACAAAATTATTCTGGTGTTCAACTCACTCAGTGTTCAACAGTTTCAGGTCCTCCTCTCTGTAGACAGACTTAGGCCCCGTCCACACGAAGCCGATTTCATGGCGAAACCGCAAAGGTCTTGTACGGTTCGGCCTTCCGTCCACACGAAGCCAGCGAATCCGCTGACCGAAACCGCAAACTTCTGAAACCACCCTCGGAGGTGGTTTCAAATCTATCCGGTTTCGTTTTGGTTTCGTGTGGACGCCTGAAACCGACTGAAACCGCAAACCATGACATCATCGCCCCACCCCTCGACCTCCTAGCCAATGGCTCTTAAGCCCGCGGAGTCTCAGAAATCACAACAAAAAAGATGATGGCGGACTACAAGCTTGTAATCGTTCTGCAGCATATCATGTCCCTTGTTGGGTTGCTAAGCCATTATTTATTGAGAATCTAGTTCGCCATCGTAGAAGAGCTGTTTGTTTGTGTTGTTAGTGGTTCGGGGGGCAGCCTTTATGCGCATGCTCGCCTCTTCTTCTTCTGGATTTCTGTACCAGAAGCAGCGCCCCTTATGGGCCTGGAATGTTTACTACAGCGTTTCTACAGATCTATCCGGTTTCGCTTGGCTTCGTCTTTACGGAGATACTTCGAAACCGGATAGATCGAAACCGTAACGGTTTCGCCCGTTTCGGCTTCGTGTGGACGGGGCCTTACCCCCTCCAGTTATGTTTTCCACCACAGTGCCGTTGTTGTCTAATTTGATGTGTTATTATCTGGATGGGCTTGTCTGCAGTCCGGGGTGTAGAACCTTACAGTTCCAAGTCTTAGTTTAAGTAACTAACTGGTTGCAAAAATAATATAATTGAATATAAAATGATTCCAACTTGGTGGCATTTCATTTTCCATTAAACAGGGGCCACTTGACAACATTGTGGCTGGAGTTTCCTGGCTGCGTCAGAATGCAGGTTTGCTCAGGGGGAAGGTGGTCGAGCCCGCATTTCCGAATATGGACGCAAAAGAACAGCAGGAGCTCCTGGAAAGGATACGTTCTTCAACTGATGAAGAAGAAAAGTATCCCCTGCTCTTCACATATGATTTTCAGGAAGACTTCCTTAACATGGCAGCTGAGGAGGATCTTCGGGTCAACGCCATGTTTCTGGGTCGCTGGGTGGACAGCCAGTGACATTGCTGTGTGTGTGTGTGTGTGTGTGTGTGTGTGTGTGTGTGTGTGTGTGTGTGTGTGTGTGTTCTTAATAAAGTGTTATAACGTTTACAATGTATAGATTTTTTGTATGCCTCTCCTGGAACCGTCACCTTATCGTGATGGAGAGGTTTGCGTGTCCCTGTGAACCTGAGAGCTGTGTTGTCTGGAGCCTTGTGCTCCTGGTAGGGTCTCTCATGGCAGAGTGGTCTCAGGTGAGGGGCCAGACTAAGAATGGTTCACAAAACTCCAATGAAGAACGAAAAAAGAGGAGATGTGACACGGCCCGGAGGAAGCCCGGGGCCCCCGTCTGGAGCCAGGCCCAGACGGAGGGCTCGATGGCGAGCGCCTGGTGGCCGGGTTTGCCACGGAGCCCGGTCGGGCACAGCCCGAACAAACTACGTGGCACCCCCCCTCTCTTCATCCCATGGGCCCACCACCTGTGGGAAGACCCGTTGGGGTCGGGTGCGCAGCCACATGGGTGGCAGCGAAGGTCAGGGGTCTCGACGGACCAGACCCGGGCGGCAGAAGCTGGCTCTGGGGACGTGGAACGTCACCTCGCTGTGGGGAAAGGAACCGGAGCTTGTGAGGGAGGTGGAGCGCTATCAGTTAGATCTGGTGGGGCTTACCTCCACGCACAGTCTCAGCTCTGGTACCGTACTCCTGGATAAGGGTTGGACTCTATTCTTCTCCGGAGTTGCCAAGGGCGTGAGGCGCCGGGCGGGTGTGGGGATACTCATAAATCCCCGGCTGAGCGCCGCGGTGTTGGAGTTTACCCCGGTAGACGAGAGGGTCGCCTCCCTGCGCCTAAGGGTTGTAGGGGGGAAAACTCTGACTGTTGTTTGTGCGTATGCACCGAACAGCAGCTCAGAGTACTCGGCCTTCTTGGAGACCCTGAATGGAGTCCTGTATGGGGCTCCAGTAGGGGACTCCGTAGTTCTGCTGGGAGACTTCAACGCCCACGTGGGCAACGATGGAGACACCTGGAGAGGCGTGGTGGGGAGGAACGGCCTCCCTGATCTAAACCCGAGCGGTCGTTTGTTATTGGACTTCTGTGCTAGTCATGGATTATCCATAACAAACACCATGTTCGAACATAAGGGTGCTCATAAGTGTACCTGGTACCAGAGTACCCTAGGCCGAAGATCGATGATCGATTTCGTGATCGTGTCATCTGATCTGAGGCCGCATGTTTTGGACACTCGGGTAAAGAGAGGGGCGGAACTGTCAACCGACCACCATCTGGTTGTGAGTTGGATCAGGGAATGGGGGAAATTTCCGGATAGACCTGGTAAGCCCAAACGAGTGCGGGTGAACTGGGAACGTCTGGAGGAGGCCCCCGTCCTAGGTATCTTCAACTCACACCTCCGGCGGAGCTTTTCTGGCATTCCTGTGGAGGTTGGGGGCATTGAGCCGGAGTGGGCGGTGTTCAAAGCCTCCATTGCTGAAGCTGCGGTGGCTAGCTGTGGCCTCAGGGTCTTAGGCTCCTCAAGGGGCGGTAACCCTCGGACACCGTGGTGGACTACGGTGGTCAGGGAAGCCGTCCGACTGAAGAAGGAGGCCTTCCGGGATATGATATCCTGGAGGACTCCTGACTCGGTTGCAGGGTACCGACAGGCTCGAAGGGCTGCAGCGGCTGCCGTGTCGGAGGCTAAGCAGCGGGTGTGGGAGAAGTTCGGAGAGGCCATGGAGAAGGACTTTCGGTCGGCACCAAAGTGTTTCTGGAAGACTATCCGGCACCTCAGGAGGGGGAAACGGGGAACCATCCAAGCTGTGTACAGTAAGGATGGGACTCTGTTGACCTCAACTGAGGAGGTCGTCGGACGTTGGAAGGAACACTTTGAGGAACTCCTGAATCCGAATAACACGCCCTCTATGTTGGAGGCAGAGCTCGAGGTTGATGGTGTTTCGTCGTCAATTTCCCTGGTGGAGGTCACTGAGGTAGTCAAACATCTCCGCAGTGGCAAAGCCCCAGGGATTGATGAGATCCAGCCAGAAATGCTAAAGGCTCTGGGTGTTGAGGGGCTGTCATGGTTGACACGCCTATTCAACATCGCGTGGGAGTCGGGTACAGTGCCAAAGGAGTGGCAAACCGGGGTGGTGGTTCCCCTGTTCAAAAAGGGGGACCAGAGAGTGTGTGCCAATTACCGGGGTATCACACTTCTCAGCCTCCCTGGTAAAGTCTACTCCAAGGTGCTGGAAAGGAGGGTTCGGCCGATCGTCGAACCTCAGATTGAAGAGGAACAATGCGGTTTTCGCCCCGGACGTGGAACTACGGACCAGCTCTTCACTCTCGCAAGGATCCTGGAGGGGGCCTGGGAGTATGCCCATCCGGTCTACATGTGTTTTGTGGATCTGGAGAAGGCGTATGACCGGGTCCCCCGGGAGAAACTGTGGGAGGTGCTGCGGGAGTATGGGGTAAGGGGGTCTATCCTCAGGGCCATCCAATCTTTGTACTCCCAAAGCGAGAGCTGTGTTCGTGTTCTCGGCAGCCAGTCAGTTTCGTTCTCAGTGGGTGCTGGTCTCCGCCAGGGCTGCGCCTTGTCACCAATCCTGTTTGTGATATACATGGACAGGATGTCGAGGCGTAGTCGTGGTGGGGAGGGGTTGCAGTTCGGTGGTCTGAGGATCTCGTCACTGCTTTTTGCAGATGATGTGGTCCTCATTGGATCATCGGCCTGTGACCTTCAGCACTCACTGGATCGGCTGGCGGCCGAGTGTGAAGCGGCTGGGATGAGGATCAGTACCGCTAAATCTGAGGCCATGACTCTTAGCAGGAAACCGGTGGATTGCTTACTCCGGGTAGGAAATGAGTCCTTAGCCCAAGTGAAGGAGTTCAAGTACCTCGGGGTCTTGTTCGCGAGTGAGGGTACTATGGAGCGTGAGATTGGCCGGAGAATCGGAGCAGCGGGGGCGGTATTGCGTTCGCTTTACCGCACCGTTGTAACGAAAAGAGAGCTGAGCCGCAAGGCAAAGCTCTCGATCTACCGGTCGATCTTCGTTCCTATCCTCACCTATGGTCATGAGGGCTGGGTGATGACCGAAAGGACGAGATCGCGGGTACAAGCGGCCGAGATGAGTTTTCTCAGAAGGGTGGCTGGCGTCTCCCTTAGGGATAGGGTGAGAAGCTCAGCCATCCGTGAGGAACTCGGATTAGAGCCGCTGCTCCTTTACTTAGAAAGGAGTCAGCTGAGGTGGTTCGGGCATCTGGTAAGGATGCCCACTGGGCGCCTTCCTTGGGAGGTGTTTCAGGCACGTCCAGTGGGGAGGAGACCTCGGGGAAGACCCAGGACTAGGTGGAGAGATTATATCTCAACACTGGCCTGGGAACGCCTCGGGATCCCCCCGTCAGAGCTGGCCAATGTGGCCCGGGAAAGGGAAGTCTGGGGCCCCCTGCTTGAGCTGCTCCCCCCGCGACCCGACCCCGGATAAGCGGATGACGATGAGGATGAGGAGGATGAGATTTTTTGTATGACTTTACTTATTCACTTTGGTAACACAGAGCTAAGTTAAAACACAGACTTGAGTTTGTCGTATTTAAATATGGGCAAATAAGGTGGTCCAGCAGCACAAGGTAAGACAATATTATAGACAATTAGAGCCAGATATTAAATTAATGATGGTTCAGAGTAAGAATTTAGGAATGCAAAAGTGCTAATAACATATGATAAATTATGTTGGAATGCAGTCGAACCTTATGTTATTAAGACATCAGAATGTAACATAGCTAGACCTAATATAAATATGTCAGAAAAGGTGAAGCTAAAGGGGAATTGTTCTAACTATTCCTGTCCACTCATACATAGTATTTAAAATAATTATTAGCCTCAATCTCTGATGCCCTTCAGCTTTACAATACGAGTATCAGTTTGTGTCCTATCAAATATTAGATTGCGATGATTGCAGTATAACACAGAGGGAATTCTGAATAAGGTGTGTGTATTCACAGAAAGAGAAGAGCCATAAGCTCCAGCTTAAAGTCAACAGCGAGTGTCAGGTCTTCTGTCCAAAACCGGAAGCGTTTATCCGATTTTATAACTTCATTTATTTCGTTCATTTATGTAAACACATTACTTAACGCCCGTTCATTTATGTAAACACATTACGTAACGCCCGATTTTTATTTTATTTTCCGATTTTTATTTTTTATTATCCGATTTCCGGCGTGTGGGTGGATGTTTCTGTCTGCAGCGGAAGTGCAAAAAAAGAAGAAAGTATGACCATGAATATTTAAACTTGGGATTTTCATGGACTGGATCTGAAGATGCTCCACTGCCACAGTGTGTGGTTTGCAAAGAGGTGCTAGCTAATGACGGTATGAGACCATGTCTACTCCGGCGTCATATTGAGACCAAGCACCCAAGTCTGGTGACCAAGCCCCGGGAGTTTTTTGATTTAAGCCAAACGAACTGCGGTCACAGAAGAAAGTAATCCAGGGGGGGGGGGGGGGGGGGGCTCAGCTGAAATTTCTTCTCTGAGAGGGGGCTCACTCTCTCACACTTTGAAAACCCCCGCTTTAGCATGTTGCTGGTGTTTGCATCCTTACACGTAATGATAGCATTGCACTGATTACATACGAAGAATTTTCATTGCGCCAGACTTGCGATCGCTTCCTACTCTCCACGATGCCGCCTTGTCGTTTGTCGGCGCGTGCAGGGTCATCGCAAACTTTTTGCGTGAACCAGAAAACATGGTGCGGAATCGTTAAGAAGAATCGATAACGTTGGAGGCGTACGATTCCGATGGAATTGGTTAGTTGGAACCGGTTCTGAGTAGGAACCGGTTCTCGATTCCCACCCCTAATACTGGACCTTTAAACAAGTCACTTTGAGAGCAATAATCAGACGTATGTCCTTCCACCATCAGCTCTCCCGAACCACTGACGAGCGTCAGCCTATATAGGCCTCCCCTACTAATTGGCGCATACCAATATGCACGTGAGACAGGGGTGTTACAAGTTAAATTACCTATACAGCTTTAAACAGCTACAATTCTCTCCTCTATAAGCTAGAACATAAGCACGGTAAACCGTGTACTATTGCTAGATTTTGGCATAGCCAAAATATACAAAAACTGCAATAAACATAATTGCGAAAACTCTGGGTCACTTCCGGTTTACCCGGAAGTTATGACGTTCATTTAAACCCCGTTGACGCGGTACACATTCCCTAATACAAAGTCTAGACGAGACGCTGGTAAGACGAACATTTACGCTGTGTTAACATGTAACTTTTAAACTAAATAAACAAACCTGGAATTTGAAAACGACATACTTGTTTGAATGGTTATTGCAACAAAACGGGTGACGTTAATGGTAAATGGTATTAAACAGAACGTTGTAATGATGGTACTTGCAAGATTGTATTAAACTGCCGTAGCGCACATGATAAATTACATGGTTGATAAATGATTTTAAAACAGTATGAAGGTAACGGAATACATAGTCAAACAAGACAAACACAGACAGGCAACATTGACGGAAGCTATGCGCCCCGTCACAATTGTATTTGTCTAAATGCATATGTTGGGAAAAACGGTCTGTCTAGCTACTGGACCAGATCAAATGAGACGGAGAGGTAATAAAGTCTATCGGCACGAGGACCTTGGATTTATTAAGTAAAGTGGCAACGGTTATACAGAGTCATAAAGCGTGAGAAATCGAATATGTCTAAGTCCCTAATCAGCGCTGATGGTTCGTCCAGAGCTTCGCCTCCGTGGAAGGTCTGCTGCAGAAGAAAAGGCTGAGTTCCTGTGTGATACACTCTTATGCTGTATCTTCCTCTCGATGAGGTGTGTGCGTTTGAGATGTGTATGGTTCTGTGTGTCTTTGGTTGACCTTGCCTCCCAGGCTCTAGTGTATGCATGTATATCTTCTTGTGTTCCTCCTGACGGGGGAGAGTCTCACAGAGTCTCCTGCTTGTGGCCCTCCCGTTCTGAGGATGAAACGGTGCATTGTCTGAGTGTTTACCATTTGCCGGGAGGAGAGATGGGGCCTTGGTTCTGGCCTTCACCTGACCATGTTCTCATGTGTGTGTTATGTGTTAAAAATTGACTATATTGTAACGTGACTGCCATGTGTTGTGCTCCTCAAGCTAGGGTGGGAGTTAGCTATATTTATAATGTACATGTGATGTGCTCAGCAGGTTATTTTGCCCAACATATCCCCCTCAAGTCGTCGCAAGACGACTTTTACTCATTAGGGGTACGAGGGATAGGACTTCAGCGCGGGACTACCATCATAACACTTTTTAGAAATAACAGAAAGAAGGCAAAATGATCATAAAAACAAACAACCATGAGCATGGGACTAAAATAAGTCGCTGGACCGGGTGTATGGGGAACCACGTGGGAGAAACGCCACCCATGCTTCAAACATGGGTATGCCATACACACCCCACCTAGGGGGTGGCATCCACCCCGGCCTTACATCGCGAACAGACAATACCAAGTAAAGTGGCAGCAGGTAATACACAAAAAACAAACATACCACAAGCATACAATAATACAAAAAACAAATATCAAACGACACCCAAAAACAACAACAACCAACAACAAAACTAACACCAAACCCTAATAATAACAACGAAATGCAACAATAAAACAAACAGTAAACAATAAACAAAAATGCAACAATCACACAAATACTACACAATAACCATCACAGGAAAGAAATGCAACCATGAAACGTGTCCCTAAATAATATTAATAATAGAAAGATATGAGATAGATAACGAATGGCAATCCCCCTCAACCCATCCCCAGATGACCAAACACTAAGGATGTGAGGAGGAGTTAGCTGGTCGTGTAACAATAAGCAATCACACGCATGGGGTATTCGGGGCAGGCCCGGGGCACGGGAACAACTGAAACCACGGAATAGTCCTGAGCGTCATCATGGGCAGGTGGTCGCAAGGCGCCACCTGAGCGTTAAACCCTTTTATTCAACTGCGCTCAGGACCTCATCTGATAAACGGGCAATCAAGGCCCCTGGAATCTCGCCCGTGTGTATCCCCGAGCTCCATCTAGTGGTACAGCGATATAAACAACAACATTTACGTTCCCGGCGTCGGTTGCGTAGACGCGGGCATAGATATGGGAGCGGCTAAAAACAGTGAAGCGTACAGAAGCGAATACAGCCAGGGGCGCCCTCAAGCCTTAAGGGAACGGGCCGCAGCCCCTGGTACCGGAACGCAGATCCCTGGTCCGGGCGACGTGGGCGCATCAGGTGGGAGGGGGGTGGTGCCGTTGGCGGGGACGGGAATGGGGCAGCCCACCTGGAGAGGTTACTAGCACGTCACAGGCGGGGGTATGGGAAGGGGGGTGTGGTGGTGGGGTTTCAGCATACGGTGGTGGAAACAGGACGCCGGGGCCGTGCACCTGGAGAGGCCACTAGCACTCACGGGTAGGCGTCCGGCTCGGCGGGGACACAGTCGATGGTGGGGGTTGGGAGTGTGTAGGGGAACTCGTACTCAAAGTCAGGGGTTGCAGGGCGAGGGAGGCCATACTCACAGTCAAATTTTTCAGGCACCATCTGGTCGTCCAGGGGAAGCCCGTCCAGGCAATCCAGAAGGGGCATGAGGGGGGCTGCTTCGGAGTAGGGAGGGGGCTGTTGTTTCTCCTTCTCGAGGGCCGTGGTGATGAGGCGTGAGCAGAGGGTGCGGGCACAGGGGATGCAGCAACACCCGCAGCAGACCACAATCCCGACAAAGCAAGCCCGGGATGACAGGACGGCCATGAGAAGGCCCTTCCACTTGCCGAACATGTCAGTCATCCATTTCTCCATGGGGTTGTCGATCCCAGAGCCATCTGGACGGAAAGAGCTCGAAGGCCGGCCAGGGCCCTTGTCACCGACCCGTCAGGGGCCGTGTTGTTGGGATAAAAGTACAACATGTTGTCCTTATCATCCCACACACCCCTCCTTGCTCTGCCAATAGCATATCTATATCTATATAGTCCCTTGACCTTATCTGTGGAAAAATTGACAAACCGTTGCTGATTATAGTATATATTATTTATCCAATTAACATTTTTGTTAATAGTGGACCACCAAAACAGGACTGATTCAAACCCTGCCGAAATTTGATTGCATCATTCTTGGGTAGTCCGTTGGCTCCGGGCGTGTCTGCATCTGGCTCCTCCTCCGGCCTTGGAACTTTGTGTTTCTCTTGCTGGAATTACAAACTTATGTACAACAGTTAGATGTTCAAACATATTTTCCTTAATTCTATTTCTACTTACTCTAATGGAAGTCCCTTTTGGGACCCTCGAATGTTAAGTGAAGGCATGGGTCGACCCTTAAGCATTTAATGCGGGGTTAGATGCGTCGTTCTGTTAGTTTTCATGCGATAACTCATTAGTGTCAGTCGTAGTGCATTAGTCCTTTAATTTAGTACTCTAATTAAATTTTGTTAATCTTTGTCTTAAGCGTCCCATTCCTCTCTCCACCATACCTTGTGGTTTGAGGATTGTAGACACAGACTAGTCTTTATTCGACATGCAAATGTTGAATCACTTGTTTGAGTGTTTTCTGAATAAACACTGCCCTATCGCCTGAGCTAATTTGTGACGGAATTCCAAACCTTGGCATGACTTCTCTAGTCAGAACCTTGATTACCGTAGCCGCACTTTGGTCGTCTGATGGGACTGCTTCTACCCCTCTGTTGAACACTGTTTTTTCAAATATTTCACACTCATTTAGCTGGATGTCAATCATTGTTTGCAAGTATGGTGAAGAAAAACCTTGTTTTCTAATTATTATTATTATTATTATTATTATATATTTTTTTTTTATATATATATAATATTTTTTTTTAATTCTCCTCAATACCTCCCCCCTTGGGCAATGGTCAAAACCATGCACATTAAATGATAAGCAAATCTAAGAACGCCGTTGGTGCAACCAACGTCGAAACGTCTAACCTTAACCATCAGCAAACTAAAACCAATCTTTTGGGAAGGGAAATCGAAACCAGTATGTCCAAAACCAAAGCCCAATATGGGTGGGTTTACCATCAGCCGCCGGAGACCACGCTGTTCCAAAGTCATGCACTAAACCGAAAAACGTACATGCGTTAGTGGCCTTCTATACCACAAAGGTAAAATAAAATAAAACGCGACATGCCCCGTTCCAAGACCACCTCTGCTGCCAGAGCTGACATATCTGACTCCTGTTCCTCCTCCACCCTACACCCCAGACGGGACTTCCCATGATTGTTGCAGCTCGTCACTTCATGATCAAGTGAGCCAGTGCCCACAGCGACTCTGCCAAGTAATCGTGACTGTGCCTGCCTTAGGTCGTCCCGGGTGTCAAGGTGGGATCTTACCCGTCGTTGGCTAACCAGCCTTCCATACTGGCTCGCTGCAGGATGCCGTACCTGGAATACAATCAACCCCCACCCATATGGTAGTATAGATCGCAAAGTGGAGGGATGGAGACAGAGTCTTCAGCCCC
This sequence comes from Gadus macrocephalus, assembly GCF_031168955.1. Taxonomy (NCBI): domain Eukaryota; kingdom Metazoa; phylum Chordata; class Actinopteri; order Gadiformes; family Gadidae; genus Gadus; species Gadus macrocephalus. The sequence goes on along the minus strand of NC_082404.1, from coordinate 1,133,724 downwards.
ATCTGTCCTATGCAGTCAAGCGTGCGTAATGGATACACATCAGGGGGACTATAAGACAAAAGGTAATTTATCAGAGTTAAAATTATTGCAGCAGCAGTAGTGGCATTTGAAAGGTAAACCCACTACTTCCGAATCCAAATTGACAACATAGCATGTAGGACCCCTTCCCAGCAGATGTGGCTTCAATACACCTGTCATCCTTGACCAAAGAGATACACCCCATATTTTAATAGGTGTAGTCCTACTTGTACAGTTTATCAAGATTACTTTATTTTATTTTATTATTATTCTCCTTCTTTATCATATCCATATTTATTCAATTATTCTTTCCTGTGTGAAAATAATATGAATCACTTAGTTAATAGCAACACCTTCTTTAGTCCAATTGCATTAGATTAGCATCACTGTTGTCCTATTAAAGTATCAACGTTATTGTCCTTATAACCTCCTCATGAACTTCGATGTTCATCATCATGAATGATAACTGTTGTCCTAGGAAGACAAAAAAACAAAACTAAAACTAAAACAAATTAGCCATAATGTGAATATCCACTGTGTGTCTCCCTGTTTCTCTCTCCCTCCTTCGGGAGAACACGCTCTCTCTCCCTCCTCAGTACGGGGTGCTGTTTGGTGCAAGACAACAGATAAGGGTGGAATGTGGCTTCTCTCTCTCTCTGCGTGTCTCCCTCCCACGTTGGGTGCGGCCATAACGCCTTGAAAGCGAGTGTGCTCTGGGGGCTGGGTGTGAGAGAAACCATGGGTAGTTCCTTTTCTCGGCCAGCAGAGGGGTTGTTCAGGTGAAACCTATGGACAGAGACTACAAGGAACTTCAAACATGGCAGACAGGGAACTACAAATTTATCAAAGCCTGAAAACTCAACAGAGCTCTACCTGCATTCCTTGGATATGTGGTATTTTATGGTGTATGGCCACCACACGCTTCCAGTTGAACACACTCTATTTCCTTTCTCTGTACTGTGTGTTAGTGTGTCTCTCTGTACTGCCTGAATGGTGTAGGTCGACAAATGGGGGGGGAAATGTGTTCTCTCTCTCTCACCCTTCCTCGCTCCCCTTAGGGTCAAGCAGCAGCTAGGACCGTTAACAGATAAGCCTGGAATGCAACATCCTCAACTCTCCATCATGGAACAAGGCCTAATAACTATCTCTCACACACAAAAAGATCCTTCTGTCCCTTCATACACAAATAACTTTTCACTTTATTATATATAACTTAATACTGCTCCCCCTTTCCAAATTTCTATATACACAAAACTAGAAGCTGACCACCGAAATTGGTACAGGCCTCGTCAGGCCGAACCAAAACACCCTCACAGGTTCTAACTTCCATACAATTTTAGGGAGGGGAACTACAACATGAGGTGGAGTAGAGGACTTCAAATATGGTGGACGGGGACCTCAAATGGGAGGACTACACATATGGGAAAGGGGATTACACTCTGGGCCTGAAAACCATACAGAGTCCCTTCTCGTGGTCCTGAAACAGCCGTTCATTGTTAGAAAAACACGCACTCTATCGCTACCTCCAACTGTCTAGAGGGAAAATGGTCCCTCTCGATCGTTCTCCGACTTTAGCTCTCCTTGCTATCTCTCCTTGCTATCTCTCTCGCTCCCTCTCACACAAACACACACACACACACACACACACACCTAAACAGACCTTTCTCATTATGTCTCCTCCGAACGCACACACAGAAACATCACCTCTTGCGTACACACGCACAGAGACGCACACAGCCTTTCTCACTCTGTCTCCTCTAAACGCACACACAGAGACATATCAACAGACCTCTCGTTCTGTCTCCCGCAGACGCACACACGTAGTTTATCTATGCGACAGGTCCAGTAGTAATTCAAAGAAACACAGTAAAAGAGATATCACTTATCCTTGTCAACTTATCTAGGTCTAGTTTGTAACGGGTCCAACAGTAAATGGAAGCAACGCCGTAAAAGGTTATTTGTCATTTGTCAATTTATCTAAGTCCGCAGGTTAAGCCATAGACCGAAGCAATACGTCAGAGAGACATTATTCATTATTATCAATCTGTCTATTCTTTCCTTTACCCGTTTTAACGGGCGAAGATAGAGCGGACCACGCATACACCCACTGACTCACTCACAGATTCTCTCTTTCACGCAGACGCACACAGACACACATCAACAGACCTTTCGTTCTGTCTCTCACAGACGCACACAGAAACATATCAACGGACCTCTCATTCTGTCTCTCGCAGATGCACACAGAAACATATCAACAGACCTTTCGTTCTGTCTCTCACAGACGCACACAGAAACATATCAACGGACCTCTCATTCTGTGTCTCGCGCCCACAATCATCAGACACAGCAAAATAGCGTTAAGCACAACAAAGCAAGCAAGCGCTGCACACATAGCGTTGAGCATAACAAAACAAGGAAACGCTGCACACACACACCCGGGTTATCATTGAATGATTTATTTCTATATTTAGCCGGCTCACAGATACGCTTGTTCTCCTTTTTTTTTTTTTTTTTTTCTCTGGGCCTCTCACACACACACACACATAGTCTCTCCGTCTCAACCTCTCTCTCACTCGCGCATACACACACTGTCTCTCTGTCTCTCTCTCACCCATGCTCTCCTATTCTTCCACCCACGCTGACTCTCGTTCTCGACTCCATACACACGCACTTGCTCTCTGGTCGTGAAGGTGGGGGTGAGAGGTCTCTGCTATCCCTAGTCTGCGTCAGTTCAGGTGTCTGTCCGTCAGTCCCCGCATATGCAATGAATATATAGCTTACCACATAGAATTATTTAATACACATTTATTACTTGGCCATCGGTAGTCTTATATCACTATGACCGACTCTTATAGGCCCTAGTTTTTCTTCTCATTCCCTCTGGATTCCACCCGCGGTCCAGGCATCCCTCCGGGTCCACTCTTGGCCCAGGCATTTATCACTAGGCCATCGGTAGTCTTGTATCACTATGACCGATTATTATAGGCCCTAGTGTTTTTCTTCTCATTCCCTCTGGATTCCACCCGCGGTCCAGGCATCCCTCCGGGTCCACTCTTGGCCCGGGCATTTATCACTAGGCCATCGGTAGTCTTGTATCACTATGACCGATTATTATAGGCCCTAGTGCTTTTCTTCTCATTCCCTCTGGATTCCACCCGCGGTCCAGGCATCCCTCCGGGTCCACTCTTGGCCCAGGCATTTATCACTAGGCCATCGGTAGTCTTGTATCACTATGACCGATTATTATAGGCCCTAGTGTTTTTCTTCTCATTCCCTCTGGATTCCACCCGCGGTCCAGGCATCCCTCCGGGTCCACTCTTGGCCCGGGCATTTATCACTTGGCCATCGGTAGTCTTGTATCACTATGACCGATTATTATAGGCCCTATGGTCTCGAGGGTATTCTTTCACCATGCAACGAGCCGATATTCGATGTGTCACGCGTTCAGGGTCAATCGGGTTTATGGGGAAATACTGGGATGCAGTCCTATTCGTCCCCACAAGATATCCCGTAGCGAACCGCTCTCACAGTCTCACCTCCTAATGTGGTTCCTATATAACTATGCAGAGTTTGGATTTTATCAACAGGTTCTGCCTACCTTTTGTTGGGCGATCGCGAGGTGAGACTGCAGGAATCGGTCCGGTGCTCCGGGGTCCCGAGGTCGTGCCGCTCTCCGTCTCTCGTTTCCCAGTTGCGTGTTCAATTCAGAAAAAATTCACGTCGGAGGTCACCAAATTGTTGGGAAAAACGGTCTGTCTAGCTACTGGACCAGATAAAATGAGACGGAGAGGTAATAAAGTCTATCGGCACGAGGACCTTGGATTTATTAAGTAAAGTGGCAACGGTTATACAGAGTCATAAAGCGTGAGAAATCGAATATGTCTAAGTCCCTAATCAGCGCTGATGGTTCGTCCAGAGCTTCGCCTCCGTGGAAGGTCTGCTGCAGAAGAAAAGGCTGAGTTCCTGTGTGATACACTCTTATGCTGTATCTTCCTCTCGATGAGGTGTGTGCGTTTGAGATGTGTATGGTTCTGTGTGTCTTTGGTTGACCTTGCCTCCCAGGCTCTAGTGTATGCATGTATATCTTCTTGTGTTCCTCCTGACGGGGGAGAGTCTCACAGAGTCTCCTGCTTGTGGCCCTCCCGTTCTGAGGATGAAACGGTGCATTGTCTGAGTGTTTACCATTTGCCGGGAGGAGAGATGGGGCCTTGGTTCTGGCCTTCACCTGACCATGTTCTCATGTGTGTGTTATGTGTTAAAAATTGACTATATTGTAACGTGACTGCCATGTGTTGTGCTCCTCAAGCTAGGGTGGGAGTTAGCTATATTTATAATGTACATGTGATGTGCTCAGCAGGTTATTTTGCCCAACACATACTAATGCAGACTGTTGATATATTTATGAGTGAAGTTTACCAACACAATGGCTTGGCCGTAACACACTCGCCCATTATCTCTATCTCTCTCTCCAACCCGGTATCACGCGATTTCGTGCTCATGCGCACGAACGTTAATCTATTGAAGCGTGTTCCAGAGCACGATAGTCCGACTTTTTTCGTGCTACACAGAACGAAATGTAAACCAATGCATTCTGAATGGGAGTGTTCTCAGACAATTAACATGCTCCACAAAACGGTACGAGAGAGAGAGAAAGAGCGAGAGGGAGGGACAGAGAGAGAGAGCGAGAGAGAGACTTCAGAAAGGGTGTTCTCAGATGGTACAGTGCACCCTAGTTATTTTTATGCCAACACCACAAATGCTATTTATATATATATATTGCATAATTATATATATTGCCTATATATATTTAAGCAATAGATCACGCCAGGCTGTGGTATGTGCTCATTATACCACTGTTAAGGGGCGTTGTCCGGCCCCGACGCGCAGCGGAGGGCCGGCGACCCCCTTCACAGTGGTATAATGAGCACATGCCACTGACTGAAGTGATCTATTGCTTTTATACAACGGTTGCTGTTATGGCGAAACGAAAGTCATAGACACACTACATTTAAAAAGAAACCAAGAAAGTCAAAGTATCGGTTTTATTAAAGACTACCAAAAAGTAGTCCCTCCTGGCTGCCGCTATGAATCGACGGTCGCTATGCAACACACTTTAGCGTCGCTCCGATAGAGCGGTTCGCCGGCAATTTATCCTATGGAGCAGTTCACTCGCCGATTTAAGGCTTCAGTGAACGGTGCTATTGCTTTTATACAACTGTTAAAATTATGGCAAAATGACTCCACACACACACACTAGTAACGGTTGTATTCTTTGACACTTTCCACTTCAAGGCGCGGAGTGATACTTTCACAAAATTATTGGGCGTCATAGCAGTTATGTATACGCTCATTATACAACAGTTAGGAACCAATCAGATCGCTGGATTCAGGCCCCCCGTTGTATAAATATATATATATATATATATATATATAGGCTATATATATAATTAGGCTATAATTATATTATTTAGAGTGTAATGAGACAATCTATAGCCAAATTGTCGAAGATGCCCGAGAATCTCCGGAGATATCAGCATGGGAAATCGGTGCATCAGACCCATGAACCCATAAAGAAAGACGTCCTCTCAAGCGGGAGAGAACGTTTGCGGTGCTGGTTTGTGTCACGTAAGTACAGGGCTCTCATGTCTCATGCATTCGGCGTGAGACACACGCAATTCAACCCATGCACACGTTCGAACCTGGTCTCACGAAAATACGTGACACTAGCCGCGTTTACATGGACATCTGTTCCGCATAGATTTCTATGCGGAACAGAAAAAGATCATGTATACGCCTCATTCGGAATACAATTATCTGTTCGGCATAGATTCTATGCCGAATAGAAGAGGTGGTGTAGTCCGTTTTAATCGCCATGTATACACTTATTCCGAATAGATTGGGATGCAGCCGCAGTAGTTCGCAATTGGTCCACTGAGCTCCGTCTGTACTTTTAAGCACACCAAACTTGACCGCTGTCAAGGAAAGTGGATTTATTGCCTGATTCACGTCTTTGTTATCACTCCGTAAAAGTAGTCCGGTAAGCGTGTCCGGTTGCTAAGCGACGGGACATGGGTGTTTATTAATGACGTGTTCGCGTATCGTAGTGTCCGCGCGCGTCCGGGATAACTGTAAATGAGTAGGCTACTATTAGTACTTTTGCAGGCTGAACGTTAAAATACTTCTTAACTTAGAGACCACTCTCTCCCACCAGTCTTGGCTGCGGACTCGCATCCAAATTCCTCTTGTTTACGGCGGAGCTGGGGGTAAATATAAAGATCTGACGAGAAATTGACGTAGCTACGATGTCCTCCTTCTTAATTGAAGGAGCAGGCAGAGAAAAGCTCTCGCCTGCTGTGCTTTCATTAAAATCAAATTTAAAATCCCCGATAGTGATAAGAAATCCATTATGTCGCCGCCGGTCCAGAGATGTGTCAGGTGTGCGCGAGAGACATAACGGGCACTTTTGTTACTGCCATGTATACAGTACATTCGGAACACATTTTAGGAACAGATCTATGCCGCATAGAAATCTATGCGGATCAGATGTGCCATGTAAACGCGGCTACTGTCACGTTATTTAATCTATTGAAACGTGATCAGGGACACGTAGGCCTATTTTCTAAATGTTGTATTTCAATTGGAAGTAGGCTATTTGTCGTGTCACTATAAGCACGACTTCCAAACTAAGGTTCTGTCCCGGAGCGTTCTCCCTAATGTCCCTTATGGAGCTCCGTACAGATCATTCATTGTTGAAAATTGTCTGTGATAACTAACAAATGACAGCTTTTGGCCACCCGTTTCTACTTAAAATTGTCTGTGATAACTCACAATATGACAGCTTTTGGCCACCCGTTTCTACTTTCACCTTTGATACTGAGAAATTGTGACAGTACACGGATAGGCCTATATTAAATGCAGGTGCACTGCTCTGTAGGCCAACCGCGAAGGAAAAAAGGGTAGCTGCTTCATCTGTTCTTTTTAGAATTGTATGTCTTGATGTTTATTTTATCTAGCCATCTATTCTCTTGTTTTTGGCTATGTGAATGAACGTCCGCGTCGATGCCTCGCAAATCCAGTGTCGAGAGCGGACGTTGCCATGACATCTAGAAATCATACCGTATTTAATGGGTTGTAGTGAGTGTAACATAATTCACCTACAGTATTTTGTCATGTGTTGTTCTTTCAATTGTGTTAGGCATGTCGTTTACTGTCTTGGTGGTTCAGGGATCGCTGTCGGATTACGAGCGTCTCATGACGTCAGAGCCCATGCAGGATTTGTTTACTTGCAGCACGTTTTGATTTCCTGTTTCTCTCTTACTAAATAAACGAGTCACACACCTGTGTGCTCAACGTGCGAAATTGTATCTCTCACTTATTGCAATTTCCACAGGGTTATCATTAATATTGATGTGTAGGGGTTGATTATAACTCGTGAATAATATTGTTTAGACCACGGTCTGGGGGAATACTCGTATTCTGATTGGCTGCAGTGTGTGCATTAACTCCTGATATAGCCCTACAGACACCTGCTAAGCAGTTCCAGTCAGTGTTTAGATTCTCTGCCCGAGCCCGATGCGGGCCGGGTCGGGCCGATATTTCCCACCACTATACTCGGGCCGGGCCTTTGATCGAGCGTTTTTATTTTTATTTTACCATTGGTTTATTGGCCTAATCTGAGGAGAAATCTATGCCATGAACAGAAATATTATAGGCCTTTATTACACGGGTCTTCTCAATGCCGTGGAACGCTCCGTTCACTTGCATGGGTAGTAGTCCGGTGACTTACCCCAGCGTCTTCCGTTGCTAAGCGACGTCACCGTCTTTGCGGACAAATTATTTCTCTGCTGATCAACACTACGAGTGTCCAAAAGACTTGTATCCCCCCCCCCCCCCTCCTTAAATAAATACTATGGCAGAATTATTATTATTATTATTCTCATTCAACTTGAACATGTGTTTTTACAGTAGAGTGGTGGAGGGATGACGTATGTTGGCCAACCCGGAAGTGAGCGTCGCCCTGGATTCCCTCGACAAAAAGCCAACGGGTTTTGCCATTGGATTTTGGATTATTGCAGAAAAATTTGCATCTTTGAAGCACCTCCTTAAAAACTGAAAATAAATAAATAAATAAAAATATCCGTGCTCCAAAGAACGTAATGTAAACCAATGCATTCTGAATGGGAGTGTTTCTCAGATTTTTCCATGCTACACAGAACGAAATGTAAACCCATGCAAATAAAGACTTCATGTTCACAATAAATTAAATTTCATTAATCTCCTGAGGGTGTAGGGTGGTATTCTATTTTTTTCAACGGGGCTGCATCCAGTCACTTGACCGTCATGGTTGCTATGGTGGTTGCTATCGACCGCTCCCTCTAATCCTTACATGGCTCTAAAAACCAAGCGGCAAAGGAGCTGCCGTCAATTGTGTTGTTTTTGTCGTAAACTAGGGTCCGATGGTTAGAAAATAGACAGATATTCCTTAAAAAAAAATGTCCTTAAAAGGCAGCTTGGATGTTTTTATTTTCTACAGTTTAGACTTCTTCTATAACCTATTTCTGAAAGCAAAACACCAAGCTCATTGATTTAACGAGGCAGGGTTATTTGAAACAATTTGTTAAATAAATATTTGTGAGATGTCATTACTTCTCCTGAGTTTGCTTCCTATTTATGTTGAGTATACACCCCTACTGTCCACAAGCATCCCCCCCCCCCTCCCCATATGGATTTGGAGAATTGTTGCCACGTCCCAGTGGTGGAGGTATCATATATATGAAAGAGGGCATTCAATTATACTATAATGATCAATTAGGAGGCCGAAGCCCTAAAGGAAGTGATGCAATAGGTGACTGAGTCGACAACATTTAAGTAAGCTGTACCTTGAGATTTCTTATATATCAAAGGGGGTCTCAAAGGACGCATACGCTTCAACCTGTGGCTCCAGCCCTACAGGAAATGACTCAGCAAGTGCTCCATCTCGTTGCACCTGCACCCAGCAGCTTGCTTGCAAGATTTTGGCCTGAAGTTCTTCCCAGACCTACACCCTAGCCATCCAACATGCATATCTGAGAATCAGGCCTCTCTTTAATAATGACAAAAAGTTAAACGACAGTAAACTACATGCCTAACACAATTGAAAGAACAACACATAACAAAATACTGTAGGTGAATTATGTTACACTCACTGCAACCCATTAAGTACGGTATGATTTCTAGATGTCATGGCAACGTCCGCTCGCGACACTGGACTTGCGAGGCATCGACGCGGACGTTCATTCACATAGCCAAAAACAAGAGAATAGATGGCTAGATAAAATAAACATCAAGACATACAATTCTAAAACAAACAGATGTAGCAGCTACCCTTTTTTCCTTCGCGGTTTGCCTACAGAGCAGCGCACCTGCATTTAATATATCCGTGTGTTGTCACAATTTCTCAGTATCAAAGGTGAAAGTAGAAACGGGTGGCCAAAAGCTGTCATATTGTTAGTTATCACAGACAATTTTAAGTAGAAACGGGTGGCCAAAAGCTGTCATTTGTTTATCACAGACAATTTTCAACAATGAATGATCTGTACGGAGCTCCATAAGGGACATTAGGGAGAACGCTCCGGGACAGAACCTTAGTTTGGAAGTCATGCTTATAGTGACACGACAAATACCTACCTACTGCCAACTTCCAATTGAAATACAAAATTTAGACGTGTCCCTGATCATGTTTCAATAGATTAAATAACGTGACAGTGTCACGTATTTTCGTGAAACCAGGTTTGAGCGTGTGCATGGGTTGAATTGCGTGTGTCTCACGCCGAATGCATGAGACATGAGAGCCCTGTACTTACGTGACACAAACCAGCACCGCAAACGTTCTCTCCCGCTTGAGATGACGACTTTCTTTATAGGTTCATGGGTCTGATGCGCCATAACTAGGGTGCACTGTACTAATCTGTGTCCCTCCCTCTCTCTCTTTCTCTCTCTCTCGTACCGTTTTGTGGAGCACATTAATTGTCTGAGAACACTCCCATTCAGAATGCATTGGTTTACATTTCGTTCTGTGTAGCACGAAAAAAGTCGGACTATCGTGCTCTGGAACACGCTCTGGAACACGCACGAAATCGCGTGATACCGGGTTGGTCTCTCACACACAGAGAGAGAGAGAATGTGACCCTGTGTGTAATTCAGTTTTTGTTGATGTATCTGCACTCTTAATGGTGCTGAATTCTACAAGGCAAATAAATTAACTTAAAACTTAGTTCCCTGGCCCCATTCGTCTTTGTAAGTAAATGTTCTGTTTTGCCTTTATTTTGTCAGAATGCACCAGAATGCTTCGTTTGTTTGTGAAAATCACAAAGAAATCTTGTGGGGAGGATGCCCCCAGACCCCCCCTACAGGGCTTTGGAATGCCAACGTTCAGCCCCCCCTCAAATAAATTCCACCAGCCGCCACTGCTCTCCACGTTATTATTACGAGGAAGGACGCTGTCCTGCGTGGTTCCCTGGAGCTGCCCGAGGGCTGGGGACGTTTCGGGGAAAGTTTGCCCTGAAAGCCATTGTACATCCCGAAGTGCGATCTCTGCTGCGTACTGTATTGGTAATCCTTGCGCCACACCATTTACACTGAAACCGAAGACACACACACACCGTGTGCAGCCCGAACAGAACTGTGACTGAACGAACTAACGCTGCGCCAACACACACACACTGCACCGGAAGGGACATTGCACCGCTTTGCATTCCGTGTATACCCCACACAACCCACCCATTTAAGGGCAGGACTGAGGAAAAAGTGTCTTTCTTGCACGAGTGTTATAAGTGTTAGAATTAGTGCTGTCAAGTGATTAAAATATTTAATCGCGATTAATCGTATTAATGTCATAATTATCTCGCGATTAATTGCAAAAAATTGTATATTCTTAATATCACTTGATTTCGTGCTGCTAGCCTTTTAGTGTGATCAGAGAGTGTTGAGAAGGACAGTAAGAAGAGAGACCCACAGTGAATTCAACCCGGTCCACTTGACAGCGGGTAGGTGCATGACAGTGGTAGGCCTGCCATAAAACTTCAATAGCCCATGCTTTTATTGGTTTCAATCACTGAACTTTCGAACAAAATTCTTGCTCAGCAAAGTTGGGAAATACTAAACATTTATTATTTAAACCAGTATGAATATTCCTACCGTACGTAGGCCTATACACATTACCAGGCTATCGAATAACGCCTACACACGCACACACACACACACACACACACACACACACACACACACACACACACACACACACACACACACACACACACACACACACACACGGTGGCGGAGTGGTAATCAGGAGGGTCGGGAGAATTCCCAGAGGGCCGTAAACATTTCGGGGCTGTCGGGCTGATTACTGCGGGATAACAATATTGCGTTGATAAAAGTTTGTTGCAGAGCCGTCCGGCAGCCTGAGTTGTGCGCCCGTAACCTCTCACTGACTCAACAGATGCAACTCTCACAAACTGTCAACATCGCAAACAAGTACATTTTGTCTAGAGGGGAGTAACTGAGCGGCCCCTCCTGAAGTGGTACAACCCAGGTGGGTCATGAACTGCGATTGGTCAGAAAGACCTAACAGCTAATGACAACAATGAACTCTCGTCCAGGCTCGAACAGAGTGACACACAAACACGAACACACTTAAAGCTGCTTTCACACCGCTGCGCGGCAACTCGCCGCCTCCATTCATTTCAATGAGGGAAGGGCGGCAGAGGGGAGGCGGTTACAAAAGCGGCTGAAAACCAGGAAGCGGTTGCCGCCCGCATGAACACACACAGATTTTGCCCTACTGCTCAGCTTTCCCCGTGTTGAAACTTTCAACACATGTCGAAACTTTCTTTTGAAAACGCCTGGGGTCTCATTTATAACCGTTGCGTACGCACAAAACGGGGCTGAAATTGGCGTACGTGACTTTCCACGCCAAGGTTGTGATCTATAAAAAAACAACTTGACAACAACAACTTAGGAGCACATGTGCGCAGGGAGAATGTGCGCAGCCCTAAGCAAACTCTGACCCATGCGTACGCATGGTTTGGAGGAAAAGAAGATTTGGCGACACAGATGGTGTGGTGAACTGAAGTCAGACAGAAGAATTGTAGAGTGAGAAGAACGATTATGTTTTATCATCGCCCTTCATAAATTTTATTTCAACCCGTATCATGCGTTAAATCTATGTAATCAGAATAATTTAGGTCAACTGTGTTATTTCTCATTTATAACTCCAGAAACATCTCCTTAGAATAGAAATAAAAAAAAATCTCTATATTTAATCCCGTCACTCCATACATTCCACTGACGGCGGGACTGCATGGAATAAAGCATCTGTCCAACATGTGTCAACAACATAATATTTTTATGTGACACTGTAAACGCATAATCAAATGTCAATTAAATCCCAAGTGTGGAAAACCAAGCCACACTCCTCATCACAATCATTGTCCGTTACTCTTGATGCTTTTCATGACAAATCAGGCTTTAAAAAGGGGTTATGTTCAAGAACATTTTTTACTTGGGTGATTACAAACTGATTATCCAAGGTGTTCTCGGTCAGTCTTATTACCGTAACCCTATAAATACATAGGGGAGCGCCGTGGTAATGCTGCACCATATGGCACTGCTGGCGGACCATGCAAATGGCAGGATTCGGAGGGAGAGGGTCTTTAGGGACCGTAACGATTTATTTGTACAAAAAATGTGTACCTTTATGTCAGACCACTTTAATTCTGGGACTGTGCGCTCCGTGCTACTGACAGAGTTCACTGCTGCAGCAACATGTTGCCACTCACTCTGCTTTTTGTTGTTGGCGATCCCAATCCCGTGACCGCCAAACAAAACTACTTTTCGGGCCTCCAACTCACCCACAAGTGTCTCCACCTCAACCTCTGTGAAATTTCGCTTTTTAGCTTTTCTGCTTCTGACAGGACATATGTGGAGGTGGGGCGGCGTCTGGCCTGCAGGGGGAGTATGGACCACCGGGTCTGCTGGGGTGATGGGGTCTGATTGCTGACAGGTGTCTGCAATCTGACCCAATCAGGAAGTGTGTATTTATGTGCCTGCTTGTCTTTCAGTCAGGGGTTGGGAGAGAGAGAGGGAAGATGCTCTCTGCGAGCCAGAGAGAGCGTCATAAGAGCTGGAGACGGACGGAATGCACACGGAACGTTGTCCTTTTGTTCCTTGACTTTGTGTTTGTTAACCCGAAGGTGGAAATAAACAGGAGTTCGCTCCATTTCCACAAAGAACTGTGTCCTGACTCCGCTGAACTCGTTACACTGGAGCCCAACGTGGGGCGGAGTCAATTATGGATCGATCGTCATTGGCCAGTGTCCTCGGACACCTGGCACAAACCGCGGAGCGTCAGACCCAGCTGCAGCAGCCCCAGATCGAGGTCCTGGTGGAGCTGGCCCGCTCCTTGGCCACCGACCGGGAGGCCATGCGGGAGCTGCTCGGCTCCGGAGAACGCGGCGGGGAAACCCGACCATGGCGACATATATATGTCCCCAAGATGGGGGGAGGCAGACGACCCAGAGGCCTTCCTGGAGACCTTCCGGGGGGTGGCCGAGGTCTCAGAGTGGCTGCCGCAGGAGTGGGCCCACCGTCTCCTGCCTCTGCTGACGGGAGAGACCCAGCTCGCGGCCCACAGCCTACCAGCGGCGGCCCAGATGGACTTCGACACCGTCGCCAGGGCTATCCGGGACCGGTTGGGCCTAAACCCGGAGAAACATCGCCGCCGGTTCCGGGCCCTGGCCTTCACCGACGGCGACCGGCCCTTCACCTACGCCCAGCAGCTGCGGGACCGGGCGAGGAGGTGGCTGGGCCTGGAGAGGTTTGTCGAGGGGCTTCCGACCAGAACATCAACCTGGGTCCGGTACCACCAGCCGTCAACATCGCGGAGGGCCTCCTGGCTCCCCCTCTGTCGGACCGACGACCGCCGATCCCGAGCCCGCGGACCGGTGCGGCAGCCCTGCAGCGGGACAGGCTCACCCCATCCCGCAGACGGGCACTCAGACGGCAGGGGAGGCGTGTTGGCGGTGCGGACGGCCGGGCCACCTTCGGCGGGACTGTCCGTTGATGGAGGTGGGCCAGGTCGTCCGCATCACCGGTGCCCCGGTTCTTCCCCACGGTCCCAGCGAGGCGTACCGTATCCCGGTGAGGATACAGCGGGGTACGTACCAGGCGCTGTTGGATTCGGGGTGTATGCAGACCATGATCCATCAGCGCCTGGTGCGATCCGCGGCATTGATAGAGGCATCGAGCATTTCGGTGAGATGTATACACGGGGATGTTCACACGTATCCCTTGGTCCCTATCGAAATTCGTTATGGGGGGAAAACGCATAGAGTCAAGGCAGCGGTTAGTTCGAGCCTCACGCACCCCCTGATTCTAGGGTTAGATTGGGCTGGGTTTCCAGGGGCGGTTAGCGAGTCTACGGTGGTGCGGACACGACAGATAGGGACATGTAGGTCATGCGCTGTATTCTGTGCCGATGCAAGGGTGTCCGACGCTGATCAGGAATCGGGGGAGGAGGCGGGAGGTTCTCAACCCGAGCGCCGAGATTCCCACCGGTGGACGATTTCCCCCTCGAGCAGTCTCGTGACGCAACTTTACGCTCAGCCTTCGACCAAGTGATTGCTATTGATGGTTCGATGGTACAGCCAGACGCAGTGCTGACTTACCCACACTTTGTGGTCGATAGGGATAGGCTTTATCGGGTGGGTCGTGACACCGAGAGTGAGGAGATTTTTACCCAATTGCTGGTACCCAGGAGCCGCCGGGAAATAATTTTCCAGGCGGCGCATTACAACCCAATGGCGGACCATTTGGGGTAGGAGAAGACACTAAACCGGATAATGGCTCGATTCTATTGGCCGGAGATTCGGGCGGAAGTGCGTAGGTGGTGCGCCTCCTGCCCCGAGTGCCAGAAGGTGAATCCCCCCGCCATGTCCAGGGCTCCCTTGCCGCCCCTTCCCCTGGTGGAGGCCCCATTCGATCGCGTGGGCATGGACATTATCGGGCTATTAGAACGTTCCGCACAGGGGTATCGATTTGTGTTGGTCCTGATCGACTACGCAACCCGATACCCGGAAGCAATTCCGTTGCGCAACATCTCTGCGAAGAGTGTTGCGCAGGCGTTGTTTCATGTCATATCGCGGGTGGGAATCCCAAAAGAGATTCTCACTGACCAGGGCACCAATTTCATGTCACGCACGATGAAGGAACTTTACGGGTTGTTGAAGGTCAAGGCCATCCGCACAAGCGTCTATCACCCAGCCACTGACGGCTTGTGTGAGAGGTTTAACCGGACATTAAAGACCATGATCCGGAAGTTTGTACTGGAGGATGCTCGAAATTGGCATCAATGGCTAGACCCTCTGTTGTTTGCGGTGCGGGAAGTTCCTCAGGCTTCCACAGGGTTTTCCCCGTTCAAGTTGCTCTATGGGCATAGGCCCAGGGGCGTCCTGGACCTCATTAAAGAAAACTGGGAGGAGGGGTCCAGCGACAGTAAAAACGAAATCCAGTACGTCATGGACTCACTCGGGGTAATGTCAAGTGAGCATTTGCACCAAGCCCAGGAGAATCAGAAACGCCTGTACGACAGAGGGACTAGATTACGCGATCTTACACCGGGGGATAAGGTCCTCGTTCTGCTGCCCACCTCTAGCACCAAATTACTCGCGAAGTGGCATGGTCCCTTTGTGGTCACACGGCGAGTCGGGGACGTGGATTACGAGGTAGTGCAGCCGGACCGGGGCGACTCCCGACAGATCTACCACATCAATCTGCTCAAAAGGTGGATTGATGTGGACGCGTTCGCCACGACACTACCGGAGGGAGAGGAGTTCGGACCGGAAGTCCCTACTCTGGGGCCTGTCCCTCCGGTCGGCCGAGGAGAGGATCTGTCGGGGAGTCAGGCGGCGGACGTGGGCAGTCTGCAGCTCCAGTTCGCCGACTTCTTTTCGCCCCTGCCTGGTCGCACCCCGTTAATAACTCACAACATCGAGACGCAACCCGGGTTAACGGTGCGGACACGTCCCTACAGGCTGCCTGTCCACAAGCAAGACGTGGTACGGCGCGAATTGGCAGCAACGTTAGAGTTGGGCGTCTTCGAGGAGTCCCACAGTGACTGGTTCAGTCCCGTCGTGCTGGTGGGGAAGCCGGACGGGTCTGTCCGGTTCTGTGTCGACTACCGTAGGGTGAATGCGGTGTCAAAGTTCGATGCCTACCCAATGCCTCGGATCGACGAGTTAGTGGACCGGCTTGGCATGGCCACGTATTATACGACCCTGGACTGCACGAAGGGCTACTGGCAGATTCCGTTTTCTCCAGCAGCCCGAGAAAAAACTGCGTTCTCCACTCCGCTCGGTCTTTACCAGTTCAAGGTGCTTCCGTTCGGGTTGTTCGGGGCCCCGGCCACATTTCAGTGACTGATGGACCGTGTGTTACGGTCTCATGCTGCATATGCTGCTGCCTACATTGATGACATCGTCATCTATGGTGACGAGTGGGGGCAGCATGTGCAGCAGGTGGCGGCCGTCCTTCAGTCGCTGAGACGGGCGGGGCTCACGGCCAACCCGAAGAAGTGTGTGATCGGGCGGAGGGAGATTCAGTATCTGGGGTTCCACCTGGGGCGGGGGAAGGTCCGGCCGCAGGTCGGTAAGACCGCGGTGGTCGCCGCCTCCCCTCGACCCAGGACCAAGAAGGAGGTGAGGCGGTTCCTGGGGCTGGCGGGTTACTATCGGCAGTTCGTGCCGAACTTCTCCGACCTGGCCAGCCCCTTGACCGACCTCACCCGGAAGAGGGCCCCAGATACAGTCCAGTGGTCGGAGCCATGCCAGGTGTCGTTTGAGGCTATTAAAACAGCCCTCTGTGGGGAAGCAGTCCTGTGTGCTCCTAATTTTGCTCTCCCTTTCTCCGTCCAGGCAGACGCGTCGGATAGGGGGTTGGGCGCGGTCCTGACCCAGCAGGTGGAGGGGACCGACCGTCCGGTGCTGTACCTGAGCCGCAAGCTGTCGGACCGCGAGGGTCGGTACAGCACGGTAGAGAAGGAGTGTCTCCCCATCCGGTGGGCGGTCGGTGCCCTTCGCTACTACCTGCTGGGTCGCCAGTTCACCCTCTACTCCGACCACGCCCCCCTCCAGTGACTCCACCGGATGAAGGATGCCAACGCGAGGATCACCCGGTGGTACCTCGCGTTGCAGCCTTTCAATTTCCGGGTGGCCCACAGGCCGGGGGTGCAGATGGTCGTGGCAGACTTTCTCTCCCGTCCCGGGGGGGGGGAGTAGGTTTACGGCCGGATGGGTCCCCGGCCTGTGTCGGGCGGTGGGGGTATGTGGAGGTGGGGCGGCGTCTGGCCTGCAGGGGGAGTATGGAGCACCGGGTCTGCTGGGGTGATGGGGTCTGAAGGCTGACGGGTGTCTGCAATCTGACCCAATCAGGAAGTGTGTATTTATGTGCCTGCTTGTCTTTCAGTCAGGGGTTGAGAGAGAGAGAGGGAAGACGCTCTCTGCGAGCCAGAGAGAGCGTCATAAGAGCTGGAGACGGACGGAATGCACACGGAACGTTGTCCTTTTGTTCCTTGACTTTGTGTTTTTTAACCCGAAGGTGGAAATAAACGGGAGTTCGCTCCATTTCCACAAAGAACTGTGTCCTGACTCCGCTGAACTCGTTACAACATAATACTTGCATTTGAGTCTGTTTTATATGCAGATCGCATTCATGAGGTCATTTGCATTTACCATTTATGGTTAAAAAGGGGCGTGTACAGGGCGGGACGTGAAGCTGATTCAGCTGCGCACACTTGAAGGCACAGTGATTTATAAAGCAAAGATTGCGTACGGTGTGCGTACACAGGGTTTTATAAGTCTGAATATTTTTTGGCGCACGCAAAACTTGGCTTTTGGGCGTACGTACACTTTTAGTAACGATCCCACGCAGAGTTTTATAAATGAGACCCCTGGCCCTTCACACCGCCGTGCTGAACCCTCCGGCAGCGAGGCGATGATGAGGGCAGTTGCCCCGCGGCTGTGTGCAAGCACCTTAAAGGGGTAGTTCGGAATTTTGGACATAGGGCCTGATTCCCAAGTGAGCATTGGTATTCTATATCACTGGAGACAGTTTTCAACACATTTCATTCAGTCCTTCTAGTTGCAGAGTTCGCTCGTGCTAGGCTAGCGCACGGCAACGGGCAATGCTAGCCTGCTATTAAAAACAGTCTTACCCACTCCACAGTACACCCGAGGTAAATCAATTATAACGCCAGACTATAGATTTAAATGTCTGTGTTGATAGAATAATGTTAGAAATAAAACTCACCTTGCATCGCATGAATCATCGAGGGACTACTTTCTCAGCAGAAGCGGAATTTTACTATGCGCTGGTTAGGTTTGTAACCGAATCACGACAGAAGAACGTAAACAGAAGCGTGGGACAGAAGCGCAATTGAACGACTAGGCAACATGATGGTTCAGTGTGCTTTTAGAAATTGTAGAAATAAACGGTACAGATGGGCACCACAAAGTTTCCACCAATTTCCAGTGCGAGATCCAGAATGGACTCAACTGTGGCTTGTTGCTGCTGGCTTGGACATCAAAACACCGGCTCGTACATGTACGGTTCGTTGGATACAACAAATTCCTCATAATCGTCTTCAAAAGCAGATGCATCGCTAACTCCTCCAAACGTGGGCATATCTTGTTAATTGAATACGCTTATAGAATTCCTTCGTTCACTGTACTCTGCGTTTGTAGCAATGACAGCGGCAGGTAACCTAGGTATCAGTCCGCCGCTGCCGTAGCCTACGTACAGGAATATAAACACTGCTGCTGAGACCCCGCAATTCCCTCAAAATGCAATGCAATGCAAGGTTGGTTTTATTTCTAACATTATTCTATAAACAGACATTTAGATTTATAGTCTGTCGTTATAATTGATTTACCTCGGGTGTACTGTGGAGTGGGTAAGACTGTTTTTAATAGCAGGCTAGCATTGCCCGTTGACGTGCGCTAGCCTAGCACGAGCGAACTCGGCAACTAGAAGGACTGTATGAAATGTGTTGAAAACTGTCTCCACTGATATAGAATACCAATGCTCACTTGGGAATCAGGCCCTATGTCCAAAATTCCGAACTACCCCTTGAAGTTTTTCACCTGCTCCGTATCCTTGCTTGCCCCAGTAAATTTGTGCGGCGTGCTTGTTTTGTTTCCGGTGTAGAGCCGGTATGGTGTTGTAGTTTTTCTAATGTGACTAGTTGTTGCTGGACAGCAGGTGAAAAAACGACAAAGTTTGCCAAGCCAAAAGAGCATTTGTCGCGCAATAAAAAAATGAACGCCGTTAAAATAGGTTTGCGTTAATGCCATTAATAACGAGTTAAACTGACAGCACTAGTTATTATATAGATATAATTGTGATTGTGACCGTGATTCGAACGTTAAATGCACGTCTGGGGCCTCATTACAGAAACGTCCTAACTCTGAAATCCTATCCTTGAGGTATGAAGGCATTTAGGGGTTTTGATATCACAGAAGGAGGTTTCCTTAGGAAGAAATCCTATCTTAAGATAGGAATTTAGCCATTACAGAACTATCCTAAATTCGGAATTTCTTAAGTTAGGATCCCCTAAGTTAGGTGACCATACACCCTTTCCTAAATTCAAAATAATTGTCAATAACAGAAGAAAATGGTAGCAGCACTGCTAGTAGGTCTGTATGACAATGAAGACGAGGAACATCACAACAGAAATGTGATTGCTGAAAGGCAACCCAGACTGCATAATGATTTGTTACATTTGTATTTTAATTTCATTTTATCGCCAGCAAAGACATGTCATTTTGAATTTGGTGGAAGAATTACTTTAATACTTATTACTACCTCTTCTTGTTCTCTGTACCAATACCCACCATGACCATAGTACAAGTGTTACTAGCTTGCCGTTATTAACAAAGATCCTCAACAGTCTCTGTTATCATTAAAAGTAGCTCATTCTATCAATCTCATGCACACTCTGAGTGCATAACCTGACGATTGCCGGTCGAAAAATCTGATTGAAAGAACAGTTAGGATTACCTAAATTAAGATAAGATAGGATGCCAAAAACAAGATCTAGGAAACGGCCAACAGGTTAGGGACTGCTTCTGTAATAGGAAATTAGGATTTTACCTATCTTTGAGTCCCTAACATAAGTTAGGATGAGAAGTTAGGAATTTTTATGTAATGAGGCCCCTGGTGATTTAGCGGGGCCTGCCCGTAATTCCGACACCTCATTGTTCCGACACCTCAATGGTCCAAAAATATTTCCCATTGGATCGACATGCCACTATGCTGACGGTTCAATGTTACGAAAACGGAACCCATGGTCCGAAGGGCCGTTTGTCCGAAGGGCTGTTTGTTGACTTTTCAAAAAGGAGGCGCATTAGGCCGACGGTTCAATATGCCGAATAGGCCTACATAAAGAGTTGTATACCTCTCTCTCTCTCTCTCTCTCTCTCTCTCTCTCTCTCAGAGAGAGAGAGAGAACCGTCTGCCTATAATGCGCCTCTTGTTTGACTTATCGGACCATTGAGACGTCGGAACAATGAGGGGTCGGAATTACGGCATGGCACCGATTTAGCATGGAAATGTGATTTATGTTTTCCCGGTTTAAATGTTACTGTTGATTGGAACAAATGTATGTATACTGTGTTAAACGTTGGCAAACGTCTTTTGAACCATTTCTCTGACATTTTTTATATTATTTATTTTGTATTGGGCTACTTATCTTGGGGTAGGGGCGCTTCACCTGTTGTGCCGAATCTTAGTTAAGTAGGGGGGTGGTGTCAGGTCGCAAACACTGCACACACTTCAGGCGGTCCCCCAGGACATCCTGAATCCTCACCCTGTCTAGTAAGCTACCGTCGATCTAGACAGCTAAACAGCGGACAACGTGTTCACTCACCTGGAAATTGAAGCCATAGGCATTGGATGTGGGGGACCTAGATCTTGTCCCACTCAGTCCTCTCCAGACTAAGAACTGTGTTACCCCTACAAGGCGGAGGCAATAATCCCGACCGTCACATATATAAAATCAACAACTAAACTAACGTTGTGTAAACTGCTGTCAGTATGGTGCGGTGCTTCGCCCCTACATGCAGGCATCAGTCAGAGTCTCATACTTTCAGACTTTTCGGTTTTCCGAGCAAAGAGAAGAAAACAGAGGAATACAGTCGAGAGCTGTTTGCAAAAAATAATGTAACATCTAAAAAGGCCTAAACCTTGCTTGGACAGTGCGACGTAGGTCTCTTAACATCGTTCCAAGTCGTATAGAGCATTTTATTTTCAGAAGAACCGTCTAAAACTTCCCGTAGGCTATTGTATAATATAAGGATTTTGACACAGCCTAGTTAAGGGACCAATACTGAGAAAAGCTTTCGAAATCGATTGGTAGTGATCTTTTCACCTCTTGAAATTGATTTATTTTGATTTTGAAAGAAACAACACATGGAAGCAATGGAAAACGCCATCTCTCGTTGGGGTGTTTAGAACTGAAAATCCGGTTGCCAGAACAACGTGACATTTTCACTTTAGTACTCTATTGAGCCCAATTGAATCGAACTTGGTTGCAGTTCCATTAGAATTCCACTGGGGTTGATCGCATGAGTCCAGATTGAATTGGGGTCTATGGGGCTAGACGGCTAAATGTATCTCTTTCACCCGTTAGTTGTTGAAATATCTCAGATTTTAATTTTTGTTAAAAAGTCGAATGAATGAGTACTTATGTCCTTTCGATTTCTTACAGTTTGGGCCGTTGTTGGCCATACACGCTAGCATTCTGCTAATGAATGCTGATTGGTCAGGGACGGACTTGAGACTGATTACGACCAGAGACCCTGCTTGATGGCATCTGAAACTGAAGCAGAATCAGAAAAATTATCGCAAGGTGTTACGGGTCAAGACGGGGTGAACCCAAACGCACGGCACAAATGACGACAGGAAGAGGTTGGTAGCAATTAACCAGTTTATTGCTACACAGAGCAGAGGAGTGTCTGTGGCGATCCGGAGATGGTGGGTCGGGTGGATTGCCGGACAGATAGTCACCCTAGACGGTTCGGAGGAACTGGTATTCCTGCAGGAGAGGAGAGTCGAGTGGTGAACGAGAACAACGAGAATTACTAGGAAAAGGCGAGAGGTCGGAGGATAACTTAACTAGGTAAGTGTAGCTGACGATCTGGCGACGAAAGGTTGAATGACTGGGGAAGATATACAGGTGGGCGTGATTGGTGATGATGGTCAGGTGCGGGTGATCACCGTGGCTGGGTTGGGGAGTTCAGCAGGCCACGCCCCCGTACATGAAACAGAACATGACAGATAGACAAGACAAACAGAAAACTAGCGGCAGCTAGGATCCGGTGGGAGAGACCGTGACACAAGGAAACTTTCCGTCAAAGTTAATTGTTATATATTATATGTATTTATTACACAGGTCTTCTCAATGCCGTGGAATGCTCCGTTCACTTGCATGGGCCCTTCACAACTACCTTTATTTGATAATTCACCGTTGCTAAGTATTTGACCGCTGTCAAGGAAAACAAAGGATTTTTTGCCTCTAATGACGTCTTTGGTATCACTCCGAAAGTAGTCTGGTAACTTTTCAACCCCAGCGTCTTCGGTTGCTAAGCGGCGTCAACGTCTTTGGTGCACTATTTCTCTGCTGATCAACAATACGAATGCTGGTAACAAATAAATTGTAAAAAGACGCCCAATGTGAAGTATTTTTTTCATTTTATCAAGTAGACGTGCAATAAGTGTGATAATGTATACAAACATCGCCGGTCATTATCGAAAATAAGATTAACCCGAGATATATATAAGCTTATCCCGAGAATGACCGGCGTTCTATACATAATCCCTTACATATAATATATATATAGTATATTACATATGCGTAAGTGCCAAAGTGACTCAGAACAGAGCTGAGTATTATCTTACTCAGCTGAGTAAGATAATACTTTTGAATGCCCTCCTCATCCTCATCCTCATCCGCTTATCCGGGGTCGGGTCGCGGGGGGAGCAGCTCAAGCAGGGGGCCCCAGACTTCCCTTTCCCAGGCCACATTGACCAGCTCTGACGGGGGGATCCCGAGGCGTTCCCAGGCCAGTGTTGAGATATAATCTCTCCACCTAGTCCTGGGTCTTCCCCGAGGTCTCCTCCCCACTGGACGTGCCTGAAACACCTCCCAAGGAAGGCGCCCAGTGGGCATCCTTACCAGATGCCCGAACCACCTCAGCTGACTCCTTTCTAAGTAAAGGAGCAGCGGCTCTAATCCGAGTTCCTCACGGATGGCTGAGCTTCTCACCCTATCCCTAAGGGAGACGCCAGCCACCCTTCTGAGAAAACTCATCTCGGCCGCTTGTACCCGCAATCTCGTCCTTTCGGTCATCACCCAGCCCTCATGACCATAGGTGAGGATAGGAACGAAGATCGACCGGTAGATCGAGAGCTTTGCCTTGCGGCTCAGCTCTCTTTTCGTTACAACGGTGCGGTAAAGCGAACGCAATACCGCCCCCGCTGCTCCGATTCTCCGGCCAATCTCACGCTCCATAGTACCCTCACTCGCGAACAAGACCCCGAGGTACTTGAACTCCTTCACTTGGGCTAAGGACTCATTTCCTACCCGGAGTAAGCAATCCCCCGGTTTACTTTTGAATGCAACTTTCAAATTAATTGACAAAAATCAAACCCTGAGAAAATTGGAATTTCAGGCTGAAACCCCGTCGACTCCAATGCATTCTGCGCCCTCGCATGAACAGAGATGTGTTACTGCAACCAGTTCAGAAACCGGAAGTTACGAGATCATTTACGAGAGCCAGTTCTCTTCATATAAGACATTCTCTTAAAGGAGCATTTCACCGGTGGAGGCATGAGTATGTATGTATTGAAATTGGGTCCTATATGTAGTCGAATAATAAAATAAAATTCTAATTTGGTGCCGTCTTGACCGAGAAAAGGCAGAAAGTGACTTTTTGGCGCTTGTGGATTGAAGACAACAACTCCCACCATGCACAGCTTCGCTGGCGGCCACTCCCGCTGATCATCTCCGCCTATCGGACACCTCCTTGTTCCATCTACTAATGGAACAAATCAGCGTGGAGCTTGAACCGACGTCACTAGAGTAGTGACGCTTGCACAGAAGCATACGGCCGACATCTTTCTTTATTCTGGGTGGAAATAGTAACATAGTTACGCCATTAAATGCGTTTATGTAAACATTTTTAGCGAGAAATGTGCATTTTAATTTCATAATGTTCGCTCGTTGAATGTGAAGGATGTTTGGTTTGATAGTTATGACGAAGAGGGAACGCTCCATTCACTTGCATGGACAGCGTCTCTGGTTGCTAAGCAACCTCAACGTCTTGGCGGACTATATGCTGATCAACACTACGAATGCTGGAAACACACCAGACACACCATGTGAAGTTATTTAACCCGATTATTGTTATTTATATCCGAGATTATTTAATCTAACCCGATCTAAACTCTATCATGCACCCAAACACGGCGGCGTTTGGGTTTCCTACCTCGGACTCCTAAATCCAGCGCAGCCACAGGCGTGTTGAACCATTTTTGTGACACACAATGATCAAGCGTCAAGTTAGGCACGTTACACGCGTTTGGTGTGGCCGTAGCCCGTGTCCACCAAAAGCGTTTTTTTATGCGGTTTCACCCAAAAAATCGGCTTCGTGTGGACGGGGCCAAGAAGGCGAACACACGTCACCAAGACGGGGAGACAGCGCCAGGCAACTTACGCCACTATCTGCCAATGGATCGTGGATGCCTGGGCTGATATAACAGTCTCAACTGTGGTCCAAGCTTTCACGAAGGCAGGAATAATCACTGAACTGCCAGGCAACAGCAGCGACACTGACTCGGATAATGACGAGAGGGATCCGGGCATGTTGGATGCCGTACTCGCCCAACTGTTCAATTCGGACACACAAGAATTCGAGGGATTCGAAGACGGGGAATGAACTGAAAAAGTGAGCTTATTGTTAAGAGATATTGATATTGATGAGATATTGTTAATATGCACATTAACGTTTGAACATCGTTACCATGGGAGTGACCGGAGTTGTCAGAACGCTTAATAAAGTTTGACTTTATCTGACTGTTTTGTTGACATTCCCTTTAGCACAGCTCGGTCTAGTGGATGCATAATAGTGGTGGTTCGGTCGCAAACTGATTCGTTCGAACAAACGAATCGTTAGAACGAACGAACCGAACTGGTTCTTCTCTCTCGTTCGTCTCGTTCGTGACTCAGAATTGACTCCTCCCAGACCCACGACTCGCTGACAGTTCGTTCACTCACTCACTGTGTGAGTGGTGAAGACGAGAGACCGAGGCGACTCACGAGAGCCAGAGAATCGTATGCAAGCCAGAAATAAACCGATTCCTTGGGGAAAAAAACTAAGGGCTTAGTGAGCGTACGATAATACGATTAAATATCATTGAAATGGTAAATGCATGTTGTCTTTGTATTTTCTGTGTCATGCCAGATTAATAAAATATTTGAATGTCTCGTCAATCTGTCTTGTTCTTTCATGGTTCTTTCTGCTGCACGCGACCTGGGACCCCCACCATGGTGGATCTTGATCGATTCTTGAGTGGGGGTGGCCATCTTCACAATAGTGTTGTTACTGTTAACCCCAGAAAAATTAAATATGCCCAGAATAAACACAACTGTACACAAATTACTTTTAAACTCCATCATTGCTAAATCAAGTCTAGGCACCTCCGCCTCCGGCGGTGGTCCCTCAGCGGGTCTCAAGCTGGAGACATTCGCCGCCAACAATCCCTTTCTCCTCCATGTCGTGGTTCATGTTCTTGAGGGAGTCAAAGCCAAATTCATTCTCAACCTTGGCTGAGATAACCCCCAATACGAGTCTCGTTGTAGAAATACCAGAGACGAGCGTCCGACAGAACGGTTGTCCAAATAATAAGGAAGTGTACAACACTTGCGTTACAGTCCTGGAGCTCTATATCTAAATAATATCATACAATACATAGAAATCTATATCATTTAATACATATTATCACGGCCAAAAGCTGTGTGCGCCTCCAGACGATATTATGAATCACAAACGACTTTGTCGGGTTCTGCGACGTCTCTGGTTCTTCCACTTTCACATCAACCTGAAGTCGACTGAACCGGGCGCTGCCTGCTGCCGGCTGCCCGCTGCCGGGCGATGGTGCCTCGCGGCAACCGGCGGCATGTCGCAGTTCATGTATTTCAGCCAGTCAAAGCCAAAGTTCCTTTCCCCCAATTCCTTCTCAACCATGGCTCAGATAACCCCCACAACAGTCTCGTTGTGGAAATACAAGACGCGTCAAAGAACCGACAAGAAACACTTGCGTTACAGTGTGTGTATTCACACACACACACACACACACACACACACACACACACACACACACACACACACACACACACACACACACACACACACACACACACACACGTGGCGCTCGCACGGTCGAGTCTCATTGGCGGGCCAACGTCTCTGGGCGGGCCAGGCAGGCTAGGGGAACTCATATTTACGTTAGAAAACCTCATAAAGTGAGATTTTCATGTCATGGGACCTTTAACTAACGCATTATCTCTGAGGTAAAGTAAAGCCTCAGGTGGTTCGTTACATTTTCTTGTCGAGTAGCCTGGTGTTTACATTTTAGGGTTAGGGTTACACATTGTTCGTTTATCTCGGGTATTTTTTTAATATATACAATTAACGATATTGACTCACCTTTCAGGATAAAGTCAGCAACTGATGACCGACTTAAGTTCCACGATCCTTTGAGAGTCTGAGTCTGACAGACTCAGAGTCAGCAGAACCGTGCACAAACACATTCCATGATCATGATTCACCATTCGATTCACCGGAAACTCGACTGAACCTGTTCAGTCGAGTTTCCGGTAGCACTGAGTCTGACTGACTCAGCTGAGAACCATGCTATGGGTGCATTCCATGATGCGATTCACCGCTACCGGAAACGGAAACTGGACTGAACGAACGAACGAACGAACGATTCGCGAACGACTCATCTTGGCGAACTGACTGACGCAAACTGGTTCACGTAAACGAATCATTGAATCCACCATTAATGCATAACGCAACCCCAGTCAAACGTTTGACTGCAGTATCTTCTATTCTATGCGCCTTATAATCCGGTGCGCCCTATATATGAAAACAGTTCTAAAATAGGCCATTCATTAAAGGTGCGCCTTATCCGGTGTGCTGTATAATGCGGAAAATACGGTAGTCCTCGTTTGTATTTCTTTCGAAATGGTGAACTTTTGCATGGAGCCATCTTCTATGTCAGATCCAGTACCCTCCGCCAATGTACTTCAGTTTTATCAACAGCCTCTGTTATCTTGGCTTCAGACGCTGTGGATGTTAGTTTCTGCTGGTGAAGTCCCACCCACTGGCACTGCTCTAATAGGTCTGTAGCGTCAGTGGGGTTGTAGTCTTACGAGAATCATCCCCTCTTACACTTCCTATTTTCTTGTACGCAAAAATCGTCATATTGCGTCATTGAAAAAAGTGTTGGAGATCGATACGGATCTCTCCAGTCTCTCCAGAAAATAAGGGAATGATGCTAGACCATTCAAAAATATGCGGGGGGTTCTAAAAATACAAAGCTTAAGTGAAATGGGTGAAGTTGCCCTTTAAGTCCCGCGAGTTTTTAAAGTCATCATGGGACATGTCGCATAGGGCAGTTATTACCAGCATTTCTGACGTTTGCATGTGTGCAAGTGTGGTAGGCTAGAAACCCCAAGCATAGTGCTTTTGAATGCAGCCCCAGATTGGTCCAGTCCCCTAATTAAGGCCTTATTTAAAGCAGCTGTGGCCATTGCGCCTCAGTATGGCTTATGTCCCTGCTGTGGCTGGTATAGCGTCAACTATGTGAGTAGCATTTTGATGGATGGACAGAGTCCCCTTTTGTACGGGGTTCCATTAATTTAATTCATTTTATTTAGCTTTAGGATAGCCCCCTGCAGTTTGGTCAAGTGACTTTGGACTCATTCCCTCCAACCCGTGGTGGTTCACCTGCTGCTGTTTTGCCATACTTATCTTACTTATCTTTTTGTTCTTTTGTTTTTGTTCTTTTGTTGGTTACAGTATTTTGGGTTTATTGAACCAACTGGGGGTTAAATGTTTGCTTTAATTCTGTATTAGTTCCTTTTCTTTAGGCTGGAGCTGGGCGCCAATCTGTAGGGAGGTTAGGCACCCATGGTGAGGTCCCTTCACTTGCATGTGAGTTGAAGCACTGGGATACAATACGTTTTTCCATCCGTTTTAATTTGCAGTGATGATTGATGTGAGGCCCTTGAGGTGAGTGGTAGCACCCCTAGGCACTCCTCTGCGTAGTTTGCCTCTCGGTAGTTGGCCTCAGCTTTAGTCTGGTAGGTTTTATTCAAGTTTTGGTTTGCTATTTGTGATTTTATGCACAAAATAACATTATAATAAAGAAGATGTTCTCCTTATTTAGCTATTTCGTTTATTCGTTTTTCAATAATCCTTATTTTCAGCAGTTCCGGTATATGCACATTTTTGTTCCTATTTAAATCTGCTTGCCTCATCAGTATTGCCAATAATTTTCAACAACACAAAATTAACCTACCATATTATACTGATTTCCAGGGGTGTAATTCCCCTGGTGCCGTTGTCGGTTCTCCTCTCAATCCTCCCCACTATTGCCTTCGCTACACAAGGCAACGCACAGCATAGTGATCTGTTGCCGGCGCCGCCTTCAAAACGCTCAGTTTAAGTTCAGACCGGAGAAAAGTGCTTTGAACACTCTGTTGGGTCAGAGTTTTCACTGAGTTTCGTGCGGAAGGGGCAGACACCTGTAGGGAATCTAGGCGCGTAGTCGCATTCGTTTGAGAGCAAGAGCTTACGTTTGTGTGTTCCCAGACTTGGGCCAGGGTAAGAAGAATCCCTCTGTACTGAAGTTGTTCATTTGCACTCTCATTTAGGTTTGTCACTGTTTAGCCACACTAGGTTTAGGGGTGCTGATCATTTGTATTTCCGTTTTCGTTATGCTAGAGTAGCCAGTTAGGGTTTGTTTTAGGACCATTCGTATTTAGTTATTAGACGGGTAGCTCCATTTTATTTTAAGGAGTTCTCTTTTGGTTATATTTGTTTCTTTGCTTTGACAGCACCTAGCGGCCCATTTCTGATGATTGTTACATTCTATTCCTTTGTTGGGTTATAATAAATACTATAATTACAACCCCAATCCACCGGGTTGTGTGTGTTACTTCCCTTTTTCCCCCTGAACGAGTAGGGGTCGTAACAATATCATACAAAAAATATCCCTGATCCATTTTAGAAGGAAGAAGGGAAGGTTTACGTAAAGACACGCAAGAGCTTCCGAACCTCCGAGCTTTTTTCAAAGCGGCAAAAGACTAGTCCCCTATACGTCAGACAAGCCCTCGGTCATCCGTCGACGGGCGCATGAAGTGTCAATGAAGGGTCAGGAGTTAAGAACCTCCGGTTGGTTCACTGCCCCCTAGTGGTCAGGCGAACTACAGGCTCCAGTCTGTTTTTAATCAGGTTTTATGTTACTATCCGTTCCTTGAAATTGTGTACTTTTCGAAGTTTACTAAATCGACAAATCCAATGGCTATAAATGTATCTTTCAGTAGGCCTATCAATATTAACAAATGAAGTGGAGCACTATGCCCATCTACAGGGCTACATTGGAAGTTAATCATTGCCATTTACAAAAAAAACATGTTCTTGGCATTTGTGTTTTAAAAAACAAAATACTATTGATCCAGTAAGGTGTATACATTATTTTGATTAAATTACTTAATTTCTGAAATTATTGGTTGATTTAATTTATTTACATGTTCCATTTATATTCAACACAACTACAATACAACAATCAACTTAAAGGGGTTAGGCATGCGATTGAATCGTAGAATAATAAAAAATCCTCAAAGGGATTTTTACTGTTTTCTATCAGTTTTCTTATCTCTGTTTTGACCATTATGATAGGGCCATAAAATATCAGAAAATCAGTTTTCAATTTATATCAAATAATGGTGCCTACTTTTGGGCAAATTATACTACAATGCATTTTATAATTGATCAGATATAGATTTATTGATCTACCATAAACATAAGACAAAATGTGCTGCCAACAAATATCATCCGATACATAAAAACGTATCGTCCCATATTTAAATAACGAGCACTTCAATGAAGCGCCTTCTTCTGTCTCGCCGCTGCCTCCATGGGCTGCATGTCCGCTGGATCCACGTCTTCATACAGCGGGTGTTGGATGCTTCTCCAGATGACCAGAATGATCCTCGTGGAGAACAGGAAGCAGGCTACAGCCAGCAGCACCGCTGGGGACAGAACAGTGGTTACTACCAAAAACACTAGTGTCATTCAACTGAATTGACATCCTTGAACTTTAGTTGGACAACAAATGAGGAATCTGGTCAGTCAATGAATCAGATGGTTGTGAGGATTGTTTTGTCTCTGTTTTAATTTTTTTAAAGGGACAATGCACGTCAATACTATTTTTGTCATTTTTAAATGTGCCAGAGTTGGCAAAAGCGAGGTAAACATCTGTAGTCACTTGGTAGGTCAACACATCATCACATTACATTAATAAGAAAGAATGCAAGAAGGATAGAAAGAAAAAAATAGACATTAAAAATAAAAAATGATACAAAGTACAATACAAAGAAGGGCAGTATCTAAGATGAGGTAGATCATCTATTGATTGTAGTTTTGATTGTAGATAATCCATCTCCTAAGTTTGTTTTTAAAGGATAGAAAGCTTTTCTCTGAGTTCAATAGGAAGGCAGTTCCAATGATTTGAGGCCATTACTGAGAAGACTACTTGAATGGCTGTGTGATCTCACCAATAAAGACACCGTTGCGGTTAGGGGATGCCGCATCAAAGTTCTTCACAAGGTTCCCTGACAGGGCCCAGATCACCACGGGGTAGATGGTCAGCGTGTAGCGCATGTGTTTATCGATGACAAAGTTCTCCAATATGAACCTGCAGAAAACAAAAAACAAAACTTGTATATTATTTTTGTCTTTTGTTTGTTTTAATTTATTACATTAGAATATAGCTTATTGCATAGAGAAGTGAGGTGTGGCTGCCTATCCCTTCAGAGGAGGTGGGATGTGACCACTGACCAGCCCAGTAGCACTGCAGTCAGCAGGGCATAGGCCACGGTGGCGGCGTCCAGCGGGGTCAGGTGGACGTCGTAGGTCAGGACGATGCTCAGGTTGATCAGAGTGGCGATGGTGGTCCACGTGGTGTACAGACCCAGGCCGTTCTGGACCTGCGAGACATAAGAATCAGGCCGATGCTTTTCACTCAACCATCCCTTCTCTGTGGGAGTCATGGGCTACGATGGCCTGGTAGGGAACGGACAGGTGGACATAAGGTTATTGGTTCAATCCCCAATGCGTCTATGAGCAAGAGGCCTACGCTCTACCTGCTCATATAAAAACATTAAGCAAATCTGTCCCAAATACTCATCTGTTCTTTATTAAATACAAGCCCTTTGAGTGTCGTGCCACTGACAAGGATGCGGAGCAGCCAGAGGTCCACTCGGTGGTACTTGTTGAGCCACGCTCCGTAGACATGGAGCCCGTGGCAAGAGAAGGCCATCATGGCGTAGTTGGTCACAATGACCACCAGGAGGAACATCAATGCGGCAAGCATGGACCTGACGAGGAACACAAGCATTCATGTATAGAGCAGCTGGGGACAGGGCACTTAATGCAAAGGTTTGATCCCAAGGAATATCTGTAAATCCATTGGGATAGATATAATCTGACTTTCTATCCGTCTATCTGCCTATCTGTCTATCTGACTAGCCATCTTTCTATATGTCTCTCTGTCTGACTGTTGTGATGGCCCTCTGGCTATCTGTGTGTAACTTCTCCTTTAAGGTGGTTCCGGGTGGGTGGAGCTACACAATCAGCCCAATCAGTGTGTGGCAGATATAAGGCTCACCTGTTTGCCCATGCCTCTCTCCCTCTCCAGACATCAGTTGACTTGTTAAACAATTATTTTTGGTTACCTTTTGTTTATCAATAAATGATGATTACTTTTGCATTTAAACCTTGGTGTGTCTCCCTATTTGTTATGGCCAAGTGCCGGGCAGTGACACTGTCTAATATGTCTCTCTCTTTATTTATATTTTTGTAAAGATAAAAGCAATGATAAGAACGATTGAATACATGTTTTTACCCTTGGTCCCAGAGAATGAGCCATCCGATGTTGAAGCCCATGTTGATGCACCAGCTGATGAAGAAGCCATAGGGCAGCACTGGGGGACTGCAGTACACATACCCATAGCTGTTCCTACAAATCAAAGAACAGGCATAGAGTTAACCTTTCAACCTGCTAACATTCTTTTAAACATATAGATTCAAGTGTTGAAGGAAGGACATATTAATTGAAATTAACACTGTGCATCTATGGTGTATTGATGTAATAACTCCCATCTGGTGTTAAAACAAACCTTCCTTTGTCTGAATAGTTTGCGTATGATATTCTGCTAATAACATCTTGCCCTTTCTTAGGCCATTTGTTTGTGCTCGTGTGTTTTAACACAAAAGCAAGCCCTTACATTCTGCACAGGCCAGCGATGATGTAGACATTCATCCCGATCAGAAAGATGTAGATGAGGGCCCAGATGTTAAAGGTCCATCCTATGGGGGTTACCTGTGTGTCAAACACTGCCGACACGTTGGCTGTGGTGCTGGTGAAGGGGGCTGGGAAACACACATGGGAAATACAGAGGAAAAACATAGAGAAAATATGTAAGACAAACAATAAAAATAAAAAACGCAAATATGAGAATTTCTGCATAGTATGTAAAGACGATTATGGAAAGAAAACGAACATATTCCAACTACAGCCAGTCCATTGAAGATCAGGCTGATGATGAAGAAGAGAACGGAGCCCAGAATGCAGGCCAGACGTCCAAGACAGTGTTCTCCCATAGTGGTCAGCTGTAACACGCAGAAACAGTCCAAACAGAGCTCAATACGTACCATTCAGCCATTATTCAAAATGTAAATCCAATCAGTTAACGCTATATATACTCTAACCCGTGTGCAAAATAATAAGTTTCCCCTAACACATCAGACTGTTTGAACAGAAGTAGCTCAAAGATACATATTAGCATTACCTTTCTTTACCCTCCCTAGGTCAGTCTTCAACATACTGAACAAAACCTACAGTGCACACGTAACATAGGCCACAGGTAATTATATAGAACAGCGCTTGCGTAAGGCCACCTGAGTCGTCACGTGGCGCTGTTATCAGCTCATAAGTTCATCTTTATGAAAGAAACACAGAAACAAATGAATGATAGATAGTTGACATGAAAGGTTGTAGGTCTTTAAAGGACACATTGAAGGTATGACCAATCAGACAGGAACACGTCTGATGTGTTGGTTGCAGTAGGCTTACGTTGAAATTTTTTTTTGTGTTTTAAACGTCCTTGTGTGTTCTCCTTATATCTGTGTGGTAAAGCTTTGCTCTACTCTATTGTAGGCCTATATGTTCAATAATAAAAAATAGTTTCATAAGTAAGCTCACTAAAAATGTCACCAGTGACATGTGAACCAGCTGGTTCAGTTGTGAGGTGGACGTTGGTTTTTAAAGCCAACACTTCCACTTAAAAAGTCGAACTGATTAGCATGGTCACCACCACAGCTTATGATACAGGGTGCAGATCTTGTGAGATGACCCCTGACCCCTCTATGGAGGCCAACACTAAAGTCTAACTGATTAGCCAGTGCAGGACCACAGCTTATGATTCAGGGGGCCGATCCATTCTGAGGTGACACCTACTCTTAAAAGATAACTTGTTTTATGATGTATGTGTATTGGAGATATGGCCTTAGATGCACATGTAATATTCTGCAAGGAAACAGAAAAATATTGTTTGTCTATTTATTAATTGATGTCTTGGGATGACAGAAGTCCATTCATATTCATCTTTCAACAACAAATAAATAACCATATAATATGCATGGCTAATAAATAAACTAATAAATCGTACTATCCGGGTAACATTCATTATTCTGATTATTACTACTTTTCTATGTCTGTGTATTTTCTCCCCCATAAACACAACATTCAGGCCTGTCTCCAAATTATATAATCCATATTAAATAAAGACTGATCAATCTCATTGTGCAGCAAATCATGGTGTTCTGCCATTCTGTCAATGAAAAGCCAAATAATATTGTATTGTTTTATTTTCACATTACAAAAAGAAAATCATTCAACAACATTTACAACATTATTTATATTATTTGTTCAACAGAATGTACCAAAGCACATATTCGTTTTTTTTCAACTTCGTTAAACATACAAATGACACAAAATTGGGCTTTGAGACAAACACACAACTGACACAAAATACGCAAAAGTCATTATAAATACAAAAGTATGCAAAATATATCATTAATTCGGATGTTGTGTCTAATCTTCTGGGTTAAGTGCAACAATGTTCATTTAAAAATCTTTTTCTGTCTTTGAGCAATTTCCATGGGCTCCATGTCCTCTGCCTTCACGTCTTGATACAGGGGCCGCTTGACGTGCCTCCAGACCGCCAGGCCAAGCTTCACAGCACACAGCGCGCAGGACAGGGCCAGGAGCGCCACTACGGAGAATCAAACAAAGCTTACAGCCAATAGGACGCAGGACAGAGATCCAAACAAAGCTGACAGCCAATAGGACGCAGGACAGAGAACCAAACAAAGCTTTACGGCCAAAAGGACGCAGGACAGAACAAGCCTATAAAGAACCAAACAACAAAAAACATCAGGGAAATAATGGATTTGCAGCCCTAAGTAAGACAATTTGGTCAATAACAGACGGCAGATTGCTGTAATTTACCAATCAGAGTATCAAAGCTGTGTAGTAAAGCCTTCTAATGATACAGCCTAGCAGAAGAGTTTCTCTTACCTAGGAAGAGGCCACTCTGGCTGGGTGCGCTGGGGTCGAAGTGGCTGGACACGGCCCCACAGAGGGCCCAGATCACCACTGGATACACTGTCACGATGTAGCGCACATGCCTCTCCAGGACCCAGTTCTCTAAAACACACCTCGATAAAACAAAACATCCATGTCACTTAAGAACCTATAACACTGCTATGCCATATTGGCTTCAGAACAATCCTTATAATTTGTTTTACCTCTTAAAGATGCTGTAGGAGATTAAGGGTCACTTGTTAGAAATAGCTAAGCCATTTTTGAGCCATTAGTGGAGGAAATCTTGTTGGAATATCTGTTTTGGGACAGCTTTTGGTGACAGTTTTGACAGATTAGGGCATCTCTTGTCGTCCTTTACTCACCAGGCCAGCAAAATACACGTAAGCACGGATAGAGTGACTGTGGCAGCGTTCTCTGGAAGCATCTCTGCATCGTAGTCGAGCACAATGGTCAGATTAACAAGAGTGGCGACCGTTGTCCATGTAGCGTACAAGGCCAGACCATTCTGAACCTGTCGACAGACACCACACGCATGAAGGTTGCACTCTATTATGAGCTCCCAAAGCACTTTGCTTCTGTGAAGATTTCTTTGTATTCACATGATTCTTGTATTAATTTGGCTGCATCTTCATTGTAAAATGCCATAATTGCAAGTCGCTTTGGACCAAAGGTTCAGCTAAATAAATGCAATTTAAAAGGCAAGGTCAGTCAATGCGGTGGTTTAGGTTTACTCACACACACACGGTGCAGCCAAAGATCGACTCTGTGATATTTGCTGAGCCACGCGCCGTGAACATGGAGACCGCGGCAGGCGAAGGAGATCATGATGTAGTTTGAGCCGGCAATCAGGAGAAGGAACACAGCGGCAACGATCATCAAGCTGGTGAAACACACATGAAAATAAATTATTCTAATTCATCTCTGTGTTTAATGTCTCCATTAAAGTAATAGCAGAATCACTGTCGATTCACTGAGAACTCTGACCAGGTTTATTCTTTATATCAATTAAATAGATATGAACGTATTGTTATGGAAGTGTAATGACAACGCATTCATCAGGATGGGCAGAACCCAATTCACCACTCACTAGCAGCTTTTCTTTACCTTCTATCCCACAGAAACAACCATGCAGTGTTCAAGCCCATGTTCATGCACCATGCCATGAAAAAGCCATGTGAAAGGACAGGAGGACTGCAGTACACATAGCCGTAGGAGTTTCTGAAACACACAGGGGACCACAGCACATTACTTAGACTTTTCGGCACCCTAAACAGCTGCCTGGTTATTACTATGAAACATTGGACCTTAAGCAGATACTTTAATCCAAAGGGATTTACAGCATACATAGGTTCTTGGGCAAGGTTAGCCACTACACAAATTTGCTACACCAAATACACTAAATGTGTAGAAACATGAATACAAGGCTTTTGATGCAGTTTTGTGTAAACACATCATTGGGTGGCTTGGCAATTATGAACCTCAATGGATCTTACTTCCTGCAGCAGCCGGAGAGGATGTAGACGAACATGAGGACCAGCCACACGTATATAAGAGACCAGATGGCGAAGGTCCAGCCTGCAGGCGTGATCTCCGTCTCATACTCCCCTGATATGTTGGCCGTTGTCCCCAGAAATGGATCTGGTTTGTTTGACAGAAAGGGACTTCATCAGGCACGACAGGGTGATAAAATTCCTAGTAAATGTCTGCAATATACTGATCTTCCAGCAATCAAAGAGCGAAGATCAACATACATATTCCAGGTCCCGCCAGACCATTGAACACCAGCGTGATGACAAAGAGGAGGATGGACGACAGGATGGCCAGCACAAGGGAACCCTGGTGTTCTCCCATCATCGATGACTACAAAAGAGGCAGAGAGATGTCAGGGAACCACTGCAACCACGATATCATCAAAACAAACCAAAGACTAAGATATGGATTGAATATGATTGACATGCGCTTGCAGATGTTTCTGATACAATCAATTAAAACAGCATAAGTAAAGTAAGTATATGATATTCACATTGATACAAAGTGGAGACACAGGAACTTGGAGAAAGTGCTATAATACAACAAAAAGGTGTTGATATTCTGACAAACCTTGAACTGAACTTTTCTCTTTAGCGACAATCAACAGTCAGACTGCTCGTCTGCTGCAAAGGGGGGTTTTATACTGACAACCGGTTGTGTAAGTTGCAGATTTTATGGCCATTTTGTCATCATTATATAATATAGTCTACGCCTCCTTATGAAAGAGGTAACTCCCCCCCCTTTCACACACACACACACACACACACACACACACACACACACACACACACACACACACACACACACACACACACACACACACACACACACACACACACACAGTCACATAATTAGTTGGCATCTTTCCTATCTATGGACCATTATATACTATCCACACATACTATGTTAATGACAAGTCAAAACAACTTACACAACCTGTTGTAAATGATAGAGGGCACAGCTCCTTTCATAGCAAACTCATCATTTACTTTGCCTCAATTGGTCCATCTATTTTATTATTTTATTTAACCTTTATTTATCCAGGTGAGTCCCATTTAGACCTTTAGCCTCTTTTTCAAGGAATCCCTGACTGTGGGAGTGTGTTGGTGATGGCTGGTTGAAGCAGCCTCACCGGCTGAGTCTGATTGGACTCTGGGGCTGGGGGCTGCACACATGATCTACATTGAGTGTCAGGTTACACACCTCTTAAAGGTGTGTAACATAAGCAGCAATCTCCACACGCACTCAGTCAGAGATCCCTATGGCGCACCAGATCATGTAGCATTTTCAACAAACCATTACAATGAACCGGTCTTTCAACATCACCACCCTGTGTCCCTGTCTGGAATTCCCCTAGGTCAGGGTTCCTTAACCTTTTTATACCTGAGGCCCGGTACGCATTTTTTAAATATTTTTTTAACGGCCTGGTGTGGGGGGAGGGTCGGAGCCCCGACCAACCAGTGGGGGTCACCAATGCAGCGACCACGACACAAACCATTATATGCCTCCCTAACCAATCTAATGAATTCTACTGTAGGAATATTATTAAGAATAAAAACACAGTTTTATAACTAGACAGTAACAGTTTAACAGTCCAAATACACGACTTTGATATACTGTGTATACATCAATCCAATAAAAACAAAGATGAGCTTGTTCGTCCACATGGGCTATATTGCTCATGGCTTATCAAAAATAAAAACACTGTTTTATGATAGAGCATGATAGGGAGATGGGGTTGGGATTGGTGTGAGCCGCATCTCCTGTTGTCCTGTAGTAGTGAACTTCAACATATGAATGGCCCCTATATTTTTCCCAATTGATAAAGTAAGCACCATCAATCCTGAAACCCGTTCCACGAGTATTTACAGAACAATAGCTGCATGAAGACTTTAGCAAGATAGAAAAGTGGGCTGGGGATTGTAGAGAGCCCTATGATTTCATAGGGCATCGGACGGAATCGTGGAATCTGTTATTAAAAATTTAATCAACAGTAAAATGTGGAATATTGCTGAAATTGATAAAAAGATAATATCTAAAGTTGGCCTGATTATTGTAGTAACCTAAATGATTAAATAATTGTAAAATTACAGATAAATAGGCATAAATACATAATGGTGTGTTCCTGAATCCTCGGACGCCAGGCTTCCGAGTCGCACTTTTGACGTTTCCGGTCTCGGAGCATTTATAGTGTTCCTGTTCGTCTTCGTGATTGTGTCATGAGGTTTGCTAGCAGTTGTTCATTGTTAGCTGACAGCTACATTAGCTTCTTTAGCAAACCAGCCCGAAAACAAACAACAAAACTCTACATTGTATTGCACCCACAGCAAGACAGCAACCAATGCATAAATTGGCGGAATAAAGTAGCAATGTAATCAAGGGTGTAAGAGCATTTAAAATCAAATACAAAGAAAACTAGAACTGCAAGCAGTTATGCAGGGGTCCAAGAAATGTGCATTTCGCCGGCACAACGCGAAGCATGTGTTCAAAACAAATGGGCTTGGCCTATGCCAAAAGATGCAACTGACTCCAGTGAATCTGTGGATATAAAGGTTTTGACTGTGGGAGGTTCGTTGTGGGAGTTATAGCCCAAAACGCGTTTTCAGAACATTCCATTGGCCAGTTAGGAGATATATTATTTCGTCGTTTTTTTGCGC
Organism: Gadus macrocephalus; assembly: GCF_031168955.1. NCBI lineage: Eukaryota > Metazoa > Chordata > Actinopteri > Gadiformes > Gadidae > Gadus > Gadus macrocephalus. Next base: position 1,094,470 of record NC_082404.1, on the reverse strand, counting down.
CCCCTTGTGGCGAAATTTTCCAAAGACAATTTTCCTTTGCCAAATAACTCCCGCCCACATTAATAATTCTTGGCCATATTTTTTATATAGACTCGGGTTTGCCCCTTGATGGTTCCCTTATAGTTTGAAGAACATTCCTTTGACCAATTAGAAGATATACAATTTCCTCGTTTATTGCGCCCCCTTAGGGGCGCAAAAGAACCCCTTAGGTTCGCTTTTTTAGCGAACGCCGTTAAGGTTAGCACCAACATGGGTGTACAATTTGGACTTGATCCGATGTCTAATTTTGGTATTTTTTGAATTTTTGCGTTTCGACGTAAAACGTAGCTAATCAACAAATATTCAAAATGCTACCGTTTCGTCGTCGAAGGTCGGATCAAAAAAGTGTTCACAGATTTATTTTTGTGTGCGTCTGAAGATGTCATGTGCAAAGGTTTGTGTCAATTGGTCAAGAAATGTGGGAGGAGTAGGGAAAAGGTTTTCGTGATTTTGCGAAAAACCCTAACCCATTATGGACGCAAATGGGCGTGGCCTATGCCAAAAAATGCAGCAGACTCCAGGGAATCTGTGTGTATAACGTTTTGGACTGTGGGAGGTTCAGTGTGGGAGTTATAGCCCCAAACGCGTATTCCTTGGTATAGCGCCACCTAGTGACCGGCGTGTCTGGATTTTGTCGTCTGCATAGTCTTCACTGACCTGGATCTAGTCATGCAATTGGTGTGTCTGCACCATTTACGGTTTGGGCTGTGGTACCACTTTCTTGGTAGGAAGTATAACTAGAACTGCAAGCAGTTATGCAGGGGTCCAAGAAATGTGCATTTCGCCGGCACAACGGGAAGCATGTGTTCAAAACAAATGGGCACGGCGTATGCCAAAAGATGCAACTGACTCCAGTGAATCTGTGCATATAACGTTTTTGACTGTGGGAGCTTCGGTGTGGGAGTTATAGCCCAAAACGCGTTTTCAGAACATTCCATTGGCCAATTTGGAGACATACAATGTCGGTTGTTTTTTGGCGCCGCCTTGTGGCGAAATTTTCCAAAGACAATTTTCCTTTGCCAAATAACTCCCGCCCACATCAATAATTCTTGGCCATATTTTTTATATAGACTCGGGTTTGCCCCTTGATGGTTTCCCTTGAGTTTGAAGAACATTCCTTTGGCCAATTAGAAGATATACAATTTCGTCGTTTATTGCGCCCCCTTAGGGCGTAATTTTCCGATTTTTTTTTTCGAACGCCATTAAGGGGAGCGCTAACATGTGTCTAAGATTTGGACTCGATCCGATGTCTAATTTTTGATTTTTTTGGATTTTTGATTTTCCAAGTCTAATTTAGCTAATAAACCAATATTCAAAACGCTACCGTTTCGTCGTCGAAGGTCGGATTCAAAAAAGGTTCAATAAATTCTTTGCGTGTGCGTCTGAAGATGTCGTGTGCAAAGTTTGGTGTTGATTGGTCAAGAAATGTGGACGCAAATGGGCGTGGCCTATGCCAAAAGATGCAGCAGACTCCAATGAATATGTGGGTACAAGTTTTTGACTGTGGGAGGTTCGGTGTGGGAGTTATAGCCCCAAACGTGTATTCCTTGGTATAGCGCCACCTAGTGACCGGCAGGTCTGGATTTTGTCGTCTGCATAGTCTTCACGTACCTGGATGTAGTCATGCAATTCGCGTGTCGGCACCATTTACGGTTTGGGCTGTGGTACCACTTTCTTGGTAGGAAGTATAATAAAAAAAATCCTCACAAAAACAATAGGGATCCAATCCTGTTGGCTTGGACCCCTAAAAAAACACTACAAAAACAATAGGGATCCAACCTGTTGGCTTGGACCCCTAATAAATCTGTTCATGGGTGCAGCCATTTTTGTTGAGAGCTTCATCACTGCTCTCGGTCTACTCTCAAAAAATGTATAATCTGCGAAGTGAAAGTATGTTTTCAAGCATCAGATCAACTTAGTTTGTAGGGCACTTTATCGTTTTATTTACTGTCATTTCTTATTTATTTTATATTTTGCCATTATTCATCTATTGCATCAACAATCTCAATAACTGCAGGACCTTCTATTAAGCCTTTTTGGTATATAGTGCAGTCACCTTTTAAGGCCAATTGTTATTGTGTGTATTTATTGTATTGAGCTCCTGGATGGCTTTATTGATCCCCATTGGGACCAATACAGTATCTATCTATCTATCCATCTATATAGCCTTAACATAGCCACACATTTACATGTATGCAGCCAGTAGTTATCCATTTTAATTGAGCAAGCTCTTTTACATTTTATTGAGTTTTTTTTATTTCAACAGAATAAATAACTGTTGCCAGACAGAGGGGGGCTGCCCTTCTTCTCCTGCACTGTAGGCGGGCAAGGAGAAGACGAAGGGTTTGGGTGCACCCCATCAATGAACAGAGACAAGAACAGGGGGTATGCCACAATCTGGTCCAGGAGCTCCGTGCAGATCCTGAGAGGCACGCCAATATTTCAATTCGCCACTAAGTGTGCAATGGCAGAACCATATGGTGCAGCCTATATGATGACCTATAATCTAGTTATTATCCCTCTCTGGTATACTCTTTTGCATATATATATGTATACTTTTTTTTTTATCCCTCGGGATAAATACAGTGATGTTATTGCTGTGCTGGATTCAGTAGCCAGTGTATTTTATTTGAGTGCTCGAGACACTTAATGTTATTTTTCCTTAAATCCAGAGAGACAGTTAATACATGATCTGATACCAGAGAGACAGTTAATACATGACAATGCATTTTTGAGCTTTGCCTGTGTTTTCTTTTACTTATCTTTTTGAATCTTGAATCTTGAATCTATTTTATTGTATGAGAATGTTTCTATGTGAAGCACTTTGAGTCTGCTTCATGTATTAAAAGTGCTATATGAATGAAGTTGCCTTGCCTTAAATAAAAATATAGGCCTATTACAAGTAATCTGGTTTCTACCTACATCAGGGATGGGCAACTTTCATGATAAAGAGGGCCACATTTTTCATCATAACCATCGGAGGGCCACATGACTGCACACTTCAACTAAACGTGAGCTGAGAGAAGCTACACAATTTTGAATTTGGTAGATATGATTTCCTGTATTCTGGTGCATTTTGGGGATGGCCACTACCTAAAAAATCATCCAGAATCATAACCTATGTACGGTATGTTAATTGAACCAACATACATTCATTTCATGTTTTCCATGCTCAAACAGCCACATGAATGGTCAGTATTTTTATCAGTGCAAAGGGCTCACATACATCATCATTCAATGAAGTCAAAAAACTGAAAAACAGTGGCCCAACATTAAGTGCAACAACTCAATGAACTCAAACCCAACAAGCAGTTGTAGTAGTTGTAGTGGCGACTTAAGTGGATATCTTTAATGACTGATATCGCTTCTAAGCAAACTAGACGCATGGGTTTGCCTTCGAATTCTATGAATTCTTCTCATCTTTCTTGACCGAGTTTTCTGTAACTCGATCAATTATTCTTCTTCTTTTTTTTTTTTTTTTTTTATGTGGGGGCCTGACTGAGTGAGGACGCGGGGCGGCCCGCGGGCCGCCAGTTGCCCATCCCTGACCTACATGGTGTGATTATATGTGACTTGATTTCGTCTATTTCCCATTAGGGTTAATGGTTTAGGTACTTAGTCCACCATTGTTGATTTCTCACCTGAAGATCCAATCTCCAGAGCTATGGCTCGCCAGGCAATGACCTTTTTGGAGTTGTCTTTGTAATGACGGGTACTTTGGTCATACAATTCGACATATTTTTCCACCTCGACGACCAGTCTCTCATCGTCCATTCTCGTAATTGTTTCTCAAAAACGAAAGAGGGCGACATCCAGTGGTGAGGGGTAGATATGGAGGTGCCTACGGGACCCGGGATGTACAAACCAGCTTTTACAAAGCGCTTTTTCAGGGGCGGCGACGCTCGGGAATAGAACATTGGCTCGAAGAGTAGTTGGGCGGCGTGGCGCGGAACGCTGCCGCGCGTCTAGTCGGCGCCGGTGTGGGCTAGTACACCCGGAATAATGGGGGCAGACTTTTTGACGCGACGCTGCGGCGCCGGTGTGTGGAGGCCTTCAGGCCTTGATTCCACCGGAGGCGTACGCGCCGCGGGACGGCTGCGCCGCGGTCACCGCTGCTGATCGGCAGCGAAGTGAAAAGTAAAAGCCGTAGAGCATCCGGTCAATTTTCAAAATAAAACACAATACTCATGTAACTTCACATTAACATTATTACGTCATGACCGGTGGCACCATAGATATATATATTCACTAGATGCCCTACGGCGGCGTCTAGAACGTCTCCACTGGCGGCCATCTTACCACAGTAAGCTGCTCAGCCATAACATTGTGTTGGTAGTGATTCATGTACTTTTTAAACAACCATAACTTGCTCAATTTTCAACCGATTTACAAACGGTGTGGTTTATTACAAATGGTTGTTTAAAAAGTACATGAATCACTACCAACACAATGTTATGGCTGAGCAGCTTACTGTGGCAAGATGGCCGCCAGTGGTGACGTTCGACTCCATTGGCCAGCAGCGGGGACGAGGCATCTAGTTAATATATATATCTATGGGTGGCACCAGGTCAGCAGTCAATCAATCAAAGGGTCTCAGCGGGTCGGCAACATGGACGACGAGAGACGAAGTTCAGCAACATGAAGTCATTTATGTACCAAATCATCATTTTATGGAAAATGTCAGAAAGGACAAAGCGTGGCATTTAATTGCAATAGTTTTGGGAGTGGAAGGTGAGTACATTAGGTTTAGGATTATCGCGTGATCTCGTGATCTCGCGTGAATACGGCTGGCTCGCAAGGCAGCGCTACGCTGCCGTTACGCGCCCGGTAGGAATGGACGCAGGGCAGAGGACGCAGCCGTTCCGCGGCGCATACGCGTCCGGTGGAATCCCGGTGTCAGAATTCAGAGAGATGAAGACAAAAAGGGGGCGTGCCTCAGAGAAATGCCGCAAGAAAACTGGGAGATTTCCCTACTTCCGACTTGGAAGGCTGGCGTCCGAGGAATCTAACCGGGGGCCACAATCCCTTTCTCCTCCATGTCGTGGTTCAGTCTACTTCAGATTGATGTGGACGTGGAACCCGACGGAGTCGTTTTAGATTCATAATATCGTTTGGAGGCGCACACAGCTTTTGGCCGTGATAATATATATTATTATGATATAGATATCTATGTATAACATGATATTATTTAGATTTAGAGCTCCAGGACTCCCGCCGGAGCACCCGGAGGGTTCTAGAATATTTACAGAACACGGCCAAAGGCTGTGTTAGCCTCGCCATTACGTACATCCACTGTAAACAGAGCGCATGGTACCGTGGCTGCTCAGGGCCACACCCCCACCCTCCTCCTTGACCCGCCTCTCTCCTTCTCATTTTAATTTATGGGTAAATAAGCAATGGTGAAGGACCGTACTAAACGCCCTATACATTGTATGGGTCTGTAAAATCAATCAATCAAATCAATCCAATGTATTTATTAAGCACCTTTAATAAAAAGGTAAATGTTTGGGGGGGGAGATCTTATGTTTTATGTATGTTTTTGTCATGCAACAGCGCCCCCTGGGGTCACACTTTTCGGTGGGTCGCAGAAATCGGTGTAACGGCACTAGCGAGAGAAAAAGAGAGTATCTCCTCATCGTACCGAGCACTGAAAATGTACTTCCGAATGCGTCTCTGTCCCCAGCACATTTCAAACCAAACTGACTTGATTGTCTGATGCCTCATCATCCCAGCCAAAGAGAATTGGTATTATTAGTAAAGGCTACTTGCCAAATCGAAAAAACAACTTCACAAAGTGTGTATTTTTTCAATGTATTTGTTATCATTCGTAGCGTTGATCAGCAGAGAAATAGATCGCCAAAGTCTTTGACGTCGCTTAGCAACCGAATACGCTGGGGTTGGTAAGTTATTGGACTGCGGAATGATACAGATGACGTGAATAAGAGGCAAAAAAAAACACTTTCATTGACAGCGGTCAATATGGTGGACATGAGCATTCCACTGCATTGAGAAGAGCCGTGTAATAAACCAAAATAATTGACAGCTGAACGTTAGGAATGCTCCATGCAAGTGAATGGAGCAGTCTACAGCATTAAGAAGAGCCGTGTAATAAGTAAGGGATAATGTATAGAATGCCGGTCATTATCGGGAAATTAAGCCCCGACAGGGCGAACAGGACACCGATGCGCAGCGAAGGTGTCTTGCTTCCCACTGAAGGGGCTTAATTTCGATAATGACCGGGGACGTACTACACATTATCCCGCTTATTACACGGCTACGTACCAAAACGAAAAAAATACTTCACATGGTGTGTCTTTTTACAATTAATTTGTTACCAGCATTCGTAGTGTTGATCAGCAGAGAAAATAGTCTGCCAAAGACGTTGACGTTGCTTAGCAACCGAAGACGCTGGGGTTGAAAAGTTACCAGACTACTTGAGGAGTGATACCAAAGACATCATAGGCAAAAAGTCCTTTGTTTTCCATGACAGCGGTCAATTATAGTTAGCAACGGTGCAGGAAGTTGTGAAGAGCCCATGCAAGTGAACGAAGTGTTCCACGGCATTGAGAAGACCCGTGTAATAATCCATATTCTGAAAAAACCTGGTGCAGACCCCTCCAACTTCAACAACTTCTGTGGTAGAAATTAGTGAGTATATTCTATAGTAAACCATGATTATTAATAGGCTTTATATTTTAAATAGTGGAAAGCACATGACGCCTGAGTCTGGGTTCAGAGCAGATGGTAGGTGCACAGAAATGTCCTGGGAACTGCGGGGTCAAGTCATGTTGACCTCCACCTTTCAGCCTTGGGTCATTTTGGCTAACAAGGCTAATCCCTGCGGACCTCATACCAGGGCGCGGTTGATAACACGCTGAGACGAGGATTGACTAGGCGGAAACCCCATTGGGTCAAGGAGAGCCTCCATTGTAGTGGAGAAATTCCTGTATGTGCATAAAGTAAGGCTGGGACCGAAGTTCAAGCAGTGACTTTGCAAACCCACTCAGGCTGTTGTCGTTGTTGTTTTTCTGCACGATAAAGTCTTTTGTCAATTCTTGCTCCGGACCCCTCGATTTCTTTTGCACTCTCTCTCTTAAATTAGTCTAAGTGTTTTAAATCTCGATTAATCTCCGTTACTTCCATCCTATATCCAATCTGCCCTTCATCTCCTAAATCCTGGAAAAGACAGTTGCCTCCCAACTCCATTTTCACCTATCTGACAATTACCTTTATGAACAGTTCCAGTCCGGATTCCGCCCACTCCATAGCACTGAAACGGCACTCATCAAAATCACCAACGACCTCCTTATGGCAGCTGATTCTGGACTACTCACCATCCTCTTCCTCCTGGACCTGAGTGCAGCCTTTGATACCATCTGTCACACCACACTCCTCAACAGACTATCCTCCATTGGCATCACAGACACTCTGTTTGACTGGTCCACATCTTATCGTTCTGGCCGTACTCAATTTGTCCAACTAAATGCTTTTAAATCCATCCCCTCCCCCGTCACCTCAGGTGTTCCCCAGGGTTCTGTCCTGGGGCCCCTACTCTTCATCATTTACCTCCTTCCCCTCGGCAATATCTTCCGCAAATTTGACAATCATTTCCACTGTTATGCTGATGACACCCAGCTCTACCTCTCTACCAAGCCCTCGTCCACTCTCCCGCCCACTTCCCTTATTGATTGCATCTCTGAAATAAAAACCTGGTTCACCTGCAACTTTCTCAAACTCAACAGCAATAAAACAGAAGTTCTGCTCATCGGCACCAAATCAACCCAGATAAAACCTGACAGCTTTTCCATCACTATCGATAACACCTCAGTTTCCCCCTCCCCTCAGGTTAAGAGTCTGGGTGTCATCCTGGACGGCACACTATCATTCCAAGCACACATCAATAACATCACCAGATCTGCCTATTACCATCTACGCAACATCAACCGCCTCCGCCCATCCCTCACACCCCATAGCATAGCCATCCTTGTTCACACCTTGGTCATTTCCGCCATAAATTACTGTAACTCCCTCCTCTTTGGTATCCCCCTCAAGTCCATCCGTAAGCTTCAACTGGTCCAGAACTCTGCCGCTCGCATCATCACCAGAACCCCCTCCATTAATCACATCACTCCTGTCCTTCAGCAGCTTCACTGGCTCCCGGTCGAAACCTGCATCCATTTCAAGATTCTGCTCCTCACCTTCAAGGCCTTCCACAACCTCGCCCCTCCATACATTTGTGAACTCCTGCACACCAACACACCCACCCGCACTCTCCGGTCCTGCTCTTCCATTCAACTCACTGTACCACCCGCCCGCCTGGTCACCATGGGGTCCAGGCCATTCAGCCGATATGCCCCCCACCTCTGGAACACCCTCCAACCTGACGTCCATAACTCTGACACTCTCTCCACTTTTAAGTCAAGTCTAAAAACACATCTTACGTTAGCATTAGCATTAGCATGCCGGGTCCGAGGGAAAAGCTGAGAGGGGTTACCCCCCTTGAGGACGAGATGAGCATGGAGGAGACAAGGAAATCTCTTGACTTCATGTCGGCGGAGATCGTAAAAGTTGCCGTACAGCAACAGAAAGTTATGGATCGGATGGGAGAAATTCAGTCACTCAAAAGACTGAACACGGAGAAAGACCAAACTATTAAAGTTTTGGAATGTCGAGTGGCCGACCTGGAGCAATACTCCCGCATGAACAACGTAATCATCAGCGGGCTGAAGACCAGACACCGGTCATACGCCAGTGTGACAGCCCCGGAGAACGGCCCCGCGGGGCGGGAGGGAGACCACTCTGAGTCGGAGACGGAATCGCTGGAGCAGCAGGTGGTCGGCTTCTTGGGGAGTAAGGGGATCTCCGTTGACAGGAGCGACATCGAAGCCTGTCACACTCTGCCTACGAGAACCAAGGGAGCGACACCAGTGATCATCATTCGCTTCACCAACAGAAAGAACAAGATTTCGATCCTAAAACAGGGTCGGAAACTAAAAGGAACGGAGGTGTACATTAACGAACACCTCACCAGGAGGAATGGTGAGATCGCCAGGCGCGCACGCATCCTGAGGAAGCAAAGCAAGATTCAGTCTACATGGACTGCTAGTGTTCATAAAGCTGAATGGTACGACGACTACAGAAGACGGAAAAGTCATGGTCATTAATGACATTGGTGATCTTGACAGATTCGATGTCTGAGGTAGGCTACTAATCATGACATAATCTGGACACATCACACCGGTAACTATAACACAAATGATTGCCGATTATGATACACTGGAACTGAAAACATTTGAATGCACGGAGCACAATCTACAAGACATGGAAGACAATATCGACCCGGAAAATAACTTCTTCTGTAATATCAATGCCGACTGCGGCTATTACACAGCTGAACAGTATAATAAGACCATTAAGGCAGATCAGAAACTTTCCATGATTCATTTTAACAGTAGAAGTCTGTATGCAAATTTCCAAAACATTAAGGAATATTTGCGCCAATTTTCACAACCATTTAACATAATCGCAATATCAGAAACTTGGATCAACCCTGAAAGGGGTGTGGATTTTGAAATAGAGGGCTATGAACTGTACTACAGAAACAGAGAGAACAAGACTGTAGGAGGTGTGGCTCTGTATGTGGACAGAAACCTTAATTACAAGGTGGTTAATGAAATGACAACTGCAATCGGAAATGTATTAGAATGTCTAACTGTTGAATTCTGCATGGAAAATAAGAAGAATGTGATTGTTAGCTGTATTTATAGAGCAACGGGTTCCAATATTGATATATGCAAGGATTGGAATGGATGGAAAAAATGTACACAATGTCAAAGCAAAAGGTCATATTTATCTGTGGGGATTTTAATATAGATCTTCTTAATCCCAATAACCCCAAACCAACTAAAGACTTTATCAATACAATGTACAGTTTAAGTCTCTATCCAAAAATCACCAGACCAAGCAGGATAACATCACACTGTGCCACATTGATAGACAACATATTTACAAACGTTATCGACAATAATACAATAAGTGGATTAATGATCAATGACATCAGTGACCATCTGCCAGTGTTTCTTGTTTACAATAACAACTACAAGAGGGAAAAACGGGAGAGTGCATTCAAGTACAGAAGGGTACGGACAGATGAGGCAATAAATGCTTTAAAAAATGAATTATTAAATCAAAATTGGGAACTATTATACAAAGAAGAAAATATTGATAAAGGTTATGAAATACGCATATCTGTAACTTATCATTTAAAACTGGTAAATTCCCCAAAAAAATGAAAATTGCAAAAGTCATACCGCTGTACAAAACTGGAGACAAATACCACTTCACAAACTACAGGCCTGTTTCACTGCTTCCTCAATTTTCAAAATTTTTTGAAAAACTCTTTGCTGACAGATTTAACAAATTCATCAATAAACACAATTTACTAACTGACAGCCAATACGGATTCAGACCCAACCGATCCACTTCATTAGCAGTCATTGAGCTAATTGAAAAGATAACAAATTCCCTGGACCAAAAGAATTATGCAGCTGGTGTTTTTATTGATCTCAAAAAAGCATTTGATACCATAAATCATGACAGATTAATCAATAAACTAGAACGATATGGTATCAGGGGGGTTGTATTAAACTGGCTGAGGAGCTATCTACAGAACAGGCAACAGTTTGTGAAGATGGGTGAACATATGTCATCTTGTTTGGACATTGTCTGTGGGGTCCCCCAGGGGTCAGTATTGGGGCCAATTCTTTTTTTATTGTCTACATCAATGATATATGCAAAACATCAAAGAATTTACAATTTGTGTTATTTGCAGACGACACTAATATTTTCTGTACGGGAGAGGACTTCCAGCAGCTTCTGGAGTTAATTACAACTGAAATGAGCAAATTAAAAAAGTGGTTTGACAATAATAAATTGTCATTGAATCTAAGTAAAACAAAAATCATGTTGTTTGGAAACTGTAATTTAAATAATGACGTAAATGTTAAGATTGACGGTGTTGATATTGAAAGTATGTATATAAATTCCTGGGTGTGACAATAGACCATAAGCTCAGCTGGAAACCTCACATAAAACATGTTAAATCTAAACTGTCACGAAGCATCTCAGTCCTGGGTAAAGCAAAGCATATATTGGATCACAACTCATTGCATATTCTTTACTGCTCAATGATCTTACCTTATTTAAATTACTGTGTGGAGGTCTGGGGGACCACTTACAAAAGCTCACTGCTACCACTAGTCACACTTCAAAAACGAGCCATAAGAATAATCAATAAAGCTGGATATTATGATCACACCAACCTCCTGTTTTTACATTCCCGTATCATAAAGTTCAATGACCTGGTTAAATATCAAGTTGCACAAATCATGTTCAAAGCTAGAAATAAACTGCTACCAGGTAACATTCAAAAACTTTTTTTTGACAGAGAGGGGGGTTACAATTTGAGGGAACAGTTAAACTTTAAGACACTGGCGTTACGCATGACTTTAAAATGTCATTGCATCTCAATTGGGGGTGTGAAACTGTGGAATGGGATGAGCAAGGAGCTAAAGCAATGTCCAAACATGATCCAGTTTAAAAAAAGGTTCAAAGCAAGGATTTTCAAAAGGTACAGGGATGAGGGACAGAAGTAAGAAGGAAAATATAAAAAAATAAATAATAATAATAATATTAATATATATATGAAATAACATATCAAATATAGTATAAATAAAGGTGCTTAAAGCGTGTGCCGGACAGCTTGCTGGAGTGTTCCAACACCTCTTCAACCTCTCCCTGAGGCTAAAGAAGGTGCCCCAGTTGTGGAAGACCTCCTGCATTGTTCCGGTGCCTAAGATAGCTCGTCCTAGCTCTCCCAATGACTACAGGCCAGTGGTGCTGATCTCACACATCATGAAGACCTTCGAAAGACTGGTTCTACAGCACCTCAGGCCCCAGGTGTGTGACTCCATGGACCCACTGCAGTTCGCGTACCAGGCCCAACTCAGCGTGGACGACGCCATCATTTACCTGCTGCACAGGGCTTACTCACACCTGGAGAAGCCGGGGAGCTCAGTGAGAGTCATGTTCTTCGACTTCTCCAGTGCGTTTAATACCATCCAGCCTCCCCTGCTTGAGAAGAAGCTCTCAGCAATGCAGGTACACCCTGACATGGTGGCCTGGATTGGTGACTACCTTTCCAGCAGGCCACAGTACGTGCGGCTGCAGAGCAGCCTGTCAGATGTGTTGATGAGCAACACTGGCGCACCCCAAGGAACAGTACTTTCACCCTTCCTCTTTACCATCTACACCTCTGACTTCAGCTTCAACTCTGGAACCTGCCATCTCCAGAAATTCTCAGATGACTCCTCCATCGTGGGCTGCATCAGTGAGGACAGGGAGGACGAGTACAGAGGTGTGGTGGAGGACTTCGTCAGATGGTCTGAGGAGAACCACCTCCAACTCAACATCGGCAAGACCAAGGAGCTGGTGGTGGACTTCCGCCGGAAGAGGAAGCCCCCAACCCCTATTACCATCCAGGGGGTTGAAATTGAGACGGTGGATTCGTATAAGTTCCTTGGAGTACACATCAACAATAAACTGGACTGGTCTGACAACACAGAGGCCCTCTACCGGAAGAGTCAGAGCAGACTCTTCTTCCTCAGGAGGCTCAGGTCGTTTGACGTGTGTGGCAGGCTGCTAAGGACATTTTATCTGTCTGTGGTAGCCAGCACGCTGTTCTTTGCTGGGGCGTGCTGGGGAGGAGGCATCAAGGCTGGGGAGTCAAACAGACTCAACAAGCTGGTTAGGAAAGCCAGCTCTGTTGTGGGACTTGAGCTGGACAGTCTGGAGGTGGTGGTGGAGAGGAGGATGAGGGACAAATTCAAGTCCATCATGGGCAACCCCTCCCATCCCCTCCATGCTGAGCTGTGGCAGATGGGGAGCACCTTCAGCCACAGGTTCATGTTCCCCAGGTGCAAGACGGAGCGCTTCAGGTGCTCCTTTGTGCCGGTAGCCATTAGGCTGTTCAACAGTGCCCGATGATGATTGTGTTTGTGTATGTCTATGTGTTTGCATATGCATGTGTGTGTGTGTTTAGGTATGCGTATATATGTGTATATGCATCACCCATCTTGATGTTGTTTCTATTTGTCTTGTTTTTGTCCCTATTAACTATAAGCGTCTCCTTATGCATTAGCACTTTGTATTTATTTATTGTATTTATTACATTGTTATTTTGTCCTGTGTCCTTCTACTGCTGCTGCAACAAACAAATTTCTCCTACGGGGGATTAATAAAGTTATATCGTATCGTATCGTAAAGAGAGATTATGAGGAATACAGGAAGTATATATTAAATAAATATTAATTATTGAACTGTGGAAAAGGGGTAGGATTAAATAAGTGTTACACTTCTTCCTACTCCTTTTCAGACATTATTGAATGTATGTAATTTTTTTCTTTAGTGAAATAATTGGCACATCGCTTTTGTTTATTGTAGCGTCATGCTTTTTATTTTGTTTGGTGTTATTTGAGATGCTTGATTTGTATTTTGATATGTCTGAAATAAAAGAAATCAATCAATCAATCAATCTTTTTAAACTGACATTTTCAATCAAATTCATTGTCTCCCACCCATTTCACCCCACTTGTGTAAATTGTTTCAATGTATCTTGTTCTTCTAATTTTTATGATTGTTGATTTTTTTTTAAACACTGCCCTGTAAGGTGAGTGCTATGAAAAGCGCCCTCAAATAAAATGTATTATTATTATTATTATTATGATACTAAAAAAATAAAAAATATATATAATTTTTTTTTTTACAAGTGGTGGGTACAAAATGAAGCATGACGAGATCTAGCGGCGTCCCCGGCGTAATCGACGCCTATGGCGGTAGTCCCTTGGCAGCGGGCAGCGGGAACATTCTTGTTGCTGAAATTCCAGAGACGTCAAAGAACCGACGTGTTATGTGCCATATCACCAACAGCAAAACGGTTGCCCAAACAACAAAGAAGTGTGCAACACTTGCGTTACAGCGTGTGTATAATCACACACACACACACACACACAGACACACACACGTGGCGCTCACACTGTCATAGCTCATTGGGGGGCCAAATTCTCTGGGCTGGCAAGGCAGAGAAAGGGGAGGTGGCATCTCCCCTTATGACGACAGACGGTGAACATTCCAAAACGGCTACTGGGGGAGCATAGGTAGGCTGGGGGAACTCATATAATTCTTAATTATCTAATTCATTGGATCTTTAATTCAAAAGTGACGCACAATCAGACAGCTGCTGAAGATGTCAGCAGCTGTCTGGCTCTCTAGTTCACTATCGTTCCATGGTTCCAAATAGTCCAAAGTTGTGTGCATCTTTAAAATGTACTGTTATATATTTCTTGATGTCTTATTATTCACAAAAAATAGTCTGCGGTGGTTGAGAACCCCTGCCCTAAGTGGCATCTAGCAAAGGACATTTATGTCTAATGACATCCAAAATTGCTTCTGAACGATACATGCCTTGAGCCAATTCTTGGCAAACGTATTTAAATCTTAATGCTCTGAACTAACTAACTACTTTGGCATTTTCTCAGTTCCACATTCCACTCTGATGCCTTCTATTCTAATGAAATGTTTGACCGTAAACTAGACAGACACCGTTAAAGACATCTGGAGGGGCCCCTCGGACTCAGGAGCTGACAGAGTGTGGGGCGTGGGGCCAAGAGGAGCTGCGTAGCTCACGCATGCGCAGTCCTGTACCGGCGTAGAAAGGCTGGCCTTACGGATTAGAGTCCACTTTCTCAGGTCAGTTAAATTAACGTTATATAATATTGATTGGTATACATTGATCGCTAGAACTATTAACCCTTCAGTCCCAGACACAATGCTGTCTATCTTCACGTTGTCGTTTCGGTTAATACTAACGGTTTATCTCGGAGCTAAGTGACTTAGCCGTGGTTGGCTAGCATTAGCATGCTAGTTAGTCTGTTATGGACTGGGGACTGTTATGACAGCTCCATTTGAAACATTAATAACCTTTACTCTACCTAGTAGCCTATACTGTACCTAGTAGCCTATTCTGTATACTATACCTAGTAGCCTACACTGTACCTAGTAGCCTATACGTATACTACACCAGGTCGCCCATACTGTACCTAGGCTTCTATACTGAATACTGTACCTAGTAGCCTATAATGTACCTACTAGCCTATACTGGAACTAGTAGCCTATAATGTATACTGTACCTAGTAGCCTATACTGTACGTAGTAACATATACTATACCTAGTAGCCTATAATGTACCTACTAGCCTATACTGTATACTGTAGTAGCCTATACTATACCTAGTAGCATACACTGTACCTAGTAGCCTTTAATGTACCTAGTAGCCTATACTGTATACTATACCTAGTAGCCTATACTATACCTAGTAGCATACACTGTACCTAGTAGCCTATAATGTACCTATTAGCCTATACTGTATACTATACCTAGTACGCTATACTGTACCTAGTAGCCTGTTCTGTACCTAGACATGATGCATACGAAGCACAGAACACACCGACCGGCTGGCTGCGTGACCCAATATAACCTTTTGCTAACGCCAAAACAACAGTGTCATGACAGTGTTGACTGTTTACTTTCCATGCAAGCTTTAAATGATCCAATCGTAGATGAGGTGTTTTCCTCCACGTCCAACCACGTTTATCCGTCTCTCCAGGAGACATGATGAGTCAGAGTAAAGACAATGCGCGGCTCAAGAGCTACAAGAACAAGGCGCTCAACTCAGATGAGATGAGGAGGAGGCGGGAGGAGGAGGGACTGCAGTTGCGCAAACAGAAGAAAGATGAACAGGTGTGTATGAGCTTCAATATGTCCGACTTGGACATTATTATTAAAGGGGCTCCTCTGCTTGTCTTTTCTTCCTATGGTGGGTTTTATTGTTTATTTTGGACTCATTTGTAGAGAAGCACGTCAAAGGAAGTTAACTACCTATCTAATCAGTAATTAGATAGATGCATTACTGTTGCATACTGTGTGGAAATAGAAATCAAGTTTATACTCTTTTTATACTTTGCCAGCTCTTCAAGAGGCGAAACGTTGCAACGGTGGAGGAAGATGGAGCACTGGAGGAGGATGGAATGGCCGACAGTGGCTATCTGGAGTCCCAGGCCAACAACATGGACGCCCTCATGGTAGGGTGAAAGCAGCTTCATTACAAGCAACGGTACCTTGTGGTCATGGAACACGATGCAGTACAGAATGACGGTGGTCGAGCCCATGGTGCACTCGTAGCATTCCTTCTCGGCAACGACTTTCATGAGATACCAATAGCACTGTTATTGCTTGTGCTTGTATGCTGAGATTTTTACACTTGTTGACAGTTGAACTAGGATCTAGAAAAATAACAAATAGTTTGGTGGGGAATCATCTGTTCTCTTCGTCTGTTGCCACTGATGGTGGCCGCGTGTCTCTGTGCCTCCTGAAGGGGGGGGGCATATCGGTGGACATGACACAGATGATCTTTTCCAGTGCCCCCGAGCAGCAGCTCATTGGCACTCAGCGCTTCCGGAAGCTCCTATCCAAAGGTACAAACAGATTCATACTTTACATATGCTTAGCAGATGCATCTATCACCTTTTTTCTTTCTGTTTCTTTCTGAAACTATGCACCTGATGCATAAATTCGAGTTATTTTTGTAGTGTCGTCTGCATGGCTTATGTCTTATTGTTCCGGACAGAACCCAACCCACCCATTGATGAGGTCATAGCCACTCCCGGGGTGGTGGATCGCTTCGTGGAGTTCCTGAAGAGGAGGGAAAACTGCACGCTGCAGGTACTGTGGCTTCAGCTGCTGAGGTGCTGTTAGGGAATGCTGGTGTAGGGGTAAGGGCCATCCACCCCCAAAGTCTGTGTTTCCTCCTAAGGATGGGTCTGGGTTCACTGTGAGATGCTTTAGAAGAGTCTGCTTGAAAAGATAAGGATGCTGAATTTTTGGTAATGTCTGTTGATTTTCATACATTGGATGCGTATTTGCCATGGTTGCTAGTTCGAGGCTGCATGGGTGCTCACCAACATCGCGTCAGGGACGTCCCATCAGACCAGGGTGGTCATCCAGGCGGGGGCCGTGCCCATCTTCATAGAGATGCTCACCTCAGACTTTGAAGATGTCCAGGAGCAGGTAGGGAGCGTTGAACCAAGTACCCGACGACATAACTCACTAGATTGACCAAGATTAGATTGACACCCAAGGTGACCTTGGGTGTCTTGAAAGGCGCCTCTAAATTAAATGTATTATTATTATTATTAGATTCATATACTGATACTGTAACAAAGGAAAAAAATATTTTTTGATTAAATTGTGGGGGGATGACCTTTATTCTTTGGATGCTCCTTTCAAATATTAACTGAGAGCTACAAATAGGTACAAAGGCTGCGGTGAAAACCAAAAGGTGACACAATGCAGATTGAGATGTGTGTGGAATCTTGTTGATCGGTGGGTTCTCTCCTCTCACCCAGGCTGTGTGGGCCCTGGGGAACATCGCAGGAGACAGCACTGAGTGCCGGGACTACGTGGTGGACTGCAACATCCTGCCCTCCCTAGTCCAGTACGTAGCACTCGGTTCCTCTCTGTTCTACGCTCCTCACATGGGCTACTTACCACCATGGACACGCCCGATCTCGTCTGATCTCGGAAGCTAAGCATGGTCTGGCCTTACCTGGATGGGAGACCGCCTGGGCATACCAGGTGCTGCAAGTGGTGTCGGGTGGTGGCCTATAGGTGGCACTCTTCCCTCTGGCCCCTTCACTCATCAATCCCGATGCCCCAGTGCAGTGACGGGGACAATGTGCTGTAGGGCTGTCAAAATTGCTCAAAAATGACATTCGAATGTTCGTTTTGAAAGAAATCACGAATTCGAACTATTCGAATATCTGGTTGCCTATTTTACGCAGTTGCCGTCAATATGTCAATAATGCGACAAAACCATGGTTCAAATTAGTGGGATATATATATATATATATGTATACGTCTCGTTGAGAGTGCTGGTGGGCGGCGGCTTCCTGCTGGGCATTTCCTTACTTTAAAACGAGGGACATCGCGAACAGACGGAGGCTCATTCACAAAGCAGTTAGGCGCTTGTACCGCGGGAGTGTTTTTTCACATTCAAATATTATGAGGGACATCGCGAACAGACAGAGGCTCACTCACAAAGCAGATAGGCGCTTGTGTAACCGAGCGTTGGCACTTAGATATTTATATGACAAGAATGACACAAACGTGGAAGGGAAAATAGTCTCGTTTACTTACCGTATTGGTCCGAATATAAGACGGCCTTTTTTCCCCTCGAAATAGGTCTGAAAAAGTTGGGTCGTCTTATATTCGGGGTCTAGTATTCAGAGCGCAGTTTCTCTTCTTCGCCTCTCCCTTTAAATGGCAATACACATTCGCGGCCGCAGGTTGCGCCAGAAATTGGTTCCGGGAAGAAGTAGTCCTCCAGCGTCCTTAACAACCAGACCGTTACCGGTGTTTCAAGACAGGCTGACCATTAGAGACAAGTGGCTCAAAAGTGAGTCAGGTCAATCAACAACAGCGGAGGAGCTATGATCCCAATTTTTAAATAATGGTCGTCAATAAGGCAGAGTCAAGTAACAACTGCCAAGCTGCCAAGAAGTTTGGGGTCACGGAGTGTAACGTAAGAAGATGGCGAGCACCAAAATAACGTCTCAAAGACGTCAACAGTCAGCGCAAATCCTACCGTGGTCCTCAAAGTGGCCGTTTCAGTGAGGTTGACCGGAGAGTTTTTGAATACGTCAGAGAAAACGCGCTTTCGGCGGAGCCGGTG
Organism: Gadus macrocephalus; assembly: GCF_031168955.1. Classification (NCBI taxonomy): domain Eukaryota; kingdom Metazoa; phylum Chordata; class Actinopteri; order Gadiformes; family Gadidae; genus Gadus; species Gadus macrocephalus. The sequence goes on along the minus strand of NC_082404.1, from coordinate 1,075,588 downwards.
GAAGCGGAGCAGCTGGGGAGCGATGACAGCGAGAGCAAACACAGCGGGGCAGAGGACGTGTGTGAGGGATAGAGAGACATCGGAGGAGAAGTTTGGCGAATTTTAGTTAAGTTTAGTTAAATATGTGGCCTGTATTTTTCTATGTTATTTAAAAATGTTCCCAATGTTGCTTGATTATTGCTTGATATTAATTTTGAATCATACTGTACATATTTTGCCTTGAAAGTACCGTGGCCTTTACTGGCATTATTATTATTGTCATTAATATAACAAGTGTTTAATTCACTGTTCTTTGTTCTGCAAATCTGGTCTGCAAATCTTTTTTTCTAAATGTTTGTGTTGAAAAACGGGGGGTCGTCTTATAATCAGGGTCGTCTTATATTCGGACCAATACGGTAGTACATATCAGAAGTCACCCAGTCACAGCGTGAGAGCTGGAATAGAGTGGCGAAGTCACGCCCCTTCCGGTAGGGCTCATGGGACCTATGAGATCGAAAAATATGAATGGGTGTCAATGGAGAGAAAATAATTATTTTCTGGTCCCAGTCTTTATATGCCCTGGATTACACATATGTTGTTTGTGGATTTAAATTATAATTTTTCATGCAAAGAAAACTAAAAATGTTCGTGAAGAAGTTTGATAATTTTAGGTTTTATGTGAGGCCGCTTTGTGAACTACAGCTCTTCGCTGCTCTCGACGCATATGATATACGTCACCACACCCGCCCTTGGAACTCGGCACAGAGATGGCGATCTCTCTGCCCCACTTCACCGCTTTTTCCAAGGGGAGGATAAAAGCATCGAAAGAGGTGAAAACCATTATAAGTCGGGGCACGTGCAGAGTTTCAGTTATGCCGATGGGAAGATTGTCGGTCTTCTCCACGCCAGTCGCAGGGAGCGTGACGTCACATACGAGCCGTGTAGTCTTTCTCGTTGTGTTTTCTCTACAGCCTTTATCTGAACAATTGCACAATAAACGGTCGAACTCTTTGCATGAAAAATTATCCTTTAAATCCACAAACAACATATGTGTAATCCAGGGCATATAAAGACTGGGACCAGAAAATAATTATTTTCTCTCCATTGACACCCATTCATATTTTTCGATCTCATAGGTCCCATGAGCCCTACCGGAAGGGGCGTGACTTCGCCACTCTATACCTATATCCAAGTACGGAAACCCCGAGGGGATAAAATACATTCGCTCTTCACAATACTAGTCTGTTACACTTGTACCGCGGGAGTGTTTTCGAATTCGAATATTATGAGGGACATCGCGAACAGACAGAGGCTCATTCACAAAGCAGATAGAGGCGCTTGTACCGCGGGAGTGTTTTTTCACATTCGAATATTAATTTTCACGTTCGAATTCGCGTTTTTGGATTCATTTCGAACGAATATTCGTTGACAGCCCTAATGTGCTGTGGAAGGTGCCGTCCTTCGGAGGAGACGTAAAACCGAGGTCCAGACTCACTGAGGTCATAAGAGATCCCAGGGCACTTATCGCAATGAGTAGGGGTTTCCCCGGTGTCCGGGCCCTCCCAGGCTCATTCAATCTGGCACCCTAATCATCCTCCTGTATAATTGGCTGACTCATTAATTCCCTCACTCTCCACCTCAAGCTGGTGTGTGGTGAGCGTTATGGCGCAGATTGGCTGCCGTGCATCACCCAAGTGGGTGTTACACACTGGTGGTGGTTAGTGAGGTTCCCCCTTCCCTGTTAAAGTCTCTTTGAGTGTCTAGAAAAGCGCTATATAAATTCAATTAATTATTATTATTATTACTTTAGTTTCTTTGGTTTCTTCCTCTGTCTTATTTTTAAGTTTTAAGTTTTATTGTAATGCCGCTTTATTCTTACTAAACGTGATCATTGGTCCAGGTTTAAAGCATAAATTAGTATGAAGTAACAACAACATACAATTGAATAACAAAGTGAATGGATGTCGTCTCCCAGGTTGTTGGCCAAGCAGAACCGCCTGACCATGATGCGGAACGCTGTGTGGGCGCTCTCAAACCTGTGTCGAGGGAAGAACCCGCCGCCAGACTTCAGCAAGGTAACCGTCGCCATGGTCACCATCATGCCCAGCACGCTGCTGAAGTTAAAGGGGGTATCCCGCCACCACCCCCTGCTGGCTGATTGGTGGGGCCGCCTTCTCCCTGCTAATGGATGAGGCTGAACACCCACTCCTGAGGGATAATCTATCCATCCATTAGTTTTACCTTCACTGACGGTACCTGCAGTGCCTACAGTAAACCATACTACCTACATGTAGGGTCAAACACTAGACTTGGTAGCCCCGCCCATTCTGCTGGTGATTTGAGTTAGTCCTGCAGAAGAGTCTGGAGAAGAGCAATACATTTCTTTCTGCTTCCGATACGTTTTTGTGGGAGCCAATCACCAAGCTGGCTTTTCTCCCTGGCTCGCTATTGGCTGGTTTAACACAATGACGACAGGGAGGCGACAGCAAGCAGCCAGTTGCGTACAGAGTCATTGAACTAGGCCCATTGATCACGCCTCTTGTGCTGAAGAAAGTGACAGCAGCTTCCTCAGACCAACGTGTGATCTACGATTGAGCTTGGTCTGGCAATAGCCAGGCTAGTCAAACACATCATCAGCAGCATTACAAACAGAAAGTCCACCCCTTACCCCCCTGCAGGTGTCCCCGTGTCTCAGTGTGCTGTCCTGGCTGCTGTTCGTCAACGACACGGACATCCTGGCAGATGCGTGCTGGGCGCTCTCCTACCTGTCAGACGGACCCAACGACAAGATCCAGGCTGTCATCGACTCTGGGGTGTGCCGTAGGCTGGTGGAGTTACTGCTGTAAGGAATCACGGACATGGTTTAGGCCTGGTTTGGCATCCTTACAGCTAAATTTTGAGTCAATTAAGTTCAGTGGCTGACATGGTTTTGTGTTTGTAGACACTCTGACTACAAGGTGGTGTCTCCTGCCTTACGCGCTGTGGGGAACATAGTCACGGGAGATGACCTACAGACACAGGTAGGTGACCCCTGACCCTCCCTGGGAGGCACAGACACCCTAGGTCCAAGTGGTGTGTCAGCCCATATATTGAACCCCATTAGCTTGTCCCATTTTTGGAGAAAAATTGAAAGTGAGATATTTTCTTTCAATTGAAATGCTACACTCAAGAAGGTTGGTTAACATATAGGATGTTTTTCCTGTGTGCGTCAGCTAGGGATGTTAACCAATGACCGTTTGACCGCTGGTTGACCGCATCAACGTTAAACGATCAATCTTGTCGCTTGTCGGTTAAAAAAAAATTGGGATCAGTGTGGACTGTGGAGTGTGTGTTGGTTTCACTTCACACAAAAAGATGATCAGATCAGATGACCTATTTGAATTTGGACGGACACTGTGTCTCTAGCCCGCTGTCTAATTTCTCCTCAAGTATTAATTATTCCTGCATGAGAGCGGCAGAAAATATGATCTCTCAATTATTATGGACAGTAGACTAAACGCTATAAGACTGCAGTTAGCCATCTCATTCCAAGATCTTTTTGTGTGAAGGGGAAAAAAAGTATCCCTCACATTTTTCCATATCCTGCAAACTAAACAAGCGGCGTCTCTTCGGAGCTGTCATTTTCTTAAATGCGCCACGGCAATGTTTCAAATGAGCTCCTAACGCTGCCCTCTTCCGATTGGCCCCTGGTGAATCCCGCGCTGGGTCTCAACGAGGTCCGCGCCATCTCAGACCATTGTGGGCGTTCGAGCCCGCTCTCTACACACGGTCAACTTGCAGTAAGCATGCCTCGTGTTTCAATTCAACACAGGTCATGCCGCGGTTAGAGCCACTGCCTCTCACTCGGAGAGTGTGTGTGTGTGAGTCGGAGGCAGAACAGGAGAGAGATAAGCAGAGTTGCGAAATAACAGGCGGCTGGCGCGGCTCAAAATGGTTATTTCAAATAGCACATTTTAATCTGATGGGTTAACCGGTTTCAACCGGTTAATGAGGCTCGGTGGTTGGTCAAGAATATTTTACATTTTCGCCATCCCTAGCGTCAGCAATGCACTCCTATGTCACTGGTTTCTACTTAAACACCTGGTCATTAGCCCCAGAACTTCCCACCTTTTAGCCACCGTCTCCCTGAAACCATGGAAACCAGTATCTCTATCCCTTTCCTGAACAGTGATTGTTCAGATCCAGGTCCCTCAAGGCGAGTATTTCATATTGTGTGTGTGGGGGTGTGTGCTTATCGTTGTGCGTTATGCAGGTGATCTTGAACTGTTCAGCGCTTCAGTCCCTGCTCCATCTCCTCAGCAGCACCAAGGAGTCCATCAAGAAGGAGGCCTGCTGGACCATCTCCAACATCACGGCAGGCAACCGAGCACAGATCCAGGTGGGACACCACCTTTTGTAATCAACCACCCAGTTTCTAGATCAGACCCTGGGACAATCCTATCAACCCATAAAATCTATCACAGTGAGGTAGTTATTTCCACTAGTAGCTTGTATGTGGTTCCTACCCATTTGTCTCTTTGTGCAAAACTAATGTCAGAAATATAGTGTTCAATCTTAATACTTCATTAGCCATCAATCTCCCGCACATCCATATGCTTATCGCATATGGATGAGGAAAAACTGAAAACTGCCAAGGTTGGGAAAACTGCCCATTGGGATTGGGATTGGTGAATGTGAGCAAGAACAGGCGATGTGCCATCATGACTTTCAAGTGACTAATCCCAGTCTCTCTCTCTCTCTCTCTCTCTCTCTCTCTCTCTCTCTCTCTCTCTCTCTCTCTCTCTCTCTCTCTCTCTCTCTCTCTCTCTCTCTCTCTCTCTCTCTCTCTCTCTCTCTCTCTCTCTCTCTCTCTCTCTCTCTCTCTCTCTCTCTCTCTCTCTCTCTCTCTCTCTTTTTTTTTTTTCTCTTTCTTTCTTTCTCCCCCCCCTCCCTCCAGTTGGTGATGGATGCAGGACTGATGCCCCCACTCATCGCCATCCTGCAGGTGGCAGAGTTCCGGACACGTAAGGAGGCGGCCTGGGCTATCACCAACGCTACCTCCGGGGGTTCAGCAGAGCAGATCAGGTCGGTCCCACTGTGAAAATGTGAACACATCTGGTTCAGGTGCCCAAGGAACCCTGGTTGTAGAGTACATCACATACGTTAATTTGGTTAAGCATTTAGCTCTACTGCCGATTTCTCTTCGATGTGGTTAATCTCTGTGGTTAATCCCACAGTGTCAGGGTTACTGCCTGTTAAATATTCTGGTGGTCAATAAATCATCGGGTAAATCTATTCCTACTGTCCATCTGAGACCTTTCAACAGTGTCGTCCTCCCTGTCCTCCCCTGCAGGCACCTGGTGGGCCTGGGCTGCATAAGCCCGCTGTGTGACCTGCTGACCTTGATGGACTCGAAGATCGTGCAGGTGGCGCTGAACGGCCTGGAGAACGTGCTGCGCCTGGGGGAGCAGGAGGCCAAGAGAGGAGGGGGCATCAACCCCTACTGTGCTCTCATAGAGGAGGCATATGGTGGGACCCTCACAGAAAAAGTGTCCATATACCACCAACACTCCTGTAGCACTTTCTGTTATGATATAAGGATGGTCTAGCGGTTAGGCTGTCTGCAGTTTACCTGTAGTAAATCTTCAGCAGGAGGGAGAGGAGATGGAAGACGGATCCGCGCTGTCCTGCCTAACCCAGCACAGCAGCTTTCCTGCTCATCTCGACAGAGGGTTAGAAAGGTTTTTCAAATAATTCTTTCCAAATGGAAAACAGTTTCCAAGATCCCTCTGTCGAAATGAGCGTGAAAGCTGCTGTGCTGGGTTAGGCAGGACAGAGCGGATCCGCTTCATCTCCGCTCCAAAGAGCGCTATCATCTGTATTGTCAATCCTCTCGACCCCATTCATTGTGATCCACCCCCATTCAGAACTTGTAGTCGTGCATTTTTCCTCCGGTGATTTGATGAAGCGTCAAGTCACCGGAAGTGTATTGGTAAAAATATTCTATAAATATATGATGAAACATACTGTTGGAGCACAATTTTGTTTTAGGGGTTTAATGAGTGGCTGTAGATCAGATACAATATAATTATGATATTGTATTTGATCTACAGTGACCAAAATACAATATCATCTATTTACTGTTATGATTTATAACAGTAAAGGGATCACCTACAATATGATGAATTTACGTCTTTAAGGTGCACTAATATGACACTGATATCACCCAACTAAATTAACATGTTACCTCCCCCCTCCATGTCCCTCTCTCCACCCTCCATGCCTCTCTCCCCCTCTCCTGGCTCTCCACCCTCCATGCCTCTCTCCCCCTCTCCTCCTTCTCCACCCTCCATGCCTCTCCCCCTCTCCCCCCAGGCCTGGACAAGCTGGACTTCCTGCAGCACCATGAGAACAAGGAGATCTACCAGAAGGCCTTCGACCTGAACGAGCGCTACTTCAGTCCCGAGGATGAGGACCCGGCGCTGGCCCCCGCCGTTGACATGCAGCAGCAGCAGTTCCTCTTCCAGCAGTGTGAGGGCCCCGTGGAGGGCTTCCAGCTATAATGCCCCTCCTGCTCCAATTCCTGCTCCTTCTCCGCTCCGCCGTCCATCGTCTTCATCACCTCTGTGCTTCTCCTCGTCCTCCTCCAGCCAGGGCAGAACCGTGGTCCCCTCAACTCCCACAGATTGTTCAAGATGATTTGTGGTGCGGTACTTCTGCATTCGTACTCCTAGTAGACCTCACCCCTCCCTGCCTGGCGGACCGCGCGTGTGTTGGCTTGCAACAGGAACAGCGTGGTGCTTTGCCATCGCGGTAACCCTCCCCCACTATCACCCAACGCCACACAAGACCCCCCTGGGTTTCCACCAGCGATCTCAGATTGGTGGAGGATTCCCCCTCTCCCGGTGAAGAGGGATTTGGCAATAACCGCTTGTCTCATTGAACTGCAGGTGTTGACTCTAGACAGACAAACACACAGACGTGAGTTTCCATTTGAGTTAATTTCCCCCAGGACGACCCCAAGAGAAGGCACTCTTAACCACTGGGCGGTGATGAGTGACCCCATGCATCACCGTGGTCACCAGACTTATTATTCCACGGTCTGTTGAACTGTGGCAGGTCCCCCCTCCCGAAGGACTGGACTGACCGTATTCCACTAGCAGGGCCTACAGGACAGAATGGAAGTGACCTCCCTACCACTCCTCTCTAGCCGTCCGTCTAGCTACCGTTTGGCCAGAGTGAACGCATTAGGATCAGGACGGGTGTTTGGTTAAAGGAGCGCAGCTTGTTTCTCCGTTCTCATTGGGTGTCCATTTTGGATCCCACACCATGCATTCCTTCTCCCAGTAACCACTTCTCTCACAACGGGCTCCCTACACTACATGTGAGGAGCCAGGGGCGCACGTCCTCCCATGGCGCCATGGGATCTCCAATCTTCCATGCACGGACACTGAACAAAGACTAGAACTAGGTGTGCTATTGAACAAGACGCCTGCTGCACAGCAGAGCCGTGCGGGTGGCAATTTGCATTTCAAAACTGGGCTATAATCCCATTACATTTTTTTAAGCACTTTAGTTTGGGCCTCCTGACTGCCGGTAGTTTCTAAATGCTTGACCCCGTTATGATTGTTTGACGTTGTTGGCACGTTACCCAACCAACCCGCTCAGGAAGTGAGGCGTGAACAGCACGCCCTGAAGCAGTTCCTTTTTCTGCCCCTCCCTGGTCTCGTCCGACCATGGACCTGACCTGGAGTCCATCGAGGACTTGGCCTGCTCACATACAAGCTGGGTTCTCCAGTGGGGCCACTTTCCAAAACAACCAACAACCCTGACAGAAAACTCTACCAATGGAAAATCGGATTCAAATGTTTCTTTTAGGCATCAAGAAAATCCAAACTGTCGGCTTCCTCTGTGTTGCTCTGGTTACATGAGCAAGTTTGGACTTGCCAAATTATTCATACTCACAAGCTAATCCTAATTTATATTTCAAGTGTTCTTTTAAATCATGATTTTAAAGTTGATATTAAAACAGCACATCTTTATCAGGTAGGCCTCTCGTCTCAACTCCTCGCTGCCGTTCCCTTTTCTCCCCCCATAAGTTAAGTAGTTTCCTCAATCCAGATTTAACTTTTCTGATGATTCTCATCTTTGAAAAAACTCAATCATTGTCAAGGCCTTTTTGTGGTTTGTCATTTTGCAAATTGCGTGTTCTACCATGTTCATTATTCCATCGAGTTTGTGCAACTGTCCTGTTTAAACTATTTGCATAAAAGCAGTTTCATGAATGAATGCTTGGGAGTTTAGTTTTATGATGTAATATGAAACGTCAAACATTGTAAAAATGTCATGTGAACATGAAATTGGTTCTATCACACAGAGGTTTTATATAGGGTTTGAAGCAACAATTGGCCAGCATCACATTTTAAGCAAAGATTACTTTCCTAATATTGGCGCTGTCGTAATTAAAAAGCAACATCGTTGGCGGGCCAGGTAAATTTGGATAATGATAATAATAGTATCGAGCAATGTTATGTAGATAATTTTTTTTATATCTCCAATATTGTCATTAACATTTACTTTTACTCAATTAAACCGTTAGAATTTATCTGAAGCAATAATGTCCATCTATTTGGAAAAGTCAAACATTTGAAATCGAAGGACGAGGTGTGACCATTTTGCACACCAAAGAAATCAGTCATTAACACTGTGGTTGCTCAGCATTCAAGTTGAAAGTTTTAATGGTTTGATCACTCCAGGATACCTTTTTTACAACAGCCAGTTCCACTGACCACGCTTTATGTCAACAGACGGATTAGACAATAGGAACTTGCCAAAAGTAAAGGACCCAGTATTTTATACAGTATCAGTTCTGATCCATTTCTAAGGGTTTTCAGGTAAAAACGAATTAATTACAGAAACAGGAACAAAGAACACATTTTGGTCAGAGGCAGGAATCTGCAACCAAAAAGTTGATCCATGGAAAACACTGAGCAATGACAGTGAGTGTGTACACAGCCTGTGTTGTGCAAGGAAATCAAGGTTGTGTAGCAATGTGGGCTATTTGGATCTTGGCATATTTTCTACAATTAAGGCATGGCACCTTTATGGAGTGCTAGGCGCTATTAGCTTTGGGCTGTTATCACAAAGGGCTCTTCCCAGCCCTTTGTGATAACGGCACAATGCTTGCACACGCGCATATATATATATATATATATATATATATATATATATATATATATATATATATATATATATATATATATAATAACTAATAACCGGAGAGGAGATCATTTAGTAGGTGGGACATGTCCTGTCATTGGGCCTTTCCAGACATGGCGGCGGCGCTAGCGGCCTCCTGCTGCTGTAGCTGGAACTCCTGTCTCAACTTGGCCTTCTTCTCCATGTTCTGGCCTGTCAGAGACTCATGTCGACCCGCTGCCTGCCCACCGCCACAGGGAAACCAGGTGAGAGGCCAAATGGATACGGCCATACTTGACACCATTGTAGTTATTGTACAGATATCAGGTCAGAACTGTTCAACATGTATACATCAGTGTAGTCCATCGTTCCTCATGAACTTGGAAGAAGAGGACCAAGAAGACCATTTGAAACATTGTTTGCTCTGAGGAGGCAGTTTACCAAACCAACACAGAACCCATGTTGACTCTTACCCGTTTGCCTAAAATGACCATTATCAAGCAGGCAGCTATTGTGGTCACCATCATGCCGTAGCACACCTTCACTCTCATCCGATTCCTTGAGGCATCGATCATCTCAAACCTGGAGCAACAGAGTGAACCACTGTTAAATTAATAATGAAACACCTGCCTCACAGACATCTGATTTAGCCATTTATAGCAGACGCCTTTATCCAAATAAACAAATTAAAAATTGAAGCTGAGAACAACCATGATAATTAGGCAATCTTAGCCAAACTGATAATGTTGTATTTTTCCACTTTGGGCAGACTAAGTGCAGAGTCCTTGGACAAGTGTCTGTAATAAATTCAGAGCCCCATGTTATACAGGATGAGCTGGGTGTGGGGTCTTAATAATAATCCATCAAAACAGGAGATAAGGTCTACTGATTACTCAGGATAAGTGAATTACCGACTGCTGCAGACAAGAGGCCTTGTTTGAAATACAGTCACCCAGAAGCACCATAAACTGGAACTGCATTACACCAATTACAATTGTAGATTGGCGTAGATGTAACTTGATTGAATCCTATAAACCAATAGAATGCTAGACGTGAGTAGGTCTGATGTAAATAGGAAAGGACACTCACGACACAAACTCTGGGATCTGGTCGGCGCTCTTGAAACGCCCAGACCAGATCAGAATCTTCTTATCCATGTCTGAGGGTCTGTACCCAGGCAGCTTGAATCCCAGGTGGGCTGCAGGACAAAGAGTACCATAAGACCAGGAGAAGACAGTGGGTTTATCAATGCCCGTCATCATTACAATGCCTTTCTCATAGGACTTCACAGGGACACATAAGAATATCCCACAACTCTTAAACTTTCAAATAATATACCAGGTAAATCCCAAGAATAGGCAGAATATTAGTATCTATGGATGAAATAATCCAGGACAGGCAACCAGTTTGACTCATGTTTCGACTTCCGCTGCTCGGTTCATGATCCTCAGGGACAACAAGGGAAGTTTACACAGCTTCAATGCCAATAGCAAGCATCAAATAATCACAGACGGATGGCCTGTATGAATAAACAACTGTGGGGATAAGGTCATGCGAATATAAGGATGTGCATTTCTTTGAATTTAATATATTTTCGTATGAGAAAAGGCTGGAGAAAAGGCTGAATACGAAGCTGTCAGGGGGTATATGTGACGTGTGTGAGAACCCAACTGTTGGCAGGAGCTGTAGCTGGAGGCTCCGCTTTGGTCTCCTGGGGTTTGCTGCACAACGTTCTCCTGCTCGCATCCACCACCTGCCTGCGCCATTGACCTGCACGGAAACCATCATTGAGAGTCACGTAGAGCAAAATGTAACGAAAAAGAGCTTTTGTATCAGCATCTACAGAGTTAAATTGTGGAATAAGTTAAGTGTGGAAGCACAGAAAAGCCAAAGCATAAGACAGTTCAAAAACAAATATAAAGACATCGTCTTCACAAAGTACAGAAATTTAGAAAAGCCTCTGTAACATTGACATATGTAGACTGTAGTTTGTAATATACATGGTATTTGTATTTGTAATATCTATATATATAGTAACTTATAATATACATGTATAGGTATTTATAATGTAATATAGATTGTTTATAGTATATATATATATATATATATATATATATATATATATATATATATATATATATATATATATATATATATATATATATATATAATTGTTTACAATATTTGTGTGTGATTATAGTGACTATTTATAAATATACGTAGATATATATGCGTAGATATATATATATACACACACACACAATTATTCTGTATTCATATTTGTATGCATTATTATACTGACATGTTGGTGACATCTATCCAAGCTAAATTGATCTATTAAGGGGTAGGACTAGATACTTTTTTTTACTTCCTCCTACCCGCTTTCGAGCATGTAGAATTTTTTTCGAAATAAAGACAATCAATCAATAACTGTCCATGCCCAAACCTGCTAAGAGCGCCACCTACAATAGCCATGGATAGGAATTTATATTTTAGCCCCCTCTTCTCGGTTGGTGTTTTTGAAAGGCGGGCAGTTTATTATATTATTTTGGTACATCACAATGTGCGTGGTGCGGGTGAACGCCAAGTTAACCAATCCAAATCGAACGTTAATCCTTGTGTAAATTAACCGATCAACTTGTAGAATGAGCCATCACAGGACGCGGTCGACAAAAGGTCATCACCAGGACCAGTGTCACCAGTGTCAACACTGGTACCAGTATCACCACCATGATGAACCATTAATACGTTGGCCTACCAAGTTACGTCGGCGAATAATTGTTAAATAGCGCTGATAGTAGAACGACCTCAACAACACACGGACACACACGGGGCTCATACCTGCGACGCTGAGGAGACTCCGACCTCTCATCATGTTCATTTCTGCAGAGGACTCTTAAAGTTGCACTGGGAATAAACCAGTGGACTGGTGACAGTGGAGGAGTGGACCAGTCGAACTGCAGACTGTTTTGTTATGACATATTCAAGAGCAGTAGGCAGGACCCCTGGGATACGGGTTGGTGTCCGCAGTGCCTTGTTAGAATGATACGTTTAATTCATCCACGGCATGGAGGATAAGGCTGTGTAACCAAGTATTATGTTTCAAGCTGCTATACATGTTGAAGAGAATAATAATCTTAATGCATATCTCATGCATTTTTCAGACTTGTGTATGATAACGGAACGAGAAACTTGCCTTCATACATGTACCGTCGATCATATAATGGTACATGTACATATATGTAATAAGCTCCAAATGATAAACATATAAACGAAGGACTCTAATAATTATAATATAGGATAGGATTTCAGATTCAGAAAATATATTGACTAAACTAGGTTAGGTCAGGCATACATTCAGACACCTCGTGAAGGACCCTGCATTCACCATGGCGGCGCCCGGTGAACCTTTAAACTGTGAGGACTTCTCAATGTTTCAGGTAATAAACAATATATCAGTACCAAAGTCTGATGAAAAGTCTCGTGAAAACATGCACCTAAATACAGACTTTACGGCCCAGTCGTATCTTTTCCTGAATGAAATATGTTGTCTTTATTCTGGAAATCCAATGTTGTGTAACCGCACTTCATTATAAATTTGAGGAAAAGTAATGGTTTTAGGGATTATCATTGAAGACTATCTATGAATACATCTACCGATCTGCAAATACATATGTTCAACTGGACCTATCAACACCAACGTTATGGTGACGACTGTCATTCTTCAATTTCTCTCTGGGCTATTAAGTTTAAGACGTGGAATTATAGGTGCTCCATGCACCGTGTTGTAAATGGAAGTCATTGTCAACAATCTACTTTTATTTTAATTAAAAAAGGTACACTTAGCGAGACGGTAACTGAGCGTTCGTGGTGTTCTGTCTTATCTCTTGTTTTGGATCCCCTCTGTAAGAAAAAGAAAGCGGCGAGCTCGGGAATCTGTGTGCCTCAAGCAGTACAATCAGAGAGATAGAACGTTCATTGACATACTACATAAAGCATGTCTACAGTTTGTTCAAGGGAAAATCCCTCACCTGCCGTGTGAGTCCAGACCGCAATCGTCCACCGTTTTAGAACAGCAGTGAGAGTCTCGGGGCTAAGGTAAAGTGAGGTAAAATGGACACAAACGAAGAAGTTTAAATTGACCAGCAGAGATTGTAATGATACATTGATGATGACACAACACATACTCGATGATGACAAGCAACGCAACATACCTGCAGTGTTTGGTGCAAGAGTAGAGAATTATGTAATGGAATTTCCATGATGATACACAACTAAACCTGTGTGTGTCAGGAGGCCCTGAGGGTGATCCGGACCATCGACGACCGCATCGTCCATTCCCTGAACACGAGCGTCCCCACCGTCTCCTTCTCAGGCAGAGTGGACGCCACTCAGACATGTGAAAAACTCTACCAAACGGTCAGCATGGATACCACTAGAATAAAAAAAATAATCCACCTTCATTTCTATCTGCCTGTCTCTAGTTGTTTGCCAATGCTATTGTGAAAACGTTTTGCTGCTTTTCATTACGTTCTGCAGATGATGGAGGCCCATCTGAGCAGAGACAAAGCCATCAAGGCGTGTTTAGCCCAGACCTCTGAGGCAATGGGACACTTGAGAGAAGAAAGGACAAAAGATGCTGACAACCTTGCAGTACTTAAACAGCTTAGAAAAGAGCAAACCAAGGTAATCCCTCATCCCAAAACAATGGGGCGCCACAGAGCCAAGGTTGCAACGCAACTGACAGAATTAAACTCAACCTTCCACAATATAATATAATAATATATTTTTAATGTCCGCTCATGTTGAGTGAATCGAAATTCTGGATGCATCAAACACTGTCTCTAAAATAGTCTTTCCTCAGAACCGTAAAGTATATTGTCTGTCTTAACAAATTGACTCTGTCCTCCACTGAAGTTTGGGGTTTATCTGCTGATGCGAACACACTTAAACACCCATTCTGAAATCCATGAGGGCACAATGGCCTTGAAGGAATGACAATCTCACAAAATAATCTTGTTCCTACACATGAGGTGTTTCTTTCCATTGTTGATCTTCCCCTTTCTCCTTCCAGTTGAAGCTAATGCAGTCAGAGTTGAATGTTGAGGAGGTGATCAATGACAGAAGTCTGAAGGTAACAGTCTCTCAAACATATTGAACCATCCATTTAAAATGAATAGGCCATAGCCACTCAGTCAATGTATGACTGTTGTTGAATTCCCTGATGATTTCAATGGAACTCTTCACTTTGATTCATTCAATTAAATTTATCCTCACTAATTCTTCAATGTAGGTTTTCAATGAAAGATGCAGAACTCACTACACGCCCCCTAAGGTGAAGTGACTTGAGTCTGTGTACGGTTCAGAGAGCTGCCCCCAGACCAGCACTATTCTGGAGCTACCTAGAAACGAAGCCGGGACCCCGTCTGCTCTCCCAGCCCTCCCATCACTGTGGCCCCTCATCCCGATCCAGAGAGCTGCTTGGACCCTGACCCTGTACTGCCATAAACAAACTGGAAAGACCCCCACCTCCCTTTCAGCGGGGGAGGGTTCCCCTCTGTCTCTCCTCGTCTGAAAGGCATTGTATGAAAAATTGATTTATTTTATATAAATATATACATACTTAAATGCTTTCTGGTGCTTTCTGTGATATAAGCCCTCTCCCCCAGAAATTGTGGAGATAGAATTTTTTCTTTTTTTTTAAGAGACATGTCATCGCCATCATCACATTATGTGTTGGCCCAAAACAAATGGAGGAATTATCTTTGTTGAAGTTGAGTTGATCACAATGGTCCATACCCCTCCCACCTTTAGGCTCATCTGATCACAATTGTGTACACCTCATAAAACTGCTCTCAAGAGAGGCAAGGTACTGACTGTACATATTAAGGACTGGTCAGAGAATGCTTGCCTGTCTCTTCAGGGCTGTCATTTTGTCACAAAAACATTAAGAACAATTTCTTATTTACAGCATTGATCTGGTCCAAGTGGCCCCAACAGGAATCAAGGTACAAATAAAAATTACACAACGGATATACAAATGCACAGCCTATGTACAGAAACAAAAATAGAACACAAATGTAAATGAATGCGACGAGTGTAAAAGGGCTGGACAGGGTTTAATGAATAAAAGACAACCAAAATAAATGGATGTGTGTGCGTGCGAGCACACGTGCATGTGTGTATGCGAGCAGATGCGTGTGTCTGGGTGGAAAAAAAATCTAATATAAACGCAAGCGGTGTTTAACGGGGTCTGAGCAAAATTAAAAGTCAAGACACTAATGGAAGATATATAAATGACAAATAATTATGAAGGAAAGATGATGAAGATGTTCCACTTAATGCAATACTGTGCCTCGGCTTTCAGGTGAGCTGCAAAGCAATGGCCGAATGTCAGGTTCAGCACCCTATAATCGGGATTCGAACTCTCAACCTAAGAATCTCCTGTACAAGGCATTATCCCCATTGAGCCACTGATAAACCTGAACTGCAGCCTCATTCACATGTTCAAAATGTCTATTGATAACCATACAACATCCAGAAACCTCCAAGCACACATTTCTCAAGTGAATTAAGGGCTTTCTTCAAAGCATATACCTGAGAAAGCTTTGAAATTCTGGGGAAATTAAACCTTTGGAGTCAAGAACACTAACGGAAGAAATATAAATATGACAGTTAATTATGAAGGAAAAATGGTTAACAAAGAAGTTCCCCTGATGCCATACTGTGTCTTGGCAGTCAGATTCTTGGAAACTAATGACCCGGAATGTTGATTGCCTGAGGAATTTCAGGTGTTGTTCAATGTTGTGTTTCTTAAATGAGTGGCAATGACAGAATGTCATGTTCAGCTTGTTCATAATGCTCTAATCAATAAGGGTGCCGAAGACCAGGGGGAAAAAGATGCATCTGATTTTAGAGATTAATATGATGAAAGAATTTTGAGTCCAGGTCAATCTAGTAAGGAGAAATAAGGTTAGTTCATATTTTTTTAAATAGCGCCACCTTTTTTTGGGTGTAGTACCACAATTTGGGTTCATGGGTAGTGGGGGGTATTGGTATCCACCTAATAATAGTCTTTATACAATAACAAAATGGTCCTAAAAGAAAAATGGGCTAACTGCTCCAACTTTATAGGCCAGTATTTCTCAAATGGAACTAAATAAAACTAATTCTGTTTGATCGAGTCCTTCAGGAACAACAGAGAAGAGCAAGAAGTGCATTTTATCTTATGTGCCTAAACACTCAATGCTCTGTTCATTGTAGTCTTTCAGAGCAAATGTGTTTTTCTTTGTATTTTTGGTCTTTCTCTCATTGCTTTGTTTATGTCAGACATGCTAATCAGATTTGCTTTTGCACCAGTATCTAATTTCAGTGTAAATATAGTCCCATTTATTTGTAGTGGTGCTATCCATTTATCATCTTTAACAGAAAAGATCTGAAATTCTGGTTTCTCTTCACATTTCACCGTGCCAACAAAAAATATTTGGCTCAGTGTCCTCCACAACATGAACAGATTTTCCTTTTTGTTTCTCTATTCTTTTTGAAAAACATTGTATTTTTTGGTAACTGGGCCGAGTAATTAAAACATGTTAATCCGCTGGTCCACTAGGTGGCAGCAACTCTGTTACGGTTGAGTTAACCTATAGTACAGCACACAAGTTCAGTCAGTGATGTGCCCCGGTTTTGCCATGTTAAATTAAGCTGCACCCTGTTCGTCAGGAACGAAATAAAGCTCCTTCAATGTGCAATAAGAAGCCTCCCATGAGTTACTACATAAATGGCGACGAGGATAAACTAAAGCCGGTGCCTCGTGGGGATGCAAACAAACAGTAAGACTCTGTAAAGTTGCTGCGTTAGCATTAGCGAATCCGAATCCGAATCGGACGTTACTCGGAAATAATCATGGCAGCGGCCTTGGTAGGGAGCACCGCTCCGTTCCACAGTAGCTGTGTTCGAAGTCGTTCCCTATTCACTCACTCACTATTCCCTATATAGTGTTCATGATATAGTGCACTACATAGGGAACGAACAAACGAGAATTCGGACACTACGCTGAACATTTCTAAGCGTCATTTGCGTCAGTAAATGCGTCGGGTATTTATGTGACGCAGACAGATGCACCCACATCATGTAAACAAACGGGCACTCATGAAGAAAACTGGAGGTTGTATTGATGTTAAATGTTACATTTCCTTGATCAAGGTTGTTTTTATTAATTTTTAATGTTACATTTTCTATGTTGAATCCCAAATAAATTGTTGACATTTCTAAACGAAAGCCGGAGAATCCCATCATTAAATGTATTCGTTTTCGCAGTTATTCAGCTTCTTCTCCTCCAGAAAAACACGACCGCATTGCATTGTGGTATACGGGAGTAACATGTAGGGTACATCGTATGTACACTACAATTTTGGGTATTTTAAGTGCACTAGTGCATGAAATTAACCACTGAGAATTCGAACACCACTACAAAATGGCGAGCATCCCTATATAGTGCACTATACCCGTGATAGGGAACGATTTCGCACACACAGCTAGTGAGACGCAGACGTGAGAAGAATATTGTGAGGGTTTCCACCATTTTATTTAAGCTAATGAAATCACAGATGCAAGTCGGCAGAAAGCTATATTGCTCAGTTCAGTGGGAAGTCAGACGTACAGCCTTGTGAGGAACCTTGTCAGTCCCGCCAAGCCCGGAGACGAGACGTTTGCCGAACTGGTCAAGATTTTAAAGGAACATTTCAACCCCAAACCCAGCGAGATTGAGCAGTGGCTCAAATTTAATTCCAGACATAGGAAGCTTGAGAAAACTGTAATGGACTGACGTGGATTATGCCGGACCGTTCATGGGAAAAATGTTTTTTGTGCTCATAGATGCACATTCGAAATGGATGGACGTGTATCCAGAGAACTCTGCCACCTCAGCCACCACAATTGAGTGCCTGCGTACCAGTTCCAGTAACCATGGACTGCCTAAGTTGTTGGTGTCTGATAATGGCACTTGTTTCATCAGCACAGAGTTCAACGTGTTTCTAAGTAAAAATGGAATCCGTCATGTGACCTCTGCACCCTACCATGCCTCCAGTAACGGGTTAGCAGAGAGAGAGGGGTACAAAAAGAGAATGATGAAAAAATGTCCAGAAGGCACGCTGACAGCTAAAGTAGCCAGAGTGTTATTCATCTACAGAGTGAACCCTCACACTACAACAGGCCTTTCACCAGCAGAGCTGCTTCTCGGGAGGAAGCTATGTTGCACTTTGGATTCAATCCACCCAGACCTAAACAATAGAGTGCAGAAAAAACAAGAAAGACAAATAAAATCATCTACAAAAAGGCAGAAGAACGCTGGTTTTAAACAGGAGATTCAGTGCTGACCCAAAACTTCAGTTTTGGAACCCAAGTGGATTCCAGGAATCATTGAGTCAGTGACGGGACCAGTGTCATACAAGGTGATGCTGGGTGATGAGAGGATAGTGAGGAGACATGTGGATCAGATTCATGCTCACCACCAGAGACCAGAAAGAGGCAATGAAAAAAACAGACTGTTTCAACTCAGCCCAACAAAAAAGATGAAGCATGGCTGGATGCTGAGGAGGCTGTGCTCAGTGGTGACCAGTTGGAAGATCCAGCAGCAACAGAAGCTGTTGTAACCCTTTTGGCAAGTGAAGAGACTGGCCAAAAGGGAAACTAAGTTGCCCAGTTATCTTAAAGACTCCCAGTTGAACTAAGAGAAAGAGACTCATTGATAAGGGGGTCTTAATATCAAACAAGAAAATAAACTGATGGGTTTGTATTGTTAGAATGTTCCTAATTATTTTTTTCTTTTAAATTAAAACATGTTAATCCACTGGTCAACTAGGTGGCAGCAACTCTCTGTTGTTAAGGTTGAGTTAACCTATAGGAAAGCACAGAACAAGTTCAGTCAGCAATGTGCCCCAGTTTTGCCATGTTAAGTTAAGCTGCACACTGTGTTCGTCAGGAACTAAATAAAGCTCCTTCAATGTGCAATAAGAAGCCTCCCGTGAGTTACTACAGTATTGCAAAGTGGTTCTTACCATAGGCAGGATATTGACCCGGTTTATGCTGTGTGCCACATATTTTGCAGGTGGATGAGTCCAACTTCTGTCTGCTTTGCACACTGCTATGTGCACTGCGACAAGCATTTTCGAAAAAAAAAAGGTCAGATCCGCTTCTCTTAAAAAAGCGGATCTGCTTTGCTTCTTTTTGGTGGACACGGCCCCTTGGTGCACTCACACTAGGCCATCTGGCCGTGGCCTTGGCCGTTTTCACACCTAACCGTGCTCAAATCTGCCAGTGTGAGTGTGGCCAGTCTGGCCAGGCCAGGCCAACTTGGCCACTTCGGAGAGGTGTGCTGCTACGGTACGGGCCGCCGCGGTACAGATGCTACTGAGCCCACACGCGCACACGCACGGCTACGCAACCTGAGCTGGAAGACGTATAGTCCATGCGACGACCATGGACATAATAAAGGCGACGAGCCTTCTTTCCCATTAAACGGTAAACATGGCGTCAAGCGGTTCAACTGTTGGATCACATTGGTCCCATAGAGAAGTCGAGTGTCTGTCAAAGTGCGAACTGTGTTCTCTGTTGTTGTCCATTGTTGTTAAAACTCTGACTGGCGGCAGACTTTATTATGGTCCGGACGCTTGGTTATGACTTGTTACGATGTGATGCCGTGTGTACAAGACCCTACCGTGGCCAGGCCACAGCCAGATGGCCTAGTGTGAGTGCACCCATAGTAGCCTTTCTCTGACCTTTTTGTCTCCAACTCCAAACACAATCTGGTCTCTTACCATAGTATCCTTCAGCGTTCCAAAATTACATGACTGCTTTTATCTTCAGGTCAGTCAGAAAACCATCAAAACTTTCACCTTGCGTCTGCATTCTAGAACACATATCGCGTATTATAATTTTTCTTCGGAGAACAATGAGCATCAAACTTACTCAGCAAGCATTCCAATTTTGCATCCTCATCATCCACATCTTAAAAAACAAAAGTGTTGTACACTTCCACGGCTTGTGGACCAGCCATTGTAAGCAGTAACGCTACCTTTTTTACATTCAGCTTATCATCCAGTTCCATAGTCTCGATATATAGATGAAACTGCTGATAAAAAATATGCCAACTGCTTTGGACATTCCCAGTCAGCTTCAGGTGCGCTTGTGGCTTCAAACTTTCCATAATTTCGCCGTTCACAATCCGCTTCAATCCTCAGATTCTGAATTCAACATAGTTTTACTCCTACCTTTTTCTGTTCATTTCAATCAAGTACTGTATTTTTTATATTATCTTTTTATTTTGATCCAGGGAATCCAATACAACTGTGTTCTCTTTTAGGCCCCGTCCACACGGGTGAAAAAGATCAGTTTCCGTTTTATGAGGTACAGGAATATCTCCGTAAAGACGGATTCATTGCGAAACCGCATTGAGCTGTAGAAATGCTATAGTACACATTCCAGGCCATAAGGGGCGCTGCTTCTGCTACAGAACTCCAGCAAAAGAAGTAAGAGGCAGAGGAGAGCATGCGCATAAATCCCGCGCGCTGTTTGCAAACATACCCTCCTGGTAGTGCTTCGTTGGATCGAAATAGATTTTGGGCCCGTCCACATGGGCGAAAATGATCTTTTCCCCTCCTTGTTCCTTTGATACGTTTCAGGACTATCTCCGTAAAGAGAGCTGTAGAAAAACTATAGTAAAATACTCAAGGCGCTGGTTCTCCACCAAAAAAAGTGGAGCTCATCAAGCCTGCGCGCATCCAGCCTGCGCGCTGATATGCAAACATTCAGTCGAGGAGGAGATTAAACCTTTTAAATTGAACATAAATCATTTTTAATGTACAGTTAGTGATTAAATATATTTAATCACTAACTGTATATATATATCTATATTTAAAGCTACAAAAAGAATACAAATAAAAAATGCAACGCAACTCTAACGTCGCCCAGCGGGAGGGGGGGGGGGGGGGGGGGATTCCACATGTTCTTATTCTACTAACTCACCAATAGTCTGATTAAACTGACACCTAGTGGCCTGTAGGTGAAATACTACAAATCATCACAGATGCTAGTAGACCAGGCAGATGGCTGGAGGCTGGATGCTAGTAGGCCAGGCAGGTGGCTGGAGCTGGATGCTAGTAGGCCAGGCAGGTGGCCTACTTCTCCAGCTTGGGCTGGAGCAGTAAGTCTGCTGCTCCAGCTTGGGCTACTCCTGTGTCTAGCTGGGCTGCTGGGGCCTGGGGAAGCTAGTGTAACCGAGTTCCTGTTAAGGACTCCTATTTTGAAGGAGCAGAACGGAAGTGTCTGCGTGTGGGTCGCTGTTTTGACTGTGTGTGGGGAGCGCGAAAATAATAAAGAGGATCGCCCCGTTCAGTGAGTGGAGTTGTTCGATTCTTCTTTTATGTTGCCCAAATAGAAACAACAATAAAACGCTCGGTTACATTGGTGCCAGCGGTGGGATTACTTCTGTTCTGACATCGAAAATAAATGAAACGGACGAAACTGTTGGGAATAGTGGTGAAAAGTTTAGTTGAGTAATCAATCACTTCTAGCGCGGTTAGTTTAGCTTTACACAGTTTAGCTAGTACGCATGGAGAGTCCGGGATGCGTCCAGCGTGAGGACTTAAGCCTTCATCTCAGCGTCGTTGTGAACTCCATTAAAAAGAGCTACATAAATTAAATTAAATAAGCAAAATGTGGAAGTTTAAAAAGGACCCGTTGGACTACACGCAGCGCTGCAGGGAAAGGTCGTTCTCCAGCAACATAAAGATTGAACTTCCACCGCCCTTTGCAGGAGAGGAAAAGCAAAGCTTCTCCTGCTGGGCCAGGCAGTATGAGGTTGCCGTGAAGGCGCTAGTGGGAGGCACCGAAAGTGACTATGACTTTGAAGTGGTCAGGATTTTACCAACGCGTCTGACCAAAGCTGCTTTTCTGTTATGGGATAGTCTGCCCGCAGCCGTTCAGGCCGACTATAATGCAGTGAAGGAGAGGTTGCATGAAGCTTTTGGACAAAAACATTTTCTGGACTGTTTCAGAGCGAACATCGCTGCCCGCCTCCGTGCTCCGGGCGAGAGCTTGGATGTGTATGCAGCGGAAATAAGTAAACTAGTTCTGGAAGCATTCCCAGGCTACGGCGACGTAGCTCAGAGAGAAGAGAAGTTTCGCAGGTTTCTGGCGGGGCTCGACCCGGTCCTGAGAGCTAAATGTCACGAACAGGGGGCAACTGATCTGAGTGAGGCCCTTATCATTGCCGGCCGACGTGAGATGGCTATGGCAGCACTCTGATACGCCAGACTCCGACTGGAGGAGGTGCAGCAGCCATGGTGCACTCCATATCTGATGGAGGTGGCTTGTACAGAAACATGGACAGACTGACTGAAGATATGAGAGAAATGAGGGTGGAAATGAGACGAATGGCAGAGGAAAACAAGAAACTGAAATCCAGCGGCTGGGAAGATGAAGGAAGACTCTCTCACCCAGTGCGTGGAGGCCAGTGCCAGTGTATGTGTGGTGAATAAGGCTGCCAGTCGCGTCGCCCGAGGGATGACCACAGGTGGCGCTCACCTGACCGTGGCTGGCGTGAACGAGAAGCGGAAGGAGGTCCCGGCGGAAAACAGGATTACAAGGCGTCCTTTGGTGACCGAACCCCCTCTCCAACTTGGCGGGACCCTAGACCTACCAGAGGCTCCTTCCAGGATGATTCACAGAGGAGAGGAGTGCGTTTTCTCTCACCCAAGAGGGAGGATCCTGCCAACCGTTCGGGAAAAGAGATGTAGCTGATGTTACGGCCCAAACGTCAGCTACCGCACTTTGGGGCCCTTTTGAGCGAGCAATGCTTCTCTCCTCAGCAGGTAACATCCAATTACATGACACAACAAACCAGCAGCATACCTCATATGTAAGGGGCAGCATTGAAGTGACCGAAGTCAATATACTAGTGGTCTCAGGAGCCACAGAGTCATTTGTCAGTGCTGATTTTCGCATGTCAGTTCCGGCACTACTTAAACGTCCCTTAAAGGTTGCATCAGCGATTCTGGTTGCCCTGACTTCCGTTGCGAGATTCCAAACAAACAGAGCCAGCTAGCCCCTCCCTCCGTGTTTTAAAAATGATCATGGACACGTATTTTCTTGAATGCGCCACACATACGACAATCGAAAGGTTGCATAGCCCAGGCACGAGCGCAAAACACCACAACACCCATCCCTTGTCTGTGATTGGTTGGAACACTGTTTATTTTGATTTTGAGGTGTTGGTAGTACCATTTCTTTTTGTGTGCGATCTCGGAAGCCTAGGCTACCTAGAGAGACGCAGTTTTTTGACAGCCTGCTTATGGGACGGGCAGCTAGCGGATCGTGAGGAAAAAGCAGATGAATGTGATACTTTATGTTTCAATCAGAATCGCTGATACAACCTTTAAATGCAGACTTCATTGTTGCACGTGCGGTGAATGGTCAGATGCTAGACACATTGGGCACCATTACTGCAACTCTACATTTAGGGGAAGACTCCTGGCAGCATGTTTTCAATGTGCTTAGGGGGTCCACACAAGCAGCACTGTGGGTCTTGACTTTCTTAACGTCAACCATGCACTACTGGACTATGCGGGACACTGTAATTCTCCTTTTGTGTGCCAAAGACTTGATTCCAGAGTGTTGAAATGTCTCCATTACCACTGACACAATAATACCCCCCCCCCCCCCCCCAGTGAGATGCTGGTTCAAGTAAATGTGTCCCCAGCTGGCCTCGTTGACCAGCTCCCGGACATTGTTGGCTACTTAGCACCCAACCTTCAAAACAAATGTGAGTGTGTTCAAGATTCAATACTTTATTGCTATACAACTCTGTACAAGTTGCTAGGGATTTGTTTCAGTGTGCTCATGACAGTACATGACAGTACAAGACCCACACAAAAGACACATAAAACATAGAACATAATTTCAGCCATGCAATATCCTTCCAAGGATCCCACACATAAGACATATAGCCCACTTCCACCTGGTTGACAGGCCAGGGTAAGTGCTGTATGTTTGATTAAAGTGACAGGTGCTTATAGGTGCAAGTGATGTGCAAAATGGAGCAAGTCATGTGCAAATCTGCATAAGGTTCAATAAATAAGTACAATAATAAGTTAAGAAAACTTACATTATATAAAAACAGAGTAGAAATGAGTGTGTATTATACTATACAGGGCCACTGGGGGAGTCTGCATTCCTGATATACTGGTGTAGGGATGTAGAGTTGTTAAGAGATTTAATGGTCCTGCAGTTTGCGCTGTTGAGGAAGCGGGAGGTTTTAGTTTTGATGGCCCTCAACCTTCTACCTGATGGGAGTGGATTGAAGAGGGAGTTAGCAGGGTGCAATTTATCCTGAAGAGTTTTCAAGCCTCTACTGTGGATACGGGCCTCGTAGATTTCTGACTGCAGCCAACTATCTTGGAGGCCGTATGGACAATCCTGTCTAGTCACATCCTCTGCTGGACAGTAGAGTTGCCATACCAGACTGTGATTGAGAACGTAAGGACGCTCTCAATGGTGGCTTGGTAGAACTGCTGCATCCCCTTGCAGGCCACCCCAAACTTCTTTAGTTGGCGGAGGAAAAAGAGCCTCTGGTGGGCTTTTTTAATAATAGCAGTGATGTTATCTACCCATTTCAGAGAGGAGGAGATTATTGTGCCCAGAAATTTGAAGCTGTCTACCCGTTCCACCACCGCCGCATAGATGGACAGAGGTGGAGTCTCCTTCCTCTGTCTTCAGAAGTCCACCACTAGCTCCTTAGTTTTTACAATATTTAGCTCTAGGTTGTGGTGGGAACACCATTCAGTTAATAATAATTTCCAACTTCGAATATGATTTTTGGGCAAAAGTCAAAGCCCTAGAAGATGGTAACTGTTGGGAAAAACGGTCTGTCTAGCTACTGGACCAGATAAAATGAGACGGAGAGGTAATAAAGTCTATCGGCACGAGGACCTTGGATTTATTAAGTAAAGTGGCAACGGTTATACAGAGTCATAAAGCGTGAGAAATCGAATATGTCTAAGTCCCTAATCAGCGCTGATGGTTCGTCCGGAGCTTCGCCTCCGTGGAAGGTCTGCTTCAGAAGAAGGTGAAGAGTCCCTGTGTGATGCAGTCTTATGCTGTATCCTCCTCTCGATGAGGTGTGTGCGTTTGAGGTGTGTGCGGTTCTGTGTGTTTTGGCTCCCAGGCCCTGAGAGAGCTTCGTAACGGGGAGAGTTCCTCGTGTCTCCGGTGTGATAAATTAAAACGGGGAGTGCCCCCCTGAAATGTCTCGTGTGTGATAATTTAATGTGGCTCTCAGGCCCCTGGTGTGGGCAGAGGTATCTCTTGGTTCCTCCTAACGGGGAAGAGCTCTCAAAATGTCTCCTGTGTGATAAATTAATGTGGCTCTCCCGTTCTGGAGATGATACTGGTGCATTGTCTGAGTGTCCACCATCTGCCTGCCTGGGAGATGGGGCCTTCAGCTCCGGCCTTGACCTGACTATATATTATCATGTTTGTGTGGTTGGGTTAGAGCAAGAGTTGACTATATTATAATGTGTCCATGTGATGTGCTCATCAGGCTAGGGTAGGAGTTAGCTATATTTATAATGTACATGTGATGTACTCAGCAGGTTATTTTTCCCAACATATCCCCCTCAAGTCGTCGCAAGACGACTTTTACTCATTTGGGGTACGAGGGATAGGACTCCAGCACGGGACAACCATTATAACACCATTAGAAATAACAGAAAGAAGGCAAAATGATCATAAAAACAAACAACCATGAGCATGGGACTAAAACAACTCGCTGGACCTGGTGTATGGGGAAACCACGTGGGAGAAACGCTACCCATGCTTCAGACATGGGTATGCCATACACACCCCACCTAGGGGTGGCATCCACCCCGGCCTTACATCGCGAGCAGACAATACCAACAATACTGGCAGCAGATGATACACAACAAAACCAACACCAAACCATAACAACAACAACAAAATGCAACAACAAAACTAACAGTAAACAATAACGATATAAACAAAAATGCAACAATCACACAAACACTACACAATAACAATCACAGGAAAAGAAATGCAACCATGAAACGTGTCCCTAAATAATAATAATAATGTCAGAAAGATATGAGGTACACAACGGATGGCAATCCCCCTCAACCCATCCCTAGATGACCACACACTAAGGATGTGAGGAGGAGTTAACTGGTCGTGTAACAATAAGCAATCACACGCATGGGGTATTCAGGGTAGGCCCGGGGCACGGGAACAACTGAAACCACGGAATAGTCCTGAGCGTCATCACGGGCAGGTGGTCGCAAGGCGCCACCTGAGCATTAGATCCTTTTATTCAACTGCGCTCAGGACCTCATCTGATAAACGGGCAATCAAGGCCCCTGGAATCTCGCCCGTGTGTATCCCCGAGCTCCATCTTGTTCTCCAGCCGGATCAGGTCGGGCCCCTCTGGCGGTCCCTCGTCCAAACTCTCCGGTGTATACTCGATCCCCAGGTAAGCTTGGATGGCATGGATGTACAACAGTTAGATGATCAAACATATTTTCCTTAATTCTATTTCTAATTACTCTAATGGAAGTCCCTTTTGGGACCCTCAAATGTTAAGTGAAGGCATGGGTCGACCCTTAAGCATTTCATGCGGGGTTAGATGCGTCGTTCTGTTAGTTTTCATGCGATAACTCATTAGTGTCAGTCGTAGTGCATTAGTCCTTTAATTTAGTACTCTAATTTAACTTTGTTAATCTTTGTCTCAAGCGTCCCATTCCTCTCTCCACCATACCTTGTGGTCTGAGGATTGTAGACACAGACTAGTCTTTATTCGACATGCAAATGTTGAATCACTTGAGTGTTCTCTGAATAAACGTTTTGTCTGAGCTTATTTCTGACGGAATTCCAAACCTTGTCATGACTGCTCTAGTCCAAAACTTGATTACTGTAGCCGCACTTTGGTCTTTTGATGGGACTGCTTCTACCCATCTGTTGAACACTGTGTTTTTTTTTGTTTGTTTGCAAGTATGGTGAAGAAAAAACCTTGTGTTCTAATCTTTTTTTTTTTTAATTCTCCTCAATACCTCCCCCCTTGCGCAATTGGTGCAACCAACGTCGAAACGTCTAACCTTAACCATCAGCAAACTAAAACCAATCTTTTGGGAAGGGAAATCGAAACCAGTATGTCCAAAACCAAAGCCCAATATGGGTGGGTTTACCATCAGCCGCCTGAAACCACGCTGTTCCAAAGTCATGCACTAAACCGAAAAACGTACATGCGTTAGTGGGCTTCTATACCACAAAGGTAAAATAAAATAAAACGCGACATGCCCCGTTCCAAGACCACCTCTGCTGCCAGAGCTGACATATCTGACTCCTGTTCCTCCTCCACCCTACACCCCACCCGGCACTTCCCATGATTGTTGCAGCTCGTCACTTCATGATCAAGTGAGCCAGTGCCCACAGCGACTCTGCCAAGTAATCGTGACTGTGCCTGCCTTAGGTCGTCCCGGGTGTCCAGGTGGGATCTTACCCGTCGTTGGCTAACCAGCCTTCCATACTGGCTCGCTGCAGGATGCCGTACCTGGAATACAATCAACCCCCACCCATATGGTAGTATAGATCGCAAAGTGGAGGGATGGAGACAGAGTCTTCAGCCCCATCTGACCTATGCAGCCAAGCGTGCGTAATGGATACACATCAGGGGGACTATAAGACAAAAGGTAATTTATCAGAGTTAAAATTATTGCAGCAGCAGTAGTGGCATTTGAAAGGTAAACCCACTACTTCCGAATCCAAATTGACAACATAGCACGTATGACTCCTTCCCAGCAGATGTGGCGTCAACCCACCTACTGTCCTTTACTAGGGAGATGCGAAAGAAAACAAAAATCACAATATTAAAACTTGCATTTTCAATATTGGGCGACTCTCTTTTGTCTTAACCGTTACTCAAAATCACAATTCTCTTCATAATCCTACCCGATTGCCCTTCACTATCTATTTAAATTGGACGACCTAATTAAACCTTTTATTCTACCTATTGCTTGCATTTAATGTTCTCCATATTCTGATTCACTACTATACCAAACCCAAACCCTCTATGTTGATCTTAACTAGTTTATTTCAACACTGAATTGATACATTGTTTCTATTTACTAATTAACCATATTGTTGTATCTGAAGTGTGCTTGTGTATCCCCTTGTGTACTCCATCACTCGGAGTAGGAGAGGATTCTCCCCTACCTCGGCAGCCCTGACACACACACGAGAACAGGCTCACATACGCATCCTTTCTTATTTTATTTTACTTATTTATTTTGAATGACATGTCATTGTGGATAACCTAAATTAGAAATTTGGATAACGTTTTATCATACTTATTCGGTCAAATTTTTAAGTATTGCCGATTGTTTTTTCTAAATTATAAGATCACTTTTAATAAATGTATCTATTACTTAACATAATTTCTAAAGGAAATATTTTATTTGTGTTGTTATCTTGGCACCTAGACCTCGTCAGGTCCAAGCACCAAAATAACATCCACCTATCCACGCAGAGTCCATGGGTTGGGTCTGCTCCTCCTTTGATGAGTCACTTTACCCTGGCGCCATTGAACCCATTGACTCCTGTGGAGTGTGGTGTGCAGACAATTTTTAACGCTAATTGCTCATGTTTTGGAGTCTAGATAATTATTCCTAAATCCTGTGATCACCATGTAACTTACTCAGGGACACATCAACACTCAGCTAGGAGGAGCTGGGGATCGAACTAACAACCTTGCGGTTACAAGACACCCTCTACTTCCTGAGCTAAACCGACCCCCAGCCTCCTCTCCGCTGATTTATTACCTCTGCGTCGGTCCGCGTCCGCCCTTTTTGCTTTCTTTACATTCCTCTCCCTTCTCCAAACACCTTCTCTCTCTGATCCAACCGTTGTCTCACCAGTGCTCTGTGTACCAAGATGTAATGATCTATACCACATGGTGTTCCGACACGATGCAGAGTCTCCAAGAGCCACAGAATCACCAATCCCAGCGGTGGTTCTAGGTTTTTTCTAAAACAGTGGACATGGGTTACATACAGGAACCAATTACAGAGTACATCCAAACGCACAAATAATCTATTAGGCACAATGCAAATTCAATCTCTTTCTCTCTGTTGTCTCTCTGTCCAGCCCCCACCTGCAGGTTTTTTTTTATTTTTTTTTACGTTCCTTCTCTCTAACTCTCTTTACCTCTCTTTATCTACTTCCTTTGCTTTCACAAATCTCCATAACCATTTTCACTTTCAGTAATCCTTTCCTTTCCTTTCTGGTTTATTCGTTTTTTGGACACTCTCCAAAACTAGATTTATTAATCTTAAAAAGGCCATCGAAAGATATCATTCTCCCAAAGAAAATTCTAACCGGAAAGCCTTCTCCAATCTCATCGCCACTTCTCGTTGCCAATCCACACACTCTTCCTCTTCTCTGTCTCACTCTTCACAAATCACTTCATCTGACCCCTCTAACTCAACTCAATGTAACTCTTTCTCACTCACTCGCTCACTCACTCACTCACATATACAACTTAAAATAAGAATGGAGCTATACCTATGACTTGGAGCTGTCATAGGTATTAACTGCGTGTGTTCCGAGAATCCTAAAGTTTTGGTGAATTTTCCTGCCAGGGTGAGGTGAGAGGCATAATTTGGACCTACGCGAGTGTAAGTGGTTCCAGTGTGGGCCATCATTGGCGTGCCTCTATAATTTATCAGAACCTGCAGTATTGGTTCCTCATCAGCTTGTTTTTGTGATTGCTACAAGCTGACCCTCCCCCTGTGGATTCTCTGGGCACCCCTAGTATCCCTGAGCCATAAAGGGACCTGCCTGTCCCTGGTCGCTGTTACCCTGTGTTTGCTGGGATGGAAAAGGGTTAGTAAAACAATTTCTCTTAGTATGTCCTTCCTGGTTGCACCCAAAACATATTAAAGGACCTCTGCGTTGTCCTTGGGATCCTGGTTGTTGATTGTTTCTAAACTGTCCTCGGGCCCCTGATTCTGTCCATTTTTATTTGTGGGGTTCCCATAATTATGGATGTGTACATGTGTAACAGGTGGAGTAGGTGACAGTTGGCTCTGAGGCTGTTGTACTGGGAGAGAAAATGCCAATTGTGGATATTGGTTTTGAAGTGCGCCCTGCTGGGCGGCTTGCGATATTACAGCAGCTGGTTCTAAAACACCTGTCATCCTTGACCAAAGAGATACACCCCATATTTTAATAGGTGTAGTCCTACTTGTACAGTTTATCAAGATTACTTTATTTTATTATTATTCTCCTTCTTTAATCATATCCATATTTATTCAATTATTCTTTCCTGTGTGAAAATAATATGAATCACTTAGTTAATAGCAACACCTTCTTTAGTCCAATTGCATTAGATTATCATCACTGTTGTCCTATTAAAGTATCAACGCTATTGTCCTTATAACCTCCTCATGAACTTTGATGTTCTTCATCCTGAATGATAACTGTGTCAGGATGTTCATCATCCTGAATAAAAAAAAGAAAACTAAAACTAAACTTAAAGAAAAACTAATTAGCCATAATGTGAATATCCACTGCGTGTCTCCCTGTCACTCTCTCCCTCCTTCAGGAGAACACGCCCTCTCTCCCTCCTCAGTACGGGGTGCTGTTTGGTGCAAGACAACAGATAAGGGTGGAATGTGGCTTCTCTCTCTCTCTGCGTGTCTCCCTCCCACGTTGGGTGCGGCCATAACGCCTTGAAAGCGAGTGTGCTCTGGGGGCTGGGTGTGAGAGAAACCATGGGTAGTTCCTTTTCTCGGCCAGCAGAGGGGTTGTTCAGGTGAAACCTATGGACAGAGACTACAAGGAACTTCAAACATGGCAGACAGGGAACTACAAATTTATCAAAGCCTGAAAACTCAACAGAGCTCTACCTGCATTCCTTGGATATGTGGTATTTTATGGCGTATGGCCACCACACTCTTTCAGTTGAACACACTCTATTTCCTTTCTCTGTACTGTGTGTTAGTGTGTCTCTCTGTACTGCCTGAATGGTGTAGCTCGACAAATGGGGGGGGAAATGTGTTCTCTCTCTCTCACCCTTCCTCGCTCCCCTTAGGGTCAAGCAGCAGCTAGGACCGTTAACAGATAAGCCTGGAATGCAACATCCTCAACTCTCCATCATGGAACAAGGCCTAATAACTATCTCTCACACACAAAAAGATCCTTCTGTCCCTTCATTCACAAATAACTTTTCACTTTATTATATATAACTTAATACTGCTCCCCCTTTCCAAATTTCTATATACACAAAACTAGAAGCTGACCACCGAAATTGGTACAGGCCTCGTCAGGCCGAACCAAAACACCCTCACAGGTTCTAACTTCCATATGGTTTTAGGGAGGGGAACTACAACATGAGGTGGAGTAGAGGACTTCAAATATGGTGGACGGGGACCTCAAATGGGAGGACTACACATATGGGAAAGGGGATTACCCTCTGGGCCTGAAAACCATACAGAGTCCCTTCTCGTGGTCCTGAAACAGCCGTTCATTGTTAGAAAAACACGCACTCTATCGCTACCTCCAACTGTCTAGAGGGAAAATGGTCCCTCTCGATCGTCCTCCGACTTTAGCTCTCCTTGCTATCTCTCCTTGCTATCTCTCTCTCTCCCTCTCACACCAACACACACACACACACACCTAAACAGACCTTTCTCATTCTGTCTCCTCCAAACGCACACACAGAAACATCACCTCTTGCGTACACGCGCACAGAGACGCACACAGCCTTTCTCACTCTGTCTCCTCTAAACGCACACACAGAAACATCACCTCTTGCGTACACGCGCACAGAGACGCACACAGCCTTTCTCACTCTGTCTCCTCTAAACGCACACACAGAAACATATCAACAGACTTCTCGTTCTGTCTCCCGCAGACGCACACACAGAAACATATCAACAGACCTTTCGTTCTGTCTCTCACAGACGCACACAGAAACATAACAACAGACTTTTCATTCTGTCTCCCACAGATGCACACAGAAACATATCAACGGACCTCTCATTCTGTCTCTCGCAGATGCACACAGAAACATAACAACAGACTTTTCATTCTGTCTCTCACAGCCTCTTACACACACAGAAACATCACCTCTTGCGTACACGCGCACACACGGAGTCGCTCACAGCCTTTCTCTCACTCTCACGCGCATACACACTGTCTCTCTGTCTCTCTCTTTCACCCATGCTCTCCTATTCTTCCACCCACGCCGACTCTCGTTCTCGACTCCGTACACACGCACTTGCTCTCTGGTCGTGAAGGTGGGGGTGAGAGGTCTCTGCTATCCCTAGTCTGCGTCAGTTCAGGTGTCTGTCCGTCAGTCCCCGCATATGCAATGAATATATGGCCAAGAAATCGTTGTGCTTCTTCGGGCGCCTCAGATTCACTTATCAAGGGCGGCGAGCCTTAGGCCTCGAGGGTGTTCTTTCACCACGCAACGAGCCTAGTTTATCTTATTCTCTCTGTGTGTCACTCATGCCCTAGGCACTGTTTCCTCTGCAAAGGGACTCTAACCCTGATAAAGGACTCTAACCTTCTTACCACATAGAATTATTTAATACACAAACAAAGAAGGGGACTCTAACCCCCCTTAAGACATAGGTGGGGACTCTAATCCCACCCGAGGGACCCTAACCCCCTTAAGACATAGTTGGGGACTCTAACCCCCTTACCACATAGAATTATTTAATACCCAAACAAAGAAGGGGACTCTAACCCCCCTTAAGACATAGGTGGGGACTCTAATCCCACCCGAGGGACCCTAACCCCCTTAAGACATAGTTGGGGACTCTAACCCCCTTACCACCGAAATTATTTAATACCTAAACAAAGAAGGGGACTCTAACCCCCCTTAAGACATAGGTGGGGACTCTAATCCCACCCGAGGGACCCTAACCCCATTAAGACATAGTTGGGGACTCTAACCCCCTTACCACATAGAATTATTTAATACCCAAACAAAGAAGGGGACTCTAACCCCCCTTAAGACATAGGTGGGGACTCTAATCCCACCCGAGGGACCCTAACCCCCTTAAGACATAGTTGGGGACTCTAACCCCCTTACCACATAGAATTATTTAATACCCAAACAAAGAAGGGGACTCTAACCCCCCTTAAGACATAGGTGGGGACTCTAATCCCACCCGAGGGACCCTAACCCCCTTAAGACATAGTTGGGGACTCTAACCCCCTTACCACCGAAATTATTTAATACCTAAACAAAGAAGGGGACTCTAACCCCCCCTTTAAGACATAGGTGTCTCCATTACACATCCATTACTTGGCCATCGGTAGTCTTGTATCACTATGCCCGATTCTTATAGGCCCTATGGTCTCGAGGGTATTCTTTCACCATGTAACGAGCCAATATTCGATGTGTCACGCGTTCAGGGTCAATTGGGTTTATGGGGAAATACTGGGATGCAGTCCTATTCGTCCCCACGAGATATCCCGTAGCGAACCGCTCTCACAGTCTCACCTCCTAATGTGATTCCTATATAACTATGCAGAGTTTGGATTTTATCAACAGGTTCTGCCTACCTTTTGTTGGGCGTACGCGAGGTGAGACTGCAGGAATCGGTCCGGTGCTCCGGGGTCCCGAGGTCTGTCTAGCTACTGGACCAGATAAAATGAGACGGAGAGGTAATAAAGTCTATCGGCACGAGGACCTTGGATTTATTAAGTAAAGTGGCAACGGTTATACAGAGTCATAAAGCGTGAGAAATCGAATATGTCTAAGTCCCTAATCAGCGCTGATGGTTCGTCCGGAGCTTCGCCTCCGTGGAAGGTCTGCTTCAGAAGAAGGTGAAGAGTCCCTGTGTGATGCAGTCTTATGCTGTATCCTCCTCTCGATGAGGTGTGTGCGTTTGAGGTGTGTGCGGTTCTGTGTGTTTTGGCTCCCAGGCCCTGAGAGAGCTTCGTAACGGGGAGAGTTCCTCGTGTCTCCGGTGTGATAAATTAAAACGGGGAGTGCCCCCCTGAAATGTCTTGTGTGTGATAATTTAATGTGGCTCTCAGGCCCCTGGTGTGGGCAGAGGTATCTCTTGGTTCCTCCTAACGGGGAAGAGCTCTCAAAATGTCTCCTGTGTGATAAATTAATGTGGCTCTCCCGTTCTGGAGATGATACTGGTGCATTGTCTGAGTGTCCACCATCTGCCTGCCTGGGAGATGGGGCCTTCAGCTCCGGCCTTGACCTGACTATATATTATCATGTTTGTGTGGTTGGGTTAGAGCAAGAGTTGACTATATTATAATGTGTCCATGTGATGTGCTCATCAGGCTAGGGTAGGAGTTAGCTATATTTATAATGTACATGTGATGTACTCAGCAGGTTATTTTTCCCAACATAACTTACTACAATCCTCAGTAGCTTGGTGGTAGCTTCACTTTATCATGAATCAAGTAACCTGTAATGTACATTTATTTGTAACATTTTAGTATTATTAAATTATATTTGTAATGGCAAAACTAGCTTGGCCACACAAGATACGATTTCCTGGGGTATTTCTCTGGCTAAACACAGCACAACCGTTTGTAGTATTGCCAATATCCCTGCAACATACAACATACAACAAATATGATGGCAATGTTAGGCATAAACTCATTAATCTTATGTGCATTTTTAGATATCTCCATCTCCAAGATAACATGGACCCTGCTGTGGACAAGTCCGACAAGCTCTGGAAGCTCCGGGGATTCATGGACCTCCTCCTTGCCAAATTCCAGGATCTCTATGAGGTCAATGGCTTTGTGACCGTGGATGAGTCCATGGTGAAGTTCAAGGGATGCCTGGCCTTCCGGCAGTACCTCCCCATGAAGCCAGTGAAGTGGGGAGTAAAGGTGTGGGTGATGGCGGAAAGTAAGACAGGCTATGTCAATAATTTCCAAGTTTACACGGGGGCCATTCAGGGTAAGGCTGAGAAAGACCTGGCTCACAGAATTGTGATGGACCTGGCCAAACCTTACTTTGGATCCAACCTAACCATATATATGGATAACTTTTACACCGGTGTCCCATTGATGGTGGACCTCAAGAACAGGGGGGTACAAGCTTGTGGGACGGTGCGTGCCAATAGAAAGGGCCTCCCCAAGAGCAAGGACCTCACGAAGCAGGCTGGCATGAACAGGCACCAATTCAAGGTGGCGCAGCAGGATGACCTGACCTTCTGCATATGGCAGGACACCAAGGCAGTGATGGTCCTGTCAAATTTCCATGACCCGACAGCTTTTGGGTCAGTAAGGAGGAAGGCGAATGGTCAACGCCAAGTGGAGGTTCGTGTGCCAGCCTGCCTTGCTGACTATCAGCAGCACATGAAGGGGGTAGACCTGCTGGACCAGATGGTGGGATACTACCAGATCCAGCATAGGTCTACAAAGTGGTGGAGGAGGCTTTTTTTTTTATTTCCTCACGGTGGCGTGCTACAATGCCTTTGTGGCTGCCAGGTCTGCAGGAGGAGCCGACTAGAAATATAGGAGGGGGGGCTACAAAGACTGGCTGGAGGATCTGACCATGGAGCTGATCGTCCCGGTCACCAAAAGAAGTGCTCCCTAGGTGCTCCCCACCAGCCCAATTGGAGCTTCGGCTGAGCATGACCTGGTCCAGCTAAACACTAAGAAGGAAGACCTGCAGGGAGTGTTCTTTGAAGCACAGCGGCACCGACGTGCGTCCTGGGTCCACGCTGATGGGGTGCAGGCAGTGTGACCTTCCTCTGCACCACGAGTGCTTCATGCATCACGTCCTTCGCCACGAGAGATGATGTGTGTGTGTGTGTGTGTGTGTGTGTGTGTGTGTGTGTGTGTGTGTGTGTGTGTGTGTGTGTGTGTGTGTGTGTGTGTGTGTGTGTGTGTGTGTTCAAAAAGGAGGGATGTGAGCCATGGAGCTCAGACTGAGAATGTTCCCAGTTCCGTCTCAGGACTTTCCCCACTTCTTTCCCACCTCCTATCATACCAAGGTGCCTTGTTCTGTGTGTTGGCATATTTTAAAATGTTATTTGTTATTTGTGATATGTTATTTGATGATATAAAGTATTTTTCCTTACAAATCTGATTTTGAGATTCTTTATAAAAATGAGTTGCTATGTTAGTGCTAAAGGAGCATGTTTTAATACAACCTGTGAGTCTTACCTTTAAAATGCAATTTATTTCATGTTTCTATGTGCTACAGAGGCTTAGATATTAAGGTTTTCATAGACGTTGACAATTCTTAGTATTTTTCAGAAAACCCTCAGGAGATAAGGACATTTATATCTATTATACATAGGTTTTTATAGGCGTTTTTGGCAGGCGTTTTAGGAGTAAATGGGTTAAAGAAAGGATCTCATTTCTGTAGGCACTGTCATCATCCCCTGAAATCAACCCTATCAAGGTTGTATCATCAGCTAATTTAAGCATTTTCACTGATTCACTGTGTGATATGCAGTCATTAGTGTACAGAGAATATAACAGAGGTGATAATACACACCCCTGGGGGGCACCAGTACTAATGTGTTTGGCCTGTGACAACTTGATATTGATTTTGACAACTTGTGTTCTTTGCTGTAGGAAATCTAAAATCCAGTGACATAAGGAGTTCTGGACACCCATGTTTTGGAGTTTATAGAAAAGTTTGCTGGGTACAATCGTATTAAAAGCAGAGCTGTAGTCTATAAAAAGTACCTTTGCATAGGGTTGCCTGGGGACTCAAGATGTTGTAGAATAGAGTGGATACCAAGTGACACAGCATCCTCAACAGACCCATTAGTCCTATATGCAAACTGAAAGGGGTCTAGACAGACAGCTTTGGACAGATGATCACATATGATTTTTTCAAAGATTTTCATTATGACAGATGTAAGAGCTACCGGTCTATAATCATTTAAACCAGTGATGCTGGGCTTCTTGGGCACAGGAATAATAACAGCTGACTTAAAACATGTGGGGACTCTGCATTCCCTCAGAGACCAGTTAAAAATGTCTGTAAGTACTGGGGTCAGTTCATCAGCACAATGTTTGATGGTAGCAGAGGATACGAGGTCAGGGCCTGCGGCTTTCCTACAATTCTGCTTTTTTAGTAGCCGCCTAACCTCATCCTCCTGTATGACAAAAGGGTTTTGATGCCCGTATAAGGGCATCATCCCGATCTTTGTCAAAGCGGCAATAACATTCATTAAGACTGTCAGGCAGTTGTGGCTCACACAGTGATGTCAGTGAGAGATGGGGTTACTACAGCCCGTGTGTTAAATCCTACAGATCAGGACATTGTACTCAGAGAGGGAATGCACCTGGGGGAGTTTTTCTCGGTGGATGAGTCCGAGCTTGTATCACTCCCGCAGGTTGCTGTCGAGACAGTCTCTGCTATTTCACAAAATGAGCTGCTCCCTGTGTCACTAGAGGATTCGCCCGCCAGTCTGCAACAGAAAGCGCGATTGGGTGCTCTGCTAGTAGGACACAGGGAGTAACCTGTGGTAACCATGATCCAACCCGGACTGGCAGACGGAACCCTCGGACATGAGGTAGAGGTGGGCTGCATCCACGGCCAAACAGAGACCTACCCCACAAACCGCATTACAGTACAAACCCAGAAGGGAACCTTCACGGTTCAGGCCGGGGTGGTACTGTACCTCCCCATGCCTCTTTTAATTGGACGGGACTGCCCCATCTTTGGAAGACTGTTGAAGGCGGAGCTCAGGACACCCCAACCCCGACGTCTCCGGATAGGACCACGCCGGTTGCGTAGCCGGCCCGTCTACATGGCAGCCCAACCACGACGACGAGTCCCTTCGGAAGATCTACAAGAGGGACGGGACGCCAACCACATGCCTCGTCCACGGACTCCATTCCCCGGGGGACCCCAGACACGATGACCGCCTCCGAACAGACACCCCCACCGGAGGAGAGAGAGAGCCCAGACCTCATCGATTCCTCCGACCTCCCCCTCGCCGTCGAGGGACGTACAGACAGGGGTGGACAGTTTGACACCACCCAACTGGAGGATGACGCTCTTAAACATGCCTGGGGACACGTGCAGGTCTGCGAGGGCGTATCCAGGGACTCGGTGAGTGGCCGGCACTACCAACACTTCAGCACACGGTGGGGATTACTGTATATGGTAGTGCAGAGGGGAGGAGAGGAGATGGAACAATTGCTAGTGCCAAGGACATATGTGAGCAGGAGTCAGAGTCCGCCTTCGCCCCTACAGGGTCCCGGAGGCACTCCGAGCCACCATCAGGGCAGAGGTCGCCAGCATGCTGCAGGCGGGGGTCATCGAGGAGTCCCACAGCGCTTGGTCCAGCCCTGTCGTTCTGGTACCCAAGCCAGACGGGACTTATAGGTTCTGCAACGACTTCCGCAAACTGAATGAAGTTTCAGCATTTGACGCGTACCCCATGCCCCGGGTGGATGAATTGATCGAGCGACTGGGTCCGGCCAGGTTCATATCCACCCTTGACCTTACCAAGGGATATTGGCAGGTCCCCCTCACCCAGAAGGCCCGGGAGAAGACGGCGTTCGCCACACCCGACGGGTTCGACCAATATACTCTCCTTCCGTTCGGGGTGCATGGGGCACCCGCGACCTTCGAGAGGATGATGGACTGGATCCTACGGCCCCACAGGGAGTACACTGCCGCATACATTGATGACATTGTGATACATAGCAGCACCTGGGCCCTACATCTGCACCATATCTGAGCCGTTTTGGGAGCGCTCCTAACAGCCGGCCTCACAGCCAACCCAAAAAAGTGCCACCTGGGCCTGGAAGAGGCCTCCTATCTGGGCTATCGAGTAGGGAGGGACAGTGTAAAACCCCAAGACGGAAAGGTGCAGACCATCAGGACCTGGCCCAGACCGCAAACCAAGAAACAAGTGAAGTCGTTTCTGGGACTCGTTGGCTACTACCAACGATTCATCCCCAGCTTCGCAACACTGGCCAGCCCCCTCCACGAGCTGACGTGGAGGGCTCTACCCAACCGAGTGGCCTGGACGGACGAGATCGAGGACTCCTTCTCGCGCCTACGACAAGCCCTGTGCACCGAACCACTGCTAATCACCCCCGACTTCAATCTCCCCTTCGTGGTCCAGGACGACACCAACGCCAGGGTGACGCGCTGGTTCCTGGCCCTACAAGACTACCACTTCCAGTTGTTCCATCGACCAGGACGGGCTCACGCCAATGCAGACCCCATATCCCGGAGGGACGCCTGCTTAGGTCTTACCAGAGGAACCCCCAGCTTGCTGCTGATGGTCGGCATTTGTGGCAACCCCGCGCCGGCGGACCTGGAGGAAACTCGCCAACTCTCTGTACAGCGCCCTCTCTACGGACAAGTAGTCCAAGGGAGATACATCCCCTTCAACACGGCTGTAACCACTCACCAATCAAGTCACAGACAATTATGGGGATCACCTGGGGGAAGGTGGCGGCAGAGGGATATTAAAGGCCGAGCACACAGCAGTCAAGGGAAGGAGACACGTAGGCGAGACAGGCACGCGACAAGACGAGACCGACGGACTATATTGCCCTAACGTTTGGAACGCTTTCCGGTAGGAATAACCGAAGAGTGCCGGGAGCGACATTCACGCCGGACACCAAGAGGGATCTGGCCGCAGAACCCACACCCCATAGTGGAAGTAGCCTTAGTTATTTTATGATTTTCCTTATTCTCCTGAGCGGTCTAGAAATAAAACCCTTGTTTCCCACTTGTTTTGGTTCCATAAGCCTCAGCCTGATACATGTGGAAAGGATTTTTTTCGAAACACTTAGCATCTATAACATTTTTACCCCCTGGCTCCAGCTTTACATGCTGCATCCTCCTTTGCAGCGTGCGGATGTTAGGCAGTGGAATCTGCATTTGCTGGAGGGATTTATAACCATTGGTCCATTTTGTTTGGATTGCTTTTTTAATTGTCTCCTTTCCTCACCGTAATCCTCTCTTGTTAACACTTACATATAAACAATATTCATCCCTGTTCCTTTGCTTTGTTCTTGTTTTCCCAGTTGGATACAAACACACACATCTTTGTTGTCCCACTCATTGTTTAATAAAAAATATACTTTTCTTTTTAATTTCAGCAGCGGGTAGCATGCGGTTCAGTCTACTTCAGATTGATGTGGAAGTGGAAGAACCAGAGACGCTGGATATGCGCTTCATATCCAGGTCAATTCACACACTCTTGTGAGTAAAGCATATAGACGGAGAGGAGAGGGGAGCTCCTTAAAAAACTAATGTTACATTATTTTGCGCTACAGACGCTTCATATCAAGGTCATTTCACACACCTGATTACAGCATATAAACGGAGAGGAGAGCTCCGTCTTCCCTTTAGAAACAAAAAGTATTTTGCGCTATGGACGCTTCATATCCAGGTCAATTCACACAACTGTGAGTAAAGCATATAAACGGAGAGGAACTTCCGTAAAGTTGGAAATAAATGGGCAGATTCTGAGTTTGCGGTTCAATAGATCATCAATGAAACATCGTTGCGACACAATTGAGTGTATTAAACTAGAGAACCAGCTACAACATTGTTTTCATCCAAACGAGCCGTCTTTAGCGAACGGTGAATTGCATTGGCGTCTATGAGCTGTCGGCTTTCAGGCGCGAGCATAGGGACCGTCTGCAAAGTGCAAAACTGAAAACGACTCTATGGTAGAAGTTCAATAGCGTCGCCATTATTGACGCTAGAGCCCAAAAACGTTTTCCATATAGGCATGGGTCCTTTATGATCTTACTGCAACCTTTAGTTTTGAAAAATATATATCTACTTATTTTTGAGGAATTTATTTTTAGCAAAAATGTCAATATACATCTTTTTTTAGCAACAATTTCAGTAGCGTCACCATTATTGACTCTAGAGCCTCAAAACTTGTTCAATCGAGGCATGGCCTCTTTATGGTCCTACTACAACCTTTGTGATTGTTGTAGTATTTGTGTTATGTGGTTTTACTGTATAGGGTGGTTGTTGATATAATATATTTTTCGTTAAATAAATGTAAATATTTGTGTGGGGGGACGTGCGACGTCTGGCCTGCAGGGGGAGTATGGGCAGGTTGGGAGCGCACCGGATTGGCTGGGGGGGTTGGACCTGAGTGCGAGCAGGTGTCAGCACTCAGGCCAATCAGGGAGTGTTTGTATTTATGTGCCTGCTTTGTGGTTAGTAGGAGGCAGACCGGGGAGCAGAGAGAGGTCCAACGCGTTCCCCACCAGAGATCGCAGGTCGTGGATCGCAGAACGCGAGGACTCTCCTGGACTTTAATTTCAATTTTAGTTTCAAGTCTCTCTCCCTTTGTTTTGTTACGCTTCCAAATAAAGACGTGCCCAGTGAGGGAAGACGAACTGTGGCCTCCGTGCGCTCTCTGATCCTGTTACAGTGAAGCCCAATACGGGGCGGGCGCAGACATGGACCAGTCACGGCTGGGAAGCGTGCTCGGGCATCTGGCCCAGATGGCGGAACGACAGGGCCAGCTCCAGCATACCCAAAGCGAGGTGCTCACAGAGCTGGCCCAGTCCATGGCGGCGGATCGGGCCGTCCTACGGGAGCTCCTCGCCTCCGGGGGACGTGGCGAGGGACCCAGGGGAGCAGGACCCGTGGCCAACATCCACGTCCCAAAGATGGGGAAGGCGGACGATGCGGAAGCCTTCCTGGAGACTTTTCAGGGGGTGGCCGAGGTCTCCGGGTGGCCTCATCAGGAGTGGGCTCATCGTCTCCTGCCGCTCCTGACGGAAGAGGCCCAGCTTGCGGACCACAGTCTGCCAGCCGGGGCCCAGCGGGACTATGGGACCATCACCAGGGCCATCCGGGACCGGCTTGGCCTTTACCCGGAAGAACATCGTCGCCGGTTCCGGACACTGGCGTTCACCGAGGGGGACCGTCCCTTCGCCTTTGCCCAGCAGCTGCGGGACCAGGCGAGGAGGTGGTTCGTTCCGGACCAGAACTCGGCAGAGGACGTGGTGGAGCAGGTGGCCCTGGAGAGGTTCGTTGAGGGGCTTCCGGCCAGGACCTCCGCCTGGGTCCGGTACCACCGGCCAGAGAGCCTCTCCGCTGCAGTCGACCTGGCGGAGAGCCACCTGCAGACCCACCAACGGCCCAGCGACCACCAACACCGGTCCCACGCACCGGTGCAGCAGCCCTACGACGGGACAGGCCAAGCCCGGCGCTGAGGGCGAGAGGGGGGGTCCCCGTTACGGAGCGGGCACGTGAATATCCTCCCACCCCCACTCCACAGACGGGCGCTCAGACGGCAGGGGAGGGGTGCTGGAGGTGCGGGCGGCCTGGTCACTTCCGGCGGGATTGCCCTCTAATGGAGGTGGGCCAGGTCGTGGGCATCACCGTTGCCCCGTCTCCTCCCCCCGGTTCCGGCGAGGAGTACCGTATCCCGGTGAGGATACAGCGGGGTACGCACCAGGCGCTGTTGGACTCAGGCTGCATGCAGACCATGATCCACCAGCGTCTGGTGCGGTCCGAGGCATTGGTGGAGGCAGACCGGGGAGCAGAGAGAGAGAGAGGTCCAACGCGTTTCCCACCAGAGATCGCAGGTCGTGGATCGCAGAACGCGAGGGCTCTCCTGGACGTTAATTTCAATTTTAGTTTCAAGTCTCTGTTTTGTTTTGTTACGCTTCCAAATAAAGACGCGCCCAGTGAGGGAAGACGAACTGTGGCCTCCGTGCGCTCTCTGATCCTGTTACAAATTGTTTTAAAGATTATACTTGTAATATGTTCAATCTCTTCATATTTCCCCTGTTCATTACTGTGCACAAATGTACTGTATGTACACCCTTCTGGTGCTTTGCGAGCACACAAACAAAATTGCGATATAAAATAAAATTCACCTCCGCTGCGGCAACTCCAGGCTAGGGGAAACACTGTATATGATATGTATCACATGATATTATTTAGATGTAGAGCTCCAGGACTGTAACGCAAGTGTTGTACACTTCTGTGTTATTTGGATAACCGTTCTGCTGTTGGTGTTATGGCGCAAAACACATCGGTTCTTTGACGTCTCTGGTATTTCCACAACGAGACTGTAGTTGGGGTTATCTCTGCCATCGTTGCGCCCCACTGCTTGCTGCCCGCTGCCGCGAAGCACCACCGCCTGGCAGCGGGCAGCGCGGGGTTCAGTCTACTTCAGATTGATGTGGAAATGGAAGAACCAGAGACCAGAGTTCTCCGACGCAGTCATTTGCGATTCATAATATCGTCTGGAGGAGCACACAGCTTTTGGCCGTGATAATATGTAGTATTATATTATTTAGATATAGAGCTCCAGGACTGTAACGTAAGTGTTGTACACTTCTTTGTTATTTGGATAACCGTTATGCTGTTGGTGTTATGGCACATAACACGTCGGACTCTCGTCTCTGGTCTTTCCACAATGAGACTGGTAGTGTGGGTTATCTCAGCCATGGTTGAGAAGGAATTGGGAGAAAGGAACTTTGGCTTAACTCCCTGAAGTACATGAACCACGACATGGAGGAGAAAGGGATTGTTGCCCGCGATTGTCTCCCGCTTGAGCCCCGCTTCCGAAGGACCACCGCCTCGGCGCTGCCCGCTGCAAGAGGCAATGGTGCCCGAGCAATGCCCGCTGCCGAAGCATTGGTCCCTTGGCAGCGAGGCTCCGGTGGGAGACAAAAATCGCGGGCAACAATCCCTTTCTCCTCCATGTCGTGGTTCAGTCTACTTCAGATTGATGTGGACGTGGATAGGGATGGGAATCGAGAACCGGTTCTTGTTCAGAACCGGTGCCGAGTCAACCGATTCCTTGGAATCATTAGCAAGCCTGCTTAACGATTCCGCTTATCGGTTCCAGTCGCGGGAAATGCGTCATGGTTCATAATGCAGCAAACACGGCGCCGACGAGGAAGAAGCGCATTGTGCGTTCACACCAAACGCGACGGGGTGACAAGATCCCATACAAAGCGAACGTAGAGACTCGTATTGGGCAAATTTTTCGCGACAGAAAACCGGCGACAACTTTTGATTTGTCACGCCACACTTTCGC
This sequence comes from Gadus macrocephalus, assembly GCF_031168955.1. NCBI lineage: Eukaryota > Metazoa > Chordata > Actinopteri > Gadiformes > Gadidae > Gadus > Gadus macrocephalus. The sequence continues at coordinate 1,031,360 of NC_082404.1, read as the reverse complement.
CGTGCACAGGCGAGCGTGTTCACAGGGATTTGTGCCGCGACAAATTCGCTCGAGTTGAAATATTTCAACTTTGACGCGAATTTCGCGTGATGACAGCCAATCAGCGTTCAACAGCGTGACAACTGAGTGACATGTGCAACGTAACAGCCAATCAGCGTTCGACCGTCAAACTCAGTGCAGTGCAGTCCGGGGTGAACTGCAGCATGGAGGAGAAAGTGATTGTTGCCGTTTCCGACTCCCGGAGCTCTATATATAATAGTATATAATATAATATAATTGTATATATAATATCACGGCCAACAGCTCTGTGCGCCTCCGGATGGCCGTAGCGTGGGGAGCTCTCATAGGGATTGGGCTTCTCGGGGTTGTTTACCGGCGTTGCTATGGTTTCCGGTCTTGTGTGTTCCAACGGTTTATTAGGTAGGCCCATCTAATAAAACTCTGTCTAATCAATACTTCATTTTGTTTGTCAGTTGAATTTTGTTACAAGTTGAATGCAAATGAGCACGGTTGGTATTCCAAAAGGTGTTTTTAGTTTTATGGCACATAATGTGGGTATTTGGGCTTAAAAAGCCAAACATATATTTTTTTGTCTAGACCAATTGATTTGAACATGTACAATTTCCTAATACTAGACGCACTTCTGATCAGATATTAAATAGATTTAATACAAACAAACACATTTGTACTTATTTTCTCACCCAATGAGAATCGATAAGGAATCGGATCGATAAGCAGAATCGGAATCGTGAATTTCTTATCAATTCCCATCCCGAGACGTGGAAGAACCAGAGACGTCAGAGAACCTGAAGCAGTCATTCGAGATTCATAATGTCGTCTGGAGGCGCACACAGCTTTTGGCCTTGATAATATATATTATATGAGATATCTATGTATAATATGATATTATTTAGATATAGAGCTCCAGAACTCCCGCCGGAGCACCTGGAGTGTTCTAGAATATTTACAGAACACGGACAAAGGCTGTGTGCGCCTCGCCATTGCGATACATCCACTGTCTCAGGGCCCCACCCCCACCCTCCTCCTTGACCCGCCTTTCTCCTCCTCATTTGCATTAAAGCTACAGAGGGACGCGTTTGGGGAAAGCTCAATGTGCGACTAGCTCGTAGTGGCTGTAATTCTGCACCACGGCTGAATTTCGGGAATGTCTTCAAATACTGTGTTAGGGGCCCACTAATGTCTATATTAAAGGTTGGGTATGGGATTCGCGAAAATCCAGCAGATTTGGAAAACACACAACTCAAATGGTGACTCTGAATGACTCTGACTCCACCCATTCCAAGTACATGGACGCGCAATCATGCACGAGCGAACATTAGCTAGTTAGCCAGCTCCAGTAGCTAGCTACCGCAGGACAGGGGCGCAACTGCCTACTTTCTGGGGGGTATGCAGACACATAGCAGGCGCCCCCCCCCCCCCCCTCTTTGATCTGGGCACAAATTTGACCTAAAACACACTCTGATATTGAATCAAAAAATTCATTTAGAGTGCACCGGTGTTTTCTTTAGTGGCAGCCTTTCTAAGATGCTCTGTCAGTGACATCATACCGTGCTATGAGATCAAGGATACCCAGAAAATGTGCATTTTGTCCCCCTCAGTGGCAGGTTTCTTTCTGCAAGGAAGAATATGCAGTCGATCACTCGAGTCAACTGGCCCTGTGCATTTCGCTATCAATAGTTTTACCTAGGCATAAGCGGGATGCCAATTCTTTCCACATCAGATACGCATTTATGTGGTAACCACTTCTTTCATGGTGCTTCAGTATCTTTTGCCGCTTTTCCACTGCATGGTACCAGCTCGACACGACTCGACACGACTCGACTCAGCTCGCATTTTTTGCGTTTCCACCGCGGTACCATGGTATCTGGTACCTGAAGTGGCTGCTTTTTCTAGTACCTACTCGCTCTAGGTTCCAAGCGAGCTGAGCCGATGCTAAAAGGTGACGTCGGCAGACGGCCGGCGACTGATTGGCCAGAGAGTGTGACGAAGTCACGAGAGCGACATGGCAACCATGTTGGTAACATCCATAGCAGCGCCGCAGCCAACATGTTCCACTTCTCCAACATGCCAGCTAATAATAGTAATGTGATCGATGTCCTCCATTGTTGTTATGTGGGTTCTGTCCATGTGTGGGTTGCGTATGTGTTGTTTGCGTCGCGTACACAAATACGTCACGGCCCTTTCGCGCAGCCGACCCCGCCCACGTCCAGGAGGTACTTTTTGCGGTGGAAAAGCACCCGTGCTGCTACCGTGTCGAGTCGTGTCGTGTCGAGTCGTGTCGAGTCGAGCTACATGTGCGGTGGAAAAGCGGCATTTGAAAGACACTGCCAGTTATTATACCCCACCACAAGGCGCGTGTCAGCAACTCTAGCTTCACCAAAAAGCTTACATGCAAGCAAAACTATAGAATCTGTTAGAACTGTTGGAGTACAGTAACCAATAGGGGTGGGAAAAATAATCGATTCTTCGATTCATCGCAATACTGTGTAGAACGATTCAGTCTCAAGTTATAGAACCAGTTATGAAGTATCAACTTTATAACTCCGTTTTTACTGGTTATATTGACATAAAACAAAGACTTGCATAGAGATTGAAGTAAAACAAAACAACCACAAACAAGTTCCTTTATTTTTCTTGTTATGATCCGTTATATTGTAGGCTCCATTCTGATCAGTAGCCTACACAGTTGCAAGACAACAGTAACCTGTTGTTTTACTAGTAGTAGATTTAGCTAATATTTACAAGCCTCCTCTTGATACACTGATATAAAAACGACTGTCTTTCAACCACTTTGAAAAGCTTTCTTTCATCCCTGCGCACCCTTTCTCCTTCCCAATTCTCCTTTCTCCTGCCTTTCCATATTGAGGTAGGCTACGTGTCATCAGATGACAGTGCGGTTCAAATGAAGACACTCTGGCACTCGCCTCCAGGGCGTGTTCGAGGGGGCGCCCACTGGAGCACCATGTGGGGAGGGGGGGGGGAGGGAGGCCGACTCAATTTTTTTTACTTCCATCGCTTTGGCGCCCCCTCTGGTGCGGCGCCCCTATGCGCCGCATATAGTGCATACCCATTTTTTGCGCCACTGCCGCAGGATAACAACAAACAGAAGCTTGCTCTGGGTCCCGAGATTTGAGTACGTGCACAAAGGGGTCACGCGCGGGGGGAGGGGGAGTGCAGTACCACCGTTTGATTGACGTACTTACTGTCCAATGCTACTCGGTGGGTCATGGAAATCACCGTTCCACACATGATTGACTTGTTTAATTTCATGTCAGTACTTCTAACTCAGTGGCTGTAAGTGGGTTATGATAAGGATTTCAAGTAATTTTGAAAAAATGGCCAAAAAATAGAATTCCATACCCAACCTTTAAAGCATCCATAAAGTAGCATGCCATGGGACCTTTAATATATATGATACTATAGTCTATGTGTATGACTTAGTCTTAAAAGTATCAAAAAAGTATATGTGTGGTCAGCTCCTGGCTCATCAGAAGAAGTTGGCTGGACACTAAATACGAAATGGACTGTTGCTCTGCTTTCTCAATCGCTATCTGACCACGGGTAAGTGAATCAGAATTACAAACAAAATCAAGGAAATCCAAGTCAAGTTGCGCAAAAAAGAACATCTCGAACCGTCTTTGATTTCATTTGATTTGATATGTACAGATAGTATTACTGAACAGAGAAGGATCTGAAATTATGTTTTGGTTTTCGCAGCGCAGATAAGAGAAGGACGACTCTACGCATGCGCTCAGACATGGATGTGTTGTGCGGTGTATCACAACACCACCTAGCCGCCTGACATGCATACCCAATCAAATTCCACACACTTCTGCGTCACCGTATTCGCGCAGATTTCCTCCCGAAAACGCTTGTCTAAACGCGGAATAAAAAGGGAAGAAGCGACTTTTGCGTCTTCTGTTGAACTTCAGACCATCATCATGTAAACGTAGCCTAAATAACTTTGTTGTCACCCTCCAACTCCAAATGAAAAACTGACATTTACAAATAAGTTAGAAAGTACTAGGGCAGTGACGGCTGGTGGTTATTTTTATTTTATTTTTTGGGTGGGCTAACGAATGCATTACATTCATCAATACTTCACAGGGATCCAGACGCCATGAGGACACGTTTATATCTCTGTTCATAACTTTCATATAATGTGAATGATTTTTAAACAAGAATAAGTTGTAGAGAACGGTTTATATCTACCACTCTGGCTACTGTGCTTGGGCTAAATGAAATTAGCCCAAATGGGGGCGTGTCACGACACCTGTCAATCACAATGAAATGGCCGCTTACGCTACTGTGCTTGGGCTGAATGACTTTAGCCCAAATAGAGTGGCGAAGTCACGCCCTTTCCGGTAGGGCTCATGGGACCTATGAGATCGAAAAATATGAATGGGTGTCAATGGAGAGAAAATAAATATTTTCTGGTCCCAGTCTTTATATGCCCTGGATTACACATATGTTGTTTGTGGATTTAAATGATAATTTTTCATGCAAAGAAAACTAAAAATGTTCGTGAAGAAGTTTGATAATTTTAGGTTTTATGTGAGGCCGCTTTGTGAACTACAGCTCTTCGCTGCTCTCGACGCATATGATATACGTCGCCACACCCGCCCTTGGAACCGCTTGGAACTCGGCACAAAGATGGCGATCTCTCTGCCCCACTTCACCGCTTTTTCCAAGGGGAGGATAAAAGCATCGAAAGAGGTGAAAACCATTATAAGTCGGGGCACGTGCAGAGTTTCAGTTATGCCGATGGGAAGATTGTCGGTCTTCTCCACGCCAGTCGCAGGGAGCGTGACGTCACATACGAGCCGTGTAGTCTTTCTCGTTGTGTTTTCTCTACAGTCTTTATCAGAACAATTGCACAATAAACGGTCGAACTCTTTGCATGAAAAATTATCCTTTAAATCCACAAACAACATATGTGTAATCCAGGGCATATAAAGACCGGGACCAGAAAATAATTATTTTCTCTCCATTGACACCCATTCATATTTTTCGATCTCATAGGTCCCATGAGCCCTACCGGAAGAGGCGTGACTTCGCCACTCTATGGGAAGCATATGAAGGGGGCGTGTCACGATATCTGTCAATCAAAATTGAATGGAAGCTTACACTACTCCGCTTGGGCTGAATACATTTAGCCCATTCACAGGAAAGAAAAACAAGATATATCATATATCCTGGGTTTTCTGTCACTTTTTGGTGCTGTTGCTGCTTTAGGTTCTACCAAAATTTAAAACAATATGTTCGAAGGTTTTTAATATTTTTTAATTTTTACTGTAAAAGGTAGGGAGGGCTTAGCCCGGTTAGCCCATTTATACCAGCCATCCCTGACTAGGGGGATATGTTTTTTTAATTTATATTTACCATTCAATATTGCAATCGCTGCTTTTAGTCCCATAGAAGAACATGGCAGCGCGGGCGTGTCTGGAATTATACAGGCTTACATAAACCACGTAACCCCCCGCCGATGAGATCAAAAAGGCGATCAAATAATTGTAATATTACAGATAAATAGGCATAAATACATAATGGTGTGTTCCAGAATCCTCGGACGCCAGCCTTCTGAGTTGCACTTTTGACGTAATTTCCAGTCTCGGAGCATTTATAGTGTCCCTGTTCGTCTTTGTGATTGTGTCATGAAATTTGCTAGCCGTTGTTTATTGTTAGCTACATTAGCTTCCTAAGCAAACCAGCCCTAAAACAAACACAACTTAACATTGTATTGCACGCACAGCAAGACCATGCAATGTATAAATCTGTGACCGGAATAAATTAGCAATGTAATCAAGTGTGTAAGAGCATTTAAAATCAACATTAAAATGACCAACATGGTACAAATACAAAATCTCTTCACGGGCGCAGCCATTTTGTTGAGAGCGTCATCACTGCTCTCGGTCTACTCTCAGATTTCCGAAAGATGAAGACAAAAAGGGGCCGTGTCTCAGAGAAATGCCGCAAGAAAGCTTTAGACTCTGAAGTTTGACGTCCGAGGATTGAGGAACACACGAGACTGAAGTCTCTGAGGCACGCCCCCTTTTTGTCTTCAACTCTCCAAATAATGTTACAATATCATACGTTTTGTCTTATGAAGGCCAAAAGGTTTGACCTTCAGGTCACAATCCATCTCAGCCCTCATGTTAACCAATGAAGCCCCTCGGATCAATGGTGGACTGGGACAAGAACTGAACCGTGAATAACATCCACACGGAGCACCATCTTCATTTTTATCCAACCAAAAGCTTAAATTGCAATACTAAAAAAGAAAATATATATGTATCAATCACTTCCACAATACAATGGGGCTGTTGTGTAGAATGGGAGTCCCCAGAAGGTTGTGCAGACCCGGGTCCCACTAGAGTCTCTGCCTGGCCCCAGCGGACCACATGGGGACTGAAAATTAACTACCGTAATACAACGGATGTTATGGTCACACAACGCCCCCTGTCAACATAGACACATGCTACTCACACAATCTTCTGTGGACGTTTGAAGATATCAATCACAAAACATGGTTAGAGCTGCAGCCTCCTTCTCCCTGAGTAAGGCTGTTGATGTGGGAGGGAGGGAGAAGGCTGAATTTGGAAAGATAAATGGTATATTGCACACAGTGGAAATAGAAGCTCATGCAGACTATATACTGAGTCCTCTAGGAGGGACAGAGCTGGAGGAGGACGATAAGAGGTTGATAGAAGCAGGATGTGATTGACCCATGTTTGCATGCCCTTTGTGTCTGGTCTCAACTCTGGGCAGTGGAGACAGAAGGCCCCCGAACTAAGCAGGGACCCGTTGGGCTTTGCTGGGGCCCCTCGGGGGCCCCCCTGGGGTCGTACAGGTTAGGGTCCAGGTGGTCCCACCTGGATTTCTTTTTTTTGGTTCTCTTCAAAGTGGAAGAGGGGGAGGTGCGGTGACCTCTGACCTCGGGGGTCTCCTCGTGGCTTGTGGGTATGGCGGCGCTGTCCTCAGCGACTGGGGGGGGGGGGGTTAGTCATCTGCGGCATGTTTTAACGGAGGACTTCCGTCCCACGAGGACAGAGGAAAGGTCTTCTTCCCCCGCTTCTGGACGTGGTCCTCGTTACGCTTCTCCAGCGCCTCGATCTGAGGGGACAAACAGAGATCATGGGTCTCCATGGGATCATCTAACGCCACAACATGGGTCTCCATGGGATCATATATATCGTTATGGAGACATGAAATGATATGGTTATGGGGATATGAAATTACCATATTGTCAAACATATCGTTATAGAGATATGAAATGACCAACATTGTGATATAGATGGTTATGGAGAGATATAATTAACCGTATCGTGATATTTATGGTTATGGAGAGATATAACGACCCATGTGGTTATATATATGGTTATGGCGAGGTTACAGTAAATGAGCCATATAGTGAAATATATGGTTCTGGAGAAATTATAGTAAATTACCCATATCGTTAAATATATGGTTATGGAGAGATTAAATGACCCATATCGGGATACATATCGTAGATATGAAATGAACCATGTCGTGTTTTTTATCGTCAGAGATATGAAATGACCCACATCATGACAGAAGATTTGTCTGCATCTCTCAGATGTTCATAAAAGGAAGCCATCACTCAATGTTGAAGTCAAGATACAGAAGAACCGGTGGGCTGGTAGGGCTCTAGTCATCTGTCATGATACGACCGTAGGATGGTAGGGCTCTAATCATCTCTCATGATACGACAGTAGGATGGTAGGGCTCTAGTCATCAATCATGATACGACCGTAGGATGGTAGGGCTCTAGTCATCTCTCATGATACGACAGTAGGATCAGACCTGCAAACTCCTCAGAGGAAAAAATGTGACAGTGTCACAGGTTTTTTTTTTTTTATTGTAATATGCAAATGACACTAGTCTGAGCGTGACTTAACAAAACTCAGCATACTTTATCAAAAATCAATGTCTAAACATCCTAGAGGCTTATAAAAAATATTTTATTTACAACTGTCACAATTTTTTTTTTTGTCTCTTAGCCTGTGGGGTGTTCCACAAAGCCGGTTTTATCACATAACCAGGTAAGTTAACCCAGGGTTTGCTGTAACCCTAGGTTTTCCGTTCCAAAAGGATCACGGTATGTTAGTTGCTATAGAAACATATGCTCAAACCTGGTCGGAGCAGGTTTTGCGCAGGTTAAGTTTGAAACATAACCCGGTTTTGGGTATTTAAACCCGCGTTCACCGCAGATTTCATGTGTTCACAATGGCATGCCCTTTTGATGAGAGAAATGCTGATATCGGAGCGCAAATTATACGTGCAATCCACCGGGAGCGATTGATAAGACCACGGCTCGACATCTTGGCATATCAAATGACTTTTTGCTGGAGTGGAGAGATAGGCCTATAGATTCTCGCGCAAATCTTTAATATATTTAAATAGCCTTACATAGCCAACACTACCAATCGAGGACCTGGCCTCAGTTCACTTCAGACAATTTGCGTAGCCCTCCGTTTTTTGCAAAAGGTAGTTTTATCTAGGCTATAATGTTGGAGAAGCTGAGCACATCTCAGTCCTTTCAGATGACCCATCCAAGATTTGTATCGGCCTCCTATCATACAAAGAGCAATATTGTCTGAGTACTATGCCGAGAGGCACTTACAACACAAAGTATAAAATAGTGGAGGACTATTTTATACTATAGTCTCTCTTTTATACTATAGTCTCCAGTGGACTTGCATCCACTGGAGAATGTTTGATCGTTACACGCACTAATCCATCTTGATCTGTGAAGTTGATGAATTGTCACTTTTAGGTTTTCTACCCAGTTACCAAAAAAATAAACATTTGGAATAGTATGCGCTGTGGCAAGCACATGGTTTGCATGTGTTACTTCGAAGGCAAAAAATATATAAAATACAAGAAAACACAAAAACCTACATTCAACCAGTGGGGTATGGCCCCTGACTCTCTGAGGAGGTATACCTCCAGGTACCCCCTCCATGCCAGGGCGCCCTGAATTTATGTTTATTAACAGCTCCTCCACCGGGGTCAAGACAATTTGAGGGCCAGATCCAGTCTGCCGACTGTCGGCCTTTTCACGATTGGCTTAAAAAAATGGCTTATTTAAATTTATACCAATACGATGGTGGGAAAAGCTTACCAGTTTGTATGTTTTTTATACTTCATTTTTATACTTGATCCGATGACCGCTTGGAAGCCATCGGAGTACATATTTTTTTAGAAGAAAGGGGTTATGTGGAAGGATCTTTAAGAATGCTTAACTGGGATATTTTTACATTCATGGCTGAAATATTAAGGATCATGCTTTTGACGTGTAACTAACGCATTTACGCGGCCTGCGATCCGCTCCCAGGCTTTCGTTCTCCGGGTTGCAGAGGCTTTAGCGTTCCCTTTTCTTGTGATAATGTCCTTCTCCTCGTCATAGCTCTCCAGGGGAACCTGAAGTTCCATTTCATTGAAATAAGCGGCCCGTTTTGCCATTTCGATCAGGGTTTCCATGATCCATACATCACGTCTTTTTAGGTTTGGCGTGGACGCGCACAACCCTGTGTTAACCAACCCCGAGTTGATTGAACTAATGCATAACCGCTGCTGTGGAACCGAAAACTCTGGGTTAGTCGGCACAGGGTAAATCAACCTAGAGTTCAGCGTTAACTCAGTGTTTGTTAAACCTCCGTTTGTGGAACACCCCTCTGGACGAGTGTTTCGCAAGCTCTCTTGCGTTGTTTGCCCGCATGCGCATCCAATGGCGAGCTCAGTTGGCGCTGTGTGCTTCAAGATTCCGAATGGCCCAGAGAAATGACAACAATAAGAAAGATTCTGAAGCAAGTGCTGAGATTCCGATTGGCCCAGAGAAATGTCAATTATAAGAATGATCCAATACTTTTTCGCAATTCTGGACCCCCCCCCCCCCTCCCCAAAACAAAACTCTCCGGTTCTACACGATTCACGTGAATGACCAAATTGACCAAGAAAACGGCGATTGTCGCCGAAAAGCGATAAGTTTGCAGCTTTGTAGGATGGTAGGGCTCTAGTCATCAATCATGATACGACTGTAGGATGGTAGGGCTCTCGCATCCCTCATGTGCCTCATGGTCCCCAGCGGACAACACCCAACAATCGGGGCCACCAGCATGGAAAACTGAAGGGATGTGCTCCTACACCACAGTGTTGTACCTGAGCTAAGAACTCAGCCTCGTCCTCTTCATTGATCGTGAGGTCGAGTCCCGTCACACAGTTGAACAGCTCGTACACACTCATCGCCTCGGCCACGCCCCTCTTCTGGAAGAACTGGACACACACACACAGAATTTTTGCCATTTAACATTGACACTGGTAGTAAAGGGGCTAATTATCGTTCGGCATGAATGTGGACCATCAATCACACCTCACTGAATAAGATGACAAATGTCAACCAATCAAAAGAGGGCGTTACCGTAGAAACGTTCGTGCAGTCTCTGAAGAGGAACTGGAGTCCATGAGGATGGCTGGGCTCCACAGACTGACTGACGTCAATCAGCCACACCTAACACACACACACACACACACACACACACACACACACACACACACACACACACACACACACACACACACACACACACACACACACACACACACACACACACACACACACACACACTTAGAGAGTGGCCGTGGGAAGAGGCGTGACACATGGCGACACCCTGCAGCTGAGCCTACCTGGCCCTGGTGCCAGAGCATGTTGTATTCACTGAGGTCGGCGTGGACCAGGTTACACTCCTGGTACAGCTGCTGCATCATCTGGAGGGAAGAGAGCGGCAGAGTCATCCTTCTTGTGTTTGGTCTGAGAAGCAGAACAATTGTTGTGTCCCCAAGTAAGGTAGGGGGCAGGAAGGTCTGGACTTAAGGGGGTTTAAGTCCCTGCCCAAAAGGCTTAGCCCTACCAGCCCTCCCAGAGCAGGATAGCCACTACCTGCTCATTAAGCTGGGGTAGGAACTAGGGCTGGGCGATTAATCGAATTTTGATCGCGATTTTAGCGTCAAACGATAACCAAACTAATAAATCGAATTTTCAATTATTATTTTATTTTACATTAAATGTTTTATAGAAAGTTCAGAACAGTTGGATACATATCTCTACATTATTTTAGATTTTTAAATTTTTTCCCATTTTGTGTATTATTTAAGGCGAAACTTCAAAGTTCTCAGTTACAAAGTGTTTTTTGGGACAGAGATGCTGAATAAATATATCATGTTTCAAACTCAAAAACAATTGTTTGGATAATCGTGATTTAAAGATTGACCAAAATAATTTTGATTATGATATTTTTCCATAATCGACTGTTAGCCTTAGCCCAAACACAGCACTGTTAGCCTTAGCCCAAACAGCGGACTGTTAGCCTTAGCCCAAACACAGCACTGTTGGCCTTAGCCCAAACACCGGACTGTTAGCCTTAGCCCAAACACAACACTGTTGGCCTTAGCCCAAACACTGGACTGTAACGCTGCGTTCACTCTGCATCCGTCCGTTGACGGATCTCATTGACTTTGCATGGGGCGCTCTCGAAATGCATTATGGGTACGTCCTTTCTGTCGGCTCCGTTGCCTGCGTCAAAAAGTTGAGAAATTTTTAAATTTTCGGGCAGCAACGGATCCTTTGGCCAATCAGATCACATCATCCGTCGACGGACTTGTGCAGTGTGAACGCGGCGTTAGCCTTCGCCCAAACAGCAGACTGTTAGCCTTAGCCCAAACAGCGGACTGTTAGCCTTTACCCCAGTTCTGCCTCAGGGAACCTTTGCTCATAGGTAGAGCTTATGGGCAGAGCGAACAAATCAATGCTCCTTACATAAATTGCCTACACTAGCTTGAATAAGATTGATCTAAGTTTCTACTAGAGGAGTAGGTACTGTAGTAGTGAATCATAGTAAGGTGATGCTATTGGGTGTACTTACCTGTAGGACTTGGTAGTACGCAGTCTTCATGTCTGCTGCACCCAGCATGGTGTCCTTGAGTTTGGGTGCGGGGACGTGGTCTTTACCAATGAAGGACAACACAAGGATGTGTTTCCTCAACAGGGCCACCTCTGGACAGGGGATCCCAGCCTTCTTCATTCTGAGAGGGACCAGAGGGAGGGAGGGGAGGAAGGGAGGGACCAGAGGGAGGGACGAGAGGGAGGGAGGGAGGGACGAGAGGGAGGGAGGGGAGGAAGGGAGGGACCGAAGGGAGGGACGAGAGGGAGGGACGAGAGGGAGGAAGGGACCAGAAGGAGGGAGGGACGAGAGAGAGGGAGGGACCAGAGGGAGGGACCAGAGGGAGGGACCAGAGGGAGGGACCAGAGGGAGGGACCAGAGGGAGGGACCAGAGGGAGGGAGGGACCAGAGGGAGGGAGGGACCAGAGGGAGGGAGGGACGAGAGGGAGCAGCATTGATAAAGGTTGAAGCAACATGGATTGATGCAGTATTAGTAGAATGAATACGCAGCGTGGGTTGTGGCAGTACATCACCACCACTACCTGGCCAAGTTGTGCATCTCTTTCTCTGCCCACAGCCGGATGATCTTGCGTGGGTTGAGTTTGCTGAAGCGGTCCTTGAATCGGTAGTCGTCTTTAATGTAGCGGTCCCGGTTCTTGAATTCATTCAGCGTGGTTTTGAACACCTTCAGTACCACCTCTTCTGGCACGGGCTGCTCCTCCAACCTGGACACACACAGAACCAGGCTGATGACACTCCACCTACAGGGGACTAGTGCTGGCTGATTACACTCCTCTTACAGGGGACTACAGGAGGAATAGTGCTGGCTGATGACACTTCTCCTACAGGGGACTACAGTAGGAATAGTGCTGGCTGACTGTGTGTCCGCCTATAACAAGCCTCAATTACCCCACCTCCCACAAAGTAATTGATCGAAATCCTGTTCCACCAGACTGGTCTGCATCAAACAGTAGATATTAGGGGTGTAACAGTACACAAAAATCTCGGTTCGGTACGTACCTCGGTTTTGAGGTCACGGTTCGGTTCATTTTCGGTACAGTAAGAAATCAAAATGCTAAATATTAATGTGCTTCATAACATGTGCTTCAAGTTGTTCATAACACACTTTTGTGCTTTTTACAATAGGAACATTAGACAATACAAAGCTAGAATTCTGCATAAAATATATAGATCCTGAAATGTAGAAATAAAAATAAATAACATTGGCTCAGACTGTTTTTTTTTTTAAAATGTATTATCCAATGTGCAACAATGAACAATTGCAACACTTAACAGTTTCAAGTGGTTGCTCAGATTAATTCCCCCCCCCCCCCCCCCCCCAATCTTTAGCCCTGATGACTTTCACTCAATCTTTATCCTTATCTTTAAAAATCAGCTTATACACATTATTTGCAGGATAATAATACCCATAATTTGAGTGTACATATGTTGTACCCTACATGTTACTCCTGTATACCACAATGCAATGCAGCCGTGTTTTTCCGAGGAGAAGAAGAAGCTGAATAACCGCAAAAACGAATACATTTAATGATGGAGACTCCGGCTTTCGTTTAGAAATGTCAACAATTTATTTGGGATTTAACATTGAATATTTAACATTCAAAATGAATGTTAAATATCCAGCTTTCCTCATGAGTGCCCGGTTTGTTTACATGATGTGGTTGCATCTGTCTGCATCACAGAAATACCCGGCGCATTTACTGACGCAAATGACGTTTAGAAATGTTCAGCGTAGTGTCCGAATTCTCGTTTGTTTGTTCCCTAAATAGTGCACTATATCATGAACACTATATAGGGAATAGTGAGTGAGTGAGTGAATAGGGAACGGTTTCGAAAACAGCTACAGTGTGCGCAACTGTGCATGTGCGGCCGCAGCATGTTCCACACATGCGGTCCTCTACTTAATATGTCCGTATGGAAACTCGTTCGGTACGCCTCCGTACCGAACCGAGCACCCCGTACCGAAACGGTTCAATACAAATACATGTACCGTTACAAGATATAAATCTAAAGTCTGAGTACTGGACTAAACCCCCCTCGTAGTGTGGCTAGATTCAATGGGAGTCTCTTTGGATAAAGACTGATCAATGAACAAATAGTAAGATGGAGAACATGGGGGAGTTGAAGCCTGTCTCTCTGCTCACGTACATTCCTCCGTTGGCGTGGAACACCACCGACTCCTTGCCTGTGCTGATGCAGCCGTTGATGCGCTCCAAAGTGCCGGCACTCACCATCTTGTACATCAACAGACGGGTGCGGGGGTCCACTGCTTGCTCCTGGAGGAAAGAGAGAGAGAAAGAGAGAGACAGAGAGAGACAGAGACAGAGACAGAGAGACAGAGACAGAGACAGAGAGAGAGACTGTGTTTATTTGATGGTTGGTGTGTATCTCTCTGAGGGTTTGTGTGTATCTCTGAGGGTTTGTGTTTATCTCTTAAGGATGGGTCAGAATATTAGATTATTCGTTCCCGAGGGTCAAAGTCGATTTTTAACATTTGGACCGTTAACATTTTATCCCATTCAAATAAACAAGAATTAACGGACGGAACAAATTTTGGATAGGTGTCCAAGGCATGGTTCTTGCACCATTTTTAAAGTCAAATTTAAGACTTTTTAAGACCAACAGATACATAAATTAAGACCCAAAAAATGTCTGAACAATTATTTGATAGAAAAGGGAATTTATTGAGTCACTTATACACTTATCAACCGTAGCCGTAGTACTAGCAGTAGTTTATGCCCCATTTCCACTGTAGGGTGCGGAACGGATCGGATCGCAAAGGTGCGGGTCGGGTCGCGTTTCCACCCCCAAAAGTGGGCGTGACCCGGACTTTGCCGTACCCGTTCCGGCCCCATTCTCGGGACTCCTCCGTTGCGGTACCCAAAACGAGACCAGACGCCTGAAAGGGTCCCGTGAAATTCTAGCTACACCCCCCCTCCGTTGATTGCTCGACAGAATCGTCACTTCCGGGTGACGCGGGGATAAAAACAAACAAACAGTAGCCTCAAGGTATTATTATTTACAATTAACATGTCGCGTAAAAAGCTTGCTTGGGCGAACAAGGAGGTGGAGACGCTCGTCTGCATTCTTGGGGAGGAAGACGTTGTTTACGATGTTTACGTAGCTGCCGCGGCGATCGACATCCGGGCTACCACCAAGGGTACTCGGCAGTGGAAACGCGACCTCGGAACTGAGCTGGGCTATACCGCCCCCTCCCTACCGCACCTTTGCGATCCGATCCGTTCCGCACCCTGCAGTGGAAATGGGGCATTAGTACTCTTGCAAAGTTATCTCGGAAGCGCGCAGACACGACGATACGCGAACACATGAACCCACCCGTGTCACTCATAATCACCCATGTCCCGGACACGCTGGGGTTGATATGTTACCGGACTACTGTAACTACTACGGAGTGATAACAAAGACATGAATCAGGCAATATAACCACCGGCCTTGACAGCGGTCAAGTTTGGTGTGCGGAGTGGACCAATTGCGAACTACTGCAGCTGCTCTAAGTTAAACCCCAAACTAATCGGAATAAGTGTATGCATGTCGATTATAGCGGACTACACCACCTCTTCTGTAGCCGAATAGAATTATATTCCGAACAGATAATTGTATTCCGATTGAGGCGTATATATGATCCTTTTCTATTCCGATTGAGCTGGTTTTCCACATCTATGCGGATCAGATGTGTCCATGTAAACACGGCTGACAGTGATCTCACACACACACACACACACACACACACAGGCTTTGACGCCGAACTTCGTTATTCGAATATAATTTGAATATCAAAAAAAAATAAAAATTGGAGGAGAACTAGACGCAGTCTATTCAGTGAATCAAGTATTGATTAGACAGCGATTTATTAGACACCTAATAAACCGTCGGAACACGCAGGACCGGTAACCATAGCAACGCCGGTAAACAAACCCCGCGATGCCCAATCCAAGTCTTACTGAAGGAATTTAAGGGTCAAAATATTAATAAAAATATTAGAATATATTCAAATATTAATATTAATAAACAAGCAAACCTCGAATATGATTTTGGGGCAAAAGTCAAAGCCCTAATTAATTTACTGTTTGGAATACTTACATTAAAATGATCCAGCATGAACTGTGATCCATAGTACCGCGATATGACATGGCTGTCGGTGTCGTCCGTGGGCCAGTACCTCACATGGATATCCATCCGTTTGCTTTTAGTGGTTTTGTTCATACTCTCATCGAACATGAGGACGTACTGTTTATCGTTTATGCTGCGTGACAGCTCTCTTTTTATGAAAGATGCAATGCCGTATTTGGCAAGATAGGCCGTTTTGTTTTCACATCAGGTGAACGACTTCGCAAACTCAGAATCTGGGAACATAGTAGCCAAGCTACTAATGTCCTCGTTCGATTTGAAGGAATTATGTGCTCACCGTGTGGAGAACCCACAATACCTCCGCCTTCTGGGTTTCTGGTGGCGACACAAAGCCGGTTAACGCCGTCTGATGGGAAGTACTAGCCACGGATGCTGAACTTTTCAGTCCACTTCTTTCAAATAATATGGGCATCGGTGTAGTCCCGCTAGCTGCCACGGAGTATCGGATATATTTCTGCGACCTCATGTGGGACTCAAGAGCTTTTACTCCCATGGTCCCTAGTATGAATGCCTTTCGGGATAAACGACACCTTGCCTCGTAGTCACCTGCCTTCTCCAGCCACCCCCGAAACTTCAAACCCCTCCTCAAACCATTTCTCATTGAATTTGCACCGTCCCATCCTGAAAGTAGCGCAAGTTGGCCTAATGATGTCAACCATCACTAGCTAAAAGTAGCGCCAGCAAGTTAGCCTACTGATGACTGATGTCAACGTTAATGTAACGTAAAACTCCTGAAAATGCCGTAATTAAAAGACACATGTGATTTGTTGCGTGCGACAATTTCCCCTAGTTTTAAAAAACCCTCTGCAAAATGTAATACCTAGAGCAAATTTACAGTAAATTTAAGACAATTTATGGCCTTAATTTCACACAAAAAGAAAGTAAGACTTTTTAAGGACCCGCAGGAACCATGCAAGGGCATTATCCTGCTTATACCATGGTCACTTGCCATAGAAAATAAATGAAGACCATTCATTTGTAGGGGGATATTTGTTTATCAATACGGCGGATGTGCGCGCAGAATTATCACGATAAGAAAATTTGTTTGACCGGTTGCCATGGTTATCTCCGTGTGGTTGATTTGCAGTTGTGGTGTTAACTAGCGATGTTGTCAGTTTACTGTTACATTAAACTGTGGTTTAATATGCTATAGACTAGGGCTGGGCGATATGGCTGAAAACTGTATCACGATATAAGTGTTTCATATCGGTCGATATCGATAATTATCGATAATTTGTATGACCTATTTAAAATAAGAAAATTAAAAAAATACTTTTTTCTTTTTTAATCTTAACTATTATGCTTTTTCGACTTTTATGACCTATAAACGTTGTTATAATGATTGATAGTCATGTTTAACCATACCAAAGTTTCAAATAATGACGTACATGCATTTCGACGTATTCCCTGCTGACAGTCTGGGGTGGCTGTGCAGAGCGCTAAACACTAGGGACAACGATTGCGATTCACTTGTTCACATTTCCGAGAAATCATCTACGTAGAGGCACCCCTGCCGCGCCCCCATATGCCAAATCTGCCTGCGCGCGCGCTTCAAGGAAGGTAACCAATCACAATGGAGTTGGGTTGGCAGGAGGGGGGCGAGGGGGCGGAGAAGGACGAAACCGAGCGTTGACAGAGAATGCTGAAAGCGCGGAAGAGAGGAAGAGTTTCCCGAAAATCGACATCGTTTTTTGGTTGTAGGCAGACAATGGAAATGAATGTCAACAACACAGCCATGGAAAACACTCAAATAAATACCATCCCGATGAAAACGTAACAATTATCAATAATAAAGTGCTTAACAAAAATTAAGTGTTACAAAAACATGCACAACATATAACATCTAAACTATTCATTTCATTGAAAAACAAATCAAAGAGGCATTCGCAAGGACAGCTACGTGTCTGGTCCCAATTTCCAACAGCTGGCGTAGCCGCGACAACAAGCGACGCATTCGGCTGGTCACCAGTTAACACGGTCACGAGTTGAACTGAAACACCGGGCTTCTCACCGGTAGAGCGGAAGCATATCCTTATCCATATCTATGTGATATGCCACTGCCTGGGTTATGTCTTTGTAGCGTTTGGATGTTTTGTCATAAGGCACTGATGTCGAGTACCTCTCCATGGTGGTCTGCTGCTGCTTTTGCGGCGTTGCATTTGCAGATGTTGTTGGCCGTTTTTTTGATACGGCTGTGCTCCAAAGGGTGAGAGCGGCTACGGTGGTAAAATACGTTTGTTGTACTCCCAGTCTTGCATAATTTACAGACAACAGTCTGACTACGGTCTGACTTGTAAAATCCAAAAGAACTGCCATACTGGCGAGCTGACATTTCCATTTTTATCGACTATTTCCTCGCTCGTTGCGGTACTCATCTTTCACATCCCACAGCATGCTGTTTCTGTGAACACGAGACAATGAGATGGCGCAACCAAACTTGATACTGTTACATGATTGGCTATTAGCATGTCAGATACGTTGCTGGTGCGTTGCGAACCGACTCGGATCTAACGCCATGCCCACACTTCAAGCCTATTATTTCGCTCGGTCGTAGCTGTTGTCGCGGTAGCATTGGCAGAGTACCAGGCGCTCCAAAATAGGTAGGCTATAGGCCATAGGCAGAGATACGGACGCAGTAAGGTATTGCAGTAATACGAGTGATTGAAATGGCCATTTAAACCACCAAAGCGGTCCAAGCACTATGAAAACAGTTCATGCTTCAAGTCACACTGAGTGCAGCCATCTTGAATAGTTCAACCAACGTTGCTTCGCAACCTCTGGTTCAAAGCGGAGCTTGAAGTTTTTTGCTCCGGTTTCTTACAACGAGGAATAAAAAAAATAAAAGAATTAAAAAATATCGAAACGTTCTATCGAAACGTTCTATCGAACACATTTTCTATTGATATTGATTACGTATCTATCGCGATACATATCGTTATCATTTTATCGCCCAGCCCTACTATAGACCCTATATTATCTGTGGTAAAAAGGCTGGGACGAATTTCAAATGATAACTAGAACTGCAAGCAGTTATGCAGGGGTCCAAGCGATGTGCATTTCGCCGGCACATCGCGAAGCATGTATTCAAAACGCTACCGTGAACCTGTGGATATAAAGGTTTTGACTGTGAGAGGTTTGTTGTGGGAGTTATAGCCCTAAACACGTTTTTCCTTGGTATAGCGCCACCTAGTGACCGGCATGTCTGGATTTTGTCGTCTGCGTAGTCCAAAGAGACCTGGATCTAGTCATCCAATTGGCGTGTCTGCACCATTTACGGTTTGGGCTGTGGACCCACTTTTAGGGAAGGAAGTATAAAGATACACAATGCCGTCGTTTTTGGCGCCCCCTTTTGGGGAAATTTTCCAAAGAGAATTTTCCTTGTGGCGAAAATTTCAGAATTTTTTATCGAACGCCGTTAAGGGTAGCGCCGACGTGTGTAGAATTTGGACTCGATCTGATGTCTAATTTTGGATTTTTTGGGATTTATGATTTTCCACGTGTAACGTAGCTGATAAACAGATATTCAAAACGCTACCGTTTCGTCGTCGATGGTCGGATCAAAAAAGTAGATGATTTCTTTGCGTGTGCGTCTGAAGATGTCGTGTGCAGAATTTGGTGTCGATTGGACAAGAAATATGGGAGGAGTAGGGAAAAGGCAGTTTAGCGGTTTTCGCGATTTTGCGAAAGAAATTCAGACGCAAATGGGCGTGGCCTATGCCAAAAGATGCAGCAGACTCCAGTGAATCTGTGTGTATAACGTTTTGGACTGTGGGATGTTCGGTGTGGGAGTTATAGCCCCAAACGTGTATTCCTTGGTATAGCGCCACCTAGGGACCGGCGTGTCTGAATTATGTTATCCGAGTAGCGGTGCCGGACCTGGATCTAGTCATGCAATTGGCGTGTGTGCACCATTTACGGTTTGGGCTGTGGTCCCAGTTTTACGGGGAGGTAGTATAAAAAACACTACAAAAACAATAGGGATCCAACCTGTTGGCTTGGACCCCTAAATACGTACTCTTTATGTTAAAAGTATAGGCCGTCGCGATTCAGCCTTTATACCGCAGATACTGTAGGGACTATAGCATAAAACCACGTTTTCAGATTACAGTTTAATGCATTTTTCACAATCTACCAGCTCTCGTTTCGAGGGCTGAACAGACAATTTGACTGGAACTACGTAGCAGGTAGTAGGGATGGGCGATATGGCCTAAAATCCATATTGCGATATACATTGCAGCCTCTTGCGATAACGATATATATCACGATATAAAAATCATAAAATAACCATTTCAGAAAAGGTTACATAGACCCTAAGGAAAGCCAAACTGCTAAATGTATTAGAAATGAGAAATGAAGTATGTCGTTTTGAGAACATTTATTGTGCAACACTGTGATCATTCAATATAATGTTGCAGATAAATAAAATTCAAGCAAAATAGCTGCAGACTTTAACAAAGAAAAATCGTCAACTATTGGGTTTCTTTCCTTTAGTGCAAACCATTCTAAAAGGCACTACACTTAGTTTAAGTCCTTGGTTCTTAAATGCCACCCAAGATGCAGAGAACAGGAAAAACTGGTCTCTTTTTAGATAAGGAACAGACTGTACTGACAATTAGGGATGGGCATGATTAATTGATGTCGATCACGTGATCTTTTTTATCGATCAAACAGAGGTTGTGTTCCATAGTGTGAAAGAGGAACAGCCAAGCCGTTGCTTGTCTATTTGATACAGATTTTGTCCTTTTAAATTGATTCCCGTGTCTAGTGCGCACTAAATGAGTTCGGTCCCTTGGTGCAGACATTCTGGGCTGTTGCGAATACAAACCATCAAACTTGGGAACGGACCAGCCAGTCCGAGACCCAGCCCGAGAGGTGGTCTCGGGTCGCTTCAAAACAAACCCTGGTGCGATTCGCTTGAGATGTGAAAGCGAACGCACCTCGGTCCGATCAAGTTCTAAAAATCATACGCCTCTTTGGACGTAACAGGCACCCGCTCAGCCGCGCGCATTATAAGAATTATTGTTTGATTAGCGTTAACTCCAAGATTAGCAGAACGTTGTCGGACCGTCGGGTGAAAATGAGTCGTGGCTCAACATTGAGCAAAGAGGAGACGGAACGTCTATTGGACAGTTATTGGACAGTTATCCAAAAGACATTCCGTCTCCTCTTTGTTCCATGTTGAGCCACGACTCAATTTCGCCCGACGGTCCGACAAAAGTGAATAAAAAGTATGCTGGAAAATATACATAAAAATGCCGATGCATGTAACACATTCCGAGTCAGGTTGAGGGAGAAGGAGTTGGACCGGTCCGCAGATCAATGTATATCACGCTGGATATGTTAACTTTCACCGGCGCTTTACCCCGCCCCGGACCTTTTTGTCCAATGATTTAACGTTCTTTGCACACATGCGGGTTTGTTGACAAATTCTGGCACTGTTGCGAAAATTGCAATTTGAAATGGAACCATACCAAACCGAAAATTAAAATTTGTATTTTGCGTCATCAACATGCATTATCGTGATAGAGCGATAGAAATAAAATCACTATCGTAGTGTGATCATTTTTTATCGTTCATATCGTATATCGTTTATATCGCGCATTACTAGGGCTGCAACAACGAATCGATAAAATCGATAAAAATCGATTACTAAATGCGTTGGCAACGAATTTGGTCGTCGATTCGTTGTGTCGCGCGATTAATTACTCATAGGCGCAGCACTGTTTACAGCCAGCCGCCGACAGGTTGGTTCACGGTTCATGCACGCCCACAGCGAGCTTCAGTGTGAGCGACCACAGCTTGTATTTGTCGTATCTTAAAACTGGACGGTAGGCCTACATACAAGTGTTGTACCTTCACTGTCTTTGGGTTAAAAAAAACTCCTTCAACTCAGTATCCGTCTAGTAGTCCAACCGAAAATTCTGTCAGCTGCTGCTGCTGCAGCAGACGTTGTGCAGACGGGCTCGGAGTCGGCACCGCGTGCATCAACAGTCATTCAAAGCAGCGGTAGTAATCACACAACCGGACGGTGTAGAAAGTCCCGTCAGTTAAAAATAGTAATGCAGTTTTTAAATCCATGTTAAAATCGGCAGGATATAGAGATAGTTAGCTTAAAAAAAACAACTAACCAATGGTCACAAACAGTGTCAAATGTGATGTGTTCAGGTCGGCTCAGAAATACGATTGATGCGTTCAAATGCAGCAGTAAAAAAAAAAATAATAATTGAGATTTTGGTGAAGACTTGTTTTCCCAGTAATATAAAATAGATAGTAAAGATGGAATTAATTATGACCTGTTTAATGTCCTATCTTGAACTATCATCATCTTATCAGCAATTAAAGCAATATTACAAGTTCTATTTCAAGGAGTCTCGAAAATGGTATCAATAGGTTTGACCGGTTAACCATGGACATCCCTTGTATACATATAAAAGTATATCATACATTGTATGTTTCTTTTTTGTGTTATCCCAGTTATGTTTTTATTTTTTTTCTTATTATTTAATATTACTTCTAATAGTTTGGGGACGTTGGAGCAATAACCTGGTGTTTTTACATTTCAGTCTGCACTGTGAATTTGAAGTAATGTTCAGTTTTTGAATAAAGATGCGGCAATTCCAATTTCTTTCTTTCTTTTTTCTATCCGATTCATCGATTAATCTAAAAAATAATCGACAGATTAATCGCTTATTAAAATAATCGTTAGTTGCAGCCCTACGCATTACTAGCAGGTAGTTGTTGTTTTGCGTTTAAGATATTAAGCGATTTCTTGCCGATGATTCATGGCTGCCTTTGTGAATGTCGGCACACATCGAATAATCGATTATTCGTTCATACCAACCACCGATTATACAACCATGAAAAATCTGAGTTATTCACATCCCTAGTATCTGTGTATCTCTCTGATGGTTCGTGTGTATCTCTGTGATGGTTGGTGTGTATCTCTCTGATGGTTTGTGTGTATCTCTGAAGGTTTGTGTGTATCTCTCTCTGATGGTTTGTGTGTATCTCTCTCTGATGGTTTGTATGAATCTCCCTCCGATGGTAGGTGTGTATCTCTCCGTGTATCTCTCTGATGGTTGGTGTGTATCTTCGTGTATCTATGTGTGTATCTCTCTGAAGGTTTGTGTGTATCTCTCCTGTAGTTTGTGTGTATCTCTCTGATAGTTTGTGTGTATCTCTCTGATGGTTTGCATGTATCTCTCTGATGGTTGGTGTGTATCTCTCTGATGGTTGGTGTGTATCTCTTTGTGCATCTCTACGATGGTTGGTTTGTATCTCTCTGATAGCTTGTGAGTATCTCTCTGATGGTTTGCGTGTTTCTCTCTGTGAATCTCTCTGATGGTTTGCGTGTTTCTCTCTGTGTATCTCTGATGGTTTGCGTGTTTCTCTCTGTGTATTGATGGTTGGTGTGTATCTCTGTGCATTTCACTGATGGTTGGTGTCTATCTCTCCGATGGTTGGTGTGTATCTTTCCGAGGATGGTTGGTGTGCATCTCTCTGATGGTTGGTGTGTATCTCTCCGATGGTTGGTGTGTATCTCTCCGATGGTTGGTGTGTATCTCTCCGATGGTTGGTGTGTGATGTGGCCATACCGCAGTGGAGTGCTCCTTCTTGTCGTGCAGCCTGGCACTCCGCCGCTGCTCGCTGTGGCAGTGCTGCTTCAGGGAGTTGAACACCTGGTTGGACAGTTTCAGGTCCATGCCTAGCCCATCGCCCACCAGCACCTCCGGAGCAAACTGAAGAAAAAGGACGCAGGGGTGAGCGGAGCCCAAACTGAACAACAAGAACCAGGGGGTGAGAGGGTCCCAACTGAAGAGAACAAGAACTAGGGGTCCGAGAGGAGCCAAACTGAACAGAACAAGAACAAGGGGGTGAGAGGGGCCCAAACTGAACAACAAGAACCAAACAGGGAACCGGAGAGAGGAAGGAGGAGAGCAGAGAGGAAAGACAGCTGAAAAATGCATAATCTGCCCAAACCTTTGTATATGGCTGACACAAACACAGAAGAGATGTTTTGTGGATCTCTTACATTGTCCATGCGGGCAGTGTTCTTGCGTCCACACAGCACCTCATCGTGTTTGGTGGTGATGTTTTTTCCTTTTCCTGTGAAGCCCTTGCGTGGCGTCACCTGAGGCTTATCTGGAGGATCAGGAAGGGGAAGGGGGATAAGACAGAACAGTGAACCACAACGGAGAGAGCCAATTCATCGCATTGCTTCACCAAATACGAGCATCACAAGTTCCTTTACAGCTGGAAATACACCGGAAGGAACGTCTTGGAAACGGATTACATGTGTTCTCAGATTACTAGGGCTGGCCCGAATGCCATTTTTCAGGCTTTGAATACTCGTTGGTTTTTCCGAGCGAATATTCGAATACTCGTTCCAGGAAAGAACACCATCAAAAACATTAATAATCCCTATATACTCCCTGGAACCGATTTTGACAGTATCTGCATATTTTGTTGAAGATTTAATAGCTTTTGAACGTTAATTAGTAGGCCTAAGTAGGTTGAAGTTTCTTAGGTATTCCCCGTGAAAGCAAACAGCTGTTGCTCCGTTCCAAATCCGCTGTTCTCTGCCATCTCAGCCCTTACGGGAGCTTTTCAATTCATCCTGGAACGTGTATCTTTTTAGGGAATTTGTACAATAAATCCATAACAAATACCGAATATTGATTGTCTTATGTGTCCATATTATATCCATTATATTGACCGGTTATTCCCAAGACGCTCACGCTCTGCAGCAAGCCAGTCACAGTTGATTGGCGCGGCGCTGTACAGCGAACGTAAACAAACAACTAAGCTAAGGTTTTTAAGTATTACTTTTCCTCCAGAGATCCCGCTATTGTTGTGTTATGAAGTAAAGGGAAACAAGATATCTATTCTTCCTCCACCTCTCTCGCTTCTCTGCTTGGTGTCGCTGACGCTTATAGTTTGCCTCCCTCGCTCTGGTAACGTCACGTACGTGAAAAAAATAAAAAAACGAAGCTCTGAATACTGATTTAAGCTTCGAATACTCATTTTCCGAACGAGTATTCGAATATTCGAATAATTCGGGCCAGCCCTACAGATTACATATCAGACAAATGCATAAAAGACATGCTTTTGTCAGAACGTCATAAGTAACATCATAATAAGTCACTATATCGTATTATGATTAGGGCTGGGTATCATGGCCAAGTTCCTGAATCGATTCGATTTCGATTCTGAAGGCTTTAAATCGATTAATCACGATTCGATTCGATTCAATCCGAATCGGTTCCATCTGCTCCTAGATTGAATGATAATTTTCTTAAGTTGTAAGGAAATATTCTTTATAGGCTATCATCATTAATTCATCACTAAAATCATTAATTGTGACTAAAATCTTGTAGTCGTGACTGTTAATTAACATCCTTAGCAAGATTTTACATTCTATTCAACGTGATGGCCTGCCTAATTCATTATATTAATGAAATTATCTCCATGCAACACACTGCAAAATACATGTTTTTATTTTGTAGGCTACATTAATGACAATCCAGGCAACTATAAACAAAACTGCCTCCATCTTCCTAAAAGATATAACCATTGTAAAGATTATACCATTTAAGATAAAATATTCAAGTATTATAAAACTCCTTAAATTCATATTTTTTCAACATATTTACAAAAAAAATAAAAAAATAAAATAAAATCGATCTCATGCCCTGTGAATCGATAGCGTGAAATTTAAACGAAATCGATCCAAAATCGATTAAATCGATCTTTTTACCCAGGCCTAATTATGATACAGTGTTTGCTGTCAGTGGACAGTATTTTACATTCTTGACCAGTGTTTCTCAACAGTGGTGCCGTCTGACATACTTAGGGGTGCCGCAGAAACGTGGCTGACACTAGTTTAATATAGTCAATTTGAAATAAATGAATGCATCATTTTGGAATTTTTCTTTTAGCGATAGCATACAGCTAGGGTAAGTTAATCAAGGCATACATCAGAGAAAACGCAAGAGCTCGCAAGAGCTTCCGAACCTAACCCTTGAAGGTAGCATTATTTACAGCGCGCGATATCGGATGAGTTGTCATAGCGTTGTGCAGCGGTTAATTAGCCAGCAACATGGACAGGTTTGGAAAAGAAAAGCTCCACACTCTGATCTCTGAATCTGAGCCCTCAACATCGTCATCGTCAGTCAGTGAAGGAGGTAGACACCTCCAGCAAGATGAAGAAACGACAGTATGATGACAATTACCTCACGTTTGGATTTATCTTCAATGGAGAGCTGTCATGTCCTCTCCCCCTGTGCCCGATATGTTGTATGAAATTGTCCAACCATGTTATGGTACCCAGAAAGTTGAAAAGATATGACAACAAATCACCCATCACATGCCAACCAAAGTAATAGTTTGTTTGCTTGAAAAGCAAACAAATGCACTGAAGGCCAGCTACCTGGTAGCCGAAATAATTGCTAAGGCTAAAAAGCCTCACACCATTGCCGAATCAATAATAGAGCGAGCTTGAACTGCTACTGCAAACAAAATGATAGGCCCACAAGCAGCTAAAGAGATCACAAAGGTACCACTTTCGAACTCTACCATTGGAAGGCGTATAAATGACAGGTGGGCAGACATAGAAGACGTGGTCTTATGCCGCGGCCACACCAAACGCGTTACTCGCGTTGGATAACGCGAGTAACGCGCCTAACCTGACGCTTGATCATTGTGTGGTTGTTCAACGCTTCCAACGCGTCAATGCGCCAACGCAGCTAGATGAGTCCATGTCCATGCAAGTGAACAGAGCGTTCCCTCTTCGTCATAACTATCAAACCAAACATCCTTCACATTCACCGAGCGAACATTATGAAAGTAACGTGCGTCTGCCGCGCCTAACGCCCCTAACGCGACGCTTCAACGCATGTAACGCGTCTACGCGCCTATACCAATGGTTCCCTATGCAAAAATGCCGAGTTTGGACGCCCCTAACGCGAGTAACGCGTTTGGTGTGGCCGCACCTTTAGAGAAAATAAGGCTATATGGGGAAATTCTCTCTGCAAGTTGATTTGTCAACAGACGTGAGTGGCCACGCACAACTTTTGGGATTTGCGAGATTTATTGGAGAAATTTGTGAGAATTATTTATTTTGCAAATGTTTGATGCACAAAACAACTGGAGAGGAAATATACCGTGTAACAACAAAGTACCATCAACAGGGAGGTCTAAGTTGGAAAATTTGTATCAGTGTCTGCACTGATGGCGCTACTGCGATGGCCGGAAATGTCAAAGGCTTCAACAGCAGGATCAGAGGGCAAAACCAAAATGTTCACACAACGCATTGTTTCCTTCACCGGGAGGCACTGGTTGCCAAGACTTTAACCAAAGATCTTTCAGATGTACTGGACAGGGCAGTGGACAGAGTTAATTTCATAAAGGCGCGACAGTTTAAGTCTCGTCTTTTTTCCAATCTATGCGAGGAAATGGGAGCCGAGCATCAGAGCTTGTTGCTGCACACGGCTGCCGGCTGGCTCTCACGTGGAAAGTGCTTGGACCAACTGCACGAGTTAAGAAAGGAACTCGGAGTGTTTCTAGCGGGAGAGAATACTGCATATAAAGAGTTCATTGTAGATGCGTATTGGTGTGCGAAACTCTTAAATATATGGTGGCCGTGGCCGAAATATTTAAGAACCTCAAAGAACTTAATTCTAAAATGCAGGGTAAAGAGGAAAATCGACTAAGCTCATCCGACAAATTGCATGGCTTCAAGTCTAAACTCACTCTCTGGCGTTCTTGTGTGAAACAGGGGAGAGTTGACATGTTTTCCCCTGTACAGTGCACATTCAAACAGGAAAATAAATTCCGGCCTTATCTCTCATCATCTGCAAACCCTTGATGAGAGATTTAATAAGTATTTTCCAGATGAGACCTTTGCTTGTTTTGACTGGGTAAGTCCCTTGGAATTTGTGCGCTTTGGAGAGCGCAGCCGACCTGCAAATGAATGCACAGGAGCAACTGGCAGATGAAGGAAGATCGTACATTAAGGTAAGGATGAAATTTCAAGATATGACATTGGATATCATTGGAAAAGGAATACCCGATAGTGTCAAGTAGCGCCGTTGACCTACCGTTACCGTTTTCCACTACATATTTGAGTGAACTGAGCTTTTCGAGCTTAGCCAGCATCAAGAACAAGTACAGAGAACGCCTGAGAGCTAAGGACCAGGAGCTACGCGTGTGTCTGTCATCCATTCCTGCGAGAATAGAGCAGTTGTGTGTATCCTCCCAGGCCCAAATCACTCACTGAGTAAGTCACATTTACCCCCTTGTGTGTGTGCGTGTGTCAGTGTTCACGTTAGCCGGCTATAGCCGGACATTGGCCGATTGCACGCACGCATGGCCGGTATAATAAAATGTAAACGGCCCACATGCCACAGAAAAAAAAGAAAGAAGTTTGCATTCATGTATGAATTAATCCGTAGCAAATGAAAAACCATTAGCGGTTCCTGGCCGAGCTCACCAGGGAGGCAAACCCGAACGTGCATTTATGAACGCGCGCAGTGCACCCGCACATGCATACACATGTCACTCAGTGGCCACGCTGTTGAACGTTGATTGGCTGTCATCACGCGAAATTCGCGTCAAAGTTGAAATATTTCAACTCGAGCGAATTTGTCGCGACACAAATCCTCGTGAACGCGCTCGCCTGTGCACGGCGAAAGTGTGGTGCGACAAATCAAAACTTGTCGCCGGTTTTCCCTCACGAAAAATTCGGTCGATACGCGTCTCTACGTTCACTTTGTATGGGATCTTGTCGCCCCGTCGCGTTTGGTGTGAACGCACAAATCTTTCCCGACTGTGCAAAGCTGGCCAAAATACCCAGTACAATCCCCGTGTCCAGTGTTCACCATTGAACAGCTAAAAAACGCATTAGGAGCAGCAACAGTCTTCTATATGGAATTTCACCGGTTGAGACATGATCTGTATTGAAAGTGTAGTCGAATAGTAACATCAATTTCAAATGTTGTGCTTTCCTGACCGAGAAAAGGCAGACAGTGACTTTTTGGCGCTTGTGGACTGAAGACGACAACTTCCACAATGCCAATCAGCGTTCACTCCCTGAGGGAAATAACATAACAGCCAATCAGCGTTCACTCCCTGAAGTCCAGAATGAAGCTGCATGGGGGAGAAGTGATTGTTGTCGTCTCCGTTTGCAGTCTCCCAGAGCTCTGTATCTATATAATATAATATATAGGTATCTATCTTATATAATATAATATATAATATCACAACCCCCTTGGCAGGTTTGAAAATGAGGAGTGCTTGTAGTTTTTTAGAGCCCCCCTCCCTCCCATACGTATTGCTTTAAATTAAGCAAAATTCTAACTTTTTGCGTAATTGAATGCGAGTAGTGTAAGAGGTAGATACGGATCTCTTCCGTCTCAGGGGGAAATGATGGAATGAAGCAAGACCATTAAAAAATATGACTAGGTTTCTAACGATACAAAGCTTAATGCAAATGGGTAAGTCCCTTTAAAGATGAACACGCCCTGACCTTATCAAACTCTGAGAACAGGGTGAGGGAGACGGGAGACGGGGGTGAATGTTACCGGGCTTGTAGGGGTCATCCCGGGTGTCCTGCCAGTCCACCTCATCCTCTGAGCTCTCACTGCCGTCATAGGGATGGGCTGTGCGGTAGTTCTCAAAGGAGATGGACACTGGACACACAAACGCAACTGGTCATGTTTAACCTGCTCCACATGGACCCCGTGCTGACCCTCCTGTACAGTGGGGGTAAAACAGCATCTTGTGTGGGTCACCACCTTTGCTCTCCCCGTTGTACTTGCGCTCCTCCCGGCGGAGCTGGGTGTCGCACTCGCGGTCGTACTGCATCTGCAGCAGCCGGGCCAGCATCAGATCGCTGTTGGTGTCAGTCTCCTCACCTGACAGGAGACTCACCTCAGGACTGGAGAGGAGAGGAGAGGAGAGGAGAGGAGAGGAGAGGAGAGGAGAGGAGAGACAGGAGAGAGGGAACAGGAGAGAGGAAACAGGAGAGAGGAGACAGGAGAGAGGGAACATGAGACAGAAGAGAGGGGAGAGGAGAGAGGAGAGAGGGAACAGGGGCAAGGTGACAGGAGAGGAGAGAGGGAACAGAAGCGTGGAGACAGGAGAGAGGGTACAGGAGAGAGGAGACAGGAGACAGGAGAGAGGGGACAAAAGAGAGGGGCGAGGGGACAGGAAACAGGAGAGATGACACAGGAGACAGGAGAGGAGAGAGAGGGGAGAGGACACAGGAGAGAGGAGAGAAGGAACAGGAGAGAGGAGAGAGGGAATCGGAGAGACCTCCATTACCATTCCTACCGTTCGGAATTGAATACAGTTTGATGGTTGAATAAACCGTGGACCAGACACTGCCTCTGCCTCGCATTTGAGAACATTATAATATATAATATCACGGCCAAAAGCTGTGTGCGCCTCAGAAATATTCTGAATCGCAACGACTGCGTGGGGGGGGGCGTTGCTAGGTTACTTGTTTATGTTTGGGTCTCGCGGAGTGAGAAACCTTGAAGTTAGTTACTGTGGAATTACCGTTATTACTATACCTACCTACCGTTTGGATTTATAATTACTATTCCTACCGTTCAGAATTGAATACAGTTTGATGGTTGAATAAACCGTTGACTAGACACTGCCTCGTATTTGAGAACATTATAATATATAATATCACGGCCAAAAGCTGTGTGCGCCTCCGGAATATTATGCACAAAATTGCAACCCTTTGGTTGCGACAGTTTTTAAGCACTCTCTACAAATTACGTGATTTTGTAATTCGTCAGACACCTTATATCCAAACCATTTCCATACTATGGAGCTGTTGGTATTTCGCTTACAAACAAGCTCCTCGGAGCTGCTTGTGCAGGCGGACTCCATGTTTCGCGATTTCAAAAAGTGATGTGATTGGAAGGGGGGGGGGGGGGGGGATAGAGACTGTGTGTTTGAGCTGGAGGCATAGCGGGAGAGACATAAGCCGAGTTACGAAATAGCAGGCGGGGTTCAAAACTGCTGTTATTTGGACCGAATGTGCTGTTATTTCAACGCAAATTAAATTATATCGATGGTGACGATATGGTCTTGTTCCATATCACGTTACAAAAAATATCGACATATATTTTAAATATCGATATATCGTCCAACCCTGAGTCGGTCCACGGATGACATGAGCTATGGTCGTAGGGACCTACTTTGTCAGAGAGGGGAAGGCCTTGTTCTCCTCCTCCAGCTGCCTGGCCAGCTCCTGACTCATGACATCAGACAGAGAGCAGGATGGCATCGCAGGGGGGCACCCGCCCCAGGGGCTCTGATGAGCACACACACACACACACACACACACACACACACACACACACACACACACACACACACACACACACACACACACACACACACACACACACACACACACACACACATTAACAATTTGCAGGTTTGATATTATTCTCTCTTAAAGGTTCGTATGGGATTTGCGAAACGCAAGTAGATTTTGAAAACACACAACTCAAATTCTAATGAAGCGAAATGGCCAATAAAGAGAATTCCATACCCAACCTTTAAGTTCTGAGGCTGTATCATGAAAGGGGCATTATTCGGTTTTCCTTCTACCTATGCTTATTAAATCTAAATTACACTGTAAAGTATTAGTCTTTAAATTACAACCCATTGCTTGGTTCATTAACCTACGGCCTATTGACCAGCTAATGCAGGTTAACGTGGTTCTGAAACAGTCCTACTATATAAATCACTCAATGAACTAATGGACTAAACGTGTCTGGGCA